>NC_047557.1:65562785-66212482 GCF_012275295.1 Melopsittacus undulatus | reverse complement strand
TTTTCCATACTTACTTACCCCAAGGGGAACATTTTTGTATAATTTATGCTACATGGGGTAAGTAATGCTCTCACTGCTGTATGTAAGATCCTTTCCTTTCATCTGTTTGGGGTTTGTTTTTTGGTTTTGTTTGTTCATTTGTTTGTTTCTTTTCCAGATAGGAAGTCTTTACCAGAGAGACTTTGATCTTTAGTAATATGGCTCCAGTTCTAACGTGACTTTCCGGCATCACTTCTGAACAGTGACTGTATTCAGTAATACATAGAAGTATTAGTAGTGCTCTAGCCTTGCATAGTAACATGAACTTCTGATGGTGAACAAAGTGTTAAGGAATAACATTACTTTTATGTACATAAAGATTTTACTAACCTTGGTGTCTTTACCAAAAACCTTAGAATGGAAGCAAATCCAGTTTTCAGAAAGGAATAATTTTCCTTGGTACAAAATTTCTTTCTGAAGAGCACAGGTAAAGCCTGAAACAAATAGACACTCTATATAAGGTAACCACAATCCAAGCCAGCTGTTATAAGTTTGGCTTATTGTTTTGCTCTTTTTCCAAAGCTGGATAAACAATTCCAAACCTTTTGATAAATATTGTCAAACCTTGAAATACTCAGTAAGTTTAAAGAACACTGACAGGCTCAGAAGATTTCACAGGCCTAAGTTTAGACTCAAAATACCTGAAGGGCAAAGACTGAAATGCATAAAACATGCAACTGGCTCCCAGAAGCCAAGAATTCTTTCTGAGAGACTACTACCTATAATGTTTTTACTACCTTTCAGGTAACAATATTACGTAAATGTGAAGAGTTTAACTAAAAGGTTTTAGATTTAAACTTTTAGATCCATAGCAGTTATCTAGACTAAGTGACAAAGAGGTACAACATGTGTAAAGTAGTATACTTTTACTTCACAGCCATTAAGCAAAGCATTTCTCACTCATTAACTGTTTTCATTTCAAGAAAAATTTTTTATACCTATCTATGTAGAATTATGTGTTATAACTACCACAGAGAACAGCAGAATCTTTAAACATTTCAAGTTCTAGAAGTATTCTAGATCTTAAAGCATCATCAACAGCAAAAACTTCAGCTAGTCACTTGACCAGTGATGTCTCAAGTAACGCCTTTAGTAAGGAAGCTTCAGTATCAAAAAATGTACTAGGTTACTCTGCTAAGAAGTGCAAAGGGAGCTATGATTTCCAAAGATGCCCAGCCTCTGAAGATTTAAATTTTGCAAGATTACAACAAAAACACCTACTGCAAGCAAGCGAAGGCCTTGTAGCTCTAGGCAGCTGGAGTTTTAGGTATTTAAAATTTAGGTAGTCTGTCTTGTACATCACCACAGTTGGCAGGAAACTTTATTTTAGATCCACAGCTAGCAATGACAAGGGAGTTAATACTTACTTTGTTTCAGTGGCTCATCAATAGGAACATCCAGAAACAGCTTATGAAAGTGTGCATTTGCCTTCAGCTAAAAAACAAGAAAGCCCACACCCAGAGACACATACCTTATTAGACAGTATTAAAATCAAATGACCCACTCCACTTCCTGTTCTTGCAGTACCTTCTCATTTTTGACCACCTTACGATAAATTCTCATTTTTGCTATATGACTATTAAATCTACATTTTGCTTACACCCACACTCTGATGGTACATAACACACTGATGAAAAAGGAACCTACGTCCTTATACAACCATGAACTATAATATTGCTAAACAAAGAGGCTCTCATGGTAGGTGTGTATTTATTCTTGCTATATATGATTAAATAAGCCCATCCTCTGGCTTACCTGATTTGAGGCACGTTTTTTCCTTTCAATCTTGGGGTGACTCTTGATATCCATTGTCAGGAGTGGACTATCTGTGCTGCTCTTTCTCCTGAAGATACAAAAAGGCATCTCTTGTCAGTTTGGCCTCAGTTCACTAGTCTTGGTAAGTTACTAACAGGATGTGCTTTTCCATGAAACATATTAATCCTTTAATAACTATTATCTGATTCATCAGGGATTATACAGCAATAAAGAGGAGTATATATTATTATTATTAAACTATGCTGACTCTTACTGAAGGTCTTCTTTTATTCAGAAATAATATCTTGAATTACTAGTTGTAAAAAGGTAAAGAAAGTTCAAGATATTTTTACAACTTAATCAATGACCACAGTGCTTGGGTCCACATTTGTTTGTTTTTCAGCAAAATGTGAAATACTAACACTATGCATGTTGCTTACTAATGTCAGATAAAGTAAGGTAAAACTTGGTAGCCGAAAGTGCAAGGTAGTATACAGAAAGCTGTGAACTTTTATTACAAAATCTGAGCACATTTGGAAAGTGCAACAGAGAAAAAACAGGTGCACAAGTTAGAGAATGGCTATAAACTATGTAGTACAGTGCAGTGAAGTAATTAAATTTGCTGGCAATCCTAGAGGAGATGAAATGGTATTATGAGTGCCAGTTGTATAGGAGGCTGCATCTGTACAGCTCTCGCCATGCATATTGGAAAAACAAAACCAACCAAAAACCCAACAACTCTAGAGCAGAACAAGTATAGAGGAAAGCCTTTGCAGATGGCTGGGAAAGATTTTGTTTGTTTCATACAGGAGAAGTTAATGGCATGGACTGTTCAGAAAAAAAAGAATGTGTGGGATAACAGCTTCATAAATCAGAAAGAGACAAACATTATTCTTGAGAGCTATTTAGTACAGAACAAAATCATATTAAGCATTTTTTTAGAGGCCTTCAGATGTAGATTGAAGAGCAGGACTGAGGAGCAAAATGAAAATCACAATGCAGGACTCCTGTACCGAATGACCTGAAGAGCACATTATGCTTCAGATTCAAGTGGGAAAGGAATAAACTACAAAAGTTTCCATTACTGCATCTTATACTGCACAGTAAGTTTTTTTTTACTTTCCTAAACATGAGAGGTTCAGGATTTCCAGTAAAAGCTGTAAGGAATCCCCAAGTGTAATGGAGATGCAGCTGGATTTAAAAAAGTGATTGTAGAGCAGGGCTGATTCAGGTAGCAGGGGGACCAGCTGCAGATCTCAAGTGGCCCCTCACAGAAGAAACCTCTAAAATACACTGTACACATACTTGTGTGCGTATGTCAAGCACTGCTCAAACTGAAAGGAACAGTGAACATTCTTCTTTTTAAAAAAAAAAACGCTCTTTTGCCAATCCCTGCCCAGCACACATTCAGTTACAGGAGAGTTTGAAAAAAACCCCCAACAAATCTTGAAAATGCTTCAGGAAACTGATGTTTTTTAAATATCTGCCTTGTGACCAAAACCACAGTCAGGCTAACTGCTGACTTTTGTACTGTCTGCTCAGATGACAAAGTAAAAGGGATGGAAAATTTGTATTCAGGCCCTCCCAGAGTGATTTTAATATCGTTTTGCTTTCTTTTAGAAGAGTTTCAAATGCATTCCAGTTCTTCAAAAAGGAAGAATTACTGTTTTTGCAGAGACATTACAATAATGATGCAATATACAGCACAGAGTCCAAAATTAAAACTTATGTCATAGTTTTACCATGATCAATCAATACTCCAGAATGAAAGTGTTCTGATAAAAGCTCAGTATTCAAACTGCAGATCAGTTTGACTGCCTGTGAAATTTTCTGTGAAAGGGATGTAACTAGTAGTATGAAATAGTGCAATGTATTTTTTCCTCCAACAAGGAAGCTAGGGCAGGCCAAGTCTAAATTCTGACTGTGGTGGGCAACAGCAACCCCTGGAATGTGGCTCTGCTTACTGTTTGCAAGTAGGATGTTTGATAAATCTTGCTATTCAGTGTAGGTTCTTGAAAGGGTTGTAAGCATCCCTTCTGACTAAAAGAAAACTGACAGTATTTCTGACATTACCTAGCAACATCAACTTTCTTCTGATCATCAAAATATTCCGTTTCACTGATAGGGGTCTGCAACAACACTGTAGGCAATTTTCCTCCCTTTCTTTTTTCATCTGTTCCATTTTCTCCATCTGAACTGCAGAGGGAAAAACAAAATAATTAAGAAGATACAAACATGTATTGCAGGATTCATACTGATGTCAAATGGAACTGCAACATGTTGACAATGCAGCACATGTTAAAGAATAAAATTATGACATATCTTTTATAGTAAGGTCCTGAAAAGTCTTCATCTACTGACTTGACAGTATTATATACCTGAACAGTCTTCTGAGCTCCAGCACTGAAATTTCAGCACTGAAGAGAGGAAAACTGAAAAACTGCCATGGACATCTCAGCCCTCATAAAATTTGTAGCTCTAACTTCCATTCCAAAGAGAATGCCTTGTTTAGGAAAAACTCATTCCATCTTCAGTACTCAGACGTGATGACTAACGGAAATTAATTTGATTGGTGAGTTTGGAGAAAAATATCTTGTGTGACAGTATTTGGTTCTCAGCAGATGATTTGTGGCTCAGCGTTGCAGGAGGAAGCTAGGTCCTACTTTGTCTTTCATTTCACCTCTTGTGTAAGAATCCGCCTGCATGATTCTCACAATAAAGGGTCCTCCACTTAAGAAACAAAATGATGTTCATTACAGTTGTTAGGAATAGTTGCATATAAGTGAACTGTATTTGCAAATATCAGGGCAAAGCATGTAAACTGTATGACATCAGGACTTTGTTGATATGAAAATAAAAAAAAATTCAAATGGAACATATACTGTGTATTTGGTACTACTAACAAGCCTATTAAAAATAACAGCTAAAAAAAAAGAAAAAAGTAGTCTCTAGTTTACAAGAAAAGAACAGTTGCTATAGGGAATATTTTCAAAGCCAAGGCTTGCACTCACTATGGGATTCTATCTTTTATCTAAGTGAGTTAAACTAAACAGTAGCTAGCATTCTAACTAACTTCTTGCAAGAAATGTTTCTTTTCCCTTTTTAAATATACACTAATAATTGAACTGAGTAATTTAAGGTTAAATAACAGAAAAGGGTAAGTGCTATGAAATACATTAAGCAAGGCAGCACCCTAAGTTTCATGCTAGTGAAGTGCTCATTATTCATCAACATATTTTAAAAATCAGAGGAACTTTATCTCTTCTGATTTTAATGGTTTCTGTGAAACAAAAACTTTCTCACACACAGGTGTGTCAAGTTCCTCACACTGCAGAAAGTTTTCTGAATTTCAAAATGTTTTCTTGTTTGGCATTAACCTTCTCCAGGACCTGAGAAATCCATACTCCTAGTAAAAATTATGCTGTGTCATATTAATAAGGATATTTCAAGAGGAAAACAATTAAAGACAGCAATTTAAATATAAACTGTTTTCTTGTTCCCTTCAGAACTAGCTTGAATAAGAAGCAATGAACAGAAATAATGAGAGAGATGTGGTAGTAGGCAACAGTTTAGAAAGTGAGCTTCAAGGAGCAGCTGTTGTCTTTGACAACCCCAATATAGTCTTACACACGTGAACACTTCTCAGGCATATGTAAGAGGTAACAAAGACTCAAGAACTGTACAGTGGTTACTGTCTTTAAATCCCCACAACCACACCAACCTTTCTACAAAGCTTCTTCAGATCCACCCCAAAGGACACCCACACTACTTGGTCTGTCTGGTAACAGGTCTAAAAAGTTCAAAAGTCACAACAAGTTACAACAAACTAGTTCCCCAGCCCACAAACTGCAGATCAGTTATGTAGGAGGAAAACTGCATCTTGAATAACCAGAGATTGAATTTCAATTGTTTGCAAAACTGTAGCCAAACTAGAGTATCCCTAGGGCTTAATGTGAGTCAGCATTGGTGCAACCCCTCAGGTGCATTCCCCTCTGTAAATGGAGCATACATATCAGGTCATCATGTTACCTTAGAAGCCCTCTTATCCTGCTTCATCTCTTTTATACAAACAGGATTAATTTTGCAACAGCTGTTAGACCGCTGCACTACTGCAAATGATCAACCAAAAGAGTGCAGAGTAACTTCTCCCCTAGTGTCCATAATCATGATTAGTACAATGTATGAGGAAACATCCATCAGAAATACAATGATGCACTGCATCTTTTAGTTCTCTTCGGCAACTATTGGATTTACTGGCTAGCTGTTAAGCTGAAAGGCTTTGACAGGAACCAAATTATCACAAAAGGCCCAAATACTAAGAGATAATGCTATTTAACTGTTAACTTGACTGTAAGCTATTAGCTGTTCAACATACACCAACGCATGCAGCATGGGGAATAAACAGGAGGAGTTAGAAGTCCGTGTGTGGTCTAAAGGTTATGACCTAGTGGCAATTACAGAGACATGGTGGGACAGCTCTCATGACTGGAATGTGCACATGGATGGCTATGTCCTTTTTAGGAAAGACAGGTCAGCAAAGCAAGGTGGTGGAGTTGCTCTTTATGTGACAGAGCGACCAGAATGTATTGAGTTCTGTCCAGGGGCAGATGAGGAGAAAGTGGAATGTCTGTGGGTATGAATTAAGGCACAGGCTGGTACGGGTGATACAGTTGTGGGAGTCTATTATAGACCTCCTGATCAGGATGAAGGAGTTGATGAGGCTTTCTACAGGCAACTGGAAGTAGTCTCACGACTACATGCCTTAGTCCTCATGGGTGATTTTAACTACCCTGATATTTGCTGGAAGACTCACACAGCCAATCATTCACAGTCTAGGAGGTTCCTCCAGTGCATTGACGATAACTTCTTAATGCAAATGGTGGACAAACCAACTAGGAGAGGAGCGCTGCTAGATTTAGTACTCACCAGCAAGGAGGGTCTGATTGAAGCGGTGATGGTCAATGGCAGTCTTGGCTGCAGTGACCATGAGATGGTGGAGTTTAGGATCCTGTGAGGGAGGAATAGAATACCTAGCAAGGCCACAGTTCTGGATTTCCGAAGGGCAAACTTTGGCCTGTTCAATCAACTGCTAAGGGAAGTCCCATGGGAAAGGGTACTAGGTGGTAAAGGGGCTCATGATAGTTGGTCAGCATTCAAGGACCACTTCTTCCAAGCTCAGGATCAGAGCATCCCAATGAGTAGGAAATCAAGTAAGGGATCTAGGAGACCAGCGTGGTTAAACAAGGAGCTGCTGGGCAAACTCAAGTGGAAAAGGAGAATCTATGGATTATGGAAAGAGGGGCTGGCCACTTGGGAGGAATATAGAACAGTTGTTAGAAGATGTAGGGAGGCAATTAGGACAGCTAAGGCCTCCTTGGAAATTAATCTTGCTAGTCGGATTAAGGACAATAGAAAGGGCTTCTTCAAATACATAGCCAACAAAACTAACACAAGAGGCAATATAGGCCTGCTGTTAAACGAGGTGGGTGCCCTGGAGACAGAGGATTCAAAGAAGGCAGAAGTGCTGAATGTTTTCTTTGCCTCTGTCTTTACTCCTGCAGACTCTCCCCAGGGGCCCCAGATTCCTGTAGCCCCAGAAGGAGTCAGGACAAAGGAGGAGTTTGCTTTGGTAGATGAGGATTGGGTTAGGGATCAGCTATGCAATCTGGACATCTATAAATCAATGGGTCCAGATGGAATGCACCCACGGGTGCTGAGGGAGCTGGCGGAGGTCATTGCTAGGCCACTCTCAATAATCTTTTGTAAATCATGGGGAATGGGAGAGGTGCCTGAGGACTGGAAGATGGCAAATGTCACACAAGTCTATAAGAAAGGCAAGAAGGAGGACCTGGGTAATTATAGACCTGTCAGCCTTACCTCCGTCCCTGGAAAGGTGATGGAACAACTTATTCTTGACTCCATCTCTAGGCATATTAAGGATAAGGGGATTATTAAGAATAGCCAACATGTTTTTATGAAGGGGAAATCATGTTTGACCAACCTTATAGCCTTCTATGAGGAAGTGACTAGGTGGAGGGATGATGGTAGAGCGGTAGATGTGGTTTTTCTTGATTTCAGCAAGGCATTTGATACTGTCTCCCACAGCATTCTCATAGATAAGCTAAGAAAGTGTGGGCTTGACGATCAGGTAGTGAGGTGGATCAAGAACTGGTTGAAAGGAAGAAGGCAGAGAGTTGTGGTCAATGGCACAGAATCTAGCTGGAGGTCTGTGACTAGTGGAGTCCCTCAGGGGTCAGTGCTGGGACCAGTGCTGTTTAATATTTTCATCAACGACCTGGATGAGGGAACAGAGTGTACCCTCAGCAAGTTCGCTGATGACACTAAATTGGGAGGAGTGGCTGACACACCAGAAGGCTGTGTTGCCATTCAGCGAGACCTGGACAGGCTGGAGAGTTGGGCAGGGAGAAACTTGATGAAATTCAACAAGAGCAAGTGTAGAGTCTTGCATCTGGGGAAGAACAACCCCATGTACCAGTACAGGTTGGAGGTTGACCTGATGGAAAGGAGTGAAGGGGAAGGGGACCTGGGGGTCCCAGTGGAGAGGAGGATGACCATGAGCCAGCAATGTACCCTTGTGGCCAAGAAGGCAAATGGCATCCTAGGATGCATTAGAAAGGGTGTGGTTAGTAGAGCAAGAGAGGTTCTCCTCCCCCTCTACTCTGCCTTGGTGACGCTGCATCTGGAATATCGCGTCCAGTTCTGGGCCCCCAGTTCAAGAAGGACAGGGAATTGCTTGAAAGAGTCCAGCGCAGAGCCACAAAGATGATTAAAGGAGTGGAACACCTCCCTTATGAGGAGAGGCTGAGGGAGCTGGGTCTCTTTAGCTTGGAGGAGACTGAGGGGTGACCTCATCAGTGTTTACAAATATGTAAAGGGTGGGTGTCAGGATGATGGAGCTAGGCTTTTTTCAGTGATATCCAGTGATAAGACAAGGGGCAATGGGTGTAAACTGGAGCACAGGAGGTTCCACGTTAACATCAGGAAGAACTTCTTTACTGTAAGAGTGACAGAGCACTGGAAGAGGTTGCCCAGGGAGGTTGTGGAGTCTCCTACGTTGGAGATATTCAAGGCCCGCCTGGACAAGTTCCTGTGTGATGTACTCTAGGTTACCCTGCTCTTGCAAGGGGGTTGGACTAGATGATCTTTTGAGGTCCCTTCCAACTCTCAGGATTCTGTGATTCTGTGATCTTTGCCAGTGACACTGGCAGTGGGACTGATGCACCCTCAGCAAGCTTGCTGATGACAATAAGCTATGTGGTGTGCTTGACACGCAGAAGGGAAGGGATGGAATCCAGACAGACCCTGACAGCCTCGAGAGGTGAGCCAATGCCAACCTCATGAAGTTCAACAACAGCAAGTGCCAAGGTCCTACACCTGGGTCAGGGCTACCCCAAGCACAGCTTGGTTGATACTGGATTGAGAGCAGCCTTGAGGAGGACTTGGGAGCACTGGTTGTTGAGAAGCTCAACATGTCCCAGCAGCGTGCACTTGCAGCCTTGAAACCAACCACGTGCTGGGCTGCACCAAAAGCAGCATTATCAGGAGGTTGAGGGAGGGGATCCTGCCCCTTGTCGTGATTTAAACTAAATCTGCACAGTTCCCCCTTTGTTTCCCCTCCCTCCCTCACCTTCCCACTCCCGGAGGGATGGGAAGGAGAGCCAGAGGAATACAGCTCCCACGGATCGAGGTAAAATCAGTCCAGCAATCAAGGTATAACAGAAATAACTACTGGTACCAATAACAAATCAATGTTAGAGGAGACAAACAGGGAGAGAGAATACGATACCACCCGCCGCCACGAGGCCAGCACGGAAGAGAGAGAGAGCTTCCCCCCTCCCCTCCTGGCCAGCTCCCAGTTGCCTCCCCGAGCCGGGGGGCACTCCCTGGAGTGTTAACCCCTTCCCTCCCGGACAGCTTCCAGTCCCCTCCCCGAGCAGGATGTGCTGTGGTATGGAATACCTCCCCGACTAGCCCAGACCAGGCACCCTATCTCTCCCTCCTCCCTGGCAGAGCATGAGCTACTGCTGAACCCATGACATTATCCACCCCTTATTCCATACCATTCACGTCATGCTCAGATCCCACATTTTCAATATACCGTCATATATATATGTATATATATATATACATCTGCGTACACCCAGACAGACAGAAAGAATCCCTATAATGCAATTGAGTCCATTTGGTCCATGATGTTAAGTTTGTAATAGTCTTTTGTAGCAGGAAAGTCTGTGTGCAGTGCTGGATTGTTGCCTGCCGATGTTGATCATCCCTTTACTGCAGAACTCATCTGGTTATATCGAAGTTCATTCTCTGTTGGGACGATGGTTAGAGGGAAGTCAGGGCCAGTCGCTGGTGACCTGAAGACATCTAGTTGATGGACTAAAAAAATATTACACAGCAAGTAACAACGTATAATTAAGTTCATTGGCTGTTTTCCCCTAAAATCAAATCCCCTTGAGGTATACATCGGACTTCCCCATCTTCCTGCATTATCCACCAAGTATATCCGGGTCCTTGAGCAAAAGCAATCCCACGAGTGGGTTTGCCTTCACCTGAAACAGGAGTAACCCAGACTGTCTTCCCTAGCAAATTTCTCATGTGCACTACAGGGACCTTGTCCCCCTCTACAATATGTAAAAGTTCTGACTGGGCTGGGTCAGCCCTGTTGGCAGATCCTCTGGTGTTGACCAACCAGGTGGCCTTTGGTAAATGTGTATTCCAATGCTTGAAAGTTCCCCCATCCATTGCTCTCAGTGTAGTTTTTAACAGCCCATGGTACCGTTCAATTTTCCCAGAGGCTGGTGCATGGTAGGGGATGTGATATACCCACTCAATGCCATGTTCTTTGGCCCAAGTGCCTATAACGTTGTTCCGGAAATGAGTCCCATTGTCTGACTCAATTCTCTCTGGGGTGCCATGTTGCCACAAAATCTGTTTCTCAAGGCCCAGGACAGTGTTTCGGGCAGTGGCGTGGGGCACAGCATATGTTTCCAGCCATCCTGTGGTTGTTTCCACCATGGTAAGCACATGGCGCTTGCCTTGGCGGGTTGGTGGGAGTGTGATATAGTCAATTTGCCAGGCCTCCCCATATTTATACTTCAGCCATCATCCTCCATACCAAAGAGGTTTTAACTGTTTAGCTTGTTTAATTGCAGCACATGTCTCACACTCATGAATAACCTGGGCGATAGTGTCCATTGTTAAGTCCACCCCTCGATCACGAGCCCATTTGTACGTTACCTCTCTGCCCTGATGGCCTGAAGTGTCATGGGCCCACCGGGCCAAAAATAATTCGCCTTTATGTTGCCAATCTAAGTCCATCTGAGCTACTTCAATCTTAGCAGCTTTATCCACTTGTTGGTTATTGTGGTGTTCCTCAGTGGCCCGACTCTTAGGTATGTGGGCATCTACATGGTGTACCCTCACCACCAGCTTCTGCACCCAGGCAGCGATATCTTGCCATAATGCAGCAGCCCAGATGGGTTTACCTCGGTGTTGCCAGTTGCTCTGCTTCCATTGCTGCAACCACCCCCACAGGGCATTTGTCACCATCCATGAGTCAGTATAAAGGTAGAGTACTGGCCACCTTTCTCGCTCAGCAATGTCCAGGGCCAGCTGGATGGCTTTCACCTCGGCAAACTGACTCGATTTACCCTCTCCTTCAGCAGTTTCAGCGACTTGTCGCTGAGGACTCCATACAGCTGCCTTCCATCTCCGATGCTTTCCCATAATACGGCAGGACCCATAGTGAACAAGGCATTCTGCTTTTCACTTTCTGACAATTTATTATATGGTGGTGCCTCTTCGGCACGCATCACCTCCTTCTCTGTTGACATTCCAAAATCTTTGCCCTCTGGCCAGTCCATGATGATTTCCAGAATGCCTGGACGACTGGGATTTCCTATCCGAGCTCGTTGAGTAATTAGTGCAGCCCATTTACTCCAAGTAGCATCAGTTGCATGATGTGTAGAGGAGACCCTGCCTTTGAACATCCAGCCCAGCACAGGCAACCGGGGTGCCAAAAGGAGCTGTGCATCAGTGCCAATCACCTCCGAAGCAGCTTGAACCCCTTCATAAGCTGCCAATATCTCTTTCTCCATTGGGGTATAGCTGGCCTCTGAGCCTTTGTATCCCTGACTCCAAAAACCAAGGGGTCGACATCGAGTCTCCCCTGGAGTTTTCTGCCAGACACTCCAGGTAGGACCTTTCTCTCCGGCTGCGGTGTACAGTACATTTTTCACATCTGGACCTGTCCGGACTGGTCCAAGGGCCACTGCCTGAACTATCTCGCATTTAATTTGCTCGAAGGCTTGTTGTTGCTCAGGACCCCATTTGAAATCATTCTTTTTCCGGGTCACATGATAGAGAGGGCTTACGATTGAACTGTAATTTGGAATGTGCATTCTCCAGAACCCCACAGCACCCAAGAAAGCTTGTGTTTCTTTCTTATCAGTTGGTGGAGACATTGCTGTTATCTTATTGATTACTTCTGTAGGAATATGTCTACATCCATCTTGCCATTTTATTCCCAAAAATTGAATTTCCCGTGCAGGTCCCTTGACTTTATTCAGTTTTATGGCAAAACCAGCTTTCAGCAGGATTTGGATTATTTCCCTCCCTTTCTCAAAAACTTCTTCTGCTGTATCACCCCACACAATAATGTCATCGATGTATTGCAAGTGTTCTGGAGCCTGCCCCTGTTCCAGTGCAGTCTGGATCAGTCCGTGGCAGATGGTGGGGCTGTGTTTCCACCCCTGGGGCACTCGGTTCCAAGTGAACTGGACACCCCTCCAAGTAAAAGCAAACTGTGGCCTGCACTCTGCCGACAAAGGAATTGAAAAAAATGCATTGGCAATATCAGTCGTGGCATAACACTTGGCTGCCTTTGACTCTAATTCATACTGCAGCTCTAACATATCCGGCACGGCAGCACTCAATGGTGGTGTGACTTCATTCAGGCCACGATAGTCTACTGTTAGTCTCCACTCTCCGTTAGACTTTCGCACTGGCCATATGGGGCTATTAAAGGGTGAGTGGGTCCTGCTGATCACTCCCTGCCTCTCCAGTCTACGGATCAGATTATGGATGGGAATCAGGGAGTCTCAATTGGTGCGATGTTGCTGCCAGTGCACTGTTGTGGTCACAATTGGCACTTGTTGTTCTTCGAATTTCAGCAACCCCACAACAGAAGGATCCTCTGAGAGACCAGGCAAGGTGGATAGCTGCTCGATTTCCTCAGTCTCCAAAGCAGCAATACCAAAGCCCACCGGTACCCTTTTGGGTCTTTGAAGTACCCTCTCCTGAGGTAGTCCATGCCGAGCATGCATGGAGCCTCTGGACCAGCCACAATGGGGTGCTTCTGCCATTTCTTCCCAGTCAGGCTAATTTCAGCCTCTAGTACAGTCAACTCTTGGGACCCTCCTGTCACTCCAGAAATATAGATGGGTTCCATCCCTTGACAGTTCGATGGCATCAGGGTACACTGTGCACCGGTATCAACTAGAGCCTTATATTTCTGTGGGGCTGATGTGCCACAGAATGGCCTCTAGGCCATTTGATCCACACAGTCCAGTAAATACGATTGTCCCCTACCTCCACCTGACTGGAGGCAGGGCCCCTCTAATAGTCATCGTCTTCACAATCTTTGACACCTAAGTCGTGTTGAAAGGGATTATTCTTCTTTATCACAGGAGCTGGAGTAAAATCAGCTCTTCCGCTCCATCTGGGAACCTGTTCACCAGAGACTGAAGCTGCAGCTCTCATGGGACGATCAGTCTTGGCCCTTGCTCCTCTCTTCAATTCACCCACACGTTCCTCCAAGGCTGAAGTAGGTTTTCCATCCCACTTTGTCATGTCTTCTCCGTGATCCCGCAGGTAAAACCATAGGGTGGCCCGTGGTGTGTATCTTATGTATTTTCTCTCTCGAGCAATAGTACGCCTTTTGTTAATAGCTGAAACGCGTGTTGGCACACGTGAGGAGCTAGATAAATCAGACAGATCGTCCCTCAACTGTTTGAGATCCTGAGACAGTTTTTCCACAGCTGAGGTGATGGAAGGGGTAAGATTGTCTTCGAATTCTCGGAGTTTATGAACCATTTCATCCACTGTTAATGGTGCTATGTCATTCCAGGTTACCGTTGCCAATGGATGGGCATATGACGACAGTGCGTTTCGTGTAAGCTTTCACCACAGGGGTAGTGTGCATTCGACTTCATCTGGGTCTATGGGTACATTCCCATTATTCGGCTTGGTGTGGTAGATCATCTCTATGATAGCTGATTCCCTCAGGGACTGGATGCTTTTGTCTATAGTAGTCCACATGGCCGAACGACTCATAACATCATCCTTGTATGGGAACCTTTCTTTCACAGATGCCAAAAACCGCCTCCAAAGACTGAGGGACTTTTTCTCTCTTGCAATTGCTTTGCCAATTCCCCCTTCTCTAGCAAGTGATCCCAGCTGCTTGGCTTCTGTACCTGCTAGTTCGTGACCATCGGCACCATTATCCCAACATCAGAGCAGCCAGGTGATGATGTGCTCCCCTGATTGACGGGTGAAATCTTTTCGCATATGCCGCAGCTCAGTTGAGGTCCGAGATCGAGAAGTCACCTCTTCTTCTTCGTCGTGTGATGATGACCCCTGATCAGATACTAGACCAGGTAGTGGATGCATAGTTTCTTCATCCTGCCTCTTCCTTCTTGCCTCCTTTCTGGTTTTTTCTCTTGTGTACAGGAGCAACCGATATTGGTACGAATTGGTCCTCTAGTTCAGATGCAGTGATTATCACTGTAGTTTGAGTAGCAACTGTACTTGTTGCTGGGGTAGCTGCACTGTCTGTCACAGTCGAGGGTTGAATAGCCGCTGTACTCATTACTGGGGTAGCTGCACTGTCTGTCACAGCTGAAGTTTGGGTAGCAACTGTACTTGCCGCTGGGGATGGTGTAGCTGCTGTACTTGGAGTTGGAACAGCTATGCTGACTTCTGTGTTGCTCTCAGATCCAGGGACATTTTTTTTCCTTTTGAAGGTGTTGGATGGTGTCGATCAAGGCCCTATAAGCATAGGCCAAGCCCCAGCACGTTGCTGTAATTTGTCCATCTCTGGTATGGCCAGGACGACAACACACCTCATTTAGGTGTTTTACTAATTCTTCCAGATTCTTCATTTGTTCGGGAGTAAAATTCCAAAGTACTGGAGGGGCCCACTGACCTAGACGCTTGCCCATACTATCCCACACACCCTGCCACTCATGACTGTCCAGCCTCTGGGAAGATCTCCTGGTCCTCCTATTTCATTGTTTAACCCCAATACAGGACCAGACCTGACTCCGCTTAACTCTTGAAATCAGATGAAATAACTGTGAGCAAAACACACTCTGTATGCGTGCTACTATGGTGATCCCCATCACAATCAGCATACAAGTCTCAACAGTATTAAAAGGCCATTCAAAAATTTCAAAACCCTCAAATGATGTTGTAGACCATCTGGAGAGAACACTTGGAGGATAGAAGAAAGTCTCCTTCACACGTTGACCACCCGAGAAGGAGAAAAAAGATGTGAAATTGCTAAGCACTTCTATTATATACCTCCCAAAATATAAAGTTGGTGACCATACCGGGAGCATAAACCAGATCAGTTTCATGATCAATGCTTCTATTGTATTACAAGTGGTTAACATAAAGTAGAATGAGACCAGAACCTTAGCCCAAACCCCATACTTGATAAACACTAACACAGCTAACATATATGAAAAGTAATTGGTAAAATCCTGAAACCGTGAGATCAAGAGAAAAAACTGTGAGAGCCAATAAAACAGCATTGTGACAAATGACTATAAATCCTGTCAGATTTGTTGTTATTTCGTGGGTTTGTGCCCCACGTTGGGCTCCAAAAACTGTCGTGGTTTAAACTAAATCTGCACAGTTCCCCCTTTGTTTCCCCTCCCCCCCTTACCTTCCCACTCCCGGAGGGATGGGAAGGAGAGCCAGAGGAATACAACTCCCACGGATCGAGGTAAAATCAGTCCAGCAATCAAGGTATAACAGAAATAACTACCGGTACCAATAACAAATCAATGTTAGAGGAGACAAACAGGGAGAGAGAATACGATACCACCCGCCGCCACGAGGCCAGCCAGGAAGAGAGAGAGCTCCCCCCTCCCCTCCTGGCCAGCTTCCAGTTGCCTCCCTGAGCCCAGCCCAGAGTGTTAACCCCTTTCCTCCTGGACAGCTTCCAGTCCCCTCCCCGAGCAGGACGTGCTGTGGTATGGAATACCTCCCCGACTAGCCCAGACCAGGCGCCCTATCTCTCCCTCCTCCCTGGCAGAGCATGAGCTACTGCTGAACCCATGACACCCCTCTACTCTGTTCTGAGGTGAGCCCCCCTCTGCAGTCCTGCATCCAGCTCTGAGGCCCCCACCACAGGAGGGACGTGGACCGTGAAGATGATCAGAGAGCTGAAGCCCATCTTCTATGAAGACAGACTGAGAGAGTTGGGCTTGTTCAGCCTGGAGAAGGCTCAGGGAGACTTACAGCCCCTAAAGGGGGCCTACAAGAAATCTGGAGAGGGACTTTTTAAAAGGACATGCAGTGAGAACACAAGGGAGAATGGCTTTAAGCTGACAACTGGTAGGTGATCTAATTTAAATCACAAGGGGTGATTTAGATTAGACAGGAAAAAATTCCTTACTGTTCAAGGCCAGGTTGAACAGGGCTTTGAGCAACTTGGCCTTGTGAAAGGTGTCTTTGTCTGTGGCAGGGGTTTGTAATTAGATGACCTTTAAGGTCCCTTCCAAGCCAAGCCATTCTGTGAATTAATCTATCTAGGAAGCATCCTGGAGACATACTGGCAACATGCTTCAAGCAGAGATGACTGCAAGGGCTTAAGATGAAATGTGTTAATTCGTGAAAGAACACCCTGCCAACCATGCTGCAGACCAAAGGCCTCCTCCTCAGCATAGACTTTCCTTGACTCATCGCTCCCTGAAGGGGTAATCTTCTCAACCTTCTTTTTGCAAGGCCTAAAGTCTTAAAACTTCTTTCAGAAGATATGGCCCAACATTCCATTAAACATCTTCACTATGCCCCAAAAGCCTGAACAAACCTTTTTTGGACATGTAATCAGAATTCAGAGTGCTTTACCTGATGAGCTTGAGCTTGCTTTCATATTTTACACAGTCGAATTATTTCACCCCTAGACTGAAGAAAATACAATTTCCATCGTAAACTCTGTTTAGACTCCTGCTGTCCTACTCATCACTTTAGAGTGGTTTATGTACTGGAAAAACTAACAATAGTCTTCAGGTTGAGGATTTAAATGTTGTCTGTTTCTACAAAGTCTGGCCACTCAGAAGCAAAATGCCTTCAGCAGCTCTACAGCCATCCTCCAGTGTTAAATGGCACAAGGCACTCTTCATGGGAGAAAATACGTCTCCTAAAAATACATGCCTCAGAATAATGTTATGATTTCATGGACCTCTAAACCCAAGTATCACTGCTACTGTGCAAATGAAAAACCAAACACTGACTGGCATTGAGACTTCAAATCTGTCAAAACAGACAGAAAATGAGCTACAGCTACCCTAGTCACAAAACAGCAGAGCTTTTTAACAGCTGCTATAATAAATGTTAAGGATAGCCGTAATGTATGCATTTGGTATTTATATAATCCCACAGACTTAGTACACAGCCTGTATTTAAGGCTGAAAAGTGAAGGAAGGAAAGCAGCTGATTCTGAAGTACAGCATTTCTTATGTATTTTGTATGACAGACAGCCAACAGATGTATTTATACTGAATATGGAGATACACAAAGCATTAATCAAGGAGCAGAGATTTGAAACCCTGCATGAGGCAAAGGGTCAGTCTGTTAATAAGAATAGGTACAAACCAGACTGAGATTTAAGTGCCTCAGGTTGTTCAAGGAGCAGGCTCATTCTCCTCTTATGAGATCGCAGTCAAACACGGCATAATGGAGACAAAGTTATACAGATGCACATTAACTGAATATAACATGCATATGAATGAACACACATGCATATATATCATATGTTTCTCTATACATTTCTATGCTGAAACAGGTCTGCAGGCACAGGTGGAATCTCTTCTTCAGCTATCACTGAAAGAGGAGCCAAACAAATTGTTAAAGACTTTTTAAAGTTGCGAATCTTACTTTATATATGACGGTAATTAATTTCAGAAGTATTTACTGTGATCTACGTCACAGCTTGGAACACAATTGCTGACCTGTGAGTAGTTTTGTTATGCCTGTGTTGCTATAATTTTATTAAAGGATGAATGGAATTTTTGAGTTAATACTGAACAGAAACCCCTTCAGCACTGTGAATAGGGGAAATCCGGAATTTTTTTTTTCCTCAGCTGAACAGACATTTCACATAATAAGCAGATCAAGTTTCACACTTGGACATCAGCAAGATCACTTTGACAGTGCAGATGTCATTAGTAAGTATGTAGATTATCTTCTCTAAATACCATCTATTATTAACTATCTGTATTCCCTGTCTAATCAAAATCAGACTGCTATCAAGTTCGGCAGAAAAACAAAACCAAACAAAACACCACAGAAGAATTCTCTGTGCTCTGAAACATGAGACACTATAACAAGATATTTTATGAAGTTAACACTGGAACGGCAACATAAGCCATTTAGCTCTCTTGTCTTTTCAAGAGTTTCCATTTCAGATACCCATTTCAAAAAGCAAATGTCTTCTCATATATATCTTTACTCAACGCCACAAGATTCCCATGATGCAATTTTTATGGGAGTCCAACCAGGGTTACCAACAACTATTTTCATGAACACAGCCAGAGCTAAAGCCAGTACATGACACAAATCTTTGACAGGTGCATTTCAGAACAAATGCGAAGCAACAGATCTTAGGGGAGACACTCATTCACATCTGCTTTGGACTGAAGCATGTTTTTTTTTTTTTTTCGTTTTCCAACTCACTGGCAGCCTTTTGGAGAAAAAGATTTTCTACCTTCTAGTTCTAGCCTACCTCATTTTTTAACCCCGAACAAGACAAATATAACCCAGAACAAAAATAACCCCAAACAAATATAACCCCGAACAAAAATAACCCCGAACAAGACAAAGACCACAATTACTACTGAAGAGGAAGCATGAAACCTTGTATCAGATCCCATTTTTATCTTCAGCTTACAGAGCTAACTGGAAAAAAAAGTAATAGAACGAAGAATTCCTGATCTACAACTGACCAGGGTACAAAAAACAGGGCAAAGGCACTTACATGTCAGGTCTACCAATTGTTCTATGCTGTATTCAGAAAACAAAAGATAAATATTGCATCTCAACATAAATTCACGTGTTCAGTATGACCTCCTAGGCATCTATCAATAGATCTTCTCCATAACTCAGGCAGAAACAACACAAATCTCTCCCTGAAACACTACAAGTATCTTTACAAATGAGGCTTGATCATCAGAGCATAAGCATAAGTGTTTGGCATCGTTACCTGAAGCTACATCTCTGTTTTTTTTGAGAAAGAACTCCAGAGCAACATGCCTCCACATGATAAAAGATTTGGCTGCTAGTTTTCCAGTATTACCGTGATTTTGAAAAAAGTTTATGCCACAGAATCACAGAAATTGAGCACTTACACCAAACTGAATTAGGTTGGTTTTTTTATTTGAAAAGGCAAAAAAGAAATAAAAACAGACACCAGCAATTCGATTAACAGCTGCTATTAAGAATGCAGAACAGTTACAGATGATGATGAGAGCAATCTTGCCAACATCATTATTCCTTTTTCTGCTAAGGAAATTAAAAAATAAAACAATAAAAGAGTTAAAAAATGAAGCTGCCATGAATCACTTGATCAGAAGCTTTTGTTTCATGGCACGTTTAGAAATAATGACTCCATATTCTGCATAGAGACAATGAATCAATGTGCTGACCACAAAGTGTTTTCATCAATGTACATGGGAAAAATAATTCTGATTCTTCATACAGGTTGTACACAAAGAGAAGGGATGCCACAGAACAATGGTTTTGTAGGTTCTCCAGCAAGAACAGTACAAGCCAGCAACTGAGATGAAAATGAACATATAATTGTGTCCACCTACCGTTTCCTCACAACTTCCATTAAAGATGGAAGGGGATCAAAGTGAAATCACTGTTGGAGGTTCACCGTTTACCAAGGGCCTAGCAATGCTGAATTTCTCACCATTATCTCTGCAACCTATGATTTTTCTTACAGACCAGCCTCTCTGTTCCCAGAAAAGATAGAACAATGTAAACGAACTATTATTTCACAGTAGGAAATACTAGCTTCCAACAATGGGTCTCACTGACGCTATTCACAATAGTGCCTTTTGACTCTGATATATATGTATATACAGAAACATTTTCTTTCCAAAGTCTTGGAAAAAGATATTTTTATAAGAATCTGATGTGACACGTGGTGGCCAGATAGCTGCTAGGGCCAGCTGGACTTTATTTTCTGTCACCAGGACACTGTCTGAATGTTCTGTAAGCCTTCTTCTTCAGTATGAGCCTTTCCACTGGCCAAACACTGTCCTCCGCAGCAACATCCACTCTGTACTATGATGCCATAGCATATTTAAGAGGCTTATAAAAGGTGGAAGCAAGGACAGGTGGCCTGGGATGAATACAGGGATGTTATCCAGGTAGTAAGGGACCAAGTTAGGAAAGCTAAGGCCCAATTAGAGCTAAACTTGGCTAGGGATGTTAAAGATAATAGGAAGGGATTTTATAAGTATGTGGTGGCTAAAAAACAGACTAAGGACAATGTAGGCCTCCTACGAAACTTTCAGGAGAACTGGCTACACATGACTTGGAGAAGGCTGAGGTTCTGAATGACTTGTTTGTGTCAGTCTTCACTGGCAAAGGATCTGACCACAGCACCCGAGTCTTGGAAGGCTGACGCAGAGACTGTGAAAACCTAGACCTTGGGAACACTGTACAAGAGGATCTGGTTCGAGACCATCTTAAGAACATGAATGTACACAAGTCCATGGGACCTAATGAAATCCATCCACGGGTCCTGAAGGAGCTGGTGAATGAAGTTGCAAAGCCACTGGCCATGATATTTGAAAAATCATGGCAGACAGGTGAAGTTCCTGATGACTGGAAAAAGGAAAATATAACCCCCATTTTCAAGAAGGGGAAAATGGATGACCCGGGGAATTACAGACTAGTCAGTCTCATCTCTCTGCCTGGCAAAATCTGGGAGCAGATTCTGCTGGAAGGCATGCTGAGGCACATGAAAAACAACAAGGTGCTTAGTGACAGCCAGCATGGCTTCACTAGGGGAAAATCCTGCCTGACCAATTTGGTGGCCTTCTATGACGGGGCTACAAAAGTGATGGACAGGGGTGGAGCAGTTGATGTCATCGACCTGGACTTGTGCAAAGCGTTCGACACTGTCCCACATGACATCCTTGTCTCTAAATTGGAGTGCCATCAATTTGATAGGTGGATCACTCAGGGGATAAAGAACTGGCTGGATGGTCGCACTCAAAGAGTTGTGGTCAACGGTTCAATGTCCGGCTGGAGACCAGTAACGAGTGGTGTCCCTCAGGGATCGGTGTTGGGACCAGTCTTGTTTAATATCTTTGTCGCTGACATGGACAATGGAATTGAGTGTGCCCTCAGCAAGTTTGCCGATGACACCAAGCTGTGTGGTTCTGTTGATACGCTAGGGGGAAGGAATGCCATTCAGAAGGACCTTGACACACTTGTGAGGTGGGCTGATGCCAACCTCATGAAGTTTAACCATGCCAAGTGCAAGGTCCTACACCTGAGTCAGAGCAATCCCAGGCACAGCTACAGGTTGGGCAAAAAGGAAATTCATGGTAGTTGTCATGGTTTGAGCAGTAGCAGTCATTTTTTCTCCTTCTTGTCGCTGGTGCAGTGCTGTGTTTTGACTTCTGGGCTGGGAACAGTTGCTTGATAGCAAGCATGTTTTGAGGGTGTTTTTGTTCAAGGCCTTTTCTGAGCACGTGGTCTGCCGGGGAGGAGGGGAGGCCGGGAGGAAGGAGAGACAGGACACCTGACCCAGGCTTGCCAATGAGGTATTCCATACCATAGCACGTGATGCCCAGGAGGCAATTGGGAGAGGGAGCAGGAAGGGTGGAGCACTGGAGGAAAATGAAGGAGGGAGCACGCGGTGCTCGGCCGGGCAGGGTGGAGTGAGTTATGGGTCGGTGGCTGGTGGGGTGTTGTATTCTTTTCGCTTGTTATTGGCTGTATCGTTATTATTGTGTTATGCCTTAGCTATTAAACCGTTCTTATCTCAATCCATGGGGGCTACATTCCTTGGATTCTCCTTCCTAACTCTCCGGGAGTTGGGGGACTTGGTTTAAACCACGACAGTAGTCCTGCGGAGAAGGACTTGGGGGTGTTAGTCAATGAGAAAATGAACATGAGCCAGCAGTGTGCACTCCCAGCCCAGAAAGCCAACCGTATCCTGGGCTGCATCAAAAAGAGCATGACCAGCAGGTCGAAGGAGGTGATCCTGCCCCTCTACTCTGCTCTCGTGAGACCTCACTTGGAGTATTGTGTGCAGTTCTGGTGTCCTCAACATAAAAAGGACATGGTACTGTTAGAACAAGTCCACAGGAGGGCCACGAGCATGATCAGGGGACTGGAGCACCTCCCATATGAAGACAGGCTGAGAAAGTTGGGGCTGTTCAGCCTGGAGAAGAGAAGGCTGTGTGGAGACCTCATAGCAGCCTTCCAGTATCTGAAGGGGGCCTACAGGGATGCTGGGGAGGGACTATTCATTAGGGACTGTAGTGACAGGACAAGGGGTAATGGGTTGAAACTTAAACAGCAGAGGTTTAGACTTGATATAAGTAAGAAATTCTTTACTGTTAGGGTGGTGAGATACTGGAATGGGTTGCCCAGGGAGGTAGTGAATGCTCCATCTCTGGCAGTGTTCAAGACCAGGTTGGATGAAACCTTGGGTGATATGGTTTAGTGTGAGGTGTCCCTGCCCATGGCAGGGGGGTTGGAACTAGACGATCTTGAGGTCCTTTCCAATCCTAACTATTCTATGATTCTATGATTTACATAAACTCTGCCATAGCATTACGATAATATGCTATAGGATATTATCGTAAACTTTGACAAAACCAAATGGGCATATATCTAATTTTGTTATTTACTGGACAGTTTTGTACTATAACAATCCTTCTTGTCCAGAAAAGGCTGAACAAATCTAAATGCCCTGTCTTGAACTAGTACAGCACAAATGGTAGCTGCAAAATTACCATCAAGAAAATTCTTTGCCTAGGTGGTCTGTCCTTTGTAAACATCCTAAACTAAGATTCCTAGAGGACTAAACCACTAAGGCGCCTACAGGAATGCTACAGGACATGCCTAGGTATGGTTTTTTCTTGGCAGGGCATCAAGAACTGTTGTTTCCTAATAAAGTAACTAGAAGGCTTCTTCCCCCATCTATTGACGATGGTGAGGGCTTCAGTCTGCATTCTCTACCAAATTGAGTTTCTTTGCTGCCTGTTTGCAATCTCCACACCATTACCTGCCACTTTCTGGAAGCTTATTAACCTCCTTCAATTTAGTGTGCTATTTTCACAAAGCTAGTCTGTGTCAGGTAGAAGTTTAGTTAAAGGGCATGTATTTCACTACAGCACTAAAGCTCAGCAGAGAAGTAAGAAAAGGCAACTGTGTTCTCCCCACACAGTTCTCCCCACAAAATAGAGAACCCACTGGTTCTCTATTTTATTTAGGTGTCCCACCTCCCAGTACATAATTCCATTACTGTAACAATCACCCAAGCATGAAACAGCACATTACACCATTTTATAGAGACAAGGGCCCTTATACAGTGGGCTGGCAGGGAGCAGATGCCCATGTCCTTCTGGAATCTCCCACTTCTATTACCTGGAAGGAAAAATGGGTGTTTTCAAACATTTGTTTACAGAAAACATAATCCCTCTGTAATTCTGAATAGCTCAGAAATCTTCCTAGATAAAACAAGAAGTTTCTTTTCAAGGAAAAGTGGATAAATGGGGAAAACCAACTTATTATACTGTATTCTGATTATCTGCAGAAAAATTATTTGCTCTGTGATGACAATATTTGAAGAGACTTTTGCTGATCAGCCTAGCTGGATCCAGACAGCTATCTGTGGATTTTGGTTAAAATAAGTACCACAAACGAGGTCTGTAAAGGTTGCCAGAACAAACACAAAATCTCTCTGGTGTAACAGTAACATAAGTCTAAAAAGGCTGACAGAAAAGGAATGGTCTTGGCAACAGCTATGTTCAGATCATTAATCCCAGCAGTGGTATTATTAGATAAGCACATAATTTCTAACCATATGACTGCAACATTTACGGAGATGGTAGTAAGAATACAATACTGTGATACAATACATGTTTATGCATCACCTGTCAAATAGCAGCAGCAAACCCTGCTGAGCAGAGCTTATCTATAGTATTATGTTGCTTAACAAGCATTTATCACAGACTGCATATAACCAGCATTTGGGCATATTTCAAGTTAGCCAATGAGGCAGCTCGGTACAAAGAAAAGGCTGTTCAGATTCATGGTGTGTATTTATACATAGCACAACGATCTTTAATAAGTTTCTTTTGTAAGTTAAGGATGTATATACAGTGAACAAAGAACAACAGGAATATAATAAAAAATAGGAGCTGTTAAAAATCATCATCATGAACAGATGAAGGTCATCCAGAGTGGAAACCTCTTTTCTGTCACACCTCTAATTTACATGATTTACTTTGCAAGGCTATCCTTTTCAGATTATGCATTACAACTTTTGCTATAAAAATTAGGGAAAAACTACCAGGGAAGAATTAAAAAATATGATACTTAACATCTGTTAATATCTTCAACCACTGAACATACAGATCATGAATAAAGTAGGTACATACCTATATCTTTTTCCCTTCACAAAAAAAAACCCAACCCACAGAAGTTTGGCTACTGGAATGGAGTTAATCTGGTTCAAAGCTGAAATAAAATTTCGAATCAGTAATAAATAACTTCCCCTTTCTTCTCTGTATTGTGTATTTCTCTCAAGTAAGAGAAAGAGATTTTAGGGAAGTCAGTTTAGGAAAAAAGACAGTTCAGGAAAAAAGTTAAGGAGTTGTGATTATGCACAGGTCAGTCAATTAATGTCTTTTAACTTATCAATAGTTATTAGGAAACACCTGTTATGGTAGCATAACACATCAGGCAAACAAACCATAAAAATCACACTCCCTCTTTTCCCAGAATTATGTCATTTGCCTGCCTGTAAGCATTTTCCACTGCTTTCAGTAGCATATTTTCCCCACTATCTGCAACGTATTTTTTCTCAAAAAAAACCCAAAATGCAAAAACCCAGTAGCAAAACAACAAGAAAACCCTCCACCAAACAGAAACCGTCAAAAAAAACACCCACTAAGACTTTCCAAACATGTTGGAATCTGAAGTCCCAGCCTCCTCATTTCTTTAAGTTACACTCAGTAACTGGAAATTATCTTATGACTGTTAAGGGTACAAAATGTGCCACTTAGCATAGTGGGGTGTCTTACAATACAGTAACTTAGCACATTGCCCTAATACAGGCAGGTTTAACGGTATTAGGCCAAATACTACCTGTTAAAACCAGAAAATATTATACTGACTTCAACAGAAGTAAGTATGTGTGCAAGCAGAAGGAGGCTGGCATGGAATACAGACTCCTCCTTATTATACTTCTGTCATTTCTCCTTAACACACCACACTCTTGTTTTCAACAATACAAGATCTGTTCCACCAGCTGTTCCTGCACTGGGGCTGACAGCTTCTGAGGCAGGTCCAGTTCCACAACAAACACAACACACCACACTTTCAAGTCAGAAAAAAAAAATCCTCTAAATACAAAGCAAGGTCAAATCCTTTTTGGCCAATCAGGATGCAATAGTCACAGAGCATCACTTGGAAGGTTTTTTTCTCTTCAGGAACTTTTGATTTGCCTGGGAGGAATTCCACATAATGACAAACTTTTTGCACATAGCTATTTTGACTCTGGATAATAACAGCACCCATCTTCCACACAGATTTATCTCTGGGGGTGTACAACCCACAGAGATGTATGGCACTTTTCAGATATAACTGTTGCTAAGCATAGAATCATAGAATAGTTAGGGTTGGAAGGAACCTTCGAACATGCCAGAGAAGCCCATTTTCTAAGTCACTGTGAACATACTTAACTCTTTCTGTATAAAGTTCCTGAATCACTTCCCAGATCTAATCTTGACATAATAAAGAAAAAACAACCCAACAACAGACAAAAAGCCAAACAAAAAACAAACACAAAAGATCATCCCAAAACCAACCAAACAAAAAACAACACCCCGAAACATTTCTGCAGCGTCAGTCCTTCAGAAGAACCTATCCCCCAGAAACACCTTTGTGATAGCAGCAGCATACCCAGCTACAAAGTCCACCTCTAAACTGAACCATTTTAAGCATACCTCCTGAAAGTTTAGGTTACAGTACTCACCTAAATCTTTCTCCCCTGAGCTTTGAAAAACACTGTAAGACTTCCTGAGCCTCTACAATGCTGCTAGTTTCTTTTGTTTTGTTGTGTTTTTTTTTTTCTTTTTAAATAGAGGTCAGCATGAGCTGAAGGAAATGAAAACATGAAGGGAATGAAACTCCACCACAACCACACACACTTACGAAGTTTTCTAAAAATAAATCTTTAGCAATACAGCTTGTAGCAAGTTCACTTCTGACTGAATCAAACCCCATATTATGTTCTTGTTCTTCAACTGACCAATCTGCCCTGTAGCTTCAAGCTAGTCAAACCAAAGTTACTTGATTTCAAAGGTTAACTCACAGTTAAATGAACATGATGGTTTCTCAGAAGCATCCAGCTACCTGTTAAATGGGATTGGCAAATAAATTCCAGCTTTGTTTCCAGCCAGCAACTACTTAAATAATTTTCTAGTTAAAGACAAAGCATTTCAACTTCTTCTGCATACGCAGTCTTTTCACACTCTTCAGGCTAGTATTGCTGAACACTGCAGCTTGTAGCATAACAGACCACCTAGCTTTCCCCTGCATCACACATACTTCCTACTGAACAGCAAAAATTGACAGCTAAAAAAGGAGAGTCACAGTGAGCAAGACCTCCATTTATCACACTGGTTAATGCTGACCTCACTTTTACATCTGTAGCTGATCCAGCAGTCAAAGATTAAACACCTGGAGACAAAACAGAGGCTTCGATTCCTGGCCAACACACCGCTTCAGTACAGTCAACTCTTGGAACAGTTCTTCCACAGCTGAAATAATGGAACAGGTGAGATTCTGTCTGAACTCTCGGAGTTCACCATGGTAAGCACATGGTACTTGCCGTGGCAGGTTGGTGGGAGTGTGATATAGTCAATCTGCCAGACTTCCCTATATTAGTACTTCAGCCATCATCCTTGTTGCAAAAGAGGCTTTAACCGCTTTGCTTGCTTAATTGCAGCACACGTTCTACATTCATGAATAACGTGGGCAATAGTGTTCATTGTTAAATTCACCCTTCGATCATGAGCCCATCTGTATGTTGCATCTCTACCCTGATGGCCTGAAGTGTCATGAGCTCACCAGGCCAAAAAGAATTCACCCTTACGCTGCCAATCTAAGTCCATCTGAGCCACTTCAATCAAAGCTTTATCCACTTGTTGGCTGTTCTGGTGTTCCTCAGTGGCCTGACTTGTGGGTATATTTGCATCTACACGGTATATCTTCACCACCAGATTCTGCACCTGGGCAGCGATATCTTGCCACAGTGCAGCAGCCCAGATGGGTTTACCTCTGCGTTGCCAGTTGCTCTGCTTCCATTGCTGCAACCACCCCCACAGGGCATTTGCCACCATCCATGAGTCTGTATAAAGTACTGTCCACTTTTCTCATTCAGCAATGTCCAGGGCCAGCTGGATGGCTTTCACCTCAGCAAAGAGACTCGATTCACCTTCTCCTCCAGAAGGTTCTGCAACTTCTTGTGAACTCCATACAGCTGCCTTCCGTCTCTGATGCTTTCCCACAATATGGCAGGATCCACCAGTAAAGAAGGCATACTGCTTTTCACTTTCTGACAGTTTATTATATGGTGGGGCCTCTTCAGCACGCATGACCTCCTCATCCGGTGACATTCCAAAATCTGTGCCCTCTGGCTAGTCCATGATGACTTCTAGAATGCCTGGATGACTGGGATTTCCTGTTTGAGCTCATTGTGTAATTAGTGCAGCTCACTTACTTCATGTAGCATTGGTTGCACGATGTGTAGAAGAGACCCTGCCTTTAAACATCCAGCCCAGCATGGGTAATTGGGGTGCCAAGGGGAGCTGTTCTTTGAGTTGGAGTAGCTGTGCTGTCTGTTGTGGTCAGGATTGGAGAAGCTGCTGTACTTGTTGCTGGGGTTGGTATAGTTTCTGTTCTTGGAGTTGGAGTAGCTGCATTGTCTGTTGGTATCCACCCCTTATTCCATGCCATTCACATCATGCTCAGATCCCGTATTATAAAATACAGCATCGTTTTTGCCTCATATATATATATATATGTGTGTATATACAAAATGGATGACATACAAAATGGTGGATACAAAAAGATGTCCTTGGATCTGATGTCAAAGCCAAAGTACAACCGCTCACCACCTGCCGACTGATACCCAACCTGACTTGAGCAGTGATCTGGGGGTTCTGGGTAACTCCCCCTGGTTTATACACTGGGCATGATGTGCTGTGGTATGGAATACCCCCTTGGTTAGTTTGGGTTAGGTGTCCTGTTTCTGCTTCCTCCTGGCTTCTACCTGCTTCTCCCTGTCAGAGCATGAGGCTCAGGAAGTCCTTGGTCGGAGTAAACATTACTTCGCAAGAAATAAAAACATCAGTGTTATCAGTATTGTTCCCAGGCTGAAAGTCAAAACCACAGCACTGCACCAGCTACTAAGAAGGAGAAAAATGACTGCTACAGCTGAACCCAAGACAGAGGGCTAGTCAACATATGTGCAATGCCTCTGATATCAAGCTTTCTATACATTGGCAATCTGATACAGATCTTGCATACCTGAAGAACTTCATTTGGTTCATTGGTATAATTCTGCAAGAGGGATCAGAACCCAAGGCTTGAAGTCAGAAAGCTCTGAAGGAGAAGGAGGAATTACGCCTCATTTGGAACATTAAGTCATTTACTGATGTGACTACTCCACACAGGATAAAGGACACTGAGAAGATATTTAAGACACCCAATGTTCTCCAACAAGCAAGTTCCTTCTGGCAACAGATTTCACTGTGATACATACTTAGGGAATACACCTGCTTAGAGATCAGGCATACAACAGTTGGAAATAAAAAGCACCCACAGACCTCCTCAGTTTCTTTCTGGAAAAAGTGCTTGTTCTCCTTTCTCTGGGAGTCTGTTTAACCTTAAATCTTTGTGAATAAAAATTTTCTGGGGAGGGGAATCATCCCAGGGTAGAAAAGAAGTTAGGGGGTTTTTTGCTGTTTTTTTTGTGTGTGTGTTTTATTTTTTTTTTTCTTTTGAGGAGAAACTC
This sequence comes from Melopsittacus undulatus, assembly GCF_012275295.1. Classification (NCBI taxonomy): domain Eukaryota; kingdom Metazoa; phylum Chordata; class Aves; order Psittaciformes; family Psittaculidae; genus Melopsittacus; species Melopsittacus undulatus. The sequence goes on along the minus strand of NC_047557.1, from coordinate 66,183,099 downwards.
CCAGATTTTTTAGTTTCTTATTCACAGATGCTTAATTTCTCAAACAGCATCCTTGGTACTGCCAAGTCCCACATGAACTAGGAGTCTGGTATAGAACTGGACAGTTGCTTGATTCCAGCAAGATTTTCACGTAATGGTCATACCATGGCATACAAAAACAACTTGAGACCTTCACTGAAAGGCAAATACCAATGCAGAAGATGCAGCCTCTAACACTTTTCATCTCCAAGTACCACAGGAAGGAAGGAAGGTCAGTGTCGTTGGGGAGTGCAGGGAAAACCCCCACCCATGGAAGGGGAAGCTCTCAGACTTCCTTACCTTCCATCTGCTAGCCTAAGCAGCCTTTGCCAGCCATCAAGGCCTCCTCTTCCTCTTGAAGAGCATTAAGTATTTTTGCTCTCTTCACCTGCTCCGTTTATACAGTACCTCTCAGGTTAAAAAGCAGGATAAGTCTATGGCCACAATGGGCAAAAAGCATGCTGGGGAACTGTGCCAAGGCAGGCAAGCACCCATTGCCTTGCTGGCGCACTCCGTCCTGTCTCTGGGATAGGAGTCAGGCTGAGCTTGCATTTTATTGCATCTTGCCTGTACAAAAGTTTGTGAACTTTTGACAAAGTTCTGAGTTTTCCTAGCACCCAAAGGACAGTACTACAGCTTTCGCTGGAGCCATGCACCTAAGTGATAAAGCACAACTGCTGGGTTTCTGTGCCACGGCAGAGAAGGATTTCCAGGATGCTGCATGGAATTGCTCGAAGCAGTACCAGCAAGCCTTGCTCCTACGACTTCGGAGTTTAACGCTGTGCCTGAGGCCGCCTCCCGAAGACGTCAGAACTTGGCTGAGGGGAGACGTGTTGGTGCTCAACTTCAGCCTGGACGCGGAGACCCCTCGGCAACTCTACCCTACGGACTCCAAACCACAGTCGCAGCCCAGAGCCGCGAAGCCCGCCCCGCGCCACCGAGCCCCGCGGCCACCTCGAGTCACTCCACAGCCGCCTCCCCCACCCCGGCAGTCAGCCCGGGTAGGAGCCGCACGGTCCCCGGCCTGGGCAGTACTCACAGCCGCAAGGTGCCCCTGTTCTCTCGCTTGCCGGCTGGCCGCACCACCTTTGGCTCCTCCGCATCACACCGCTGCTCGATCACGAGCACCATCGCTACCCCACTGCCGCCGCAAAGAACTCAACCGCCCGACCCAACCGCGCAGCCCCGCCCTGAGGCGGATCCTGCCGCCGCCATGCTGGAGTCAGGGGACGGGCGTAGTGTGGGACGGTGTAGAGTTAGATTCCGCCCGGCTCGGTGTGACTCTAGCTGAGAAGGAGCCAACGCGGCCCCGAGAGCCAGGTTCAGCGTGCCCCATCCATTACGTGCCTTAAATGATACAGCCTAGACGTTGTCGTGTGAGACGGTGCTCTCGCGGTCCCGAACAAAATGCGCCTTCAATGAGCGAGCGGGGCCCCGAGGTGAGGGCAGCCGGGCCGGCCAGCGAGTGGCGCGGGAAGCTGCTTGCCCCGGCTCACCAAGCAGGCAGTATTCCAAACGGCGATTCCAGTGTTCAGATAGGTGTACTAACACGAATTTGTGTGGTGAGTGTGTGGCATTTCCACCTGCGGCTGCCTGGGGTGGCCTTTTGTTTCCAGAGCAGCTCGGGCTGGTTTGTCTGCTCAGGAAACGACCTGGCGTTGTACAAAAAGCAGCAAGCATAGCCTTCACCTCACTTTTAGGCTGCTGAAACAGGGAAGTACAAAATGAAATGTACTCTTTTGTTCAGAAGTAAATTTAGTTCTGCTTTGTAGCTAAGCAACATTGACCTTGATGGCAAGTAATAATAGCAAGAAGGAAATATTTTGGGTAAATGTTTCACAATGGGCAATTTGAACTGGACTAGTGGTGGGCAGCTTGACAAGGGGACTTCCCACAACTGAAGTTCAACCAAAGTAAGAAGTGATGATGAAGAATCTCAAAGACCACTACCATGTTGTTACATGCATGCACAACATAGGCGTAAACCTATGTGAAGTAGTTCTGGGAAATGCTATGAATATGTATATAATTTACTGGAAATATAATGAATATATATGTTAAGCAACAATATAATCATAGCCTGTTTGTTGCTGGGACAAGACACGTTATGTGGAGAGATCCCCCGTGTCTCCCAGTGCTGCAATAAAGAATACCTGCTTGCCAACATAAACTTTGTTGGTGAGTTCTTGGGAAGTTCTTTATATCACTGTTGTGGAAGCTGCGTGCCCTCAGGAATGTTAAAGGCATCTCCTGCTGCAGACACAAACCAGCAGCATGCATGTGAGAAATGCTTTTATTACTTGGTTTATACCTGAGTCAGTGTTCAATTTGTCAAGCTATTCGTAAAGTGAAGATGGAGTCTGTGGCTATAATGATACAATCTAAGGAAGGCCAGTCTTGGGATAGACCTCAAACTAACATGTCTAGAAAAAGGCCTGTTCTCATGTTTTAATGTGGTATTATTAATTCTAATTAAAACTATCTAATAATTTGATTAAATCACTTAAAGTAAGATGAGAACGTGTACAGGAGAGTGGCCTCCTGTTAGTGGACATCAGGGTATGAGATAGATACTAACGTACATTTCAGGTTAAAAGGTATATGAAGCAATTCAGTCACCCTCCAGTGGTACTGTTTGAATTGCTTGATGCTTAGAATCACACACTGGTTTGGGTTGGAAGGTACGAAAACTAAAAAAAGCTAACCCAGTTCCAGCCGCCTGCCATGGGCAGGGACACCTTCCACTAGGCCAGGTTCTTCGAAGCCCCAGACTGGCTAGTGAATACTTACACTGTATTTTGAAGATGCAAGTATTAGGTATACTGTATTTTGAAGATGCGAGTATTAGGTATTGTTGTAATATATTCAGAGAATCAGTGAAAAAGGTGTTAATGGTGACGACTCAGGACTGCCACAGCTGCTTGGGCACACAGATCTTACAGAAAATGTGAGAGTTCTGTATGGTCTTGGCTAGACCATATGTGATATTAACTAGCTCTAGCCAAAGAAAATTTAGACTGTACCAAGCTGCATAGAAATGAAGACATTTAAAATGCCTGTATTTATGAGAGACATAATTAACTAATGTTTATGTATTATTTAAAGTAGAAACCAAGGCATACCTGGATGAGAAATAAGTAAATTACATGAAAGATTATTCAGACCTGTTAGGTCCTGCACCTGTGAAATTTGGTTGCTGCCTCTGTGCAGCACCTGAACAGATTTGATGCTGCATTGCAGAGCCTCTCCTGCCCCTTATGCCAGACACAATCTCTGGCTATATAGAGGCACCCCATTTATCCAAGTGATAACAGGATAAGCCCTGTTTCAGTTTTCTGGGCTGTGAGTAGAGCTGGAACTGAAAGAGCCAGGGAAGGCAGGGTTGGCATCTTGTGTCTGCTTGGACCCAGGAGCCATTGCTGGGGTGCAGCAACCCCTGTGAGTCCTTGGGTTTCCTGGGAATTATTCTCGTATCAGTGTATGCTACCAAGACATGCACAATGTGTTTGGGAACAGTAGGTAAAGTGACTGCCTACCCTTCATCTCATTTTTGGAGGCTTTCCATTACACTAGAAAAGTATTGGTTGCTATTTTAGTGCCAATTTTGAGGTCAAGTCAAACTATTCTGCAATCATTCTACCAGCAGAATTCTGGGTTATAGTAGGCAAAAATCTGACTTTTTAGTATTTGAACAAATAAATCAACTGTCTTTTGAGTGCTTATATTCTCAGTCTCTGGAAGGTTTAGCTGCAGGAAATAAATGCTGTCACTGAGTGTTTTGTTCACTCTTCACCAGAGGTTCCTGTCTCTACCACAGTGGTAAAGACATGCATACCGGAGAGGAGCTAGTTGGTCCCTGGAATACAGTCTCCATTTTAGTTTTATGTCTCCATTCCCAAGGTATGCAAAGAAATCTGTTTAATTAGTCAAGTCATTTAGTGTAGAAACCCCCCTATATTCAAATAAATTGATACCTGCAGCACACTAAAAATGAGTCATTACTAAATACTTGGTTCCACAAATTCTTGGTTAAAAACAACAGTGAAGCATTTGCCAGTAACAGTCATATGAAGTAAAAATATTATTATATATTAATATTATTATATAATTATTATTATACCACCACCAGGAAAAAAATACAGTATGGAGACATGTTCTGTAAATGCAAAGTCATGGAAATGGGAGTCAAAAGGGTCCTTGACTCTAATCCTGGCTTGGCAGCTCATTTGATGCACTGCATTAACCAATTAAATACAATAGTTGTGTTTTCAACTGTGTTCTGACATTAGTATTTACCTATCTTTTGTGCACACAGAATAACAGAAAAACTGTATGACAAGCTCTAACAAAAACTATGAAAATTGTTTTGTCTCTGCTAGGTTTTGTTTGGACACAAGACAGGTTCTGTGCATTCAGATTTTCTCTCTGTAGATGCTTTTTAATGAGCGTTTTATATACAACCCACATTTGATTATTGCTAAGGTTGATGTTGACACTCACACAGCTGGTGGTCAGCTGATGTATATTGCTTAAAAATCTCATTCTCTTGTGTTCAATGTACTTTTTTTTCCACCGTCATTCTGAAGGCTGGTCAAAACTGCAAGGCTTAAGATTCTTCTAAAGTTTAAGAGATCTGGATGCAGGGTATAGACTCATGTTACAGAGGTGGGCTCCAAAAGGGAGGTTGAGATGTCTGTTGTTTTGCCAGTGTTTTGATCTGGACTACTGGAAAATGTTTTCTTGTAATGTCAGAGCAAGTCTGTACATTCATGCTGATAAAATGCTTTATACACATGTGGCCAATACTTTTATCAATACAAATCTCTCATCTGTTATGCATGGCTGACATGTCCTCTGTAGCTCCAGAGTCTTAATTTGCTTCTGAAATCAGTTCTGCTTCATGTCAGGAATAACATGCTGCCATAGTGATAAACTGAGCTTCCCTGTCTGAAATGTTAATACCCCCCTGAATTCTGGCAAATGTGTGCTTATCCACATGGTGCCAATTGGAGTGAGTGGAAAACAGAGGTATATAAAACATATGCATATAGTCTGGTTTTGTCCTCAGGCATGAATAATTAGGATGAACAAGAGCAATCATAGATGTATCTATATGCTCTAAGTATATAGGATCATATTGAAAATAGTACCTAAAAAATGCAGAGCCCACATTTCTTTCTCCCAAAAGCATTTTCCTTCATTTTTCATGTGGCTCATCTTGGAAAAGCATATTATGGCAGTGACAAACACATGAAAAACAAGTTTGATGACAGCTCAAGCTTCCCTGGCCAGTTTTGATTGGGCTTTGAAGAACCTGGTGTAGTGGAAGGTGTCCCTGCCCATGGCAGGGCGGGCAGAACTAGAAAATCTTTAAAGTCTCTTCTAACCCTTTCTATGCTTCTGTGATCATGTATTTTCTTATTAGATTGACTAGTATTTGCAGCCTGCTATTCCATCTTTTCTATTGACAGAGGTATAGTTTCACAGCAGGGTTTTATGATCATATTAATCTTACTGAAACAATAGCTGAGTGAGCTGGATTTCTAGAAGGCCTGCCCTTGCCACTTGCTACTTGGCAGGCAGGTTGATTATTAAGGAATCTGAGCCTCTATAAGGGCTTATCACATTGCTGTCAGAGCATATATAGTAGCTTTTTTTTGTGTACTGGTTATCAAGTGGTAAATAAAAAAGCAGGTAAATCTGTCTGCCCGGTGTTTTGGATTGGACAGAGAAAAGAGGGCAAACTTTCTATTGCCCAAATTAGAAGTGGTTAAACATCATCTACTTGTGCTGAAGCCTCCACACGCTGCTGTATGTACACGTGTTACATGCCTAATTGGGGGATGAGATCAAGAGAGGCATAAAACCCCACATGTGGATGTTTTTAAAAAAGTGGGCTGTAAGGGATTAATTCTAGGTAAGAGCTTTTAGGGCTTGTCCTGGGTTCAACTTAAACTATGACAGGGCTCTAATTAAAATTTCTGATTCCTTATTCTCTGTTCAAATAGACATTATCTCTTTGACATTTGCGTTGGCAGAAAGGATGTTATGCAGATAAAATACTAAAAAGCCCTAATAACATTTCAAAAGAGAAAAAATGAGGTCAGCAGACTTATTTATACTTGTGACCCAATTAGCGATATGAGCTATCACCCCATATAAAGAATTTGTGCACAGCTACAAAGAAACGTAATTCAGCTGCACAAAGACATACAGAGGTGCCCCCTCCAAATCACTCTTCAGGTTGGCTGGGCATTGAAAAGATAGTGATTGGTAAAGAATTTTCAAATTGGTTAGGAACTAATAAATGTCTAAAGCTACTTTGAATACCTTATTTTATTCATAAGGATATCCATGTATATCCATGGATATTTCCTTGTTTCTTTCCTGCGGTAGATGGGGAAGGATAAGTAGTAAATGCCAGTAACCCTCTGATGCCACATTCCCTCATGTACCTGTGCTGTCTAAAATGTGCATGATTTATCCAGAACTCTTCATTACAGTGAATCCCATCTCAGTTGAAGTCCACAATCCACAAGAGTTCACCCCTCCAAAGTAAGAAAACAGATTTCCCCTTTGAAACTGTTCACTATTGTTCTATCAGCAAAGCCTTCAGCAGTATGCATTCATGTGAGTGTTCAACTTCCATGAATCTCCTTGTGATTATGGCAGCTTTTGTCTTGAAACACAATTTAATAAGCATAATAAAATAAGCATTTCAAATAGGCCAAAACACACATCAAAACATTTTGTTAAATTCTCTGTTCAAAGCTTACATTTGTTTTTTGCAGTGATCCACTCAGATATCACAGACAGTATTGGATGACCTTGCAGAGGTCATTTTAAGACTTTGTGTACAGTTCTAGTCACACTCAAAGCCCTACTTCAGTGCAAGGAAAGAGAGAACAAAATTGCCTCCTTTACAAATTTCTCCTTTACAGTAGTGCTCCCCTTTCCAGTGCAATCAGTAACATAAGTGAAATTACCAACTCTGCATGCACTGCCATTTCATATTAAAAGCTTCCTCATCAGGGTATTATCACTGGTGTATTTGTCCACAGGCCCTCCCCTGTAGCTGCCTCCTGTGTTGTCCCCCCCAGAACACTCAAAACACATTAGGATTTACCTTATAAATACTGATCCAAAACTCTCTGTCGGGCTGACTGGAGTGTCATTACTTGACTTTCGGAAGCTGTTCTGAGTTTGAGAAAGAAAAACAGAGTCCTCTAAGGAACTTCTTTTTCTCCTCATTTTAGTGGAGTTAGCTGCAAACTTGGAAGTTCAGTTCCAGTATGCTCCTTCAAACGCACAACTTTTCACTGCTATAGGAAGTGCAGTTCTGCTGTGACTCCAGCTCTGGTTAGTTTTTAAAATCAGTTAATGAGTAACATATTCATGTGACATCATCATAAGCTTGTTTTCTTTTTTCTCTGCAGCACTTCATAGGTTTACTTGGAAACAAAAGTAATAAAATCTAGTTGCATCGTGTCTCTGGAATGTCATTACCAATAGCAATAACTTGTTTCAATTGATTAAGAGGTAATGTAAAATAAAAAACTCCATCTCAAATGGTGTTTCATTAACAAGTTTATACAGAAAACTTTAACATGGTCTGTCATAAATTCTACTTTGTGAATTATCTACCTCACTCTTAAGTTTGAGTAACACGATTGTTTAGCTTTCAGAAGTGACTATGTTCACCTGTCCTGATATGTCAAAACTATTATATTGCACTTCTCTGGTGACATGTTGGTGCATATATGTGCATGTAGCTTCAGTAAAGTCAAGGTCATTGTGATTCAGCTTAAATACAGATAATCTCTTAATTCTCAATGCACCAAAACTGAACTGAACAAAATCAGTTTGTGAAGCAATACAAATTCATTTGGACTGTTCCCAGGTTTTACTCATACGCTCAAAGACATCTAGTTAAATTGCAATGTCTTTCTCTGTGTTGTTTTTTTTTGTTGTTTTGGTTTTTTTTTTGTGGTTTTGTTCCTCGTTTCTTTGCGTGACTATGTTTTAAAATATAAAATGTGTTTTGTGGTCAGTATTTAGCAAACTGGAAGGAAATTATAAATGTCAGGCTCTGATAGGAGAAACAGTAACTATCAAAAACAGGGTTAGCATAATAGCTAAGAAGGAATGATATAGACAAAACAGCAGTTTCAGGCTCTGATAGGAGAAACAGTAACTATCAAAAACAGGGTTAGCATAATAGCTAAGAAGGAATGATATAGACAAAACAGCAGTTTCCTTGGAAGGGAAGATTCTGCAAAAATGTGAAAAGTCTTGAAAGAAAAAAGGCAGAAAAATAATAAAGTACACACTCTTTATTATCTTAGATATTTCCTGTGAAACAGAAAAAATTGAATACTTGTACTTAGGAGAAATATTTAAGCTGCTTGGAAATGGAATTGGATTTCTTGTTTTTCCTGAGTTAAACATTCTTAATTAATGCCTCCTTCAGTACCTGTGCTGTACATCATTGGTTTCCTACGCCTTGTTTTACCCTGATTCTGCTTGATCTTGTGTGATTGCAGGCTACAAACAGAGGGCTGCCTAACTAGGTGAAGTCTGTACTTTATTCCTTCTCCATAAAACAAACAATATAACCTTCAACAAATACAGTAAAAAAAAATAATCTTTTTTCCTCCTCTAGTCAAAAGGGGAATTAGCCTTGGCTCTATATTGTTGTTCACTATCCACTTAGGATAGGAAGTCTTTTTTCTTCTAGAAGAAACATCCTTAAAACTGATTAAAACTCGTAAATGACAGAGTGAACTCCTAAGTTATTAATATGAAGTATTTATCTTTGAAAACAATCTATTTATGTAGTAAAATGTAATTAAACCCTTTAATTAACAGTCAAAAATGGCAACTATGTTACTTCTGTATGTTAAAGAGAAAGTACACAGAGAGGACAATTTCATATTTTCCTGAATGGGTAACTGCAGGAACACTTTTAGCAAGGAGCAACCATGACACAATTTCCTCCTCTCAATTTTATGTGGCTTTGCTGTTGTCCACAAACCTGTTAAGTTCTTTCACAGAGCACCATGCTCCCCTCTAAACTACTGTGTTCTATCATCTATGCTATCACAGGCTAAGTCTATGCTTTCCAACCTGCAGTTATATGACCACAATCTCATGTGCCTGTCCTGGAAGATTTCTAGCTTTGTCCATGCTAGTACTATACTAATGAGGCCAGGTACTTTGCTGGTGAGTTAAATGCTGTGTGGCTACACAGCTGGTGTTACTGACCTAGTTTAGGAGTAGGTCAGGGCCTGGCTACATAGAATCATAGAATCATTTAGATTGGAAAAGACCTTATAAATCAAGTCCAACTGCAAACCTAACACTGCCAAGTCCACCAGTTGAAATGTGTGGCAGTGACATTGGCATTATATATGGCCATATGAGGCAAAACAGGCTTGTGTAACAGTGCCATGAGACTCACTGCTGCTGCTTATTAAGAGGGCTCACCTTTCTTCACTGTTGCAGCAGTAATTGCCTGGATTGTTGGAAAGAAGAGGATCAGGCCTTCAAGATGCATTTCAGGGGGGAGCAGAGCAGTACAGTGGTGGTAGTGAAGTCATTATATGCCCAAAGGATGGAGCGTGCCTCTCCTTAGTATAAAGCTCAGACAAACTGAGTTTACTATTGATACCTAGTGCCACCACACAATTGTGATCTTGAGATGTTTTGGAGATTGTTTTGGGGCTGGAAAAAGAGGAGATGACAGTTTGCAGTTAGGAGCACAAGAGGAGTGATGTGATGGTGCATTTGTAAAAGACTTGAATTCATGCCATTCTTGTTGGAAGGGAATCTAAGAAGTAGGATAAGCTTTAGGATTGCCGTATTTTGATGCAAGTCTATGCAAACTTTGTGCTTTATAATCAGTATGAAAATTTTTAAATCAGGAAATCATACCCAGTCTTTCTGATTCCTGGTACCTGTAAAATTTTCCAGGGGAGGTTTAGATACCTACAGAAATGCCACCTATAAAGGCATGTGGCAGATACAGTGCTTACCTTTTTTAGCTGCTTGCTTCAGACCTCTTAGCAGTAGTTAACAGACACCAATATCTTTTTTCTTTCTGAAGCAGTGGATCAGGTGTGGAGAGAAGTTGATACCCCTGATGGTGTGGCTATCTGCTGTACGCAGTTTTCCCCAGAGAATTGTTCTTTGTATTCTGAAGAAATTAGTACTTCAGTGGCTTGTAAGCTTGAGTACATGTTTTGGCTACCTCTTACTGTCTCATATAATAAAAACAGCTTTTCCCCTTCTTTTCCTGTAATCTACTTTTATTCAACTCCATGTGATATTTGGCCAAGTGTATCCATATTTTTCTCAGTTATCAAACTATGCCCTTTAATTCTGACCTTTGTCACTGACACTGTTATCTCTTACCTGTGAGACTGTATCTTGAGGAGTCTAGCACTGTTACAATTGATAGGCACTGGGGGGGGGGTGGGGAGTGGTGTCCTTGAACATCACACAATTTTGTTCTCTGTCTGCAGTGGCCATTGCTGAAAGGTTAGAATTTGTCCTGAAAAATTTACAATTCTCTTATCTTCTTTTAGCCTCATGACTGCTGTGAATCTTTTTTTTTTTTTTTAAGTGAGTTACCCCAGGAAAAGAAATGGTAGTTTATTTTTGCTTTCTTAATTCCTGAAGTATTTTTTCTGAGAAAAGAAATAGCAGGAAATACATTAGCAATACCAATTTTGTGTTGCACCTATTTTAAGTCCCAGGCCTCTAGATTGGAAAAAGACTGCGCATAATAAGAGGCTTATAAAAGTTAGAAGCAAGGAAAGGTGGCCTGGAAGAATACAGGGATGTTATCGGGAAAGCTAGGGACAATCTAGGAAAGCGAAGGCCCAGTTAGAATTAAACTTATCTACGGATGTGAAAGATAATGGGAAGGGATTCTGTAGATACATTGCAAATAAAAGACAGACTAGGGAAAACGTTGGCCCTCTCCAGGAGCTATCAATAGAACTGGCTACCCTGGATTTGGAGAAGGCTGAGGTTCTTAATGACTTCTTTGCCTCGATCTTCATTGGCAAAGGCTCTGACAACCACCACCCAAGAATGGAGAACCTAGGCCCACTGTAGGAGAGAATATGGTTCAAGAACATCTTAAGAACCTGAACATGCACAAGTCCATGGGACCTGATGAAATCCATACACGGGTCCTGAAGGAGCTGGCAAATGAAGTTGCTAAGCCACTGGCCATGATATTTGAAAAATCATGGCAGTCAGGTGAAGATCCTGATGACTGGAAAAAGGGAAATATAACCCCCATTTTCAAGAAGAGGAAAAGGGATGACCCAGGGAATTACAGACCAGTCAGTCTCACCTCTGTGCCTGGCAAAATCTGGGAGCAGATTCTCTTGGAAGGCACGGTAAGGCACATGAAAAAGAGCAAGGTGCTTGGTGACAGCCAGCATGGCTTCACTAAGTGGAAATCCTGCCTAACCAATTTGGTGGCCTTCTATGATGGGGCTACAGAAATGATGGACAGGGATGGAGCAGTTGAAGTCATCTACCTGGACTTGTGAAAGCATTTGACACGGTCCCAAATGACATCCTTGTCTCTGAGTTGGAGAGACATCAATTTGATAGGTGGATGACTCAGTGGATAAGGAACTGGCTGAATGGATGCACAAAAAGAGTTGTGGTCAATTGGCTCAATGTCCAGCTGGAGACCAGTAATGAGTGGTGTCCCTCAGGGATCGGTGTTGGGACCGGTCTTGTTCAATATCTTTGTCAGTGACATGGACAGTGGGATTGAGTGTGCCCTCAGCACGTTTGCCGATGACACCAGGCTGTGTGGTTGGGTTGATATGCTAGAGGGAAGGAATGCCATTCAGAGGGACCTTGACACGCTTGTGAGGTGGTCTGATGCCAACCTCATGAAGTTTAACCATGCCAAGTGCAAGGTCCTACACCTGGGTGGGAGCAATCCCAGGCACAGCTACAGGTTGGGCAGAGAAGAGATTCAGAGCAGCCCTGCAGAGAAGGACTTGGAGTGTTAATTGATGAAAAACTTAACATGAGCCGGCTTCACTGTGCGCTCGCAGCCCAGAAGGCCAACCGTATTCTGGGCTGCATCAAAAGAAGCGTGACCAGCAGGTCAAAGGAGGTAACCCTGCCCCTCTACTCTGCTCTCGTGAGACTTCACTTGGAGTATTGTGTGCAGTTCTGGTGTCTTCAGCATAGAAAGGACATGGAACTGTTGCAACAAGTCCAGAGGAGGGCCACGAGGATGATCAGGGGACTGGAGCACCTCCCATATGAAGACAGGCTGAGAAAGTTGGAGCTGTTCAGCCTGGAGAAGAGAAGGCTGCGTGGAGATTTCATAGCAGCCTTCCAGTATTTGAAGGGGGCCTACAGGAATGCTGGGGAGGAACACTTCATTAGGGACTGTAGTGATAGGACAAGGGTTAATGGGTTCAAATTTAAACTGGGGAAGTTTAGACTGGATATAAGAAAGAAGTTCTTTACTGTGATGGTGGTGAGGCACTGGAATGGGTTGCCCAGAGAAGCTGTGAATGCTCCATCCCTGGCGGTGTTCAAAAGCCAGGTTAGACAGAGCCTTGGGTGACATGGTTTAGTGTAAGGCACCCCATGGCAGGGTGATCTTAAGGTCCTTTCCAACCTGAACTGTTCTATGATTCTATGATTTTATAATTAGTCTGATATGATCATTCAAATAACTGAGTGGCGGGGAGGGACACGACAACATTTAACTAGTAGCCTAGAGCACAGAGTTCTTGTATTGTGGTTTTGACTCACATAATTTTTGTTTTCTGTGTTATATAAAGAAGCAGCTGCTCTGATTCAGGGCTGACATTGTCTTTCATGCTTTGGATGACATCTAGTTTTTTCTCTTTTTCTCCCTGGACCCAAGCTCTACATTAGGAAAGTGCAGCTTTCCACAGATAATTACAGAATGAAACATGGATCAGATGTTATTCACTATAAAATCAGTTTGGACATTTTTAGATAATTTTTACTTTTAGATTCCTATATTCTATTTCTCTTTCTGATATTAGATGTCTTGATTTTCCTCTCAAGCTTGTATTTGATCTTTTCTACCCTATGAGTAGTCTGAAATCAGTGACATACACTCAGTTTGTATGCAGTGAGTTTTGAATTGTGCCTGTTTCTGCTTAAACTTATATCAGTACTTTGTTGAATATGTGTAATGCTAGAGGTATATACCTAGGATTTCTGTGGTTCCTTCTGTGCTGCTCTGAATGATGAATGAGAGCAGAACTGGTAGAATCAGAAACACCTTTATGGAGCAAAGAGACAACAAACTTAAAGAAGTCATGTGCAGTGAGAGGTAAATGAAAATGTAGCTAAGAAGAATGGCAGCTGCGTGTATAGAGGAATAAACTGAATGGTGTGGTGTCTATGTTTATGAAAGCCAGTGACTAATTTTCTCTCTTTAAAACTGTGTCTTTTTAGCTCTCTGATGTGGTGGTCATCTCAGTAGATGTAGTTGTGTTTACTCCATTGTATGAATGCTCACCTTCCTCTTCCTGGAACTTCTGGAACCATATAGATGAGACTTACCCACGTGGAGTATTTGGGTGTATTGTATTTAGGAGCCTGTACTTCCAGGCAGTAAAGAGTTTTTTAAAAAACAAACCCACACCCAATGAACTTGGAAGAAAGCCACTGGAGTGGAGAAGCGAGTCTGGTGTGGTTGTGAAAGGCAACTCCGACTCAGAATATGAGGTTTTGTAAAATTTTCTTGTAACAGTAGGAAACCCTGAAATCTATAATTTTGGTGTATGTGCAGCTTTAATGCTTGAGCACTAGAGGCTGATAAATATGACAAAGAGTGCCTGAGTTTGTTGCCCAGTGTGAGTGAGAGACTTGAATTGTTAATAACAACGACAACAACAACAAAAAAAGCATCTTCCAGCTGATTGAAGGACTCCTGCTACTAATAATGTCTGGTCTGAGAGGCTTGGGTGAGAATGGGAATATAGACTCTATGGCAGTAAACAAGAGAATGTAGGCATGTAAAGTAAATAAACTACTGCATGTGATTTTTGCAGGCTGCTGCTTATTTGAGTGAATAGCCCATTCTTTGCCCTATGGATGTTTCCAAGATATGCTTTAAAAAAGTAAAAAAATGTAAATAGTTGTGTTTCTCATTCCTGAAATGAGGTCTAGAGGCTTGCAGTGCTGTCAATTTAAGTATTAAAAAATCGGAATTGATTCTTCTCTTCTTCCTCTTCGTAGTGTGAGAAGACAATAATAAACACCCCCAAAAAACCCCATGAAGTTTTTATTTACACATTTGAATATGGTGAATATGGTGAATATCCCAAAGCAGTAACAGTGAGGATTACAGCCAGACCTGGAGTAAAATGTTGCTAAGAATGAGGAGTTTACTCTGTATCTTACCAAGCTAGTGGCTTCTGATGTGAAAGGGAAAAGTAAATTCAGTAAACAGTGGTGTAAAATACTGATTTCTGCTTACCTGTAGTACTGTAATCTCTAGGTAAGCTTATGCTACTGCCTTATATCTAGATCTCTGCTTTATCAAACACTTGGTAAATGAGGTACTGCACAGTGTAAAATACCATCGCTGATTGTGTAGTGACACCCCATCCCAAGGACTGCATGGCCCAGTAAATAAAACAGGATATTCCAGTAACGTTTAGCTAGTGTAGCACTAGGTAGACTTGTGAGACAGTATTGATGTCAGTGAGATGGCAGCTGGTAATACAATTGTTGGTAAAATAACAATAAGGTGGTAATAAGAATAAAACTCCAATGAGGCCAGCTGTAATATGTCAATGCAGAAAATCCTTAAAATGGGAAGGACATTTGAGACATTATACAGCCCCCTCCATCCCGATAAACAGAAGCTTCATCAGATCAGACTTCTAATGAGATCACTGTCAGGCAGCCCTGTACTGCAACAGTGAGTGACCTTAATTTATAGCTGGCAAAAACCTTGCTTAATATGAACATGCCTACAGTAATCAATAAAGACAACCTGAACCATCATGGATTTGGTTACTTGGATTTTCTCAGGCTAGCCCATGAGGAGGGTAAGCAAATTGAGGAAACTTAAGCACTTTAAAACTGATTTTCTTTGTAATAAAAGTGGCTGCATACTGCTCTGATGAACTACTGATCAGAATATGGGCCCTGCTGTTACATTCCATAACTCTTGTCATATATTTCTATTGTATTTAATGCAAACAATAGGAGAAAGTGTTGGAGAGACAACTTTAATCTTAAGTGATTGCACTTTTTTTTAATTTTTCCTTTTGAATGTCCTTTTAGAGATAAATTTCTATCCCCCTGCATATGCAAACATCTGTTTTAATCTGTCTTTCTCTGTGCAGCTGTGTTTAAAGCAAAGCTGATTTTACTCACGTATGAGAGTTAGAAGGAATCTTGCTAGGGCATCAGGAAAGATAAGGTTTAAGGTGTGGCTCTTTTCCCTTGAAAACCGTTTTATATTTAGCTATGTGTACACAGTTTAAATTACATAAGCCTCATGTCTTTCCTTCTTGAAGGGCAAAGGAGAGCATAGGTATTACATTGTTCAGAAACTGTTTCAGAAGCAGACTTCCTGTTTGCAACCTGGACATTGCTTTCTTTGGTTTTGTTTTTGGTTCTCCCTTGATTTGCTTAACTTGTTTAATCCCAAAACACTCTTAGGTGTTGCACATGTGTTGCTATATATATCAGTCCTGTGTAGAGTATTATTTGCTGCATCTGGCCAGCAAAGCAGGCTGTCTAGTGGGGCCACAAAGAAAGAAGTAGGCTGCAGCCCTCTTCTGCAAGGGTGAGGTGTTGGTCACGTGTGTAGTTTTCTTTCAATTTTTGCCTTTTTTTAATTTATATTTTTTTGTCTGTATCTTGTAGGTATACAGTCTGCAACCTAACAGGGTGATTTATTTTAAAGTGCAAGTCAATGAAAACCGTTTGCTATGCCAGTATTTACCATTTAAGAGAGTTTGTGCTACAACAGCTACTTAAAAAGAAATTGCAAATATGCAGCAATAGGTTATAAAAATAGAGCCTCATTAGTCTAAAATACTCCTGTGCACATTTTAATGAGGAACTTAAAACATTGTACAAACCGCACCTAATGAAGTTAATGCCACCCTTGAGAGCTGATTAACAGTAGACCTCTTTTTACAATTACATTAAGTGAAACTTGAAGATGTGAGGGTATTTGGGAAACACTAAAGGAACTCAGTGGATTCTGATTTAGTCTCTGTTACCATTTAATACCGAGTGTTTGAAAAGCCTCTTCAAACTGCCCATGTCAGGCTGATAAGTGAGCCTTCAAATCTTCAACTCTTCCATTTGACCAGCAATACAGGACTGTGTCCTTGGGGTCCCTAATACTTCAAATGAATTACATAAAGTTACTGTTCAACTCTATCTGCAGTAGGTAGCATTGCCTGAAGGAGCTGAAACATGGTAGTTTTGATTTGCTCATTGCTGCATGCATTCATCAGGTAATGGTAACTGAGGGTAGGTTTTTAGAGGCCTCCTTTACATATCTGTTTTAATAAGCTTATGTCAATTTTTCCTATTCCTTGAGGGAACGTGATCAAAATCTAAAAAAGATTAGTGCAACAAAACTGGCAACTTGGAGGAAAAACACCTCTATTAATGATACGATTAGCATATGCAAAAACATGTGAAAAAATAAGGAAACCCTTTTAAAATGTCTACTAGATCTGTCACTATGTAACAAGCATTTGTACTTTCCAGTGGTACATAGGTTATAATTTAAAAAGAATTAGGCTTTCCATCTAGATCATTACTCTACTCTGTATTACGCTGTATTGAAAAATATTTTCTACAGTGAACAAAAAATGTAACAAAGATACCTAGCAAGCTAATAGCATAAGAAGCCCAAATAAGTTGTTGATGTGTCCAAAACAATCTTTTATGTTTAAATTTAAGGATAGATTTGTAGGTCATTTCACTATGTCAAGCTGTCAATTTGTTATTAATAGTATAACAGTACTGAAAGTGAACAAAGTTTGTTTATGCTTAAACAGGAGATGTAGCCCAGTGTTCCATAAAGCTGGAAACAGCACTACTAGGCTTTTTAACAGCTAGCTTTTATTTTTAATTATTAGCAATTTTAATTATAGCAAATATTGCCTATTAATTTGCTTTCTGAGAGATCTAATCTGGCAGTAGATTATTTGTGTTAAGGAAGGACAGAAAATAACACATACTTTTTCTTCACTTGATTTTTTTTTTTGGCAACCCTTAACATTTTTGTCAGTTTTATATCTGAAAGATTAAATTAAAACTCTGCAGTCATACTTTGATTTATAATCAGAATTGTTGCTTACTTTAAGAAGCCTGGTTTTATGTCAACCATTCTAATGTAGTGTTAATCCTATGTCCTTGAGAATGCTGTTAAAACTCACTGTTTTATACTAAGTTCTTGAGTTATGATGATAAATTTGCATGTATAATAGTTTTTATCAGCAGATTGATTATTTTTCTTCAGGTAAACATTGGAATTGTTCTTTGCCTAACATATGTTCAGCCTAACTTTTGTGTTCTGCATTGTTTCTGAGCTTTCCCTTAGAAACTGGGAAAGGTAATTTGTAATGTGATTCTTCACTGATCATCTGCAATTGCTGTCTTGAATTCTTCTCCTCTAGCTTTATTTAGGCCTTCAGCAAGATACTAATTTTCTAAATTCTGTTGAAAGTGCTAATGATTAAGTCTCTACTGTTTTTTTTTTTATGACTTTAATCTTTTCTGCTTGTGCTTTATAGGCTTAGTACTTTCCACACTTTTCTCCCCCTGAGCCCCTTCAGTAAAATTTCCGTATGACTCAACCCTTTGTAATCTTATGTGTATAATGTGAGGGGGTTTATTTATTATTTTGTTGGGGATATTTTTATTTTGTTTTTGTTCCATGAGAAAATTGCCATCTTTGGTAATCTGTGACATTTATCACTGTATAAACTGGAAAAAGTTCAGGAAACCAAAGGTCAGGTTCTGTTCCTACAGCCTGAGCTGTTTTTCTTTTTTTTTTTTTTTGTTTGTTTGTTTGTTTTTGTTTTTCCCAACAATGTAAATTACATTTTCTGTGTAAATTATTTTCAAACATATTAACTATTTGTTTGATGTAATAAAGTAAGAAGACTCTGACATGGTATAACTTAGTATATGTCTGAATAATATACATTATCACTAGGGCAGCCTAAGCCTTGAATTGTTTTTGAGACCAACAGTTAAAGAAGGAAAATGCCTCTCCAAGCTTGTAACACTAGGGCAAAGTTTAATTCTCCCATCTGATGTTGCCTCAAGGAAAAGATATGATGGAGCCAGTACCACTTACAGAGATGACAGAGAGAAAGCTGATAAAATGATCTTCTGAAGCCTTATCCTATTTTCTTCTTTTTTAGAAAGCTGCTTCCCCTGTGAATACTCTGCTATCATTTTTTTTTTTGGCTCAAATTCAGGGTTCTAAATATACAGGCAACCAGCACCACCTAATGGGTTCTGCATTCCAGTGGCCTGTGCTGCAGGTGTTTGCTTGCCTCTTCCTGTGGAGCAAGGCTCAGGGACTCCAAACCTATAGCTCTCCTGGTGGTGCTGCAGCTACCAGTTCCTGTTTGCTTGGGATGGTGGCTAATACAAATTATAAACTGCAGGCCTGGCAGTCAGTCTTGAAAACAGCACTGCAAAATATTTGTGCATGAATATTCTATGGTTTGGGGTTAATTCGACATGTTTAATAATCTATTGATTGATATGTTCTAAAAACTACTCTGATAACATTTCAGTTAAAGAGTATCCCTTGCAAATATTTCCCATTTGAGAATGTTCTTGGTTATCTCTGCAGTGCACTTATTACTAGTTAACAGAGCTCTTCAGCAATGGTATTTCTTGCAAAGAAAACTTTTTCCACTGTGTTTCATTAGCCCTTCTGACTCTCATAAAATCTCATAAAATGATGCCTGAAAGTAGTTTATTATTGCAGGGAGAGAATTTAAAGCTCCTTTAAGGGGTTGTGTCAAGAGAGGTGGAACAAAAGTGAAAGTTGAGATCCAGAAGCAGACAGATGTCAAAACAGGTGCTTGATGATTTAGTTGCTGTTATTTTCTAGTTTTAATGCAAAATGATGGAAAGAAAGAAATTTACACATCAAAGGAATTCTCAAGTATATTTTCTCTATAGAAAAATTATTAGGCTGGTTTTTACTCAATGTTGTTTACATTCTGTGACAATATTGTATTTTCTGCATATGAAATTATTCAATAACAGAGTAGAATGTGTCTGCCAGGTGTGAGTGAGTACTAGTGAGATCCAGCTACATAAGCTGTAGCTTGTTTGTGATGTGAATTTTTGTGGTTTGTTAATTATAAAGGTAATGGTGAATAATCCATATCTTGCATAGTGGTTGTGGTGAATAATAACTAAACTTCCATGAATCAATAGCTTGAGCCTTCAAAAAAAAGAGGAAGAGGTGAGTAAAGAAACACTTGAGCAAATGTATAGTTCTGAGAAGGCCAGTTAACTACAGAACTGCTGAGTCTGTGCTCTGTTTTAGCTTCATCAACAAACAAGGTTCAGTTGTCTTGTGCTTTTTTCTTTCTTCCCAGTCCCCTAAGGAGGGTATTTCTCATCATCCAATTCATATGCATAAGCATCAATGTATTAGGTTTTTGGTATATTAAATCACATGTCTGAAATTAATTATGGGGAGTGACACATATTAGATACTAATCTGATCTGATCATGAGAGTTGAATATGTCCATGACCATGGTGGAGGAAAGTGTAATCAAAGGAGGTTTAGCTCTGGAATCTGGATTTAGAAAGAATTGGTTTTGTATATAGTAGGGAATTTATGCTCAGTTACAAATCCTTTGTGATAACTGTGTAATCCATAGCTTGTCTGCTTTCTGGAATGCACTTGTTAAAATGATGAATGCTTATCCAGACTGTCTATTGTATGATACACGCTTGCAGACACAGATAAACCAGTAATCTGACTGGATCAAAGTTGGCGTGAAGGCTTTTGCCAAGCTTGTGATTTAAATACAGGTAGAACTAAGTGTGCATCTTGAATTCTGAAAATTCAGTGGAAACTTTATAGGAGAATTATTTGGGGGTGGGTGAGGGGAACAGTTTGTGTGATTTGCTTGTTTGGCTTTTGTGTGTTTAAAAGAGCCTCCCACCATCTGGCAAAAAAAAACCCAAACAAAACAAACCCAAAAAGCTAACAAAAAAACAACCCCCAAACTTGCTTTTAGCATCTTTGAACCAAGTGTCTCTGAGCAATATTTTATAAATTCCACTTTCTCAAAGGGAAGTGGTGGCAGAGGAATCAGAAATATCAACATCTCCATAAACTATGCTGTTTATTACTTCATGCACATCTGTCTGATTATGAACCCATGGGTTCTGGAGATATCTGCAGTGTCTAACTTCATCTTATCATCTGGAGACTGGATTTTTCTGCCTAGCTTCTCCTCATAAGTAGCATGTAGCTCTGCCTCTTGCAGACAGATAGCCGCATAGTCCATAGTCACGGTTCTGAATTGCTAGAATTGCAGACTGCCTGTACTTGCATCATATTTTACCTTAAACATTTAATACTTTTGCTCATAGGAACAAGCTTTGTGGGCTCAAGAAACAGTACTGCATAAACTAAAATAAGAATTGAATGTGTTCGAACTCTGTTTCATCATTGGTGCTAAATTTCATGGTTTAGTTACACAGACATGGGACTAAGCATCATTTTAGTGGAAATAAAATATATCTTGGCATAGTTCCTTAGACCTCAACCACAGCAAGAGTGTTGTGGCTGCAAGAAAATGCTGCACATTTTACAAATATCACTGTTAGTATTTTTTCTCTCTGTTTGTTGCATCATTATTCTTGTAGGTTTCCTTCTCCAAGTTTTTCATAGGATTTGTTGAAAAGAATAATGTGTTGACAATATTTAGAAATGTATTTAAAAAACTGGTACAAGCAACCTGTGTTTGCTAAGGAGAAATGTATGTGTTTGTCAGTAAGGTATAACTGCAGCTTGAAAAAGAACATTTTTCAGTTTGTAACCTAACTATCTGCATATAACATCTGTAATGGGAGAAGAAACTCTCAAATCAATTTGAGCTGCATTGGTGGACTTTTCTTTAATTATGTAACTGGTGAAACAGATTATATATGCTTGACATTCATCCTGGTTTGCTCTGTGATTTAACTTGATCTTAAGTTAAATTTATGTTAGGGACATGAAGAATGTATTTGGTTTGTCATACACATAAAGGCGTATCGGGAATTCCTCATTTGCACACCAGCTAAGCTGAGCTAGCAGATGAATTTTCTGGCTTGGTTACGTTGAAAAAGTGTATATTTAGAGGCTTATCTCCTGAAAGCATTCACAGCATGTGTCCAGATAGTTGCTTGTACCTCTCAAGCAGGTGGGGAAAAGCAGGGCTTCATTTCACCTAATAGTTACTTGAGAAGACAAATGCCATAACCACAAACATACTCCATTTCCTTTTCCTTGCCTTGAGCTTTCATTGCTGAGCATGACTTGATATGGAATGGAATATCCTTTTGGTCAGTTCAGATCAGCTATCCCAGGTGTGTTTCCTTCCCCCTGGCTGCTTTTTGAGAGGGCAGAGTGAGAAAGAAGGCCTTGATGTTGTGTAAGCAATAACTAAATCATTGGTATCTTACATGTTAGGGAAAAAGGACTCGTCACACAATCAAGGAGTCACATTCATAACAGCTGAGATTTTAACCACAAGGACTCATAGTCCCTTTGTGGTGGGTGGCTCTAGTGAGCAGATGGGTGCCCCGTATTGACTCCATAGGCACAAACACACACACACTCAATGCAGACTTTTTTCGTGTTTGGCTTAACTTTAGGATGCCCTGAGCAGAGTCTCAAGCAGACTCTTATCAGTTTTTCAGTACATTGGTAAGAAACAGCTCAAGCTGGGTGCCTCTGTAGAGTCACCTTGAACAAAGAAAACCATGTAAGGGCAGTTACACCCTTATAATCTAAACTACCCACTGCTCTTGTGACAGTTCCAGACAGAGGTAGTATTAAGGTCTGGGGTATTCCTTTTCCTCAGTGGGTCCCTTCATTGACCTCAGGCATGTGATTTCTTATCTTGAAGATTGTACCTTCTGCTGACAAGTGTAGTGGCCTTCCTTATATTCCATCAAGAACCAGCTCTGGGGCCTCCTTTTACTTAACTAGGTTAAAGTTCAGCATATCTAGGTGAGATTACAGCCTGCAGCCTAAGGCTGCAGTACCTATAGCTACTTGTGCTAAGTCAGTCATGCTAAGTGATCAATATCCTTCTGTATCATCCACAATGCTGGTGTCAAAGACTGTGCAAGGCTGGGCTGCCTTGCACACAGGTGTGGTGGTGGAAGATGGTATGCTGAAAGACGCTATCCTACCCCTCTACTCTGCTCTCGTGAGATCTCACTTGGAGTATTGTGTGCAGTTCTGGTGTCCTCAACATAAAAAGGACATGGAACTGTTAGAACAAGTCCAGAGGAGGTCCATGAGGATGATGATGGGACCAGAGCAACTCCCATATGAAGACAGGCTGAGAAAGTTGGAGCTGTTCAGCCTGGAGAAGAGAAGGCTGCGTGGAGACCTCATAGCAGCCTTCCAGTATCTGAAGGGGGGCTATAAGGATGCTGGGGAATGACTCTTCATTGGGAATTGTAGTGACAGGACAAGGGGTAATGGATTAAAACTTGAACAGGGGAAGTTTAGACTTGATATAAGGAAGAAATTCTTTACTGTGAGGGTGGTAGGCACTGGAATGGGTTGTCCAGGGAGGTTGTGAATGTTCCATCCCTGGCAGTTTTCAAAGCCAGGTTGGACAGAGCCTTGGGTGATATGGTTTAGTGTGAGGTGTCCCTGCCCATGGCAGAGGGTTGGAACTAGATGATCTTAGGGTCCTTTCCAACCCTAACTATTCTATGATTCTATGATTCTATATCCCATGGAACCTTGTTAAGCAAGTTCCTGAAGAGCCCAAAGTCTGCCCTTTTGAAGTCCAGGGCAGTGAGCTTGCTGCACGCTCTTCACAGTGTCCTGAGGACCTCGGATTCAACCATCTCGTGATCACTGCATTCAAGACTTCCCTGGAGAGTCACATTTCCAATGAGCCCTTCCCTGTGGTGAGCACGCGGTCAAGCAGGACCTCTCCTTGTTGGCTTCTCTATTGCTTGCAGAAGGAAGTTGTCTTCCACACAATTGAGAAACCTCCTGGATTGCTTGTGCTGAGCTGTACCATCGCTCCAACAGATGTCAGGGTGGTTGAAGTCCCCCATGAGAACAAGGGCCTATGAGTGTGAGGCTTTTCCTATTTGTCTGTAGAGTTCTTCATCCACAGGTTCCTCTTGATCAGGCGGTCTGTAACAGATCCCCACAGTAATGTCTCCCATCACTGTTTTCCCCTTAACCCTGAACCACTAACTCTCTGTTAACTGATCACCTGTCCCCAGACAGAGTTCCATACTCTCCAGCCTATCCCTAACATAAAGGGCAACTCCCCCTCCTCTCCTACCAGGCCTGTCTTTTCTAAAAAGCCTGTAACCATCCATTCCAACACTGCAGTCAAAGGAGCCATCCCACCATGTTTTGGTGATGCCTATTATATCATAGCCCCGTAGATAGCCCATGACTTGAGGGAGCCCAGGATCAGTCGTCACTGAGTGAGCTATGCTGTCCCATCACTCATTCCTGCCTCTGGGTTTTATAAACATTTATAATCATTAGCACAAATACTTCTTGCTTTCCCATTTCTTTGCATGAGTTCCTGTAATTTCATTTGATATCTAAAATTCAGAAAGCAAGTGAACAAAATCAACTATGCATTTTAAACCTTTTAAATTACACCATTCCTAGAGAACAGCCCCAGTCCTGATGTGTTTCATTTTGGATCTTTCACACAAGCAGAAATATCCATCCATTATTTGCCACAATGCTGAAGTTTTTTCTGACAATGTCCTGCTACTTCATGAGCTGGTCCTAATGCTGCACTGAAATTTACTAGTTCTCAATCAAAGTTAAGAAATTATTATATCTCAGTAGCTGTGATTTGATCTGATAGTGATTTGCATTTGTATTTTTTTTATTATTTTCTATGCAGTGTCTGTTTTGCTATACCATCTTTTCAAATACTATTTCCAAATTAGTACTGTAAGAACATACTCTTGGTTGAGTAACGTAATGGTAAACCTTTTGTTTTGTGGTAGTTCATTGGAAGAGAGTCCAAAGACATTGCAGGAAGCTGAAGATTAAAATACAAGAGAATTGCGGTTTGTTGCAAAAATACACAGGAGTTATATTCTCTTGCATTTATGAAGCACCAACCTGAAAACTTGCAGGTGCCACAAAGTCTGTTAATTTTGTCCAGAAAAAGACCTGTCTGTGTTCACAACATGCTTGATAGCTCCTTATTGAGTAGTACAATATTCAGTTAGCAGGTGCTGAAAAATTAAAGACATTGAACAGTAGTACCTGCTCTGTCCTGCTTTCTGGTGAGGCATTACCCTCTTCAGGAGCATCTTACGTCTGTTGAGTGGTTGCAGGCCGATTCATTGACTGCTTCCTGCAGGAGAGCTGCAGATCACAGATACCTAAGAAACGAGTGATGCGAAAGCTTGGGTTTTTTTGCAGCTAATAAGTGTTTGGAATCAAAGCTCTGCTTAAACCATTTTATTTCTTGGGGTCCCTTTCAGCCCTGTGATCCTAGGATTCTGTGATCAGGAGTAGTTGGTGTGGATTCACCAAAGGGAAATCATGCTTAACCAACCTGATTGATTGCCTTCTATGATGAGACAGCTGGCTGGAGGGATGAGGGAAGAGCTGTGGAGGCTCTCCACCTGGACTTCAGCCTTCAGCAAGGCTTTTGACACTGCCCCCCATGACATCCTCATAGGCAAGCTCAGGAAACATGGGCTGAACAAGTACATAGAGAAGTGGATTGAGAACTGGCTGAATGGCAGTTCTCAGGGGGATGTGATCAGAGGCAAAAGTCTAGTCTGAGAACTGTAACTAGCAGTGTTCCCCATGGGTCAATACTGGGTCCAGTGATGTTTTAACTTATTCATCAATTACTTGGATGAAGGACAGGGTGCCTCCTCAGCAAGTTTGCTTATGATAAAAAACTGGGAGGAATTGCTGATTCAGAGTGCTGTGCTGTTGTTCACAAGAATCTAGACAGGCTGGAGAGATGGGCAGAGACAGATGTTTTGAAATTCAACAAAGGCAAGTGCAGGGTACTGTACCTGGGGAGGAATAACCCCCTGCAGCAGTACAGGCTGGGGGCTGACTTCTGCTGGAAAGTAGCTCTGTGGAGAAGGACCTGGGGCTCCTGGTGAATGGCAAGTTGTCCATGAGTCAGCAATGTGCACTTGTGGCCAAGAAGGCCAATGATATCTTGGGTTGCATTAGGAAGAGCAATGGTCAAGAGAAGTAATCTCTCTCTACTCAGCCCTGGTGAGGCCTCACCTGGAGTACTGTGTCCTGTTCTGGGCCCCCAAGTACAAGATGGAGCAAATTCATTGAAGGGTTACTAGAATTATAAAGGGTCTGCAGTATCTCTCATATGAAGAAGGGCTGAGGCAGCTGTGCCTGTTCAGCCTGTAGGAGAGAAGGCCCAGAGGAGATCTGATTAATGTGTATCTGAAGGGATGGTGTTAAGTGGATAGGGCCAGACTCTTCTCGATGGTGTCAGATGATGGGATGAGAAGCAGTGGACATAAACTAAAACACAGTAGTTCCACCTGAACATGAGGATGTTACCCTCTTTACTGTGAGGGTGACAGCACTGGAATAGGTTGCCCAGGGATGTTGTGGAGTCTCATTTCCTGGAGATAGTCAAGAGCCTTCTGTACACAATCCTGAGTAGGTGACCCTGCTTGAGCAGGAAGGTTGGAGTAGATGACCTCTGGTGGTCCCTTCCAGCCTCAACCAATTCTGTAAAGATAAGCTAGGAAAAATCAAACCATGCTTGACCCTACAAACAGGTAGTGAGTGATAATGTAGGTTTCCAGCAAGCAGTTGCTGTTGTGACATGGCGTATCTGAAGGGTTGCTTAATGTAATGACATTAAGTTATATGAAAGGATCGGTTCTGTAGAGTCAACTCCAGATATGAACATAAGGACTTGAAGAATACAGTGTTTGTAAAAATTGAACTTGGAGGACGGATGACTTCTTCTGAGAAGAGATTCTGCAGCAAGATTGTATTCAATAAAATATTGGATACTGAATAAAAACTCTGAGAAACAATGGATACTTGACAAAGCAGCTAATAGTACTTGTCAGATAGTGAATTCTGAAGGCAGATAGTGCCTGAAACAATAGAGATGATTTGCAAATTTGGAATACTACAGTGAAAGAATCTAGCATATGAACATGTGGATATCCAACCAGAAAAAACAAATAGGCTGTTATAATTAGCAGAAGGAGAAACATATCTTTACCTATAGGATGGAAAAAACTTATGTCAATGTTTGTGTTTGCAAACTTCAGCAGACTTTGCCCAGTATCAGCAAAACTCATGAACTACAATACAACTGTCATAAGGTTTCTTTTTAAGCATAGCAGGCATTTCGCTGAGAAAATATAGAGAGTATAACGCAATGAGCTCTTATCTAAAATGATGTGGTTGTTCTTTTGTTTCGGTTTGCTTTTGGGTTTTTTTATAAGTAGCAGCTGTACATTGCTAGTGTCCTGACAGAACAGTAGACTTAATAATACTGAGAGAAGCCACTGACACAAAAAGAAAGTTTATTTCTGTCAGAGAACAATTTTATGTCCCGTGAGACAAGCAGGACTTGACTTCTGTGGGCAAATTGGGAACTGGGACAGGTATTACAAGAGAAGACACTGAGCAAGAGAACAACTGCTCCTGGATAAATAAGTAAAAAAAAAAATAAAAGCCCTGGACTTCTTTCAAAGGGAGTACTTGTGAGAGCCTGAGAATGTATTTCCATAGTAAAGAAGAATGCCGTCAGGGCAGTGTCAGAAATAAAAGTACAAAAGCTAAAAGGATCTAGATGGCTTCAGTTCTTAAAAAAGCAAACCCAACCAACCAGCAAAAACTCAAAATCAGAAAAACCTCCAAACCAAACCAAAACCAGCTAACAACAGCCTTCTCACTGCCTCTACCTGCCCCAGCAATGGAATGGATTCTCTAGCAGAGATTATTGCAAGGGATTGGGAAAAGACCATAGACTTATTAAGTATGGACTCAAACTTGTCAAATATCCACTACCTGCAAAGTACAAATAACTGGGAGAAGAGAACCTAATGATGAATATTTGTTTTGTTTTGGAAGCTTCATCTGGATTCCAGTATGTACATGTGCTGCAGGAAGAGAGAAGAAAGGAGAAGAAGAATTACACACAACCCATTTCTGTTGCAAAACATTTTCCCCAAACCAGCTGGTTTTGTTTAGAAACTAAATTAAACCGCACCAAGATGCAAGTTGATTTGACTTGCATATGAGAACAGAATCTGGAGGTTCTAAAGAGGCCCATGCTGTCATGTTACATCAAAGTATTTCCCTCTGTGAGCAGTAATACTGTTCTCCGTTATTATATCCTGAAGTCAAAGGCACGTTGATAGGCATCTCAAACTGACTAGTATTGATGAATTTAGTAGGTTGCATCTGAAATTGTTTTGGGCTGGGAGAGATGTGCAGGGGAACTGTCCCTTTCTGTAGTTTCTAATTTGCCACATAGAGGCTTAGATGGTGGAACAACCTCTTATATACTGCAGAAGCTCTTCTGGCATAGCAGAAACTGTACATCACCAGGAAAATAAACCAAGCTCTGAGTACAAGGTAGAAACAGATTATGCTTGCCTGCAAGACCTAGGAAAGAAAAGGTAATTAAATGTGGAGGGGATGATGACATTTCTGCCTAAACTGCTCATAAGAGCATCATATTGCCCCGGTCTTCAAAACTTACCTATATAAGGAAAGGCACCAGTCAAAATAGCTGAAGAAAGGGGAAACAGGATGATCCTTAGGAGAGGATCTGGGATTCCAAGAACCATTGATTGGGATTGCCTGGATCACTGTTGTCACCAGGTACTGTCACATGTTAAGGTTATTAGGTGCTGTGATGCTATAGCTTTTTGAAGGTCTTTCTTTACTTATTTATATCCTTTCTGAGAGCATGAGGTCTATTCAGTGAGTAAGGAACTTAGGGACAAGATAATGCTGATGTTTACTGAAGAATTTATTCTGCACTCTAGAAAGATCAAAGTATTTTTCAAACAGCATGCGTCTCTAAACATTGTTAAGTGCAGAGGAAACAAGCACCATGCAATTCAGTCTCCTTTAAAGTACTGCTAACCCCTACTGGTAGTGGAAGCTTAGTTACAGTACGTTGTTTATGGTGTCATTTTTTTTTACAATGACATGCTTTAATATCTACTCATCTCTGGTGATTGTAGTCTGAAATGTACAGAGGGTTTTAATTTAAAGCAGCTCAATATGAAATGTCTGAAAACCTATGATAGCTGTGAAGATAAAGGGAAAAATTCTGATATATAGTTAGCTCTAAATTCTGGTAATTATGATTCTTTAAAAAGACACCAGAAGTATAATGTGCAATCAACCTCACATTAAAATCTGTATGGAAAAAAATAATCATAAAGCAAGGATTAGTAATGTTGACCTCATTATGCATCTGCATAAGACCATGAGGATTTTCTTTTCTGAAACTTTCATTGTTTGTAATTGTACAAAGGGAATTTAAACACCAAATTCCGGCTTGATTCCACTGATAAAAGTTTGGGCCTAGAGCACAACTTTGTCTAACAAGAAAACACAGCTCAATTTTCCACTGTGTTGTTTCTACTTATATAATTCATTGGCCAGCTTCATACTTTCTCAGTCTGAGAGCAAAATGTGTTGTTGAGTGTACAGCATTTTTTTCCTTATTTCTTTTAAAATATTTGGTCTGTACAGTTTAGGCAACAAATGGAGCACAAATTTCCAATAGATCACAGTGTAATTATGCCACCTACTGCCATATTTCTGGCATTGCATTTGACTTGTCTGTCCAAATGACAAATATCACCGTGGGCAATATAATCTTGGTAGAGATACTGGTGTGGCTTGAGAAAGCATTGTATACTTTAAGTGATGCGTATCATTAAATGAGACAGTGAACATCAATCAGTTGTCTTCTGTTTCTTTAATCTCATCTCCAGTGGTAAAGCTTACAAATACGTACAACTAGATCATTACTTTCTTCTTTTTCATGATTCGGTTCCTGAAGACAGAGATAACATCTGATTTGCAAAGAATATGTTCCATAAATTGACAATCTAGTGAGATTTAAAGGACCATAAAACACAAGGTTTGGATGCAGAAGTCACTGAATGAAAAGAGGCCTGCCTCAAGAGTGATATCCTTACTGCTGTCATAGATTGGTCATGGTTGTACACCAGTTGCCCACCAAAGCTTCTCTATCACTTCCTTCCTCAGCTGGATAGGGGAGAGCAAATGTCACAAAAGGGTCTTAGGTTGAGGTAAGGACAGGGAGAGATCACTCTTCAGTTACTGTCATGGGCAAAACAAACTCAACCTGGGAATATTAATTTATTGCAAATCAAATCAGAATAGGGTAATGAGAAATAAAAAATACATCTTAAAATGTCTCCCACCCTTCTTTCTGGGATTATCTTCAATCCCAATTTTCTTTACCTCATTCCCCAAGTTAGTGCAAGGGGATGGGGAGAGTGGGAGCTGTAGTCGATTGTCTCTGCTGATTCTTCCTTCTCAGGAGGGGACTCCACACTTTTCCCCTTCTCCAGCATGGGGTCCCCTCCCACAGGAGACAGTTCTCCATGAACTTCTCCAGTGTGAATCCTTCCCACAGGCTGCAGTTCTCTGTGAGCTGATCTAGCATGTGTCCCTTCCACACCCTGTGGTGTTTCATGAGCAGACTGCTCCAGCATGAGACTCCTGTGAGGTGACAAGTCCTGCAGAAAACCTGCTCCAGTGAGGGCTTCTCTCTCAATGGGGCCACAGCTCCTGCCAGGACCCCGCCCCAGAGGTGCCACCACTGTCACTGATGGGCTTGTCCTTGGCCAGTGGTGGGTCTGTCTTGTTGCCAGCTGGCATTGGCTCTGTCAGACATGGAGGAAGCTTTCAACAGCTTCTCACAGAAGCCATCCCTGCAGCTCCCCCCAGGTGCCAAACCTTTGCCACACAAACTCAACCCAAGTGTAATTCAGATATATACCTATCATAGATGTTTGTCCAGTTGGCTCTCAAACAGGAACAGATACAGGCACTTTCTTCCATTTGTAAAAATTTTGGATGCCAAGACTTCTCTATTGGCATGTAAAGTAAAACTTCAACTAAGATCATTATTGTCTTTTTGACAATAGCTCTTAAAAGTTTATGCCAGTGTACGTATGGATTTTTGCCACATCCCTCTTCATCTCTCTAGACTAACTCAAAATCTTTCAGCCTTTCCTGTTTTTCAAACCTCTGATTATTCTTCTTGCCTTTTCCAGCTGGTTCACATCTTTCTTGAATTAGTGCCCAGAACTAGGCATGAATCTCCAGCTGAGAGCAACTTTGTCGCTTTTTGTGCAGAAATTCTGGTGGGTGACAGAATCTATTCCATTATGCATTTCCCCCTGGATCACAAAATACACCAGTTTTGAATTCTTGAATTCTCAGATCAATCTCTGCGGTGTAGCTGTGTGTGCAGTCATCTGTTATCCTATGACTGTGTGTCTGATTACCTCTAAATGTAGACCTTTGCATCTGCACTTACTTAATACTGCCTGACCTCTGCTGTAATCAATAAGAATTCAAATAATTAAGAGTTTGAATTCCTTAATATTACCTGTAAATTTCTAACCATACCTGTTTCTTCTTTCATCCAACTTACTGAAGAAATACTGAATAGTTCTGGTCTTGGTCTAGGCTCTTGTAAAACCTTTACTCCATACCCTGTTCCAAGATGTCACTAACATGCTGATAATTTTTTTGTATTTAGCTTGTCCTACATGCTTTTTTCTCTTGACTTGTATTTTCTCATTTCTTACAAGAACATAAAATATGAGACAGCTTTACAATCAAGGCTTAAAGTCGAGGTAGTAACACTTACTACTTCTACCCTGTTCTGGAAGATCTGTGTCCTGTTAGAGGAAGTGGAGGAAGTGTGAATAGCTTGCTACTACTCCATGGGACACTTTCTCATTCACTTTTTTACCTTTCTGGTGCTTAATATTTTTTGTTCTCCTGCTGTCTAGGAAGTGGATGTAAGTTGACAGGGCTCTGAGTCCAAGTTCTCCCCTTTCTTCTTCCCCGTTTTAAAGGTAGACACCAGGTGTATTTTTCTGTCCTCTTCACGCTTTTCTGAGTTCATCCAGGTCTCTTATGAAATCAGAATCCCAACATGCCAACTGTTCTTGAGCCTTTTGCAAGCATGGTTTTAGAACAGTAGAATGGGCCAATAAACCACCCATAGCTGACAAGGGGGTATGTTCCTCCCATCTCAGCCCAAGTGTGCCATCAGATGGGATCCACTGTTCATGGAGATACCAGCATCAGTGTATTCAAAGGTGAACTTCAACGGCACTGCCAGCTTGAAAAAGTTCAAAATGCTCTTTGATCTGCAGTGGCTGTAGTTCTTACCTTTCTGTCACAGGGGCTGGTTATGTTAAGCATTGATCACATCCAGAGTGAAGAAGGAAGCAAATTGGTATTGAATATGTCAGTCACTGAGAACTGTGAAGCAGCACTTTCTCTCCATTGTGTATCATACCAGTTCTTTTGGTAATTGTTTTCTTATTAAGTTACTTACCAAATAAGTTTAATTTCTCCTTAACTCTCCAAAGATTTGTCTTTATAGATTTTTTTCTGGTGTTTGTTTAAGTTACTAAGAATATTAATAAATAATCTAACCTAATTTCTACTTTGAGCTTTCTTTGTGAAATCACTGAAAATATAAATTAGCCAAGTTAGTGTTTTCCAGGCCTTATCTTTACATTGCACTGTGATAGCTGGCTCTCCTTATTCCCTTCTCATCCATGCCATGAGACCTTAGTGACCACATCTCTAATGATACAGAAGTTTGCTTTCCTGAAGGCTACTGATTTTTTTCTATGCCTTCCTTCCTAAGAACAAGAAATATTATTATCCTTATCCTCAGCTAAGCTTTCCACCTTTATTCTCCATTACTTCCAAACTGAGCTGCTGTTTTATATTTCTATTTGAAAGATGCCCCCTTGGGCAGAACTTGTTTGGGAAGAACTAGCTTATATTCTGCTCTGTTCCACTGTAAAACATTGAAATTGCCCATTATCACCAACAGCTGTGCCTGGCTGACACAGCTAGTGCCCACAGAAAGCAACATGAAGTCTGACGTTGGCAGCTGAATCTATATCAGATTTGTGCTATGTCACCTTTTTTGTTTTCCTCATTTATTATTTAGCAGTTTTCAGTTACTTGGTCCCTTCTATAATTTGCAAGTAACAGCAAGAATGCACATTTGTTATACTATGTGGCAGCACAGTGATTCAGAGCATCCTTTCCCAGAGAAGGACTTGGGAGTGTTGGTCAATGAGAAATTGAGCATAAGCTAGATTCAGTGTGCACTTGCAAAGAATTTTATGAGTGTCTTTACTGGAACTGCTTTATGGAACTGATGTAAGCTAAGATGTATTGAAATCTTTAAAGTAAAGGAGTGGATATTCACTTGTATAGCAATGGAAGCACGGAGAGAGGGAAAGAACTGATGAATGGGCATTTCGTGCTATACATGGATATGTTTGTGCATTATGTTTGTGTGTGTTTCAAGTGGAACTTAAATGGCATCTGGGACCTGTAATCTCAAACCACCATAAAATACAGGAAGAAATGTGTGACTTGCAAGAACAGAGAGATTTTCATAGTTAGTACGTTAAATTAATACTAATTTCAACAATAGCTCCTGTAAGGACATAACTGTAGAAAACCATCAGGACATGCACTGAGAGGAAGAAGCAAAAGCACAGGAAAAAAAGTTGCTTTAAATGCTGATCTATGTTTAACTTTGGTTATGTACTGGCTTTTTCCTTATCTTCTGTAACGTTATGTTTTGTTGTTGTTTCTACTGACTGCCAGAATATGTATTAATGAAAGTAGAAAAAACCTGAAAGAGTCTCAGTTGAACATATCAATGAGCTGTTAGTGGCTTCAGCCTATACAGGAATTATTATTTTTTCCCAATTCATCTAGATCAAATAAAACTCAATATATTTTCTAGCAGTCATGAAGCATACCTGGAAACTAACTGGTGCTAGAAACATTGTTTTTCTTTTTTTTACTTGAGATTATGAGTTAAATGAGCTTTAAGATCTATTGCCAAGGGTTACTTACTAGGGTTTATTTTAGTTCTTGTTTTTTTCCATAGTTTTTCCATTTTGTTCCATTTTAACAAGCAAGTAGTAGTTGGAAGCATTATGGTAGTGCAGTTGGGATAACACGAGCTTGCTTTTTTTGACACCCTACATGGGAGTCCCTCAATCTGTTCACTCCTAATCACCTGCTTCATATAAAAGAGAAACCACAGAAAGTACATACAGCTTTGACTGCTTTGTACATGAGCATGCATGGGTATGAAACCTACACTCACTTATAAAACACAGCTACTTTATCTCTTTGTACTAAAACAATTTGTTGAACTTCTCTATTTTTTCCACTTTTTTTCTACAATTTACTTTCCTCTTGCTCTGTAAATAAATATAAGCATATGAGTACATATATTGAGTTTTCTTCATTGGTCAGCCTCTTCATTTCAAAATAGCTAGCGACAGACATTTTCCCCTCCCTTCTCTTATATATCTATTGAGTGGGTTTACACATAAGTGTCTTAAAATTCAGGCTCATGCTAAGGAGACATGTTCTAGGAAAGCTAACTGAACTGCTGCTATCTAACAGTCACTCTTCATAAAGTGACTAATTTAGCACAAAGAGCAGGTCACTGACTTCAAGAGACAATAAATACAGTAAAAGATGATAGGTTTATGGTTGAAGAACATGGCACTTTTGCCTAGGCAGTGGTTTCTTACACCATTAGCCTAGTGCTAGAAAGATAGGAACTGAGAAATATTTGGCTTAATCTTTTAATCAAACTACCCTTCAATTTGGTGGGAATTAATACAATTGCTCCATGAGCTGAAAGCAGTTCATAAGTCCACAAGGTGGTGGAACTGTGATTCAGATCTTAAACCACTTAAGGAGAGGGTTTTTTAAGCTTTGTATGTTGAAGCTTTAAACTCCAGCTTGTCACTTATGTAGGAATAAATCATTGCAGCTGACCTAAAAGATTGAAGTGCTTCTGTATTGACAAAATAGGGTTCACAGCAGCTTGAACAGCCCTGGCTTAAGAGGACACTTCAGAACTGGTCACCACTAAGCTGCTTTGTGCTCTAATTCCTGATTGGGATTTGTCTTGAAAGGAAAGGCACTTCCATGTCCAATGGAATCAGATGAAACTTTGCTCTAGTTTAGACTGTTCTTGAAGCATGAAAAGTAAAATGGCCAGCCTTTACAGGCCATGTGTCAAAACTATGCCATGAACAAGTGACACAGGGGTGCAATCAAGCTCAAAGCTGTTTTCGTCTTCAGCCCTGGGGCTATCTCACAAATGGCAGATAGCAACTGCACTTCCTGGTGTGTTCTTCTGTTTTGTATAGTGCTGCAGTGTTGGGATTGATCATGTTGACAGTGCAAGCCCTGATTTGCTTCCTTCTGAAGCTGAGTTTGCTCTTCTGGATTTGCTGCTTGGTTCTGCTAAGTAGCCCTTGCTCTTCACATCAATCCTAGTGATCTGGAGGAGGGAGAAGAAAAATAGTGACAGTACAGATGGGTGAGGCATAAGAACTGGTTACCCATTGTTAAAGTAATGAAGTTTGTGGAAATTAATGTTGAAAAAGTAAGTAAAAAATAGGTCTAGTTGTTTTGTTTCCTTTATTTTGTTTTTTATTATAATGGGTTGTATCAAGACTCTGTTTTGACTTGCTTTTCTGAGTATATATTACTCTGTTATCAAGTCACGATAAAACCATACCCTGGGCTTTGTTAAGAAAGGGATAGCATGAATTTCAAGGAGCAGGTTAGATGTGACAGCTGTTGTGTGTAATCAGATGCTTGTGCACTGTATTGATATTCTGCACTCTGCTTCCTCTATGGCAGTATGGGATTATGACATTTGTGCTTGGTTTCTCTGTCTGCTGCTGGAGGATCGCATGCTAGGTGTTCAGGATACTTGAATACTCTTAGTCTATTCTGAAAATTAGTGCAAAAAGCAGAAGTCTTGGAATAGCTGTAGTCCACAGTTGCTAAACGTGATCCTGTGTGACTTACTAGCTTACAAGCAGGAGGCTTTGATCAATCAAAAAGACTGAACTGCACAAATGCCAACAAATGGAAGTGAAATAATCTGAACTTTGGCACTCTTGATTTCTTATTGCAGTGTATTATTTTCTAGCATAAAGAATATTTTGCTGGTGCCAAGGCAACTGGAAGAGAGCCAAGTAGATAGTCTTGTTACCCCATTGTGATAAGGGGGTTTATCTAACTTTAACTGGTAGTTATTTGCCATTATATAGCCTTCTTTTTCACTGTGATAGAGTTACTGCTAAGATATTTGCTTGTTGCTTTGGGGTGTTACAGGAAAAACAGCAAAAGAAAACAGCATAGCTTTCCCTGTTTTCTGGATGGATGCTTGGGCTGATTAGTTTTCGTTTGGTGCTGGTTATTTTTATAAATAAATCTGTCTTCTGGTGCTGATAGTCAAATGGTGACAGGATCAAATCCTGAGAAGTTAAACAAATATTCTGTAAAATCTAGTAGACTTTAGACCTTTAACTAGGGGATGAGTGTCATCCACTTACTGTCTTTTCACTTGTCTACTCTGTCTCCAGTATTATTGAAAAGCAACTTGGCTGAACACCTGCGTATCAAATTATCGTTCACAGAGTCCTTGTCTGGTCATGCCTAGAGATGAAACCACTCTCCTACTTGCTGGCATGGTAGAGCTGAAAATAATCATATGTAGTAAACGAACTGTAATAGCTGATAGAAGTTGTGTGACCTTGGATGAAAGTACTATTTAGTTAAAATAATTATATTGGCTTTTTAGACAGACAGTTTAAATAAAACTTCCCTTTTGCCTCTTGAATGGGGAGAAAATGGAGCAAGCAAAGTCTTTGTGTTTGTTTCTCTAAAAGTATACAGATTTTTGTAATCTGAAAAAACAAAGTGAAATTCTAGCATTAGGAAAGTGAGATGCTACAATATGTGCTCAGCCTTCATTGTGTTGTTCCCCCTTGTGATAAAAGCATCCAGATCATACAAAAATTTGGGTGAGTAGTAAGGTAGAAGGCTTTGACATACAAATTAGCTGCTATATTATTCTAAATTTATTTGACTACTGTAGACTGTAGACAATTTGTAGTTCACCTAAAACAGCCTGATGACCAGTAATGACTAGGATTTGAATCCTGTAATCTGAATTTACTTAACAAGGTAATTAAATATTTAAAGTCAGTTCATTTAGAGGTTAGAATGGATTATCTCTCCACATTTGCAGATTTCTGTCCTTCTATTTGTATGCATGACTATATGTTCTCAAATTTTTTATGATAGCTTTTCTTTCAAATCTTATCCTTTAGCTTTTGCCATAACAATTAGGACTGTGAGGAGCTTTTCATTGTCCTAGGAACTAGGGAAAAATAAATTATGAAATGCTTAAAAAGACAAAATGGGTTTATCCCTCATTGCAGTGTAGAAAAGCTCTCAGAAAAGTTAATTAAGCTCGGGAAATAGGCTGCAAGATAATTAAGATTAGGCCTAATTTTACACAGCAGGCATTCTATGGTGTTATCCAAGAGACTAAGGGGACATCATGTTGAGAAACTCCAGGTTTTCAGTCGGACTCCTGAAAGATCATTACAGCTGATGTTAAACAGCAAGTGAGAATAATGTGATTGGACATATGTTTTATTTTACATTTCTTTAAAAGTAAAATTGTGCCATAAATGTAAACAAGGATTAAATACACAATTTATTATTGCTGGCAGTGAGGTATCCAAGTGAATCTGTTGCTGAAAAGCAATAAACTTTAACACACAAAAATTGAATGTGTTTCTTACTTTGTCTCCAAGACTAAAGTCTGCCATGCTGTACTGCAGTTTATTATGTTCTAGGAAACTACTGAGAAGGGCTTTTTTGTTTAAATCAGACACACAGTGTTAATTTTCATACAACTGGGGACCACAGATGTGCTTTTCGGTATTGTTGAGCTGGCAGTGTAGCCTCCTAGTACTGTCAGAAAAAGACAATTCCTACAGAAGTTGACACAAAACCTAATCACCCTCTTACCCACTTCAAAGTTTTATTACTAGGTACACTAGAAATCTTAGAAGTAAAAATGAGGAATAAATTACATGGAACTATGGCTTCTGGTTATTTGTTCTTTGAAAGGCTTCTGCTAATTCTGTGTGTAGCAAATGAGTCTCACTTCTTACTAAGCTCAGATCACTTGTTTAGATACTATTGCTTTGTTTTGTATGCCTGAGCTCATACACCAGAGCTGTCAAATTTTTTCCTGGGTAATCAATCCTCAGAAATATCTTATAGTTTCTTTAACATTTTTTAACCACTGGCATTTGATGATATTGGTTCTGTATTTTCTTGTGTAAATATAGGTATTAGTTATTTTTATGTTTACATGCTGTTCCTTACTTGAAGGAGTAGGTTCCTTACTTAAAGAAGTAAGCTGATAGAAAGTGGGTTTTTTTTGGTTGGTTTCTTAAAAACCCTACATTCTCTGAAGCTCCTAGAAGTTGTATTCCCTTGTATTTCCACACTGAGTAACAGCAAAAGTGCAAATAAGTATATCTTAATTGCATTTTTTAATAAGCGTGAATATATGAGGCTGAAGAAGTTATAAGATGATGATGAAAAATTAGGAGATTTAATACCTGGTGCATATGTGTCAAATGAACACCAAAAACCAAACAACCCTCAGGCTGATGAAATTATGTCTGTGATACCAGTATTGTAGCATGGATGTAGATTAGATAAAATAATCTTATACATTTGATTGTGTATCATACATCTCAAACATGGCAGTTTCATCATAATACTCTTAATTACAAGTTATGTTCCCGTGTTCATGGTTACCTGTAGATTTTAGCTGTAATCCTAAAAATATTTTTATTTCTCAATCTTTAGAGAAAACCTTGAGAACATGACAAAGTATATTGTAAAGGTAGCAAGTGCTTCTTTGGACAAAGGCATCCCTCTGGCCTTCCAGTAATTAAAGGGGGCTTACAAGAAAGATGGGGACAGACTTTGTAATCAGGTCTATATCGACAGGACAAGGGGTAATAATTTTAAACTAAAGTAGGATAGGTTCAGTCTAGATATAAGTAAGAATTTTTTTTTATGGCAAGGATGGTTGAAAAACTGGAACAGGTTGCCCAAAGAGGTGGTAGAAACATTACCTGGAAATGTCCAAGACCAGGTTGAGTGGGACTTTGAGCTGCCTGATCTAGTTGAAGATATCCCTGTTCATTGCAAGGGAGAGTTAGACTAGGTGACATTCAAAGGTCCCTTCTAACCCAAGCTATTGTCTGATTCTATGATTCCATGATTTAAAGTTTTAC
This sequence comes from Melopsittacus undulatus, assembly GCF_012275295.1. Lineage (NCBI taxonomy): Eukaryota > Metazoa > Chordata > Aves > Psittaciformes > Psittaculidae > Melopsittacus > Melopsittacus undulatus. The sequence continues at coordinate 66,144,359 of NC_047557.1, read as the reverse complement.
TCCAACCTAATTGCAAGGTCTTTTTTTTTAGCTTAAGATTGGTGATATGAAAAATCACAGCTTACTCGAGAGTAAAGGAATTTCACATGGAGGCAGTTAAGTAAGCAGTTCTTGCAGTTATTTTACTAGTTCTGGGTGATCAATCTAGATAAATCTGGGTTTGACATAGGAGAAAGATTGTTAGATTGCTGGAAATTAGTTGAATCAAAATGGCTCATTGTAACTACTCTGTAACATTCAGCTGCTGAAACTTACTACTCACCTGCCATTTCATTTTAATTAAAAACTGGTTCGTTCCAATATAACAAAAATTAAGTATTTATTTAGTATCAAGCTATATACAGAACATTTGAAATGACTGTGTTCTCAGCTTTTCTGACACAAAGTAATAGCAACAGACATGATATTTGACAAAGAACCCTCATAGCAGCCTTCCGGTATCTGAAGGGGGCCTACAGGGATGCTGGGGAGGGACTATTCATTAGGGACTGTAGGGATAGGACAAGGGGTAATGGGTTGAAACTTAAACAGCAGAGGTTTAGACTGGATCTAAATAAGAAATTCTTTACTGTTAGGTGAGGTACTGGAATGGGTTGTCGAGGGCGGTAGTGAATTCTCCATCCCTGGCAGTGTTCAAGACCAGGTTGGATGAAACCTTGGGTGATATGGTTTAGTGTGAGTTGTCCCTGCCCATGGCAGGGGGGTTGGAACTAGATGATCTTGAGATCCTTTCCAACCCTAACTATTCTGCAATTCTATGATAAAGAACCCAAGCCTTAATTAATTTTAACTTGTAAAATGAAGAGCTCTACCAGCAAGCTTTTGAAAAATTCATCTCGTTTCCTAGAAGTCAGGGCTGTTGTTCTATGGTATTAAGTTTATCCTTTGTATAAAATAAATTGAGTGGACTTACACATTATAAAAGGAACTGAACCTTAACTGTGTTACTGCACCAGCTCCTCTACAAAATGCGGTCTTCGGGTGTGCATCAAACAAGCCTCTCTACTTGCTCCATGCCTTGAAATCCTGTGAAAAGCCTTGGATCCTTTTCTTCACTCATGTCTGCCATACATAAAGTTCATCCTCTTTCCCCTGAGACCCTCCTTGCTTTGGACTGTTATAAGTCAACTGGTTTAGGTCATGGAACATGATTTTCTGGAGTTGAAAGCCAGCCATGTTTGTCTTTATAAACAGCACTCCTAAGGTGAACGTGCTCACTACTGAAGTACAAAATTAGTGTATGAAACTAGTGCAGCAGTTTTACTTTTCATATATCCTCAATGTGCTAATATTTTAAGGTCCTTTATACATACATAATACACACCCTGTTGTCACATAGCTGATTATTGTGATATCTCTTTTGCTCTGTTTCTACAACAGTGTACATATACATATATACAACCTGCTAAATGCAGGTACTGTACCTTGCTTTTATATATTGTATTTTCTCATTATGGTAAAACTTGTTTTGTCATCACTACCCTCATTCTTTCAAACTCAGTGTTCAACCTCCCCCTCTATTTGGCAACAAACTTTTTATCCTCTGAATTTGAAATCTCTTCCATTTACATCTTAGCACTGAATGAAGCATTGTATTTTGTGGGCAATTTGAAGCTGGACTCTTCTTTCAGTAGATTGTCTTGCTCTTTTTTTTGTGGGTATGTAGTGTCTTTGAGAATGTCTTCAATGACATACTACTTATGAGTGCAGATGCTTTCTCTGGGTTGCTGACTCTCAGTGTATTTCATGGTTATTTGTGTTCATACTGAGCAGATATATTTGTGGTTTTGAAAAAATATCTACCCATCTGCTTAAACCAAAACTATCTGAAACCCATGAAGTTTTCTGTTTCACATAAACCTCTCTTTTCCAAAATATGATTTATCCTGAGAAAGTGGTTTTCTCCTTAGAGGGTCCCTGGGAGATTTTGTGTCACTGTTATGACCCACCCTGTCTGACTGGTTTTGTGTCCTGCTGCAGATACTGTGACATTATTAATGGATTTCTTGTGCAGTTATTTCTTTCAAGGGTAGCATGACATATTTATGTTAAGAGCCTAAAATCTTAGCTGCTATGCTATCTGGCTGTGATATTGTGATGGTGTGATACGACTGAATTCCTGGCTAAATGGCATAAACATACTGTTAGTGAACAGTCATCTGCTGTTAAAAACTCCCTATATCTGAAGTGTTGCAAACAGCTGTCTTTGGTTTGTGTGAAGAATGCAGGACACCCTCTTCCTCAGATTCTGATTGAAGCTGGTAATGTGGTGTCCTGCAGGCTTTTGCCATGGTGGTGGGCAGAGGTGGTTGTGATCAACCTTGACTAATCCTCTCAGGGGAGGCTGGAATAAGTGTGTTCCTTTTTGTTATTTCTGTGCCTATAAGTTAGTGTCATATGGTTGATGTAATTTGTGATGGTGAGGGCAGAATGCTCTCAATATCCAAGAAGCATGTAGCTCTTGCTGCTTGCATTGTGTTTCCTGAAGCGTATGCTGAGTTAAGATGGGTGAAGTCTTTTTGCATATTCTGTAGTTCAGTCGAGGTCTGGGGTCGAGAAGTCACCTCTTCTTTTTCTTCATCTGATTCACATGATAGGAAGTCCTGATCAAATGCTGTCCCATGGAGTAAGTGCATTGTTTCTTCATCTTTCTTCTCCATAAGGGTTGCTTTTTGCGCCTCTTTTGCTTTTCCCCTTGCATAAACGGGCAACCAATATTTGTACGAATTGCTCCTCTGATTTAGCTGCAGTGATTATCACTGTGGTTGGAGTGGCTGCAGTATCTGTTGTTGGGGTTGCTGCAGCCACTGTGCTTGGGGTTTGAGTAGCACCAGCAGCTGAGCTGTTTGTTACTGTCGGGGTTTGGGTACCTCCTGTACTTGTTGCTGGGGTTGATGTAGTTGCTGTGCTTGGAGCTGGAGTAGTTGCTCTGTTGGTTGCAGCTGGAGTTTGAGTAGCTACTGTGCTTGTCACTAGGGTTGGTGTAACTGCTGTATTTGGAGTTGGAGTAGCTGTGTTGTCTGTTGCTTTGCCATCAGAAAAACTGAGCTGTTGGTTGCACCTCCTTCAGCAGGGTGCTCAGATTTTCATCATAATCCAGTTTACAAGCTGATGCAAAATCATGAGCAGCCTCATCCCAGTGACTCAGCAGTCTATATGCTTTCCCCCTTGTTCTGGGCTCAGCACTAGCAGTCATTTTTCTCCTTCTTAGTAGCTGGTGCAGTGCTGTGCTTTTGAATTTCAGCCTGGGAACAGTGCTGATAACACCGATGTTTTTAGTTGTTGCTCAGTAGTGTTTACTCTGAGCAAGGACTTTCTGAGTCTCATGCTCTGACAGGAAGAAGGGGAAGCCAGGAGGAAGCAGGGACAGGACACCTGGTCCAAACTAACCAAAGAGGTATTCCGTACCTCAGCACGTCATGCTCAGTATATACCCCCATTTGTATGTCTGTGCCCAGTCAGGATTAATCTTGATGGCTCTGTCACGATCTCTGATGGCAACATTTGGCTTCCATAGTTTCACAAAAAAATGCTTGTCTACCTGGCATACAAAGATGGCCAGACAAGGATTCAGCTTGATAGCATCTGTGAACAAGTCTTGATCATGTTTGGCAAATGTCTGTAGTAAGCTTGACTTGAAAGTCAAATCCAGCCAGTGCTGGTTGTCTATTGCTGAACAGCTTAAAAGTATTTCATAGAGATTTCTGTATCTCAAAGACTTCAATGCTTTAACATACAGTGCTGATCTTGATAGTTCAGGACATTCAAGAGCTGATCCTTATTATAATACCAGATGCATATAGTCTTACTGTCTTTTTTTTTTCCCAGAATTTTGCTTATAATTTGCATTGTCCTAATGTTGCATTTATAAGATTTTGTAATTTTAGCTTTGACTGCAATTTCTTTCTTCTCTTACCTAGCTCTTATTATAGCTTCACAGTTTCAGCAATGCCCCACTGTCTGGTGCTAGTCTGAGTTCTAAAGTCATTAAGTACAGAAACTTTTCTCCAAGATGCTGTTTGACTTTTCAGTGTGTGTATCTTTTTCTTTGCTGAAAGCTTTAACACAATGATAGAGATACCATGTTACCACTCAGCTGGGCATTTTCCATTTTCTTTCTGACAGCTCAAGCTGTTAATTTTGTTTATCTCTGTAGTTTTGCATTTATGTATTGCCTTTTGGATAGCTTCTGCCGTGTTTGTTTTTTTTTTTTCTTTTCCTGTATGATTGAAGCGTCTCCCCTACTTCTACGATTTATGCTGTAATATTTTTCTCTAACTCTTTTTGTGGGTAAAAAGTGTTCTTGGTTTTCTAATTGCGTATTTCTTGCTGGTCTGATTCAAATGTACAAGTTGTATCTTTTTTTTTTTTTTGGCTCAGTGGAATTTTCTTTGTTTTAATCTGCAGTGTTTCAAAGTGTTTAATCCATAGCCCCTTCTTATTTGTTGTAGTGAAAAGAATATGCAATCCAGCTATGTTCTCCTCCTGCTTCTTCTCTCAGTACACAGTTTTACACATATGGAGGATCGTTACTAATCTGTGAAATCTTATTCATCATTCAAACTTCAAAGAAAAAACAGCAGAGATATTGTAACAATTGAGGCTTTATGCCTTTTTCTGTGTAATCATTATTTAGTGTCTCCTATTGGGAAATTATTATAACAGGACTAATCTTATGCTGCTGTCAGACTGAAATACTAGATTTTTTATCTTTCCTGTCACAGGCAATAAAATTGTTCTCAGGACTTTTTTTGTGGATCAAGCTGCAGACCCATGATGTCGGCCTTCCTCCATCCTGGAGACATTTCTGTTCTACTTGCATTTCTAACACAGAAACAGTACAGTTTAATGATGCTCTTGGAAGTTGTTTTTAGGTAGAAAACCAATTGTTGTGATACAGGATTAAAATCCTGTATTGATTTCTTGAATTGAGAAGATTATTCCAGTAAGAGTGTATATTTTACTGAGGTTTTTTTCCATGTATTTATGTTTAAAACCCAGTTTTATTGAAATAAAAGTAAAGCTGAGGAGGTATATAAAGATCAGGAATAAGTGTAAATCCAGTCAGCATCAATGTCCTTTTTTTGAAGTTCAATAAACCTTTTAGGATGTGTTACAGTTAATCATCAATTTCTTGTTTGATTTCCACTCTGAAGTTGGAAGTCGGAAGGAGCACCACTATTATCAAAGGAGTTGTTTGGTTTTTATATGTTTGGATTTTTTTTCCCTTTTGTATTTTTCAGTTTTGAAGGAAAAAATATGGGCATGTGAATGCTTTTTTAAAAAAGTTAAAACTTCTTAAAAAGTATCTTTTCTCTAAGTACTTGACATGATGTGACTCCTTCATGTAACTGACTTATGCATGATCAAACCTCTGGTTAATTAACCTTACAATTTTTTCAGTTACTTTTCCTATGGATGCATAGCATTATTGTTAGTAAAATGGTGGCTTCTGTGTAAATAATTATTTTATTTTTTAAGAATAAAGACTGCAATACCAACATAATGTCACAGAAGATACTTAAGATCATGAGTTTCAATAAGAAGTTATTCTACTTCTGAGCTATATAAAATCACACAATCATCATGAAGTTTCCTAACTTAAATATTAAGTGTGTGGTATCTCTTTTAAACCATCTGTACCTGCTGTATCTCTAGTTTTTTGCACTTATTTTGCTATGTGAATATACAACCAAGTGTCTGTTTTCTCTAAGATGATGTCCTGTGTGAAATTACACCAAGAATTCCAGGTTTAAGAATGAATATCTGCTGCTCTGTTTCCCACTGTGATAATTTTTTAAATTGCAAAATGAAGTTTATAATTACAAATAAGTGACTCCATTAGAATAATAATTAATACCTTAAATTGGTATTCTCATCAGAGTTAGACACTTTCTCCTGAAGTCTGATAAAATAAATCCCCATTTTCCTCCTTGCTTGGTGGCACTTAAATTTGAGTCACATTGAGAAAGGGAAATATATACTCTGTGTATGTGTGTATTTTACCATTGCAGATGGTAAGATTAAGGCATTTATGTGGGTTAGTAATTTAGATTAGAGCTGGATCCTGGAAACAGTGATGCTATACTTACATGGCATCCAAGGCTGAACTAAACAGGGCTACTTGCATGCAGTGAATTGAGTATGTGTGTTAATGCTTGGAGTCTTTGTGTCTTAATGATTTGTGTAACTCAGTTCTAGTTTAGTAGAACTCAACTGTGGGTAAAAGAAATCACTCTTGATCTCACTAACTGAAGTCGAAGTACCGTTGTTGAAACACTCCAAAAAGTATTGGTAGTTTCTGGGAAAATGCGGTTTGGTGGAAATATATATATATATATATTTTTTTTTTTTCTGGAAATATCTGTTTCAGTGTATTTTTCTTTTAAATAAGGACCTTTCTGGTATTTGCCTCCTTTTTGGTAGAGTTCTGGTAGACTGCTTGAGACCTTCAGGATCAGGGTCATAATTTTTGTGGAAAGTGATACTTGATTGCAGTGTCTAGTCTGAAAACAAGGGTAACCCAGTTATGCAGGTTGATGCTGGCAAGACTGCGGTTGTCAAGAGCGTTTTGATGGCTGCAGATTTGGGTACAATGAAGTTTCCTCTTTTTGGAGCTTAATCCCTGTGCCTTATTATCAGAGCTCTTGGTATTTTGAATGTCTGTGCTTTACACTAGAAAGCCTGCCTGGGTATTGGTTTCTGAGAGGATATTAGTTGTCTTTAATTAGGTAAATATGACACTAAAACATTTAGAAATCTCTTTTTTTCCTGGAAGGATAAGAGAGAATACAAATCCCTAACTTTTCATCCCATCTTTTTTAGGAACATACATCAGTTTTCTGCTCAACAGAAAACAACTTGTGACTTTTTGTTGCAATCTGAGAGGAGTCATTTAGGACAACCTCCAACCCCTTGGGCCAATGACAAAGTCTGTGATATCCTTGTACTGAATAAGGTGAAACAGCATGAACCAACCAGTTGTATGATTTATTAATACAAAATACAAGGTATGTGGTTAGATATAATAACAATGATTACTTAAACTGGATAAGCAAATACTGTGCCACATGTTTTTACTTAGATATAATCAACATTTAATAAAAAGGAGGAGAGGAGAAGAGAGAGAGAGAGAGAGAAGGGAAAGAGAAAGAGAAAGAGAAAGGAAAGAAAAGAGAAATTGAAGGGAAGTGGGAAAGGGAAGGAAAGGGAAGTGGGAAATTTTTGCATATGAATTTGCATCTGAAGCATAGAGAAGTTTACTATGATAATGATGGGTGTAGTTTAATGAACACATGCATAGCTCCAAAGCTGGGATTCCAGTAGGGTCCTCTGGGTCGCTGTTGTCCTCCATATTGTAGTATCCACTTTCTGACTCCATCCTTTGAGTCAGCTCAAGTTGAACACTCAGCTTTGAACAAATGGGTCAGAACAATCCTATCTATGCAGTATCAAGGCTAACATCCTTCTTATTTGCTGTGTTTAAGCTCAAAACACTGTTCAAATGCAAATGCTGCCTGAGACAAAATCAGTTTCTTGATTTTATGCAATATAAATGGTGTTTGAGACAGACTCTCACACTTTGGTAAACAGCAGTGCAATTACTGCTCCAGCTCAGAAACCTCATGTATTTGATGGATTTCTTCCCATACTGCCCTGTCATGGTTTAAACTAAATCTGCACAGTTACCCCTTTGTTTCCTCTCCCCCCCCTCACCTTCCCACTCCCGGAGGGATGGGAAGGAGAGCCAGAGGAATACAACTCCCATGGACTGAAGTAAAATCAGTCCAGCAATCAAGGTATAACAGAAATCACTACCGGTACCAATAATAAATCAATGTTAGAGGAGACAAACAGGGAGAGAGAATACAATATCACCCGCTGCCATGAGGCCAGCCCGCAAGAGAGAGAGCTCCCCCCTCCCCTCCTGGCCAACTTCCAGTCCCCTCCCCGAGCAGGACATGCTGTGGTATGGAATACCTCCCCGACTAGCCCAGACCAGGCACCCTATCTCTCCCTCCTCCCTGGCAGAGCATGAGCTACTGCTGAACCCATGACATGCCCATACTCTCTTCTTCACCCTGCTTGCTATATGACAAAACCTGGACAAACTGTAGAAAGCGCTAATCAAAATCATGTTTTTTCTAACACCTGCATAAAATGCTGTAATGGTGTTAAGGCCACTTTTTGGAGACTTGACTCTAAGGCATATACATAGACTACAACAAAAGCTTATATTGGGAATGAAGGCAAGTATTTTTTAATGGTCTCTCATTTCTCTGAGGAACTATCAGCTCCATCTTCTCTCAGCCTTCCATGATTAATGTCGTGGTTTAAAACCAAACTGCACACAGCTCATTCACTCACTCCCCCCCTTGCTCCCCCAACTCCCGGAGAGTTAGGAAGGAGAATCCAAAGAATGTAGCCTCCATGGGTTGAGATAAGAACGGTTTAATATCTAAGGTATAACATAAATCACTACTGCCACTACTACTACTACTAATAATAATGATACAGCAAACAACAAGTGAAGAGAATACAACACCTCACCAGCCACCGACCCATAACTCACCCCACCCTGCCCGACCGAGCACCGACCGATACCTCCTCCATCCCCCCAGAGCCTCCACACCTTCCGGCTCTCTCTCAGTTGCATCCTGGGCATGATGTGCTATGGTATGGAATACCTCATTGGCTAGCCTGGGTCAGGTGTCCTGTCTCTCCTTCCTCCCGGCTTCCCCTCCTCCCTGGCAGAGCATGAGCTCAGAAAACGCCTTGGACAAAACCAAACATTTAAGCAGTAACTCAAAACATACTTGCTATCAGCAACCGTTCCCAGCCTGAAAGTCAAAACACAGCACTGCACCAGCTACCAAGGAGAAAAAATGACCGCTACTGCTCAAACCAGGACAATTTAGAAATCATTAATTCAGTTAACACCATTCTATCTTTCTTCCCAAACCTTTCCTGATGAGAGGCTAATATACTTCAGGTAATTACTGCCCAGATAACTGTCCAGGTGCTCATCTAAATCCTGTGCAGTTTTTGTTACCCAGTATGAGATAACATGCTCTTTCTCACTAATAAGCAATGTTATTAAATCCTGATATGAAGTATGATGAATTCCATGTAAATGCACCATGTTCTAATAAAAAATTACCACTTGGGTAATGCAACTCATTAATTGGTCCCATTTGAGGCTATACTGAATGTTGGTTGTGACATGTTTTGGGGCTACCTTTGATGGATAATGTAACAAACATATACTGGTTAATGTGTAGGTTTTGCTTACCTAATGTGTATAGTTTTCTCTAGCATTTTTTTCAGCCAGGTGAATCGTGATATGGACTGAAAGCAAAACTATACATAATTATTGAGCATGTTTGAATTTACCTTGTTACTGGAAAGGCAATTAATATTATGGTAGGTAGATAATGTTGCACTGACACTTCCACTTTACACCTCTATCTTCATGTGCTTTGTAATAAAAAATATGGACTCCGAAACTTGCTGTTTCTGTGAAAATGTTAAGAAAATAGTTTTGAAAAAGCTGGTTTTATTATTACAGAATTAAAAAAAACCTGTGCAATAAAAAGTACACTTTTCCAGCTGCATTTTTCTTATAACTAATACTAGAAATGTGAGGCATAGACAGTTGTAGTTTGACAGAGCAATAGTTCTTATTTAATAAATGCTTTGTTGCAGTGAAAATTCATTTTCCTTTGGTTAAATTATGAAGTATACATCCACAAAAGTGCCTCAGCAGTCAGGTTTTTCAGAAGAGCTTACCACCCAGCAGGACAGAGTGAAATGCTGGGAGCTGCTGGACACTGAACTCTGAAATTCTGGCCCACGTTCAAACTGTGTAGCTAAAAATGCTGTGTCTCGAATACACATGAGAATTACAGCTAGTCTCAGAGAGCAGGTGCCTAACAGCTCTGAAAATCTTTAGTCCATGAGCTTGTGCACTTCTCTCTTAAAATAAGGAATATGAATCTATTAAGAAAGAGAACATGACTTAGATTTCCATTTTAGTGTCATATAGCAAAGGTTCCGCATGCCATAGCTTATCAGCTATGGGAATCATTGTGTTTATGTAGAAACGTGTATTTGGTTTGAACCCATTGTTACCAACTGGACTAAGTCCTTCCACATAAGGACATCTTCTCTCTGCACTGTTTTTACACTCCTTTTAAAACAAAGTTGTTCTATAATGTGAATAGAATCTTTCTTTAAACATCACTCAAAAATATTGGAGTTACTCTTGCCCTTTCCAAGTTCCTGTCTCCTTTTCAACTTTCTCCTTGCTCTGTTGTCACAGCCTCTTCTCACCCTACCTTAGGACTGTCACAGCTGTGAGACCTCTAGAGACACTCACTGTACTGAGCTAACCCAGGCATTACAGGACCTGCTACATACTAAGTGGAGTCTGACTGCTTGGGAGCTCAGAACCATGCAACCTACCGCTCACTCCCCCACTCTTCCTTCCCTGCTCCCCGAGGGATGGTGTCGTGGTTTAAACCAAAATCCGCACAGTTCACTCACTCACTCCCCCCTTTGCTCCCCCAACTCCCGGAGAGTTAGGAAGGAGAATCCAAAGAATGTAGCCTCCATGGATTGAGATAAGAACGGTTTAATATCTAAGGTATAACATAAATCACTACTGCCACTACTACTACTAATAATAATGATACAGCAAACAACAAGTGAAGAGAATACAACACCTCACCAGCCACCAACCCATAACTCACTCCACCCTGCCTGGCCGAGCACAGCGTGCTACCTCCTCCATTTCCCCCCAGCGCTCCACACCTTCCGGCTCTCTCCCAGTTGCATCCTGGGCATGATGTGCTATGGTATGGAATACCTCATTGGCTAGCCTGGGTCAGGTGTCCTGTCTCTCCTTCCTCCCGGCTTCCCCTCCTCCCTGGCAGAGCACGTGCTCAGAAAAGGCCCTGAACAAAAACACCCGAGCAGTACCTCAAAATATGCTCACTATCAAGCAACTGTTCCCAGCCTGAAAGTCAAAACACAGCACTTCACCAGCTACAAGAAGGAGAAAAATGACTGCTACGGCTGAACCCATGACAGATGAGGAGGAGAATTGAAAGGATATAACTCCCACGGGTTTAGATAAGAACAGTCCAGTAACTAAGGTACTATACAAAACTACTACTGCTACCAACAATAGTAATAATGGTAAGAGGAAAAAAACAAGGGGACAGAATATAAAAGTAAAAAGGGAAAAGGAAAAGAAAAGAATAAACACTAGTGATGCACAGTATAATTGCTTACCACCCACTGACCGATACCCATCCTGACCTGAGCAGCGATCTGAACGTTCTGGGTAACTCCCCCAATTCATTTACCGGCCATGATGTGCTGTGTTATGGAATACCACTTTGGCTAGTTCGGATCAAATGTCCTGTCTCTGTTTCCTCCTGGCTTCTCGTGCCTCTCCTCACTGTCAGAGCATGATACTGAAAAGTCCTTGGTCGGAGTAAAAGTTACTTAGCAACAACTAAAACCATTGTTATGTTATCAGCATTGTTCCCAGGCTAAAGTTCAAAACACAGTACTGCACTAGGTACTAAGAAGGAGACAAATAATTGTTACAGGTGAACCCAGAACATCTTTTTGTGATGACCTGGGTAAAAATAAAAATATGACTAGATAATGTGACAACATGTTTAAGATCAATCTGCCAGATCAACTATTGGATCATTTTGAAAAAAAACAGATAATTTTGATCATCATTTCATACATTTACCAAGATTTGGTGTACCTGATGAATCATTATGGCTTCCAGAGAAGAGTCCTTTAGAAGCTGAATAACAGTTACAGCATATTAAGGAACAAATTGAAGATAAAAGCAGGATACTGGGAGACATCTGAGTACCCATGAGTATTATATATATAATCACATGCATGTTTTTAAACTGAAGTATGATACTTTCTATAATAAGAAGTCTTATGCAGATCCTAGAAGAGATATAGGCAGAAAAATAATCTCTATGTGTTGACGAAGCAATGCTGATTTAGTGTGGATACATGAGCAGGTACTAAATATAACTAAGTTTCATGCAAATCAAAGCCCCAGTGCAGCACTTCAATGACAACTGACAACACTTATTCTCTTCCAAATATCACTTACTTCCAAGGGCAGCATGCTTTTATCAAACTAGCTGGGGTTCACACTGTACAAAAGAGAAGCTGTCAATAAAAGCACTGCATCAGGCTTCCAGCTATCATGTTGACTTTTGCCTACTCTTACATTTAGTTAAAAGCAAGTCACTGTGATTTATAGAACTTCATTTGAATGGATAAAACATTTCTGTTAAGAAGAAATATACATGAAAAGACAAATGCAGGTCACTTGTTAGTATACTGAGCACAGTGTGCTACTGGGTGACAAAGTTTAATAACATTGATTGGAAGTATTAACTGCAACTACTGAGAATTTTCAAATAACATTTTCTGAAGCTGGTTCTTTTATATGGCATCAGTATTATATTCAAGGTGCTGCACAACTGATGTTAAATGGAAGTCAAAGTATGTCATGTGGGATGTTTTGGGGAGCACAGCAGGTTTGAAATTGGTGATTGTGAATAGGGACTTTCCTTCAGTAACAGATCAGAATCATTTTGACAGAGCATATGCTATTTTCCTAATCCTATTTAAACATAGTCTTTGACTAGAAGCGGTTATTTTGCAGTGAAATCAATTCATTGGTGAAATAAAAGGGACATAAATACTGTTTCCAAAATTCAGTAAACAGAAGTAACACTTGAACAAATTCACCCAAGTAATAAATACACCAAATCTAAATTTCCTAGATGTTTTACAGTAAATAATAACTTAAGTGTAGTCACTGGGGATATGTTTGCGTTATTCCAGCTTCAGTAATGACAAAATGTCATCTGTTTTTAGCAGAAAGCTTCTTCTAAGGGAAAAGAAATCTGTTAGAAAATGCATCCTGGATAGCATTCATTGCCCATTGGAGGATTTGCAGTGATTAAAAATTCACTTCAGAGAAGCTTATTATTTCTTGATTCACAGTTTTTCTGTCTATCAAGAGCCTCCTGGACCCAGGCATTATGAAAACATGATGCCTCCATTACTGGCTAGATTTCTGACTTAAATCTTAAAAGGAGATATAAAATTTTCAAAACCATACAGATAAAAATTATGAATAAAAAATAATTAGGCCACAGTGGATGCTTTCAGAAATTTAGCATCTATGTCTGTATAAAAGAAAATTCCTCACTAACTTGCGTGCCAGGTTTTTCAAATCTAGCATTTTCAAATCTAGCATCTAGAGCCAGTCATCTCTAAACTCATATTAGTAATGCTGAGAAGTTAACTGTGTTAAGAAAATGCACTTTTCTATTAGGAAAGCTTGAGAAATTCTGGCAACAAAATAAACATAGTTGGATAAAGTTTGCTGTTCTGTGGTGCAGCTACTACTACAGTAAATGGAAATAGTGTCAGGAGAATCGTGAAGTTCTTATATTAATATGCAGTTATTGTAGTAGTAGATTGTAGTAGTAAAACTGTTGTCTTTTTAGCAGTCATTTCCGTTTGGTTTGAGGGGGTTTTGTTTGTTTGTTGGGTTGGGTTTTTTTTTTTTTTTCATTTAAGAGTATTAGTAACCGTAAATTTGATACAGTAAAATGCTGCAGTTGAGGAGCTGTGGCTCTGGTCATTGTAAAGCAGCTGAGCTGTTGTCCCAGTATAAACTGCAGGGATGTTATGCCTCATAAGATGTGCCATTTTGAACTGCCTCAGAAGTGGTGGGAAGTTTGGTTGTTGTTTTTTTTTTCAATAGCTAAATATGACTTTGATCAGATTTTACCAGAATTTTCATTAAATTGAATGGATTAAGGTGATTCTGATGGATTTGAGGTATTAATCCAATGCTATTAATATGTTAATGAGGGCACATTTATTTGAATCATCTGCTGCACATTGTGATCTGGTAGCCTGGCTGCCTTGGTGATATCTTAGGAATCTCACTTGCCAGGTCACAGCAGCATCTTGTACATCCTGGGAGATTGTCACTGAGAGATTCAAGTACAGTGACCTAAGTCTTCTTTCTACAGCTTTCTTTGCTCTACAGCTCTGTAATTTCAGACTGCTAACTTGACAAAAATATTTATTTTATTCTTTTCTCCCCAGGATCATACTGTGGAGAAAATCCATGAGGATGCAACTCATTTACCTGAGAGAGGAACACCCTATATGCACTGTGGTTCAACCAGTCAGACAAGCCTGTCAGTGCAGAGTCCTGTCTAAATACTGTTACTGTTTGTTCTTATTCTTCTAAAGTATGATTAAAAACAGTTCCACAGTCATATCAGAAAATACACATAGCAGTGAAATGCTAGAATTTTTCCTTTCTTCCAATTCTTTGTCAGAGGTTAACTGAGTGAACATTTAAAACATACTGAACAAAGTGGAGAGAAAGTGATTTATTCTTTCCTCATGTGTAATAAAATGTAGTGGTAGGGGCCTTTTGTTACAGAAATTAAATAGCTGCAATGAATGTCTACATTTATGCAGGCCCTCAAAACGTATCTTTCACACAAATTCAGGTTAATGGGTTGCCTATGACTGGTTGCTCTGGTTCACCTTTGTTTAATAAAGGTGCATCTGAGGTCAACTACCACTAACCATACTGTTAAATATTGATTTAACAATTTGAATTGATGTAATTTTCAGTTGTTCTTCCCTACTTAATATACAGCAGCACTTCAGTGACCAGGTCAATAAGATCAACAGCACACATGTGAAGTTCAGGCTATGGCTGTCACTGACTTGTACTGCCCTTCATGCTCTCTTCACCCGAGGTGAGACAAGTTTTACTAAATGTACAGTCTATGTTCCCGCTAACATGCTATGGGGTCTATGTAGCTGGCTGCATTCTGTGAACACCAATTACTTCTGAGGCAGATTGTTTGGTGTCTCATACTGATTTTTTAATTCACACTGCTTTTTCTTCTTTAAGAAGAGAAAAGATTAAACTATGGAGGCATCTTTTGTGGTTTATTCCTACTATCTAAGTAGATGGAAAGTCTGTGTGAAAAGAAACACGAGAACTGATGTCTTTTGCCTAAGTTTGAGAATAGAGAATGGTATGCATGAAACTGATGTTTGTGCTTTCATTTAACAGCAGAAAGGCAGTATCCCTTACAAATTTGCAAAAAAATAAAACCAGATTTCAAACCAGCCATCAGCGGCCATTGTTAGTCACTTGCTGAGAGGGGTGGCTTGAGAAAGGACGCCTGTGGCACCGGAGCGGAGCTGGGGGAGATCAGCGTCCAGAAGCCTCACCACAGAGCAACAAGAGCCACTGAGGAGGGAGCCTGAAGTCCTCGACAGGACTTCCAAAGAGCTCAGCTACTGCGAGGAGATGACTCACTGGGGGCGGAGACAGGAGGAGTGGCACCAACTGTGAGTGCTTAAAAATATACCCAGGGAGCGTGGCAACCAGGAGCGCGGCGAACAGAGCAGTCAAACAGAGCAGGTTGAGGCAGTTTACATGGCAGTTCGTGCGGGCAGGCAAGCGGGATGGTGAGCACTCGCCGTACGACCAGAGCCCGGTCTGGGAGCTCTGCCCTGGCTGCCCCGGCGGTGGCCAGCGTAGGCTCCCAGACAGAGCCGGTAAGTGGGGAGGCTGAGGTGCAGAGCTCGGAGTGTGGAGAGTGCCTGCACTGGTCTTGTGAGGGAAAGGTGCAGAATGGGCAGGGCTGCGCTCACTGCTCCCTGATGGAGGCCCTCCTCCAGCAGGTGGCTGAGCTATGGGATGCTGTCAGTAAGCTGCAAGATGTCAGGGAAGCTGAGAGGAAGCAGGACTGCTTGCTCCAGGACCAAATAGCACAGGGGCCTCAAGATTCCCCTCTAACTCATGGAGGAAAGAAGGGGCTGTTGATCAGGGAAGCTGGGAATTAGTAACAAAAAAAAAAACAACGAAAGGAGGAAGAGAGCAATTAAAAGCCAGGGGCTTCCTCCTAAATCTGCTGTACCCATCCAGAACCGCTTTGCTGTCCTGCAGGGGGGTGATGTGGAAATGCACTTGCATCAGAAACAGCCGGCTGGTGCACTGGTACAGAAGATCTCTACTGGTGCCGCCATGAAAAAGCGGCGGGTTGTAGTAGTAGGGGACTCTGCCTTGAAAGGGACAGAAGCGCTCATCTGTCGGCCTGACCCGGTCGCAAGGGAGGTGTGTTGCCTACCTGGGGCATGGATCAGGGATGTTGCGGAGAGAATGCCTGCTCTAGTAAGTCCCATGGACTATTACCCGCTTCTAGTGATACAAGTGGGTGCTAGGGATATAGATAGTAGTAGCCTGAGGAGTATAAAGAAGGACTACAGAGCTCTGGGAGAGGTGGTCAGGGGTTCTGGAGCTCAGATAGTCTTTTTGACAATTCTCCAAGACACAGGGGAGGACCTTCCAAAGGCAAGGAGGATTGGACAGGTTAATGAATGGTTAAAAGGGTGGTGTCATAGTCAAGGGTTTGGGTGTCTTGGACATGGGGCCCACATTTGTAGGCCAGGCCTACTGGGAGCTGGTGGAACTGCTCTGATAAAGAAAGGGAAGAGTGGCTTTGCTGGGAGGCTTTCCAGACTTCTCAAGGATGCTTTAAACTAGTTGTGTTGGGGGAGGGGAGCATCATTCCATCCCAACACACCCAGCCAGTTGCCAGCACCTATAATAAATACTCTGAGCAATGTAGTAATATTCTAGCCGCTCCAGCCACTGAGCTGGCTTCATTTGGAGCGCAGGTCAGATGCCTCTATACAAATGCCTGTAGCATGGGTAATAAACAAGAGGAATTAGAGATGTGGGCACATCTACGGGGCTAGGATATAATAAGCATCACCGAAACATGGTGGAATGGCTCCTTTGACTGGAGTGTTGGAATGGAAGGTTATAGGCTTTTTAGAAAAGACAGGCCCAGTAGGAGGGAAGGGTGAGTTACCCTTTAAATTAGGGATAGGCTGGAGAGTATGGAACTCTGTCTGGGGACAGGTGATCAGTTAACAGAAAGTTTGTGGGTCAGGGTTAAGGGGAAATCGGTGATGGGACACATTACTGTGGGGATCTGTTACAGACCGCCTGATCAAGAGGAACCTGTGGATGAAGAACTCTACAGACAAATAGGAAGAGCCTCGCACTCACAGGCCCTTGTTTTCATGGGGGACTTCAGCCACCCTGACATCTGTTGGGGCAACACTACAGCCCGGCACAAGCAATCCAGGAGGTTTCTCGATTGTGTGGAAGACAACTTCCTTCTGCAAGCAATAAAGGAGCCAACGAGGAGAGGTGCCCTGCTTGACCTCGTGCTCACCAACAGGGAAGGGCTCATTGGAAATGTGACTCTCCAGGGAAGTCTTGGATCCAGTGATCACAAGATGATCGAATTTGAGGTCCTCAAGACAGTGAGAAGAGCGTGCAGTAAGCTCACTACCCTGGACTTAAAGAGAGCAGACTTTGGGCTCTTCAGGAACCTGCTTAGTAAGGTTCCATGGGATATAGCCCTAGAGGGCAAGGGGGCCCAAGACTCTTGGTTAATCTTCAAGGATCACCTGCTACAAGCTCAGCAGTGTTGCATCCCGACTAGAAGGAAGTGCAGCAGGAGGGCCAGGAGACCTCCTTGGATGGATAAGGAGCTGCTGAGAAAAATTCACAGGAAAAAAAGAGGCTAATAAATGGTGGAAGTAAGGACAGGTGGCCTGGGATGAATACAGGGATGTTGTCCGGGTAGTTAGGGACCAAGATAGGAAAGCTAAGGCCCAATTGGAGCTAAACTTGGCAAGGGATGTTAAATAGGAAGGGATTTTATAGGTATGTAGCGGCTAAAAAACAGAGTAGGGACAATGTAGGCCCCCTCCGGAAACTTTTGGGAGAACTGACTACACAGGACTTGGAGAAGGATGAGGTTCTGAATGGCTTCTTTGCCATGGTCTTCACTGGTAAAGGCTCTGACCACAGCACCCGAGTCTTGGAAGTGGGATGCAGGGACTGTGAAAACCTAGACCTTGGGAACACTGTATGAGAGAATCTGGTTTGAGACCATTTTAAGAACCTGAACGTACACAGGTCCATGGGACCTGATGAAATCCATCCGTGGGTCCTGAAGGAGCTGGCAAATGAAGTTGCAAAGCCACTGGCCATCATATTTGAAAAATCATGGCAGACAGGTGAAGTTCCTGATGACTGGAAAAAGGGAAATATAACCCCCATTTTCAAGAAGGGGAAAATGGATGATCCAGGGAACCACAGAGTATTGTGTTCAGTTCTGGTGTCCTCAACATAAAAAGGACATGGTACTGTTAGAAAAGTTCAGAGGAGGGCCACAAGGATGATCAGGGGACTGGAGCACTTCCCATATGAAGACAGACTGAGAAAGTTGGGGCTGTTCAGCCTGGAGAAGAGAAGGCTGCATGGAGACCTCATAGCAGCCTTCCAGTATCTGAAGGGGGCCTACAGTGATGCTGGGGAGGAACTATTCATTAGGGACTGTAGTGATAGGACAAGGGGTAACGGGTTGAAACTTAAACAGCAGAGGTTTAAACTGGATCTAAATAAGAAATTCTTTACTGTTAGGGTGGTGAGGTACTGGAATGGGTTGCCCAGGGCGGTAGTGAATGCTCCATCCCTGGCAGTGTTCAAGACCAGGTTGGATGAAGCCTTGGGTGATATGGTTTAGTGTGAGGTGTCCCTGCCCATGGCAGTGGGGTTGGAACTAGATGATTATGAGATCCTTTCCAATCCTAACTATTCTATGATTCTATGATTCTATGTCTTGGCAGAAAACCCCCGTCTTTCCTTTCATTCCTTAATTCACAGTGAGGTCTAGGTCCATACTGTGATAATTCTGTGCTTCCATACACTGTCCTTGCACTCTTTCTCCTGTGCAGTTTTGATTGATCTTCATGCACATTCACATACAGGTGGTAAAGGAGGTCTTACAGGAAGCCCTGCTTCTCCTTGAACCACCAGCACCTGAGTATGACTAAGACAATATTAAAGAGAGCCAACAGGAATGATGCAGCTGCTGAAGCCACTTGCTTTACATGCCAACAAGGAAAGCAATACACTTCCTGGCCCCTGCTCTGTGGGGCTTAGAAAATGTAATTAGAGAGAATGCTATCAGGAGAACTGGATACCCTGGAGAAAGCTGAAGTTCTGAATGACTTCTTTGCCTTGGTCTTCACTGGCTAAGGCTCTGACCACACCACCCAAGTTTTGTATGGCAGACTCAGGGACTGTGAGAATGAAGACCTGTGGCCCACTGTAGGAGATTCTCTAGATACATTGCAAATAAAAGACAGACTAGGGAAAACGTTGGCCCTCTCCAGGAGCTATCAGTAGAACTGGCTACCCTGGATTTGGAGAAGGCTGAGGTTCTTAATGACTTCTTTGCCTCGATCTTCATTGGCAAAGGCTCTGACAACCACCACCCAAGAATGGAGAACCTAGGCCCACTGTAGGAGAGAATATGGTTCAAGAACATCTTAAGAACCTGAACATGTACAAGTCCATGGGACCTGATGAAATCCATCTGATGGTGCTGAAGGAGCTAGCGAGTGAAGTTGCAAAGCCACTGTCCATCATATTTGAAAAGTCATGGCAGACAGGTGAAGTTCCTGATGACTGGAAAAAGGAAAATATAACTCCCATTTTCAAGAAGAGGAAAATGGATGATCCAGGGAACCACAGACCAGTCAGTCTCACCTCTGTGCCTGGCAAAATCATGAAGCAGGTTCTCCTGGAAGGCATGCTAAGGCACATGAAAAAGAGCAAGGTGCTTGGTGACAGCCAGCATGGCTTCACTGAGGGGAAATCCTGCCTGAACGACTTGGTGGCTTTCTATAATGGGTCTATGGAGCTGATGGACAGGAGTAGAGCAGTTGATGTCATCTGCCTGGACTTGTGCAAAGCATTTGACACTGTCCCACATGACATCCTTGTCTCTAAATTGGAGAGACATCAATTTGATAGGTGGACCACTCGATGGATAAAGAACTGGCTGGATGGCTGCATGCAAAGAGTTGTGGTCAATGGCTCAGTGTCTGGCTGGAAACCAGTAACAAGTGGTGTCCCTCAGGGATCAGTGTTGGGACCAGTCTTGTTCAACATCTTTGTCAGTGACATGGACAATGGGATTGAGTGTGCCCTCAGCAAGTTTGCTGATGACACCAAGCTGTGTGGTTGGGTTGATATGCTAGAGGGAAGGAATGCCATTCAGAGGGACCTTGACACACTTGTGAGGTGGGCTGATATCAACCTCATGAAGTTTAACCACGCCAAGTGCAAGGTCCTACACCTGGGTCAGAGCAATCCCAGGCACAGCTACAGGTTGGGCAAAAGGGAAATTCATGGTAGTCCTGCGGAGAAGGACTTGGGGGTGTTAGTCAGTGAGAAAATGAACATGAGCCAGCAGTGTGCACTCACAGCCCAGAAAGCCAACTGTATCCTGGGCTGCATCAAAAGGAGCATGACCAGCAGGTCGAAGGAGGTGATCCTGTGCCGCTACTCTGCTCTTGTGAGACCTCACTTGGGGTATTGTGTTCAGTTCTGGTGTCTTCAACATAGAAAGGACATAGAATTGTTGGAAGAAGTCCAGAGGAGGGCCAGGAGGATGATCAGGGGGCTGGAGCACCTCCTGTATGAAGATAGGCTGAGAAAGTTGGGGCTGCTCAGCCTGGAGGAGATAGGGCTGCATGGAGACCTCATAGCAGCCTTCCAGTATCTGATGGGGGCCTACAGGGATGCTGTGGAGGGACTCTTCCTTAGGGACTGTAGTGATAGAACAAGGGTTAATGGGTTCAAACTTAAGCAGGGGAAGTTTAGATTACATATAAGAAATTCTTTACTGTGAGGGTGGTGAGGCACTGGAATGGGTTGCCCAGGGAGGTAGGGAATGCTCCATCCCTGTCAGTGTTAAAGGCCAGGTTGGACAGATCCTTGGGTGACATGGTTTATTGTGAGGTGTCCCTGCCGATTGCAGGGCTTTGGAACTATATCCTTGGTCTTTTCCAACCTAACTATTCTATGATTCTATGAACAATAGTTTAATCTGGGAAGGTGCTAAATTAACTAGAACAGGAATCATAAACAGAATCTAGCTTTTTGCTCTTGCTCCAGATAACAGAATGAAGTGTGAGGACTGGTCGTAAAAGCTGTTTATCTTTACGTACTGGCTGATCATCACTGAGTGTATACTAGGAGAATCTGACTGATCACGGCTTTCTTTATGTTTCCATGTGGATCTGTTTTCTCAAAATTGCATCTCGCAGATCTATTCAGGTGACTTGAAATAGGATGTCTAAGGACAAAATAAGAGATTAGTGCAGGTGTACAGTTCAGGTATGTCTATGAACTTGAGAACTTAAAGGGTGATAACTTCAGGTCTAATTTATGGTTTCAGCAATTTGCAACTGTGTTCTGTGGAGAACCCTGAAGCCACTTTTCTCTTAAAAGAAAAGCTTTTGTCTTTGTTAAAAAAAAAGAAAGCTGCCTTTGTGCTTTCTGACTATTCTCTTTAATTTTGTAATCTTTCAGAAAGCACTTTAAGCCATATGGAATATAACAGATTAAAACCCCCTCAGGGGATCTTTGTTCTGAATTGCTTCTTCCGTTATTTGTTTTCCCAAGTTATTCTTAATGAAAGTAGGAACCATCTTGTTCTTACAAATAACTTTTCTTTTTTTTCTTCCTGTTCTTCTGCATTCTGTAAGATGACCAAGAGATGTAATAATTAAAAATTCTGTTCATGCCTGTTTGTCTGTGTGCCCCTGCACTTTGTCATTTAGGCAGTTGTATATCAAAGCAATTCTTTCAAGGACACCCCCTTGTCATGGGGAAAGAGCTTGCGTGCTTTTGTGAGGTTGGGAGTGATGCTGGTAGTGGCATATGCCTTCAGTAGGATCTCCCATGCCAGACAGGTCTCAGCTAACGGGTCAGACAAAGCGTGTCCATGGGCAGGATGGGCTCTCTAGCCTTTGGGCAGCCATCCTAGGAGAAGGACAACTCTAACTTCAAACCCAGGCAGATGGAGCTCTTTTAGCCCTATAAGGCCATTCATCTAAGAGAAGGATACTCTAATCAAACCTAAGACCTGAGGACTTTGTTGTCACTATCCAAGCTCGTTAGGCCCTGGCAGATAAGCCTCAGGCGTAAAGGATGGGCCAGTTCTGTGCACGCTGCGCCTCACCTGAAAAATCCACTGCACAGGACCAAAGGGTTTACCCGCACTTGTAAAACCCTGTAGTGACAGGTGAGGGATGAAACAGGAGGTGATAAGGTGCACTGGAAGCCGCAGACCCAACCCCGCATGCAGGCGGTTCCTGACATTTGTCACTTGAGATTGACCCAGGAGATGACAGTCTTGTTCGGCAGCATCCTGATGACCAAGCAGTCTTTTTTTCAAGGAGAGCACTGCTTGCTCCATATGGAGAGAGGCCTAGAAAAGGTGGCCTAACCTAAGCTCATCTCCCCCTCCACCTGACTGGCTAGCACAGCCAATGGGCATCTTCTGTTGCAGTTGATCAAAGGCAAAGAGACAAAGGCATACACCTGCCTCCAATGGTGTGTCCAGATTGACACTTGCATGTTGGAACATCAGAACCATGCATGACACAAAGAATAGCCAGCACCCAAGAGGTGGATGGAGAAGTATGCTCAATCCAATCCCACTGTAGCCCACATAGAATCCCATACCTGAAGTTTGTTGCCATGTTGAGTACCATGACTATAACAGCATGGTTCAAACTGGATATTGCTGTGCATTGATGGCCATGGAATGATTTATGTACTGTATTCAGAGATCAGATTCACTAAGCAATGAGAGCTGTATGGTTTTACGTGTGCCTGGAAGGTCTGTTAGCCAAGGGGTGCATTTCAATGCACCTTATAGGTTAACAGTAAGTGCATGTGACTGAAAAATAAGATCACAACTGATGTAGTGTGGTCTTTGAGAGCAGGACAATCCCAGCCCTGGTCTGGCAAAGAACTGTACTGCTTTTGTACTGTGTCTATGTCAGTCTGCCAGGGACATACGCATTTTATCACTTGGTACCAAAGTGGGGACTGCTATCTGGAAAACCTTCACCTATCTGTTTCCAAAGCTGTGCTAGGAGAGGTTTGGCTCTTGAGCTGCCTAAATATGCTACCAGCAAGCTTCAGCTCCTACTATTGGGGGCCACACATGCTTGGAAAGGTCAGTGGGCCTGTGCAATCCAAATATTTTTTGCCTTAGAAATTTCTGTATGGGGAGGGAAGCAGCCCTTCTGTCTCATTTTCTTTTCCAGCATACCAGCTGGTATTCCTCTTGTAGGACACTCCTCTATTAGATGAAACAGAGATGAGAGAAACAGCATAAATGCAGGTCAAGTGAAATGGTTAAACAACAATTCAAAGAAATCCTTGTTGAGATTACTATGGACACTATTGCCCACCTTTTTGTTTGATGCTGGTGTGGGGAGTGTGTTCACCGCTCTGCAGCAAATCTTCACATTCTGTAATTCTGACAGATGATATTTTAAAAATTGTTTTATTACGCATCTGGACATGGAACTAAGCTGAAAAATGAAAATGAAGGACGAAAACAATGAAATTACATGAAACAAATAATTACTAGAGCTGTAGAGCTTTCAAATGGTGTTGACATTTTTTGCCTAAAAGGCAATGGTCCAATAGGTAAAGTGGATTATTTTGGGCTTGTACATAAGGCTCAGTTCACTTTTAAATATAAGCTTGCTGATCTTAAAATTCTCAGCAGGACACAGCTGTCCCAGAGGTGTTGAAAGAGAGGTTCTCTTTGCTTTAAGTGAGATATAATCCTAATACTACAACATATGTTGTTTTAAATATTCCTGAATTTTGAAGTTAAGAACCAGAGAAGTTTAATAAGCAGAAGATGAAGAAAGGAATGGGTAATGAGAAGTGCTTTTTGGGGTCAGGGTGCCAAACAGGTTCACACTTGGTAGTAGGTATTAAGAAATAAAAACTGAAGTCAATCCACACTTGGTAGTAGATATTAAGAAATAAAGACTGAAGTCAATCAACAACATGTGCATAGTGTGAAGTGTATTCTTCTATATATCTCCTTGAGTGTTTCCCAAGAAAAGATGCTGATCCTTTTAATGATTCTTTTTGGTAGTATGTATCTGACTTGCATTCGATTCAAGTATGTCTAGGAAATTGTTTATCTTTAGGACTGCACACTCAGAGATTTTTGCTTGCATATAGACTTGGGATTATTGAAGTGAAGCTGCAAACAAGAAAAAGAAGATTATATTTTTTTAGGTTATCTAGTAGCTTTGTCTTGAGGAAAAAATATCAGTGACAGGTAGCTGGAATCATGTGTGTTTGATGGGTTTTTTTGGGATTTTTCTTTCATTCACATTTTCACAGATACTTATTTTTTTTTCAGCCCACTATGAGGCCTGGAGATGTGTTCTTCAAAAATTTAAAAATACAATTGAAAGCTGAGGTTCTTGACTAATACATTAATTCAGTGATTAGGACGTTAGTGTGAGGGTTAGTTAGCATTGGACTTCCAGAATTAGTTTATTGTGTTTCTGGGGCCAAATATGTACAAGTGTCTGAAGCAACAGACAGAGTCAAACTTCATGAGTTAAGAATTATTAAGTGGCCTGAAAACTTCCCTGGAGTGTAATCTGAAATGGTCATGATCCAGAAAAAACAAAGCCTATGAAGAAAGCATGAATAAGGAGATAAATGAAGGAAATTGAATAATCCAACGGTGGTGTTGCTTCTGCTACCTGGGTGCCTACCCTCGAAGTTCAGTCAGTAATACGCTGTTCTTGTGTGACAGCACTGCTTCTAAAAGGTAGACTGCTAAAATTGTTTCTAGTAAGAGCTGAGGCTGGTGGAGGTGGTAGCTTTGGCTTCCTGAGCTATCAGGATCTGGTAAGCAGAAAGATGGTAGAGCTATACCCTTCCTTGCCCTCCTTTGCCTCTTTTGGGTCTCTCAGGCTCAGCTTGGGCAGACCTAAGTGAGCAGCCTATGGTTCTGAATACCCCAGAACCTAATATGCAAGTCTATTTTTGAATTTTGCAAATGAGCTCTTACCCTCATAATGAGTTAAACCATACCCTCAAATTTATATTCTTCTGCCTTCAGGCTATCTAAATTTAAGTTTAATATATTGAGTTCATTTCTAATAAAAGCTGTAGGGGATGTGATCAAAAGTCTTTTTAACTTCAGCTTCTGTACACTGTCATTGATCTGCAAATTTTTCTTTCAAAAGATGTTTGAAACCTTTTTCATATTGTCTGTTCTCCGCCTGCCCATTGTGAAAACCTATTTAATAAGAGAGCATCAAACAATTCATCAAGGCTTCTGATATTTTAGAATAGGTGCTGGCTAACTTTTCAGCACACATCCCTAAATGTGAGATTGAATGACAAGAACTCTATTTGAAGGGGGAGATTTGTTCATTTGACAGAGGTCACTTTTACTGTAACTAATAATATAGCAGTGGTGTTCTTGGGATTTTAAGGGAATAAAAAAGCTTCTAAACAGCTCTTTATCTCCTTTCCTCTCCCCCTGGCCCAATGTGGAAAGAGAACCTGAACTAGATCCTATGCTACAGAATTAAACATGCAGATTTGACTGTGCTTGGTGTTTGTGTGTGAGTTCTGAAATCAAAAGGAAATCATGGTGAATCAAATATTTTAGACCAATGGTTTGTAGTTTTTATCAACGTGATGAATAGCTCTTGTCACCTAGTTAAAGGAAGGGAATTTCTTACATGGCATGCCTTGTCTCACCCTGTGTAATGTAGCACAGATCCCTTTTCCACATGTAGGTTCTTGCTGAACCTTGAGTCATCACCAGAACTAGAATTACAGTTAATATGTATTTATCATATTCAAACTATGTTAATGTAGTGAGTAGCTATATCTCTATTGCTCTTGTACCTGAACTAACATACACTTGCTAAATCATACATTCCGTTGACCAGTTCCAATGTTGCCTGTTTCACAGGACACTGTGGAATAGCCTTTAGACTATGAATGAACTTTGATTGGCAGCCCAGTGCTTAATAAATAAAATTAGTGCCATTTGGATAGATAAAGAAGACAAAAGTGGAATGTGAAAAATTGGCTGGCAATAAAGGTATTTCCCTAGGTATAAAGAAGCACGCATTTAAACGCATTGGAATTAAGTACTGAAATTATTCCCTTCAGACTATGTTAATTTCTTCATCACACAATTCATAGACTGAATGTAATCTTTAAACAAAGATGATCCAAAATGCTTGAGGATGAAAGGATGCAGGCTGAAATTAAATGGCTTGGGTGTTTTTTTTAATTGTTTTTTCAGATCACAATAGCTAATAAATTCAATTACTGACTATAAAAGAAGACTTGATTTTTTTTCTCCCCTCTATTTTCTGATAATTGCTGATGGAAGCCTTTAGGAAAAGATCTGTTTGTTGCATTTTTACAGTGCTGTTACAATAAACAACTCAGTGAGACTGTTCTGCTATGCACATACACATGAGAACATCAGTGAATTTTTGTTTAAATATTACTCTTCATGAGGAATAAGGCTCATGTAGACATCAGCTGAGGTTAAAGCCTCAGAAAACAGTTCTATCACTGCTTTCATGTCCAGCCTCTTTACCACAGAGGCCTAGCAACTGTAAATTTGTCTATGGGCAAGACATGCTGCTGACTTCTCTGCAGTGCTTTTCAGCATCTACTTCTA
Source organism: Melopsittacus undulatus (assembly GCF_012275295.1). NCBI lineage: Eukaryota > Metazoa > Chordata > Aves > Psittaciformes > Psittaculidae > Melopsittacus > Melopsittacus undulatus. Next base: position 66,117,609 of record NC_047557.1, on the reverse strand, counting down.
GCAGTGGAAAGACACATGATGATGGAATTTAATGTCTTTCAGGGCAAAAAATCTTTAATGAAAGAGTGCTGAGCTTTTTCCTCCAGTTTAAATGGACTTGCTGGATGAGTTTGCTTCTCTCTCTCTAGTGAACCTTATAATGTGTACTTTGTCTGCAAACTTTTTCATTGACATTGGTATCAGAGGCCCTACTTTTGATAGTAGCAGTTTGGTACATATATCCTATTAGAGTAGAAATATTTCTGTGCATGTGGCAACTATTCAAGGGTTTTTAGAAGCTGTAATGGTCTGCACCAATGTGCATTGCTTACAGCTATGGGAAGATGATAGTCCTGTCCAGAGATTGCAAAGGTTTCTGAAGCTGTATACTAAACTGATCATATATAGAGATCGATATGAGGACCATATGGTAGATGTCTGTCTTTGTTTTTTGTTTGGGATATAAATTTTAAGTAATTTAAAATACAGTCTTATAAAAAGCTGCTTTTGCATCACCCAGTATATTTATATTTTCTGGGTGGTTGTCTTATCACACGATCCCCTCATGATGTGACTATCTTGCAGATTATTTAATTTGAATCCAAGTCATCTGTATGTTGCTTTTACTTTTCTTCTGTAGGTGTATATGTGAATATGCGTTTTCATGTCCTTTTCTGTAAATGATCTCTTGGATTTTCACATGCACACAGGTAAATAGGGAATTGAAAGGAATTAATATATTTCCATTACACTGTATACATGACTGTCTCTGCTGGCTGAAGATAGATCTTGGAGAAATAATATTCACTGTTACCTCACATTTCTCTCATGTAAAATCCTACTCATTGGAGAAGGATTTATTTAAATCACCAAGACATTGAACTGCAACAAAAGCAACAACTCACTTCTCTTTTGTGGGTAAAACTTGCAGGAAATTGCTTTCTGTAGGATCTGTGAAAGTCAAATAGTCTGTGGGTTCAAAGGCTTTCTATATTTGACTATTTGACTTAATGCTGACATACCCCTCTTTGAATGTGTAATGCAGAATTTAGTCTACACCTACTCACCGGTTTGCAGAGTGCCCTTTATGTTATACAGCTGTCAAGTCTTCTGAGCTAGATTGATTTCTCTTACACCAAAAGATCAGCAATGAAACCAAGTGCCAGTCAGTTTTCTTAATTAGGTTCCCTTTTAAATGCTTGATTGCACTCCTGGCAGTGTGAGCTGAAGCTGGATCTTTCACCCAGTGAGATGGATCTGCCATTTTTAAAAGGCTCATACTTGATTTACTGTGTATTTGAGCATTTGTTCTGTAATGGTCACCTCTTTTTTAAAGCCATGTCAAAATGCTTAAATTGAGTATCAGCAGCCTGTAAAATCATGAGAAGAATTAAGAAACAGAGAGTTCATTGCAGGGCCATTTAGATGGCTGTCTTGCTGCTTTGCCACATTGGCAGAGAGTGCATAGTGGCTTCCATTGTTTCATGTATCTGTGAATTGTGGAAAGTAAATTTGTGGTTAAGAATTAAAGGACAACACTGACATAATAGACATGTCTTTGTTCCTTCCAGAAGGGGCACTGCTCATGCAGGTGCAGAACTTTTAGTCCCCTGGTATGACACCATTATGATACAGCAGAAGAATAACAAGTGTATGTGATCAGGCAACTGAGGCTTTTGTTTAGTGTTAATCTATACCTTACTATCTGACGTCACCAGTCGTTTTCACATTCAAAATTTATCTTCAGAGGCTTTTACTGACCTTGAACATGAGATGGAATGTCTCTTCCTCGAGGATCTGTATGTGAGATGTTCTGACTCTTAGAGGGAATCTTTCCTCAGAGAATTCACAGAGAATCTTCACCATCTTTCAAAAAAAAAAAAAAAAGCTTCCTTTTTAATTTCCATACAGCACACTGTTTTGGATTCTTTCCATTGTCAGCCTTCTTCTCTTTTTGGTTTTAAACTGGGAGAACAAAAGGGAGAAGGCAAACTTCTCCCTTCCAAACATCACACATGAAACAGTTTATTCTTCCCTGAACAGCTTTTTGATTCCATTCACAAATTGTTCATTCAGAACAGGCATCTTCCTAAGCAAACTGAATAATTGTAGGTACAAAGGAGTTGAAAATTATACTCATAGTGGTTTGTTTTCCTATTCATCTTTTGCTCAGCGAAGAGCAGAAATATCTCCATCTGAAGTTAATTTACTAACATTAGTGTCCAGAAACTTATGGCAGTCATTCTGCTTCCAGCAGAAATGGCAGTGCCTGGGCGTACACAAAAGCTGTTGTAGAGAGAAGATCAAAATGTGTCCCAGTCAACAAAGATCTTCAGCTGGAGTAAAAAGAGCAAACACGATTTTCTCAGTCTTTGCTGTGCCCTGAGGTGGGGGAAAAAGCATCCAGAATCACTCTAGAGCTCACAAGCAAGCTGTTGTGTTACCCTTTATGTGGCCCATATTTCGTCTCACAGAATGGAGACAAGAAAGTTTTTGAGGAACTTTCTTAATATTGTTTTCCTAAGTTCTGCTGCCTAGGCTGCCTACAGTGTTCTGTAGTCCAGGCAAATTTGGTCTGCTGCAAGCATATGCTCATTCTCAGCATTAGCTCTGTGGCTTCCTGTATCTAATTTATTCCTTTGAGTTGCTATTGTAATATACTGTTATAATCCTAAAGGCAGTAAGATGCTAATGCAACAAGAGCACTTCATGTTCTTAAAGTATTATTCCCCATGGTTTAACTTAAATTCCCCATGGTTTTCACATAAGATATCAAGCTTCTAAAAACTGCTTGTGATATACTTACATTGTAAGGGCACATGGCAGGCTGTCCACTTACTTTTAAGTATATACATTTCCATGTGCTTTTAAGTATAGACAGTGAATAAAGATGCCATTTGGAAGTACACCAGGGCAATTTTTTTTGTTTTGTTTTGTTTTTTGTTTTCCTTTTTTTTTCAGTTGCTTTGATGTTTGGAGAGTTAAATGGTACATCTTAAACAAAATTGCTTTTGACTCTTGACTGACAGAGAAAAAACTGTAACTTAGTTCTTTGGAAAGCTAAATAAGTGAGGTTTGCAGACACAGCCAAGGAATATTAAGATCTGCTGATATAAATGGTTTCTCTGTACCAAGTCATAAAAGAAGCTCTCCATTTTCCACTTTTAGAAGGTTCTGTAACTTCAATTGATCCATTACTCCAGTTCTGACTCCTGTTCCTTATCTAGAATTTAATAAAATACTGTTCTTTCTTTATTAACATTTGAGTATTACAAAGCTGTGATCAACTAATCCAAGGGCAGAAATCTAAGAGATCTAAGGATCTCCCTCCTAAACATGTTCTGACAACAGCTCTTCTCCATGCACTGCATTCACCCCTGCTCTTTTCAGTGTGTAGAATGATCCTTACAACTGGTCACTACAGGTATCCTAGCTACTTATCTGTCCAGAAACAAAATATACAATGACAGGAAAGGTGTGTCTTTTCTTCAGAACACCTCTGAGTTCCATTTGCAACAGCTAGATTATTGCTGAATTCTGGCTTTCTGTCAAAGTTAGCTGAAATCGGTCCAGTGTTACTGGGACACTGACAGATATAAGCCTTATCTTACCAGATCAAAGAAAAATTCCAGTGCTTTAGTGTGTGTTGTTATTGTCTGTTTTAAAGACGTGTGACTGTTCAAAATTTTCTCACTGATTTTTAAACTGTTTTGTATTGTATATATACACTTTGTTATCACTTTTTTGTACATTGTTTCAGGTATGTAATAAGTATAGTTGTGGACTTGACAAGTTGCTGAGATGGATTATTGACACTCAATTCTCATGACTTACTTAGAGGGGAAAATAATGAGTTTAGTTTTTTTATTTTTCTGTACCTAATAATGTCAGGCTATGAACTTTACCAACACAAATTCTTCTGGTGTTAAAAAGTGCAAGTGATTGATTATATGCTTCTCTGGCCTCTAGCAAGTGTTCTACTGCAATAGCAACCATATTTCCTTTTTAACTGCATTTCTGATTGTTAAGGTCATGCTTTCTCTTTTCTTTCCATTGCTAAAACACTACTGCGAGTTATTGTTGGTTTTAAACTTGCACAACTTCTTCCACTGTTTTTGTATGCATGACAAAACAGATGCAGCTGGAGCTTCTCATGGGGAGAACACGTGGTTTTGGTCACCAAAGATGGTTTCTTCGTAGTGGATGATATGAACTTTATATAGAAAATCTATTTTTGAAGGGACATTTTCCTGTAATCTCTTGTCTTGCCTATTGTGTACTCAAAGGTGTTCAGTGATGGGTGAGTAAAGTAGCCAACTTGGAACTAACCAAGTTTTCTTTTTCGTAAAGCACTAATATGCTCGTCGTGTAATGAAAAGACTTTATCACCAGATGGCAATGTTGCATGAGACTAACTACTGTGCTTCCTCTGAGGGGTGTAGCAAGATCTGTGGAAGCAAGTGGTACAATTTGGTCAGGAGAATGAGTAGCCATATTGGCAAAACTCTCTTTATTTCCTTTTTAAGTACCTACAGTGGAGGTCAGAAAGGATAATTTTCTTCTCTGTCAAGTGTAAGTGCAAAGAAAGTCTGGAAGGAAGTTACTATGAAATTCAGCTCAAGTGAAAAGATTAAGGACACCCTTTTTAAAGAAATATGTGCTCACACTTTGTCCTTTTTGCAATTGCTCTTTATAATAATTAACAACCAGAGATATTTCCAGGGTTACACTAACTGTATGCAAGAATTCTGCTGATTTCAGTTCCCAGAAAACAACTGTGAGAAAATTATTTCTATATGAATGATTACCATTTTTCCTAAATTTTAAGGTGACTGTATATGTTGTGACATTGCATACGTCTAAAAAGTTTTGTTTCTTTCCCTTGAAATAGCTTTCTAATGTAATTCTGCTTACACAGAACTTTCCCCAAAAGATTTATTTGAATAAAAATAATAGTATCAGGATGCAGCCTGCATTGAATGCTTCTTTGAGTTCACTACTATTCTAATCTGCTTGTTTTATGTATGTGCATAACAAACACACACGACTTCAAAGGAGTACTCATGTATTCCACTTAATATACACATAATATGGAATTACGGAATATACTGTTAAGATTATGGTCAAATTACTTTACAAATATAAAATTCAAGGTTTTCACAGTAAGAAACACAATTAGCTAGAGGCATGTCTGGTTGAACAGTGTCTACAATGCACAAAATGTTCCTCTGTCTTTACATTAACCTTAATCTATGTCCATCCCATAGAAGTATTTGAAGTAGTCCTAGTATTAGTAAATTGTTTCAAGCCTTTTTAGCTACTTCTGGTGATGGTTGAAGAAAGCCCATAAGAATATGCTTAAATCCATCATTGTGTAGATCACTGACTAATAAACTGAGTAGAATGTGTGACTTTCTTGAAGCTGGTAGTAAGTGGTTTTGGTCCAAACAGTTCCATCTCCCCTCAGGTGCTGACAGTAGGTGACTTGCCTTTAGCTATCTTTAATTTAGCAGGTAAATCTGTCCAGTGTTTTCCTGTATTGACTCCAGAGGAAGGCTAGGATGATTTAGTGACTTTGTTAAACATTTAGTCAGAATGAATATGGGCCTAAAGCCACACTTGCAAATTATTTTCTTTTAAAGTATGATTGCTATTCACTGTCTTCCTCTTTCTCCCACTGTTGGAAGGCAGGAAGACAGTGAAGGCTGTTTACCACCCTTACTTCCAGTGATCTGTCACTGACAGCTTGGGGTGCAATCAGTGGTGGATTTTTCTGTACCTTTGGACCTCATCTTTATTACTCGGGGAGAAACCATAAGACAAGATTAAGAAGTTAATTGTCCAGAGACACTGCAGTAGCCAGGAGAGTCAATTCTAAGAAGTTCTCTTGCTTTGTGCTTCTCAAGTGTGCCTTTTCAGAAAGATGCTGAAGGGGCTGTCCTGTTTTGCATCCTCTGTCAAGTGCTGGTCACCTTAACCATGTCACTGCGGCTTTCTGCTTGCCTGGAAACACAGCATCCTTTCAAAGGTATCCTTCTATCACAGCGGGAATCTGTTCACTGCCATGACTGGCTGTGCATCTCAAGGGTTGATAAATTGATTGACATGTCCTGCCATCATTCAGCCTAGAGGAGAGCTGAGATATTGGGAAGCCTAATGTCAGATGAGAAACTTGAGAGAATGTAGCTCACAGATGTGCCCAGAATGAGGGCTTAAGCATGTGTATAATACTGCAATTACAAACCTCCAGAAGAATTGTCAGTTGGTTGTTATTCCCCTTCTGTTTCACTCTTGTTGAAAAGTTCTTTAGAAATCAAAATGTCGTTGCAACAGTAATTTGACACACAGGCAATATATGTGTGCAGACTACAAGGCAAGATACCTCATCATGATTGTGTTACTCATTCAGGCCTAGCCACTTACTCAGACCGCTGTACAATGAGATGTCAAACTACTGGTGCAGAGACATCACTTTCCCTTCTAATTTCACACTGGTAATTTTGACAAAACAAGAAAGGCAACATGTGAACATTGCATCTATTAAAAGAGATTTCAGCTAATAAAGTAAATTATGCTATTATTGTGTAATGAGTGTAAGTAAAACTCTTCACTCTTTCAGGCTCCCACAAGATTGCTTTCTTTTTAAAATGGATATCAAAGAGATTTTACAAAATCTCCTTTAGATATCTGAAATACAATGTATTTAGAAGAAAACTCTTTAACAGCAGCCCACACTAGGATGACTACCACAATGAGTACAACTCTAATTTTTTTTTTTTTTTTTTGGTAGTTGACAACTCTTGGTATTTAAGTTGGTTTTTTTTGGTTTTTGTTTGTTTTTTTTTTTTTTTTTTTTTTTTCCTGCAAGGAAAATACAAAGTGAGATAGCTAGAACAAAGAGAAGTATTTTCTCCTTCCTGAATGACTCCATGGTAAAGATTTAAACCCCAAGTGGAGGACAAATTCTACTCCACAATTCCCTAAATTCTGTCATAATATGTACTTTTTTTCTACAGGTAAATTACTACTTCCTGACATTTTTATCAAGATCTACCTTGCTCAGTTTGAACTACATGGAAGTCAATCATCCTGTGGGGTTTTTTTAATTATTAAAGAAAGGTAAGCAAGTTTTGAAGTGTGTTTAGCTGAAAGTGTTCTCATAAAAAGATATTCCATGTTCTGGAAAAGCAAACAGCTTGGACATAAACAAATTTTAAAATTCTGTTTTTCATTTGAAGTTCTAAATGGTAAGATTAACTAATTAAATTTACTGGCACAAAGCTGATGGAAGACTTATGATTAATACTTACTGTGTGATGTTGATGAAATCCATTTCCAACTGGAAAGTCACCTGTATAGCAAAAAGTAAAGAGCTGATGCAGCAGTAAGCATTGGGACCTGATGCAGATACATAGCAAATTTACCTTTCTTTGTCAGAACAATTTGCTCTGTGTTGATAGTGCAGGTGGAATGGAAAAATTCTCCAGTGTGGTACTGCCCTGTTATAAACTGTGTGGCATTTGCAGTGATTCTCAGCCTGGGTGACTAGAGCGGGCCTGCCTGTTAGGTATCTCTGTATTTAATTCTGTGGCTTGCATTGACTCTTATGTAAGTAAGAAGTTGTGAGGCTGAAGGGCAATTTCAGTGTAAAAGAAATTAAACAAAATTTGAAGCAGCTGGTTACTGAGACTGTTGGATACAGAGTACTTGACTAGCTAGGACTATTCTTTTCTGAGTGATCCTCTTCAGTGTTTTTCATCCATTTTTTCATTAAAAGGCCTGGCTTGCATCCCAAGCAAAGTGCTGTTATACCTTCATCATTTTTTAGATAGGACACTGAACAAGTTGAGTAGTGAGCAGATGAGTATGTAAGTACTATTCTTTTGATATGTAGTCCACGAGGAAGCTCCACTGCATCAAAGGCTAATGCACCAAACATCTGATAGCATTTCTCATAGCTGACAGCCGCCCAGATCCCAGTGATAGCAGGGGGAGGTGATAGGTGCACCATGAACCAATAGCAGATGATGAAACCAGGGTAGTCACATCAAAAGCAGTTGACACTGCAGGAAACACAGATAAAACTCTTGAGTACTGCATATGATTACAATAATCACATGAAAGGCACATATCAAATCAGCCAATATCTCAAGGCCTTGCAGAGCACAGGAAAGATGTCAACATCTACACTACTGAGGTGATCAAGGTACTCAATGAGGATGACAGGGATGACAATGAAGAATAAGAAGCAAACTACTTCAGAGAACAGTGGGTACTGTAAAGCTCTAATACAGTAATTCAAATTAAAAAATCTCAACACCTCTGACATTTCTAGGGAAGTATACAAGAACTGTTTACTATGGAGGGCACCATACCCATGCATCTGACTAAACCCCAAACATGTCAATGCTTCCTGTAACAACTGAATATAAGTAATTTAGTGTATCCCTTTCTACCTAGAGTGAAGAAAACATCAGTATTGGTACCTATGACTCTTGAATGCAGCCTGTTTATTTCTGAAATCCTCTTTCAACCAGATTTACATGTTGTGTTAGGCCAAACAGCACCTGGAAAATACAGGCTCAGTAGCTGACAAATTCGAAAATGAAAAGGTTTCTTTTTTCTCATAAAAGTTTTAAAGCCAGTTCATTCTCAAGAGAAAGTCATAACAGGTGTTACAGATGATAGGAAAAGAAGTCTTTGCCCGGGAGAGCACTGGAGCAGATCTGTGACAAAATCCATCTTGTAAATGTACCATCAAAACTAGACAATTAAGTTTTAAGAGAGTGTTTTCAGAAGTCTGATGAGCTGTATTATGTATTGCTCTTTGTGCTTTATTCCTTCTTCCCAGCCCAAGATATTAACCTTTGAAGGCCTGTAATAGAAAAGAAAGAAAAAAATCTCTTTTGCTTTTTAAAAACACTATCTAATGGCATTGATAACTGGATTTATCATTGAATTTATCAGAATTGTGTCCAATTGCCAAGAGCAGCAATGGCCAGCCTATATGAAAAACATCCAAGGGGGAGACAAGAGAGTGTAAGCAGGGGTAGGAAGCATTTACTGTAGTCGAGTTGGTGGCAATTAATGTCAGGTCTAACTCCCTTTGCTGATGTGTGAGGTTTGACTCGAACTTGCACATTCAGGATATGGAACAAAACTGTTCTTACCTGTTTTCAGCAAGTCTTGAAATAGGCAGCTATGGAATAGTAGGCAGATTGGAATATCGAAGAGGAATCTCAATCAAAGAGTGGAGGATCACTCAATCAAAGAGGAAGATAACTCTCAGATTTTGCTGACTGTAGAAAAAAAAAGACATTAGCTTTTGGAGGAACTTCACATAATTGAATAGAGAATGTTCAATATTCACTTCTTGAAAGGTAGACATATTTCTTTCTTTCAGTTCTTTTGGATTTGTTTAGGAAATTAAACAAACAGAAAAAGACCCCTCAAACACAATGTAATTTGAACTCAGATCTCTGAGTTGAGTTGACTGCATTGGCATTTTTTAAAAAATAAGTATAAGATATTTTTCCAGGGATATTTTATGGGCTACTGGACAAGAATGAATTTACCTAAAAAGAGGGAGAAAGAATTTCTGCACTTTGACTGACTGGCTCAGTGAATATCAAGAAGCAGGATGTGAGAAGAAACCGTGGATGATTATAAACAGTCTTCTAGGCAAGATTATGAAACTGAGTTAGTTCAAGAAAGCTAATAAAAATAACATCTTGCATGTCAGCACTGTAGACTATAAGCAGGGGAAGTTCTAAATCTTAATGCACAGTCAGGAACATCATTGAACTAGTATAACAGGTTTTGTGAAATTACTTATTACTGGAATGCTAATATACAAATGTATAACTTGATCAGGAAAAAAAAGATGTAATCTTGAATATGAAGAACACACCATGCTTGCTCTGATGTTTTCAGTACATATGTATTTAGGCTTGTTCAAAGTCTATGATAAAAGGTGTGGATTTGCATGGTAGAAGTGTAGATGAACTTTGTTATCTTTAATCAGATAACAAACTCAAAACACAACATAGAAAGCACCGTTTAAAAATCTTAGTGTCCAATGTAAGATCTTAATGAATCCAAGTAAAGACCCAGACTGCCCAACAAAATACAGGAATTAGCAGGTTCGTCTTCTTTATTTTGCTAAAGAAGGTGGAGGGAGAATGCAGAAAGACAGGGCAATCATATCTGGAACTGCCTGAGGCTGTGAACTGAAAGAAGATTTTTATGATCCTTGGGAAAGGAGGAAGGGAGAAAGCAAAATAAAGGTCATGAACTTCCAGAAAGCACTTTTCAATGAACTCCAAATTGTTATTCAAGTTTACATGGGAAGAAAACCTCATGAAACAGAAGCTACAGATTGCTGCCACAGGACAGATAGAGTAAATAAGGCTGAAGAGAGGTATAATTTATTAACAAAGTCAGAAAGTCAAGACACAGAATAAGGTTAAGTAGAAGAAAATATCAAGGGTAAAAAGTTAATTGTAAATTCTGCAAGTCTCTTATTAGTAAAAGGAAGTTGAAGGGAAAACGAAAATCTTTTGCTTTCCAAACTGAAAATCATCAAATGATGTCGTTGTTGCATTTAGTCTTCCCAAAACAGTCAGAAGCAGATAGCTGACACAGTTAATACAATGACAAAAGGTTCAATTTGAACTGCAGAAAGAAGAGATTAGAGAGCACTTAGATAAATTGCTTGATTTCAAATTGTCTGTTCTGATAAACTTCATAATAGTATGCTTAGTGACATTGCTGCAGCAGTTTCAGAATAGTTAGAATTTATCTTTGAGAAACGATGGAGCACAGCAGTGGAACAGGAGTGCCAGAAAAATGGCAAATGTAGTGCCTACTATTAATTTGTACACGAAAACAGGGACAGAAAAATCCAACAAGTGGATCTATCAGAACTGGATCCACTAGAAATCTTTGAAGTGGAATCTAGAAATCCTAGAATTAGAATCTACTTCAGTTCCCAGAATTCTGAGTATTTGAAAAATAAGAGTGAAAAGAGTAGTAACTGAGCTGGATGTGTCGAGAACGAAGTAAGTAAGAAGAAATTATAGCAGGGTGAAAAGCAGTTTGGATACAGGAGATACATAAACTGTGACCGGCTTTTGACTGGTTAATAAGGCAGCCTGAAAGAGGAGCTAGGAAAACACATCTTTGTGTCTGAAAAATTGAAAATTTTGCATAAGATTGAAAATATAGCAGTACTAATTAGCAGCATTTAGAGAACCTGTTCTACAAATTCACTGTTGAAATTGGGATATATACCTATTGTGGCTCCATTAGGATGGCTCTAAGGCCATTCAGATTTTATTGAAAATGAAAACTCTTCTTACATTTGGAGGTGACTAACTGTAGGGGAAAAAAAAAGTTATAAAGATAATCTGGGGAAAAAAAATAAGATGAAAGTTAAGAGCTGAAAGCTAGCATGTTGACATAGGAATTCCATAGGTACCGGGTGCCCTTAATGTTGGGTATTAACTCATATGAAGAGAAACATGAGTGGGGCACAGTATTGATTCTTGACTAGCACATCTGAGCTCTTACCAGGGAAACACCTAGTTTAGGGTACTCAAGGAGGGTCATAGGTAAACTGAGACAAATCCAGAAAAGGACAGTGCTCTAGCTGATGTGACCTGTGAGAAAAAGTTTGAAAGGCCTGCAAATGTTTATCTAAAAGGAAGGGTTGGGAAAGCACTATGAAGCTATTAATTGTAAAATTAAAAGGGTTCTTGACAAAAAGAAAAGAATGACTAATTGTCCCTTCTGTGGAGAGGAGAGTGCTAATCAGTTCAGATTGCAAAAAGAAAGAAAGGTCAAGGTAGAAGTCAGCAAAAATCTCTTCCAGTGGTGAGGACAGTGAAGCAGCAGAATACATTACTTGGAGGATATGTAGATTTTTCATTGCTGTCAGTCTTTCAGATAATTATTAGAGACACATTTTTCTGGTCCTTATTTGACACAAAAGCAGGAGCTAAAACTTTTCACCTTGTTTTCTTCATTTTATGCAAAACGTATAATGCTAATGGACTTAATTTAGAGGCTTTTGGGTAGAAAAGTGACCATTTTTTTTTAGCATTTAATTGTTCTTGCTTAAAATTTTATGCCAAAGATTCAGAATTGTATACAACCAAAACTATTTTATGTAACTTTGTTCATCTGAAAGTGTTTCACAAATGCTTCATTTTTTTTTTTTTCTTAAATCACAAAAGCAAGAAAACAGCCTAGAAAGAAGTACAGGAAGAGAAACTAAAGTTGATGGAAAAGTCAAGAAACAGTTAATGATAGTTCTGCAGAGCTCAGTTTTAAGGTCAGTGCTCTCTAATATTTTTATAAGTGATCTGAATTCAGGAATTGAATGTATATTAAACAGTTTTTGCTGATGATACTTAATTAGGAGGAGCTGTGGCCTCTCTTGAGGATGGAAACACCTTACTTACCTAGAGATAAAAATTCTTCACTGAGAGGACGGTTGGTCACTGGAACAGGCTCACAGGGAAGTGGTCATGGCACCAGATCTGACAGTTCAAGAAGTGTCTGGATGATATTCTTAGTCACATGGTTTAGTTTTGGGTATTCCTGTGAACAGCAAGGAGTTGGACTCAAGGACACTTATGGCTATCTTTCAACTTGAGATATTCTATGATTCTGTGATTTTATAGTCCAGTATAAAGATCAGCTAGACTCTGTACAGTGCAGTATGTTCTATGACCCCATCTAAGAGTGGAAAATTAGAAGCATGAACACTTACTATAAATAGCTATAGTGCTATCTTTATAGATATTTGTAATTGAGATTCTATTGTGCCGGGTCCTGCACAATAAAATGTCCTGAAAATAACAAAGGTATTTATATGATTTCTCTTCTGATGTTCACAAAGGACTACCTGATTAAAACATATGGTGGTTGATAGTCCATTCTTTATTTTCCTACAGCTGAATTCACTGACTTCATCTTAGTTAAATTTTTTTGTTTAATATGAAAGACCGATATATAGGGCTTACCCTGGAAAGGTTAAAATACAACATTAAAAAAAAAAAGTATATGCATATTCAGTTATCATGAAGCTTAGTAGCAATTTCTGTTAAATTGTATTTATTTCTGTTATACTTGAATAAAATAAATACACCCAGTGCTGCTAACCTTTTATTCACGAAATTACAAAGACCATTTGTAAAGTCATGCTTTCCATGATCTACATACTAACATTGGTGTAGATTCTGGAAATGTAAGAGATTAGTCCTGGAGGTTACAAGAATTCACACTGAATATAATGTATTTTCATACTGGCAAAGAATTAACTTATTTGGTGTATTTGTCTTGTATTTAGTTTCTTACATTTTTCAACTTTGAGATTTTTAATATATAGATACTAATTTTAATGTTATGATTATGTAAATGTACATTCCTGGCATGAATTTAGAAATTCATTAGAATTTTGTATATACCTGTTATGAAAACAAAATCAGACTAGCAATAGGTTAAAACTGTATAAATTCAGTCAATATCTCATTTCAAAGATAAATAGCAACACTGCATGCTCTTTTGATAATATTGATACCATGGGATTTTGAGGGGGAAAAAAAAAGGGCTTTCTCCTGTTGATTATTAGCATGGAAATAAACCACTTTTACTGTAGGTTCCCTCTTCTTGTGATAGGCAGGAGCTGTAAAAGACCATGTTGAGAACTGTTTAGTTGTAGCTCAAGATGTCTTTTCAGGCAGAAAACAGGTGGCAAAGCCTGGAAAGGCTTTCTTGGTGGTGTATTTTAATCATACTATTCTATGTCCAAAAGTCATGATGCCCAGCTGATGTTTAATGCCTTTCTGCAACCCCAACATAAGCTGATTGACTGACAAAGTAAGAAAAACATGAAGAGCTACATGTACAGAAATTCCGGGGATTTGACAAGTGCTATATTAAAATGTTTTCCTTGAAGTTTTAATAATTCCAGTCAGGATTATGTTACTTGAGAAACAAAAAATTACGACAAATTTATGTTAAGCTCCTATATTTAGTAGCAATCATTGACATCATCTGAAGTTCTAGTGTACAGGTTCCTATTTTGGTTCCATATCAGCACATTAATCATCTAACATAAAATGGCTATGGGATGGAAATGAAGTGGCTATGAGAACATCTTCAGCTTTTAGTGAGTTCAGGAGACTTCCTAGGAAAGTAGGAATCCTATAGCCTGAGAAACATTCTGTGGAAAAATTAAGAACCAAATTTGGATATCCTTTGACAAAATGAAAATGCAAAAGCATGTTTTCCTGTTACTTGTTTTCAGCTCAATAAAAATGTCTGCTCTCATCAAATTTCATAGAGTTTAATTAAGTATTTTCATGCCAGATTGGTAGCACACTTGTGACCTGAAATATTTGGAAAGCCCTGTAATGTTCAGAGGATACTTTTTGAAATGGAGAGGTGCATTAATACTTCCAGAAACAGCTCTGTCCACTACCTGGATATGTATTTTCTCTTTGGATCTAGATGAGTGGGCTGTGGAAGGCCATTTGAAATAGTTCAGCAACCCTGGAGAAAGCTCTCACTGTCTGGAAAGGAAATTCTGTCAGTTGCATCAGGAGTAGGCTCTGTGGGTACACAGCCTGAGGAGCTTGCAGTACTTGGCAGCTGTGGAAATTCAATTTCTGTTGAGTAAGGCCTTTAATGAATAACAAGAGCACTATGTGCTCCTGTTAATATTACCAGCTGAAGTCCAGCAGGGTGCCTAGAGATGCAAAAGTCACGGTAATTTAAAGCACATCTAATTCAAAGTAACATTTATTGCAACCTGATTGTAGCATTGATAGTAAATCCTGCATGATTTCTTCTCTGAATAATGGGAAGTTTAAATTCTGGCAGCAATGGATTTCTGGGACTTTGTTCATTTTGTGTTAAAAAAATTCAAACCATTTTTCTGATTATGATGTGAAAGATAGATTAATTGAAATTGCTTAGTAGAAGATCTCTTGGATATTCATATCTTGAAAGGTACTGTAAAGACAAGTATTCAAATACAGTTAACAAAATTAAAACAATGTAATATGCTTACCAAGAAAAATGAATTTTCCTTTTTATATAATAAGCAAATCCAGACTAGATTATGGACAGAAAGATTTTTGAAACCTATGAAAACATAAAACTACATACCAACAAAGAGGTCACTTGTGTCATGCAGAGCTCAGGTCATCAGTGCCAAATACAGAAAACAGTTGATGAGAGATCTACAGAACCTTCCCCAGAATTATATATATCAATTTTTAGTGTTTGTAAATGTAGATCTGACTTATTCTTGCTTTATTTTGCTGAGAAATCACAATCAGGCCTTAAAACTGGGAAAAGCCACCATGGTGTTTCCTTTTATTTGTGTTAGCAAAAGGTATGCTGGAGCTGAGGGACTCCCAGTTCTGCAAAACCAGCATTCTCCATGCTGTAGAAAAGTTACCTAGCTCATCTTTTTCACTCCAGAGTTTTCAAATTATGTTAGCAGTTTGATGTAGATATAGCCTTCCGTACTCTTTTCAGAAGTTAGTAGTATACCAGGAAGCTCTAGCATTTGAACACAATAGATCTGCCCCCATTTGAGGAATATCATCAATAAAGAGATGGAGTTTTAGAATATTACCTGGATGTGGGTTTTGTGATGGGGTCTAGAATAGGCATAACTAAAACCTATATCCATGTATCACTTTCTGCTAATTGAATTCTCACCTTTGAAATTAATTGAGAATTGCCTGTCATGGAATCCACACTTTTAGTGTGAAGTTAAAAGCTGAATTTGGTTTTGAATGCTGTGTGTTCATTACAAAAAGAGTAGAGGAGCATTCTGATCAAGTTGCTTTTACCACAGAACTGCAGATTCCTCTTGAAAAAATGAAAAGAGGTGCATTGAGGAGAACTCTGCTGATTTTCTTTAAGAATTCTAGAATACTTCAGTCTTAGGTAATCAGTGTATAACAATTACTCATCAGACTCTATTACTACTAATGTTACTTCTCTTCACTGATGTTAATGAAAAGAGAGAAACTACCCATTGTTTATACTGGAAAAGCAGTGAAATTTGTGGATTATTGAAATAATTGTGTTTATGTGTCCAACAGGGAAAAAATAATGAGGTTTTCACATTTTTTAATTTCAAAACAAAATTCAGTAAAAATTAGAATTTTCTCTTTAAAATTTCCATTTTGATTTTATATGATATCTATGTCCTGATTCTTCCTTCAGTTCTTTGACAAACCCTAAAGAAAGGTCCAAAATTAAAAGCACCTTTTGAGCTTTGTTTGGGTTTCTGCTTTTTTAGTCAATCCACACCATTGGCTCAGATCATATTATCATTCTCTTTCCCAGTTTATTTCATTAGTCTTCAACAGTCTTCATGACAGTCCATTTAGTCTGATGCTGCAGAGAAATGTTGTCTCTCATGTGATGCATTGATCACCTTTACCAGAAGGGTCCCATGGCATATACGAATTTCTGAAACAACCTTTTTTCTTTTTTTTTGCAAACAGAGTAGTATAGTAGCTAAGTGTGTTTGCACTTTTTGCTTTATCAGCTGATAGATTTTGACTTCTATAAAATAAGTTAATCCAGGATCTTCATGGGTGGGTATTCTGAGGAGGGGATCACAAGGGAGAAGTACGCTTTATTACTAATTTATTACTAATCTGTTTGATCTAGGAAAGAAGATGATTAGTATTAAAAAGAGAAAAAACAAAGTATTTCCTAGCCATATCCCTTTCTTTTTGCAGCAATTTTCATAGAAGTAGTGCCAGAAATTTCTCAGACAGAATAATGAAAAAACTAACTGCTTTGTACTGAGATCTTTTCTATGCTTTTGCTGGAGAATGGTGTGTGGAGCTGCCATGTCTCATGACTGAAAGACCACAAGTCATCCTGAACATCAGTGTGGCTTTTGGGTAAAATCTGAACACTGCAGCAAAAGGCAATGCTATCCCAAATGTACAGCTGATGAAAATACACAATTTTCACCATTTCCAAGGCATACAGGTCTTTAGAGGTGCATATCTATATACATAGTATATATATATATATATATATATATATATATACATACAATTTTCATGCTTGCATCATATTAGAAGTCAGTGATACGCAAGGACCTTTTGAAAAACTTTTACAAATATGATAAGATCCTTTATCAGCAAGTGCTTGCAATCTCAGGGCTCTAAGAAGCACAGCTCCAGATCAAGCCACAAATCTTCGTGACTACCAGGAGCCAGAGCCTTCATCATATAGCTGAGGCAATAGCTGCAAACCCATGCTTCCTACTTTTTGATAATCACAGTCTGAATCCAGTTTTAATGAAGGGTCAGGATTACA
This sequence comes from Melopsittacus undulatus, assembly GCF_012275295.1. NCBI lineage: Eukaryota > Metazoa > Chordata > Aves > Psittaciformes > Psittaculidae > Melopsittacus > Melopsittacus undulatus. The sequence continues at coordinate 66,100,263 of NC_047557.1, read as the reverse complement.
GTTATTTTATCTTACATGGTTTACTAATTCCCAGTTGACAACACTTTTTTTATAGTTTATAATACTGCAGTAGTAATCTGAGCACATACAGGAGCTGTAATCATGCCAAGACATCCTGTCAGACTTTACAGAAACCACACATGTGTTTAATAGGACATTTTGCAAGGCCAAACTACAAGTAGAAGCCAGATAAAACATTTGAGCATTCAGATTTGACTAAAAGGTAAAGGATTGGCAGCATCCTCAATCTCTCAGTGGAGAATTACTTTGTGAAGAGATGAAGCAACATCATAATATGATATAACTTAATGTGGAAGAGCAGATATTTCATTAGCAGCCAATGGCTTGGAAGAATGTTTTCAACGCATTGCTTTTGAATAGGTCATATATTAAGTCCATATAACTAGCAGTGTTTACCTCCTACAGCTGAAGAGTGGATACAGTGTATACCACCAATAGTTTCCAAAATGACTGGTTTGGAGAAAAAAAGAATGCAATGTCTTGATTTTTCTTGAGAGTTTCACCAAAATGGGACAAAAAAAGTTGTTTTGACTAGTAACTTCAACATACGAAATTCTGTAATACTGGGGTTGTTTTGGAAAGCAGGAAAATGGATCTTTTCTGATTTTTCCAGAGTTTGAACACTTTATTGTGACTTAATAAATTATGAATAAGAGGAAACTGTTGTTTAAAGAGCTGAGGTTATTTTAGGTTTTTTTGTTCTTGCAGACTAAGTCTTTGCTCTTAACAGAGTGTGTCCTTCACAATCTTGACAAATTGTAGTATTCAAACCATCACATATTGTGTCAGTGACAATACATAATGGTCTGTGATGAAACACACAAAGATAGAACAGTACTGTTTGGCAAGGGCTGTGGGAACATAACCTTGAAAATAGGGGAGTTAACACCGCTGTCAGCAAAAGGGTGTCTTATACCAGTTGCAGGGTACATGTGGTAATGGTCTGTGGTGGCTTCTCCCTGAAAATCCCCTAAAAGTCCTGAAGTCCACTTTGGAAATCCACGAACAGAGACCCTTTTGTAATAACTGGCACCTATGTAGGAATCAATGTACACTTTCACTAACATAAAAGCCTGAGCCTCATGTAATGCAGAAAGGCAGAACCTCATGCCACCCAAGTCAACGTTGCCTCCGGGGGGACGTCCCCTAAGGTTGAGTCTGCCATCTCATGCTGCTATGATATCTCTCGGAGCTGGTTTCCTGATTGTCGATCTTTGGGGTTGGTAAGATAAACACTCACCAAAGATATCCATCACTGTTTCTTTAACCCTTTACAGGCTCTTCTTCCCTACCTTTATGTTGTTTTTTTAGCTACTGTGTCTCTCCTTCCTCTCAAACTAGAATCCCTGAACTCCAGAACACATATCATAAGAAAACAAGAGTTATGGTTTTGTTCAGGTAGGGCTCCAGAACTTGGTTTTGAAACCCCTTCTGACTATACAACATATTCTTAACAGGATACCTCAGAGGTAGATTTGTTAAATGCTTAAATGTATTAAATGTTCTGGCATTTTGTTTGGTTTTCAGTTAACCTAGCATGTTCTTCCCTCTTCACTACTTCCCTCCTTTTCTCCCTTTCTCTCTTCCCTTCCTGATGTGTTGTAACACTGTGTCAATCTTCTCAATTTGTGCCCCATTTTTTCATACAATACATTTTAAGCATTTTGAAGGAACTTTTTAAAACATATGTTTCTGCAATTGGAACTCCTTTGGAAACTGGTAGGAAATCATGTTTGATTTATGGTGGTACCTGCAGTAATGAACTTCATCCATTACATTAGGGTGCTCAAGTAATTATATGAGCAGAGACTGCTAATCTGAGATTGAGCTGTATAAAATGCAGAAACTAAACAGCAGACAGTTCAAGAAAAAACGTTGAATTGAAAGTGATGAAGTTGTGAGCAGTATCTATAAATTTCAAAAAGGACCAGAAGAAAGGGAGTCTCTCAGGTAAAGGATTTAATACCTAGAGAAATCTGAACTCAGCTGGGAGCAGTTGTATGATATAAGACCTTGGCTGTGTTGCCTTAAATTTTGGATAATTTCTCTTGTCTAGGTTTAGTCATGTTTAGTTAATGTTACTGTAGCAATGGTGGGGCCTCTTCAGCACACATCACATCCTCCTCTGGTGACATTCCAAAATCTTTGCCCTCTGGCCAATCCATGATGACTCCTAGAATCCCTGGATGACTGTGATTTTCTATTAAAGCTCGTTGTGTAATTACTACAGCCCACTTACTTCACGTAGCATCAGTTGCATGATGTGTAGAGTACACCCTGCCTTTGAACATCCAGCCCAGCACAGGCAACCGGGATACCAGGAGGAGCTGTGCTTCAGTGCCAATCACTTCCAAAGCAGCTCAAACCCCTTCATAGGCTGCCAGTATCTCTTTTTCAGTTGGGGTATAGCTGGCCTCAGATCCTCTGTATCCCCGACTCCAAAAGCCAGGGGGTCAACCTTGAGTCTCCCCTGGAGCTTTCTGCCAGAGGCTCCAGGTAGGACCTTTCTCTCCGCCTGCAGTGTAGAGCACATTTTTTACATCTGGCCTGATCCAGAGAGGTCCAAGGGCTACTGCATGAACTATCTCTTGTTTAATTTGCTCAAAGGCTTGTCATTGCTTAGGGCCCCATTTAAAAACTTTCTCCTTATGGGTCACATGATAGAGAAGGCTTACAATCGAACTGTAATTTGGGATGTGCATGCTCCAGAACCCCACAGCACCCAAGAAAGCTTGGGTTTCTTTCTTATTAGTTGGTGGAGGCATTGCTGTTATCTTGGTGATCACATCTGTGGGGATCTGGCAACACCCATCCTGCCATTTTATTCCAAAAATTTAATCTCCTGTGCAGGTCCTTCGATCTCATTCTGTTTTATGTCAAAACCGGCTTTCAGCAGGATTTGGATTCTTTTCCTCTCATTCTCTAAAACTTCTGCTGTATCACCCCACACAATAATGTCATCAATGTACTGCAGGTGTTCTGGAGCTTGCCCCCGTTCCAGTGCACTCTGGATCAGTCCACGGCAGATGGTAGGAATGTGTTTCTACCCCTAGTGCAGTCGGTTCCAAGTGCACCGAACGTCCCTCCAAGTAAAAGTAAACTGTGGCCTGCATTCTGCCAAAGGAATTGAGAAAAATGCATTGGCAGTGTCAATCGTGACATACTACTTGGCTGCCTTTGAAATGAGTTCATATTCTAACATGCCCAGTATGGCTGCACTCAATGGTGGTGCGCCTGCATGCAGGTCATGATGGTCTACTGTTAGTCTCCACTCTCCGTTAGACTTTTACACTGGGCATATGGGGCTATTAAAGAGTGAGCAGGTCCTACTGATCACTCCTTGGATCTCCAGTCTACAGATCAGCTTATGGATGGGAACCAGGGAGTCTTGATTGGTGTGGTTTTGCTGCTGTTGTGGTTGCAATTGGCACTTGTTTCGTTCCTGCCTTCAGCAGCTCCACAACAGAAGGATTCTCTGAGAGATGAGGCTAGGTGGACAGCTGCTTAATTTCTTCCTTCTCCAAGGCAGTTATACATAAGCCCATTGATACCTTTTTTTGTCTTGGAAGAACCCTCTCCTGAGGCAGTCTATACCATGGATGCATGGAACCTCTGGACCAGTCACAATGGAGTGCTTTTGCCGCTTCCTCTACTTCGGTCATGTAGAAACAGATTAGTGTTCCTTATCACAGGAGTTGGAGTAAAATCAGCTCTTCCACTCCATCTGAGAAGCTGGTCAACAAAGACTACAGCAGCAACTTTCTTGAGAGTATCATCCTTGACTGTTGTTTTCCTCTTCAATTCACACACCTATTCCTTAAGGGCTGTGCTAGGTTTTCCCTACTACTTTTTCATGTCTTCTTCACGATCCTACAGGTAAAACCATACAGTGACCAGGGGCGTGTACCTCCTATATGTTGTCTCTTGGCAACAGAGCACCTTCTGTTAATAACTGAGACGGGGGCTGGTACACATGAATAGCTGGATAGATTGGATAGATTGGATAGATTGTCTCTTTGGTGTCTGACCTCTTGTATCAGGAGTTTTTCCACAGCTGAAATCATAGATGGAGTGAGATTGTCTTCGGACTCTCAGAGCTCACAACTCACTTCATCCACTGTTGGTGGTGCTGCCTCACTCCAGGTCATTGGTGCCAATGACTGGGCATATGAAGATGGTGCACTCTGTATAAGTTTCTGCCACATCGGTCACGTATATTCAACTTCATCTGGATCTATGGGTGCATTCCTAGCATGCAGCCTATGACAGATCATCTCTAGAATATCTGATTCCCTCAGGAATTGGATGCCTCTCTCTATTGTGGTCCACTTGGCTGAGTGACACATAACATTGTTCTTGTGGGCATACCTTTCCTCCACAGCTGCCAAGAGCCGCCTCCAAAGGCTGAGGGCTCATTTCTCTTTTTCAGTCACTTTCTCAATTCCTCCTTCCCAAGCAAGTGATCCCAGCTGCTTGGCTTCGCTACCTTCTAGTCTGTGACCATTTGCTCCATTGTACTAGCATTGGAGCAACCAGCTGATGATGTACTCCCCTGGAAGACAGCTGAAATCTTTTCGCATATATTCCACAGCTCGGTTGAGGTCCAGGATTGAGAAGTTACCTCTTTCTCTCCCCCTGATTCCTGTAGTAGTAACTCCCATTCAGATAGCGTCCCCTCTCGTGCGCCCATTGGGTCTTCATCTTCCTCCAGTGCACGGGTTTCCCTTTGTGGCTGCTGTTTACTTTTTCCCTTGCTTATAGGGACAACTGATATTGGTACAGACTGGTCCTTTGGTTTACCTGCAGTGTCTGCCACTGGGGTTGGTGTGGCTGCAGTGTCTGTTGTCAGGGTTGGTGCAGCTGCCGTGCTTGAGGGTTGAGCAGCTGTGCTGTCTGTTGCTGTTGGGCTTTGAGTAGCTGCTGTACTTGTCACTGGGGTTGGTGTAGCTGTTGTGCTTGTAGTTGGAGTAGCTGCGTTGTCTGTTATGGTCAGGGTTTGAGTACCTGCAGTGCTTGTTACTGGAGTTGGTGTAGCTGCTGTGCTTGGGGTTTGAGTAGCTACGCTGTCTGCTGCTTTGCCACCAGCTCCAAGGACATCTTTTTCCTGCTTTTTACAGAAAAGGGCCTTATAGGCATAGACCAAGACCCAGCACGCTGCAGAGAGTTATCCCTCTCTGATATTGCCAGGATGACAGCATACCTTGCCTACTAATTAGAAGACTAAGTGTTCTACTAATTTTTCCAGATTCCGCATTCTTTCCCCCCTTCTTCTCCCCTGGCTCCTGGAAGGAAGTGGAGGAGAATCAAAAGAATGTAACTACACCAGGTTGAGATAAGAACAGTCCAGTAAGTAAGGTATAATATGAATACACTAAGCTGAATTTTATTAAAAATTTCCAGAAGAAGGTACATCCACATGTTAAAGTACAGTGCTGTGTCACAGACACAGAGTACCCCATCACAAATCTAATCAGAGACACAGGACCAGAGGAACACACATCTGCTGCTCCTGAAGATAGCTCTCTTGTTGCTCCCCAAGGCATTTTCCAGGGCTGACTTCACAGTTTTATATACTGGTACATACAGTTTTATATACTGGGCATGACGTGATGTGATATGGAATACCTCTTTTGCTAGTTTGGGTCAGGTGTCCTGCCTTTGCTTCCCCCCCGGCTTCCCCTCCTCCCTGGCAGAGCATGAGGCTCAGAAAGTCCTTGCTCAGAGTAAATATTAATTAGCAACAACTAAAAATATCGGTGTTATCAGCGTTGTTCTCAGATTAAAGCTGAAAACACAGCACTGCACCAGCTACTAAGAAGGAGAAAAATGACTGCTACTTGCTGAACCCAAGACAAAAAGAAAGATAGACAGATGGAAATCTTTATTTGTCATAGTCTGTCCAAAATTACACCAGGAATAAATAATGCAAATTCAGCCGTACTTTTACTGTATCTGTTGCTAGCCTTTCTTCCACGTGTGCTGCTATGTTTACATAATCAATTCTAATTAATTTAATGATGTGAAAGACAAACATTTCTTTATTAAGTAATTTTGCAAAATATTCCGCCTAATTAATCTCTCTCCACCGCCACCTTTTACTTTTTCTCTGTTTTTTACCCACAAGGTTTCACAGCTAACATTACAAGGCGAGAGAACACAATTGCCACCACCCGCTAACTGATGAGCAGCCTGATCCGAGCAGCAATCTGGGCCTCCCAAGTACCTCCCTCTGGTTTATGCTGCAGGCATGATGTGCTGTGGTATGGAATACCCCTTTGGCTGGTTTGGATCAGGTGTCCTGACCCTGCTTCCTCCTGGCTTCCTGTGCCCCTCCTCACTGGCAGACCATGAGTCTGAAAAGTCCTTGATCAGAGTAAACATTACTTAGCAACAACTAAAAACATTGGTGTTATCAGCGTTGTTCTCAGACTAAAATAAAAACCACAGCACTGTACCAGCTACTAAGAAGGAGAAAAATGACTGCTACTGCTGAACCCAGGACACTAGTTTATTCTATAAAATTGTGAATGGCTGTTGTAGACTGAGATCAAAGTCTGTCAGGCTGGGAGTCATAAGCAGAAGCCTCGTCATTGTGCCTCCAAGACAGGTGCAACAGGGCAGCTGCATAAGGAAGACTTCTCATCCAAAACAAGGCCTCAATTTCCAGCAGCCTGTAGCCTCATGTCCTTTTCTTCTCCCATAAAGTTGATCACTTGCTGCATGAATGCCTGTAAAAACCTAATATTCCTGGTGCTCTCTACCAAGGATTTCCAAACCCTGTCTGAGCCTTGTGTAAAGAACACCTATTTGGGGAGGATGTGGGTTGGAGAGGGCCATGGGGTGCGGGCAGCACCTTTATTATTTCAATTTTCCAAATAGTTTGTGAGTTTGTAGGTTCTTCCTAAGAAACTGTTCCCCACTTAGTCATCTTTTCTTCACACTTAAGAGACTGTAGCTATTTAGCAACTCCTTGGACAAATATCACAATCATCTATGCTGCTCTTTCTAGCTTAGTCCTTTTGGACACAAGTTCAGAATTGCAAGCAGCATCAAAACATTGCTGCCCCATGAATTTCACAGAGGTGTAATGTTATTTTCTATCTTTGTTTACTCTTTTTTTTTTCATTAATCTCTAACATTCATTTGTACTGAGTACTGGTATTTTCAGAGAACAGCCTATGACAGCCTCAAGATCTGTGGGGCAATAGCTAGCTCAGTTCTTCCCACAATTTTATGAAAGTAGCACTTTTATCCTCCTCACCCTGTGAATTACTGACTTCAGATAACTGCAACAGAAAGTCTGCTATTCATAAGATCACAGTTATCCCTACTCTCTTCCCACAAGTTGAATATTCAACTGTCATATGTTGCAATCTGTCTTTATGCTGAATCATGTAAATTGACTGAAAAATAATGAAGCATCAGGGTTTGTATCTGTTTCTGATAGGTATTATAATTTACTAAAATATTTTATTATATGGTATTAATGCAGAAGTTAATATTATAGGTGGAATATGAGGCTGCTCCCTCACAATATCAGTAGAAATTGCCACCATTTGGAGAGCCTCACGGGTATTTGCAAAAGTCCAATTTTCAGGTCTGAAATACCTGCAAAATTAAAACACACCCCACCCTAAAAACAGGAGCAAACTCCTTGTCAGGTCTGTGCATAGTAACTTGTTTCCTGGGTGTGAATGGTTATTTATTTATTTTTTTTCTGTATGTTTTCTCTTCCTTAAAAAGTGGCATTTGTGGTAATCCAAAACATTATTTCTGGTGTGAATGTCTGCATAAGCAAAACCATAAAACATATGGTATGATATAGTAGTTATTGATAGAAAAAAAATAGAATATGTGAGATTATATTTCATAATTTTAAATGAATATTATTTGTAAGTGCTGTGTCTGTTACCAAGTGATCCTCTGTTTCAGGAATAAAATGAGATTCTTAATATTAATTGGCCTTCCTACAAATGTACATGCTACCAGAATTCACTGGTGTAGTAAAACCTGCTTCCTTTTGAAAAGACTGTTTTGATACATGGTATCTCTGGGGGACCATTCAGAAATCATTGATGTTCCCTGCGGCATCCTAGCTTGCTTCCAATATTAGAAAGAGGCCACACAATTTAATTTAGTATGCAGATAATTTAGTGTGTGAATTTTATTTCTCTCTTAAACAGTGCTACTTTGAAGTTCAGTATAAGCAACTAATTGCCCCATTGTTACTTCACACCAGTTTTAATGGACTATTCACATATTACAGGGTTTTTTTTTTATAGCATTAACAAGGGAAATAGAAATGGATATGAAATAAAAGAAACAAGATAGAAATATTACCGTATGAAGTTGAAGTGGAAAATTAAAAATACGGTAAAATACCAAAAGAATTTTAATTATTAAAGCTTTCTTATTTTCTAGTTTCCTACTTTACACAAAACTGCCCTCTCCAGAAACTTACAAAAAACTCTTAATAAAAGTGCCAGGAATTGTATCCACTGATTTTACTATCTTGCAGCTACTGTGTTGATCCCCATTTTCTTTGATGTTCACAATAAGATTCTTTACAGGGAGAATGCATCATGATTGTAGTCATCTAAGTTTTCTCTACCTTTTTTTTTTTTTTATGGTAAGCAACTGCATTGTCTACCTTCATGAGTTTTAAGTTTGTGTGTTTGTGGGGCACATTTCTGGAACAGTCAGAAGTGTGGCTGCATCTCCTGTACACAGCATGCTAATTTAAAATTAGACATTTTCAGTGGAGTTAGCTGCAACATTATGTGGCAAAGTATAGACTTGCTCCCTGTGTAGGAGGGCATGTCCTCAGCTTACTTTTGTACCAGGTGTTCATACTGTCTTGATACAGCTGTTCAATTACCCAGTTTACAGAGAGCAATGGTATGTTAACCTAAGTTACACATTCTAACTGTGCTACGGACACTTTAAAATATAAATGTTCACTCAGTTTTTCTCGGAGAACCTAGAGTATTTTTGTTGAATGCTTCCTGTGTAAACCTATGTAACCTACCTTCCAGCAAACAAGATGACACTGTGAAGGATGATGATAACTCCAGTTAGTGCTAAGGTCATTAATGACAGTGAGTTGTCTTTGGTTGAGAGTGACTTATGTAGAACATCTTTACTGCATTATGAAAATGTTTCAGTACAATTGTTTGAATGTTTAGTGATTTGAAAAAATGACAAGCTTGTAGTATTCAGAGTTTGGCTTTCTATTGCCTCAGAGGTAACTTGTCAAACAGAAGTCAACAAATGGTTTACAAAGAGCTACAGTAAGCAACAGATTTCATTCTTGTTATGTACTCAGTTCTTGGCCAGTCTCTTTACTATAATCTGATATCAAAGATTCAACCCTTCAGTAAAATGCAGAAAGCTGATATGATATTTTTAGTAACCTCAAAAGAATTAACATAATCAAGCATTTGTGAGCTGTTGAAGGTGACATGACCGATTTGAAATACTTATAACAAAAATGCTGTTCTCTTATTTCATTTATGAAAGCAAGTTGGGTGTATCTGATTCTGAATGGCTAACTTTAGAAAGTTTTCATATAAATGTGTGTTGTGGTTTAAACCCAGCTGACAATTCAGCCATGCAGTTCCTAGCTCACTCCCCAACACTACCTTCCCCCCTCTTCCAAGAGGGATGGGGAGGAGCATCGAAAGAATGTAACTCCCATGGTTTGAGATTAGAGCAGTCCAGTAACTAAGGTATAACACAAAACCATTATTGCTACCACCATCAATGATAATGAAAAGGGAAATAACAAGGGAAGAGAATACAGCCACTCACCACCCACTGATCAATAACTAGCCTGATTTGAGCAGTGATCTAGCCCTTCCAGGTAGCTGCCCCCAGATTATATAGTGGGCATGGTGTGCTGTGATATGGAATACCCCTTTGGATAGTCTGGGTCAGGTGTCCTGTCTCTGCTTCCTCCCGTCTTCCCCTCCTCCATGGCAGAGCATGAGACTCAGAAAGTCCTCGGTCAGTCTAAACATTACTGAGCAGCAACTAAAAACATCGGTGTTATCAGCGCTGTTCCCAGGCTGAAAGTCTAAACCACAGCACTGCACCAGCTACTAAGAAAGAGAAAAATGAGTGCTACTGCTGAACCTGGGACAGTATCCACCTTTTATTCCATGCCATTTACGTCATGCTCAAATCCCACGTTTTCAATATACCATCACTCTTATATATATATATATATATATATATATATATATGCATATATGCATACACAGAGAGAGAGATCATTTCTTAGTGCATGGATCAATTACTTTAAAGCTTCTGAGTCCATCAGGTCCATGATGTCTGGCTCTATCTCTTGTAACAGTCTTTCAGAGCAGGAGAGGCTGAGTGAAATGTTCACAATCGTGAATAACTGTGTCCATTGCTAAGTCCACCCCTTGATCATAAATCCATCTCTATGTTTCATCTCTGCCCTGGTGGCCTGGAGAGTCATGGGCCCACCATGGTCAAAATAATTCACCCTCCCCTTCGGCATTTTCTGCAACTCATCGGTGGGGACTCCATACAGCTGCCTTAAATCTTTGACGCTTCCAAAGCACTGGAGGGGCCCAATGGACTAGATACTTGCCCATTCTGTCCCACACACCCTGCCACTCATGACTGTCCAGCCCTGGGGAAAATCTCTTGGTCCTCCTATATCGTCATCTAGTACTAGACAAGACCCAAACATGACTCCGCTTAATTTTCGAGATCAGACGAAATGGTTGTTAGTAAAACACACTCTGCATGTGTGCCAACATGCTGATCCCCACTGCAATCAGCAGGCGGGTTTCAAGGGTATCCAAAGGCCATTCAAAACCTTCAGAACTCTCAAATGACACTGCTGTACTTGTCACTGGTGTTGGTGTAGCCTCTGTGCTTGGAGCTGGAGTAGCTGCTCTGTCTGCTGTGGTCGGAGTTTGAGTAACTGCTGTACTTGTCGCTGGGGTGGTGTAGCTGTTGTGGTTGGAGTTGGAGTAGCTGCGTTATCTGTTTAGTCAAACTTTGAGTAGCTACTGTACTTGTCACTAGAGTGTGTGGGAATGTCTCCCTCATAGGCTGACCACCCGAGGAGGAAAAAAAAAGATGTATGATTGTTAAACACTTCTATTATATACTTCCCACTGTATAGAGGTGGTGACCACACAGAGAACACAAGCCAGATCAGTTTCATGATCAATGAGTCTATTGTATTACAAGTCATTACCATGAAGTACAATGAAACAAGAACCTTAGCCCAAGGCCCCCAGCCGATAAACACTAACACAGCAAATACCAGCTATATGTAAGGCGCGACATGTTGAAACTGCGAGATAAAGAGCAACAACTTTGAGAGCCAATAAATCAGGAAATGAAAAACATACAAGCAAAAATCCGAGGCTCAAAAAGGACAAGTGAGTGCCTGAGTCTCATGCAGTGAGTAAATATCAGAGCCCCACGTCCTTCTGCAGAGTCAATCTGGTACCTGCTCTGCAACATCTTCAACTGTATTCGTGGCAAACTCTCTTAGAACTTCAGTGTCTGTTAAAATATAATTCTGTTGCCTTCTGCTGGGTCGGAATAGCCTATACTTTTCTATACATACTTTCCTAGGTATTCAGAGCAGGGCAGTGATACCTTTCAGAGAAGACAGATACCACAGGTATGTATCTTCCCTATCTCCCTGGTAGACAGTTCAGCTATAGATCAAAAAGTAGCACTAACCCCGTATGCCAGGCTAAGGAGCTAACCCTTTATGCAGTACTCTGGCAGATTAGGATCAGCAAGAAGAGCAAAGTGAAGTGGGTTCTCACCCTCTTTCTGAACTTGTTTTATTGCATATCATAGTCTCTATAGAGTATCAGTTCTTCCACTTGAAAGACTGAGATAATTCACACCTCTGTACATCACAGGGACTCTGTGAATCTTAAATTAAAAATATTCACCATGTACTGTGTAAGTGCAAAAAAAATTATTAAGGTCATTCAGCACCAAAAAGGGGACCAGAGCCCAAGCTTTTATGGCTTTTGGCCCCATATATAAACCAAAAGACTTTCCACTCAAGCAGTTGCATTAAATAAACCTAGGACCTCAAATCTTTACTATTGAGTGTGTGAATCATCCCAGGCAACAGTTAATTCTAAAACTGCTTTCTACAAAACATATAAATAAAACATTTATAAAGCAAAATTATGGGGTTTTGATCTGCCTAACTTCTCACTAAGACATTTCTCTTTGAATAAAAGTTGTCATCCAGAAGTTGTCTCTCACAAGCAAAGTTTTTTTTTTTCCAAGACATTAAAATGACTAAAATAAATTAAAAAAAAGATAAATCTTAAATCTTATAAATGTCTAATAGATTTGACCTTGCTTATTTAAAAAGGCATCACTCTTTTTCTTGAGGTTTTTTTTTTTTCTTTTTAAGGTCAAAAATTGCTTCTTTTATTGGGTGAAAATAGAGTACAAGTTTTTCTGTCTTTATATTCATGGAAGCATTTGATCTGAGAAAAAACTTCAATCCATTAACAATCCTTAACTTCAAAATATGACCTGGCATCATTTGGAGCGCGGATCAGATGCCTCTATACAAATGCTCGTAGCATGGGGAATAAACAAGAGGAATTAGAGATGTGGGCACATCTACGGGGCTAGGATATAATAGGCATCACTGAAACATGGTGGGATGGCTCCTTTGAATGCAGTGTTGGAATGGAGGGTTATAGACATTTTAGAAAAGACAGTCCCGGTAGGAGGGGAGGGGGAGATGCCCTTTATGTTAGAGATAGGCTGGAGAGTATGGAACTCTGTCTGGGGACAGGTGATCAGTTAACAGAAAGTTTGCAGGTCAGGGTTAAGGGGAAAACAGTGATGGGAGACATTACTGTGGGGATCTGTTACAGACCGCCTGATCAAGAGGAACCTGTGGATGAAGAACTCTACAGACAAATAGGAAGAGCCTCACACTCACAGGCCCTTGTTCTCATGGGGGACTTCAACCACCCTGACATCTGTTGGGGCGACACTACAGCCCGGCACAAGCACTCCAGGAGGTTTCTCGATTGTGTGGAAGACAACTTCCTTCTGCAAGCAATAAAGGAGCCAACGAGGAGAGGTGCCCTGCTTGACCTCGTGCTCACCAACAGGAAGGGCTTGTTGGAAATGTGACTCTCCAGGGAAGGCCTGGATGCAGTGATCACGAGATGGTAAAATTTGAGGTCCACAAGACAGTGAGAAGAGCGTGCAGTAAGCTCACTACCCTGGACTTAAAGAGAGCAGACTTTGGGCTCTTCAGGAACCTGCTTAGTAAGGTTCCATGGGATATAGCCCTAGAGGGCAAGGGGGCCCAAGACTCTTGGTTAATCTTCAAGGATCACCTGCTACAAGCTCAGCAGTGTTGCATCCCGACTAGAAGGAAGTGCAGCAGGAGGGCCAGGAGACCTCCTTGGATGCATAAGGAGATGCTGAGAAAAATTCACAGGAAAAAAGAGGCTTATAAAAGGTGGAAGCCAGGACAGGTGGCCTGGGATGAATACAGGGATGTTGTCCGGGTAGTTAGGGACCAAGATAGGAAAGCTAAGGCCCAATTGGAGCTAAACTTGGCAAGGGATGTTAAAGATAATAGGAAGGGATTTTATAGGTATGTAGCGGCTAAAAAACAGAGTAGGGACAATGTAGGCCCCCTCCGGAAACTTTTGGGAGAACTGGCTACACAGGACTTTGAGAAGGCTGAGGTTCTGAATGGCTTCTTTGCCACGGTCTTCACTGGCAAAGGCTCTGACTGCAGCACCCGAGTCTTGGAAGGTGGACGCAGAGACTGTGAAAACCTAGACCTTGGGCCCACTGTACATAAGGATCTGGTTCGAGACCATCTTAAGAACCTGAACGTACACAAGTCCATGGGACTTGATGAAATCCATCCGTGGGTCCTGAAGGAGCTGGCAAATGAAGTTGCAAAGCCACTGGCCATCATATTTGAAAAATCATGGCAGACAGGTGAAGTTCCTGATGACTGGAAAAAGGGAAATATAACCCCCATTTTCAAGAAGGGGAAAATGGATGACCCGGGGAATTACAGACCAGTCAGTCTCACCTCTGTGCCTGGCAAAATGTGGGAGCAGATTCTCTTGGAAGGCATGCTAGGGCACATGAAAAAGAGCAAGGTGCTTAGTGACAGCCAGCATGGCTTTACTAGGGGAAAGTCCTGCCTGACCAATTTGGTGGCCTTCTATGACGGGGCTACAAAAGTGATGGACAGGGGTGGAGCAGTTGACGTCATCTAACTGGACTTGTGCAAAGCGTTCAACACTGTCCCACATGACATCCTTGTCTCTAAATTGAAGAGACATCAATTTGATAGGTGGAGCACTTGGTGGATGAAGAACTGGCTGGAAGGTTGCACTCAAAGAGTTGTGGTCAATGGTTCAATGTCCGGCTGGAGATCAGTAACGAGTGGTGTCCCTCAGGGATCGGTGTTGGGACTGGTGTTGTTTAATATCTTTGTCGCTGACATGGACAATGGAATTGAGTGTGCCCTCAGCAAGTTTGCCAACGACACCAAGCTGTGTGGTTCTGTTGATACGCTAGAGGGAAGGAATGCCATTCAGAGGGACCTTGACACACCTGTGAGGTGGGCTGATGCCAACCTCATGAAGTTTAACCATGCCAAGTGCAAGGTCCTACACCTGGGTCAGAGCAATCCCAGGCACAGCTACAGGTTGGGCAAAAGGGAAATTCATGGTAGTCCTGCGGAGAAGGACTTGGGGGTGTTAGTCAATGAGAAAATGAACATGATGTGGTTTCAGTGTGTGCTTACAGCCCAGAAAGCCAACCATATGCTGGGCTGCATCAAAAGGAGTGTGACCAGCAGGTCAAAGGAGGTGATCCTGCCCCTCTACTCTGCTCTCGTGAGACCTCACTTGGAGTATTGTGTTCAGTTCTGGTGTCCTCAACATAAAAAGGACATGGTACTGTTAGAACAAGTCCAGAGGAGGGCCACGAGCATGATCAGGGGACTGGAGCACTTCCCATATGAAGACAGGCTGAGAAAGTTGGGGCTGTTCAGCCTGGAGAAGAGAAGGCTGAGTGGAGACCTCATAGCAGCCTTCCAGTATCTGAAGGGGGCCTACAGGGATGCTGGGGAAGGACTATTCATTAGGGACTGTAGGGATAGGACAAGGGGTAACAGGTTGAAACTTAAACAGCAGAGGTTTAGACTGGATCTAAGGAAGAAATTCTTTACTGTGAGGGTGGTGAGGTACTGGAATGGGTTGTCGAGGGCGGTAGTGAATGCTCCATCCCTGGCAGTGTTCAAGACCAGGTTGGATGAAACCTTGGGTGATATGGTTTAGTGTGAGGTGTCCCTGCCCATGGCAGGGAGGTTGGAACTAGATGATCTTGAGGTCCTTTCCAATCCTAACTATTCTATGATTCTATGATTTAAACATGGTATGAATATGCCCTTAAAGTCTCCTAGCCAATTGATTTGGAAGAGTCTTGTAGGAACACAAGAAACAAGAATAATTTGTCAGATCTAACTGGCTCACAAGCTAAAGCGAGGTACTGTAGCTAGCTTTAGTATTTTATGACAACATGATTGAAACAGTTGCTGTTTCCATATGCTTTCTCTTCCAGATACATGCAATGAAAAGTGATTTTTCTTTGCAATATAGTTTAAGGAATGGCAAAATACTTCTTAATATCCCTTCCGGTCACTCTAAGAATGAAGCTCTTGAAAACATATTCAATTCCCTCCTTTCCTGAGTCTGGGTAGGGAGATAAATCTTGAGTACACTTAGAATATCTCTTCTTGAAAACAGATAATAATTTAAAATATCTCTCTGTAATATGCTCTTGATCCCACAGGAATGTAGTATAATTTGCAAATGTCAGACCCAGCAGAAAATTTTCCTGGGATATATTAATTTCATACTTCAGCATAGAGAAATAGGAAGTTTGTCTTGAAGATCACAGATGAGATTACCCATTAGTGTTAGGGTTAGGGTTTAGTCTAACCCCCTTGTCTGAAATGGAGCAATACATGGCAGTGATTTCAAAATAAAATATCTTTTTTGTTTACTTTATTTGTTTAAGTAGGCCACAATGACCATTACTTTCCCTACCCCTCAATGGTATTCATAGTTACAGTTATAATTCTTAATGTTACGGGTTCTTCAAAATGGACATAAACTGAGATTGACATCGCACAATACAATTCCATTTGCTCAGAATTAAAGTCACAAAAAATAAAATCATATCATACCAGTAGTGTTAAAGTATATGCAGATATTGTTAGATAGGACATCTTATAAAAATTTCTGACAATATTGTAAGATCTAGTTTTACATTCCCTTCAGTTGCAAAAGAAAACACTCTAAGAAATAATGCTATTACTAATACTAGTAAGCCTTGATGTTTATTTTTAAAGAAAATGCACAGAAATAAGGATGTAACCAATAGTTTTATAAATGCATGGGAGATGCTGGTGGAAAACAGTAGTTATTTTGAAAATGAGGATTTAAAAATACATACATCTTGACTTGAGCCAAGTAAGGTTTTTTCACTTCACATTCAGGAAGGAAAATTCTATCTGCCTTGTAGCCAGACTCCCTGACGATGCAACATTAAGCAGTACTAGTATTTATGAAGCTGGAATAAAGGGCTCTAATTTAAAGTGAAACATTGTATACATCTTTGAAACAGACTTTCTGACATAGTCATCAATTTAAATTTGTTTTGCCTTGCTAGAGTAACATAATTAGAAACAGTACCTCATATATATATTGTTATGAAAAATAAACAGGCTACAAACATGTTTAACTTCACATTTCCAAGCCATGTTGGAAAGTTCTCAACTATAAAAAGCCTTTGCATTCCAGAGTGAGAGTGAATTAAGATATTTCCTACAACATGGCTATCTCTTAAGAGACAGAGTGACCCAATTCTGAAGTGGTGAGAGAGAAGAACCATTTAAGTTCTACCCAATTAACTACATGCTTTACAGGAACATATTTCATCAGCTGAAAAAATGGAACGAAATTCAAAACTCCTCATCATCCTTTTCCTTCTTCCTGCACATCTCCAATTTCATCCCCAAACAAGCATATTTCAACTCTGCAAGGTGAATATAAATTGTTATAATGTCACAATAAAATAGAACTTGCATGCTTGAAATCAGCTTGGTGAAAATAAAAGGAAATGCCACATACAGAAATGCCTGACATGTTGTGCATATCATACTATAAGTCCCAGGGAGACTGTATCTTTAAACAAGAGAGCCTTTCAATTTCATTGCATTGTCTGGTTCCTGTTTCCTTCCACATTCCATATGTCAGTGTCCTGAATTCAGCAGTAGCAGTCATTTTTCTCCTTCTTAGTAGCTGGTGCAGTGCTGTGCTTTTGACTTGCAGTCTGGGAACAGCACTGATAACACCGATGTTTTTAGTTGCTGCTCAGTAATGTTTAGACTGAGCAAGGACTTTCTGAGTCCCATGCTCTGGCAGGGAGGAGGGGAAGCCAGGAGGAAGCAGAGACAGAACACCTGACCCAAACTAGTCAAAGAGGTATTCCATACCACAGCATGTCATGACTAGTATATAAGCTGGGGGCAGATACCTGAAAGGGCTAGGTCACTGCTCAGTCAGGCTGGGTATTGGTTGGCAGGTGGTGAGTGGTTGTATTCTCTTTGTTATTTCCCTTATCACTATTATTATTGGTGGTAGCAGTAGTGGTTTTGTGTTATACCTTAGTTACTGGACTGTTCTTATCTCAACCTGCGATAGTTATATGCTTTTAATTCTCCCCATCCCTCTGGAGTGGGAGGGGGAAAGGGGGGGGGGGAGAGGCAGGGGAGAGAGATAGACTGCGTGGTTCTGATTTACAGCTGGGCTTAAACCACAGCAGTCATCTCTGTAACTATTACTTGAGCTAATACAAAAGAAATAACATACCTATTCAGGAGAAGTGTGAATATTTCACTTAAGATTACATTTCTTCCTTTCCATGTCAGGAGTGATAAGCAAAACCCAATACCCCAAGCGAAAAAACACTCTTGACATTTTAACAATAACAAGTTATTAATGTAATTCACTTCTGTTGAAAGCAAGTAGAATACATTTACAATGTAACTGAATAAAGGTTAAGTGTATTTTGTGTTTTGCTCTGCTGTAAGTATAAATATCTGTCATATCAAATCCTAAACTAGTTTTAAGCACCCTCTTAAAATCTGTTTCAGGCAGAAAGGAAAGCAATTTGAAATACCCTTTTTACAAGTGACAAAATTCAAATCAGGTAGGCCTCATATGGAATAACTCAAGAAAATCTAACATAGTTTTTCCTGGAACAGTTATCCACACACTGAGAAGATCACAATCTCATTAATACAGTTGATACTATTAAGTTACAGTACCCTTGCAGCAGCTCACTTAGGACCAGTTTCCCAAAATTAAGTAATGTAAAGCAAACCTGTGTCTTCCTTTTTCTTGCTTGTTTCATGTTATCCTTTCCATACTCCCTTTTATGAAAACAGTGTATTATTACATAAGAAAATATTTAACTACAGAAAACATCACGATAGATTTATTTATAAGATTTAAAAAAAAAACAAACATACATGTAGCAGTTACCTACTGTATTATAAAACCACAAGATGAAAAATAAAC
The DNA here is from genome assembly GCF_012275295.1 of Melopsittacus undulatus. NCBI lineage: Eukaryota > Metazoa > Chordata > Aves > Psittaciformes > Psittaculidae > Melopsittacus > Melopsittacus undulatus. Next base: position 66,081,577 of record NC_047557.1, on the reverse strand, counting down.
ACATTTGGTGTTTTTTGGTTTTGTACTTTTCACAATGTAAGGATTCAAAAGCCTACTTAGGGTGTATACTTCAGGCAGTAAAATACTTCAATCAAAACCCAAACTCTGCTTGCTACTGTTTGCTTTACAACTGTCAGAAATATGGATAAGGTTGCCTACATAAATATCAGCTCCCACGTATTTGTTACTTATAATGTAATGAGTCAGTAGGAAATGAATGCGTGTAACAGAATAAAGGGTAGTTGTTAGTAGCATGTCTCTTTTTCTAGCATGTGTTCCTTCAAAAGCTCAAAAGGTAACGCACTTTACAAATGTGGTATGGAAAACATGCGCTATGGAAGGTGGCATCTCTCAGAATCAGAACAAGCAGACAAGAAAGATGTTCATGTGCCAAAGTGTTCTTCAACTGAAAGGCATTAAATTGAGAAAACTGAGGAAGAAAATAAATAACAGGGAATAACACAAAAAGATGCAAAGGGTAAAATAAACGTGTACAAAGGTAATCAGAAAAACATGTTTAGTCTGTGAATGGAATATGTGGCTTATTTTGAACTGTGATTTTTGCATTAGAAAGATCATTCCAACATCAGTAACAGATACACATGTTTACTTACTCTACTGCTGTAAGCAAATGTATCTGTACAATGAGTTAGATGTTATATTTAAGAGGGTAAGGAATGCAGCCAGATCTCACTAAAGACAGATGTATTTTATGTGCTGCAGCTCTGAGCAAAGCAGAAACTTGTAACACTGCCAACATTTGTAAGGTTTTAAAAGCCACCAGCTCTGTTCATAAAGCATCTGCAGAAGCCAGCTGCACATGGACAATGCCAAAGAGTAAGGAGAAAACAAGCTAATAATTTTTTCATTTTAAATCTGACAGGCTCAAAGACAGCTGAACAGCCACTTTTTGCTGGGAGAAAGACATGTAAAACTTCCGCAATGAGAGTAAAAGAGGAGGATGGAATGAATACAGAATTCTACTAACATGAATGAAAAGTGTACACATAGAGAAAGCAACCTCAGTGGGAAATGCAACAAGGCAATTAAAATAGACACAAACTTAGAGAAACACTCTGGAACTCTCTATCTGCTTCTGCTGCTCCTTCTGAAGTGTAAAACAAAGACTGAAAGCAAATCTAGCTCACTTCCCCTACCACAGAATGAAGACAGCCTCCTTATTTGAAGAGCTGCTTTCCTGCATGGATAGCACAGGAGTAATTGTACATCAGGAAGTATGCAGGAGAAGGGGGAGTGAAAACGTCTGCTTAAATATTCCTCACTCACCAAGGATATATCCATAGGGAATGTCCTTCATATCTAGTTGCCTGGCCTCAAGGTAGGTGTTAGCTTCTGGATTTGCCAAAGACCCATGACTTAAAAAAAGTAATCAGACAATAACAGATGTTAAGCAGTTATAGCTGAAGCAGTATATGTTCTTTTGGATTTACCTACAAAAAGAATGAAGTTAATATACAGCAAAGTGACAGTTTAAGTCTTGCCATGATGATTAATGGGTTAATCTCAATTTCCCCCATGCTCAGCTGGGTGTTTTAGCCATTGGGCTAGTTAGCTATGCCACAGTCCTCCTGTGAATACAATTTCAACTCCATTGAACAGTGTTGTCAGAAAAAAAAAAAAAAAAGAAAAAAAATGAGGAATAAAGCATTTCTTTAAAAATTAGTAAATAAAAATCTCTAGTGCAAACACACAGCTTTAGTTAACGGCAAAAAAGAGATAAGAGTCTATCATGGCTTCTCATTCTATGGAAATTTGGTTCCATAGGACTGTGAGAACTAAGCAATTAGTCAAGTAAAATTATTTTGCTATAATTCTTTTTTTAAAGAAGTATTTTTAAAGCAATTAGAAGAAAAAATCACTTTATATATAGTTGCTATTCACAGAATCTTCCAGTTTATGTACTTAATACCTTCTAGAAACACGTTCCTACAAGTGCCTAATTCAAGACACATTTTGTGGAAAGCACAACAGCATTCCACTCAAAAATCACTTAAAGGCAGAAGTCTACCTAGTGTTTTGTTGGGTAGGAAAAAGGGGATGGAAATGACTAAATAACTAGTGACAGGAAAAAGCAGGAAAAAGACACAAGAAAGATGTTTCTGACTCGAAAGTAGCTAAAGTGTTTTCTGATTCTTCATCAGCGTTGCAAGTTCGAAATTAAGTGTGCTGTACCAAATTAGTGACATTTGGTTTATGAGCATTTTGATTAATACAATTAAAAGTGACAGTAACAAATAAAACCAAGCTGATAACTAGGAAGGCTACTACTAAGAGAATTAGAAAGATTAAAATCCTTTTTCATCACAATTTTGGCATTTTCATTATACAGAAAAAAAACAGGGATGAATGACAGAATACAGAAATGTTCATATTTTCATAAACTGAATATGTAGCTAAATGAATTTTCCAGTTTAGAATCCTTGCTTTTTTTTTTTTTTTTTTAAAGAATTGTAAGGGATGGAAGCCCAGAGGACTGGACTATTGTTTGCATTGCTAAAATATTATATATGCTTAAAACCACATTGTCCCAGGTTCAGCAACAGCAGTTGTCTTTCTCCTTCTTAGTAGCTGGTGCAGTGCTGTGGTTTAGACTTTCGGACTTGGAACAGCACTGATAACACCGATGTTTTTAGTTGCTGTTCAGTAATGCTTAGACTGACCAAGGACTTTCTGAGTCTCATGATCTGGCAAGGAAGAGGGGAAGCTGGAAGGAAGCAAAGACAGAACACCTGACTCAAACTAACCAAAGAGGTATTCCATACCACAGCACGTCATACCCAGTATATAAGCTGGGGGCAGCTACCTCGAAGGGCAAGATCACTGCTCAATCAGGCTGGGTATCGGTCAGTGGGTGGTGAGTGGCTGTATTCTCTTCCTTTGTTATTTCCCTTATCACTATTATTATTGGTGGTAGCAGCAGTGGTTTTGTGTTATACCTTAGTTACTGGACTGTTTTTATCTCAACCCCTGGGAGTTACATTCTTCTGATGCTCCTCCCCATCCTTCTTGAACAGGAGGGAGGTAGTGCTGGGAAGGGAGCAAGCCACAGCATGGCTGAATTGCCAGCTGTGTTTAAACCACAACAGTTCATTTTGGTGCCCAGCATGGGGCATGTAGGGTTGAGATAATGACAAATGCCATCAGACTGTGTCTAATTGTATTTCTGATAAGCATTCATTGTTTTGGACGAGTAGTCACTTGTCACAATGCTGATTTATTGGCTCTCAAAGTTGTTGCTCTTTATCTCGCAGTTTCAACATGTCGCGCCTTACATATAGCTGGTATTTGCTGTGTTAGTGTTTATCAGCTGGGGGCCTTGGGCTAAGGTTCTTGTTTCATTGTACTTCATGGTAATGACTTGTAATACAATAGACTCATTGATCATGAAACTGATCTGGCTTGTGTTCTCTGTGTGGTCACCACCTCTATACAGTGGGAAGTATATAATAGAAGTGTTTAACAATCATACATCTTTTTTTTTTCCTCCTCGGGTGGTCAGCCTATGAGGGAGACATTCCCACACACTCTAGTGACAAGTACAGTAGCTACTCAAAGTTTGACTAAACAGATAACGCAGCTACTCCAACTCCAACCACAACAGCTACACCACCCCAGCGACAAGTACAGCAGTTACTCAAACTCCGACCACAGCAGACAGAGCAGCTACTCCAGCTCCAAGCACAGAGGCTACACCAACACCAGTGACAAGTACAGCAGTGTCATTTGAGAGTTCTGAAGGTTTTGAATGGCCTTTGGATACCCTTGAAACCCGCCTGCTGATTGCAGTGGGGATCAGCATGTTGGCACACATGCAGAGTGTGTTTTACTAACAACCATTTCGTCTGATCTCGAAAATTAAGCGGAGTCATGTTTGGGTCTTGTCTAGTACTAGATGACGATATAGGAGGACCAAGAGATTTTCCCCAGGGCTGGACAGTCATGAGTGGCAGGGTGTGTGGGACAGAATGGGCAAGTATCTAGTCCATTGGGCCCCTCCAGTGCTTTGGAAGCGTCAAAGATTTAAGGCAGCTGTATGGAGTCCCCACCGATGAGTTGCAGAAAATGCCGAAGGGGAGGGTGAATTATTTTGACCATGGTGGGCCCATGACTCTCCAGGCCACCAGGGCAGAGATGAAACATAGAGATGGATTTATGATCAAGGGGTGGACTTAGCAATGGACACAGTTATTCACGATTGTGAACATTTCACTCAGCCTCTCCTGCTCTGAAAGACTGTTACAAGAGATAGAGCCAGACATCATGGACCTGATGGACTCAGAAGCTTTAAAGTAATTGATCCATGCACTAAGAAATGATCTCTCTCTCTGTGTATGCATATATGCATATATATATATATATATATATATATATATATATATAAGAGTGATGGTATATTGAAAAACGTGGGATTTGAGCATGACGTAAATGGCATGGAATAAAAGGTGGATACTGTCCCAGGTTCAGCAGTAGCACTCATTTTTCTCTTTCTTAGTAGCTGGTGCAGTGCTGTGGTTTAGACTTTCAGCCTGGGAACAGCGCTGATAACACCGATGTTTTTAGTTGCTGCTCAGTAATGTTTAGACTGACCGAGGACTTTCTGAGTCTCATGCTCTGCCATGGAGGAGGGGAAGACGGGAGGAAGCAGAGACAGGACACCTGACCCAGACTATCCAAAGGGGTATTCCATATCACAGCACACCATGCCCACTATATAATCTGGGGGCAGCTACCTGGAAGGGCTAGATCACTGCTCAAATCAGGCTAGTTATTGATCAGTGGGTGGTGAGTGGCTGTATTCTCTTCCCTTGTTATTTCCCTTTTCATTATCATTGATGGTGGTAGCAATAATGGTTTTGTGTTATACCTTAGTTACTGGACTGCTCTAATCTCAAACCATGGGAGTTACATTCTTTCGATGCTCCTCCCCATCCCTCTTGGAAGAGGGGGGAAGGTAGTGTTGGGGAGTGAGCTAGGAACTGCATGGCTGAATTGTCAGCTGGGTTTAAACCACAACACACATTTATATGAAAACTTTCTAAAGTTAGCCATTCAGAATCAGATACACCCAACTTGCTTTCATAAATGAAATAAGAGAACAGCATTTTTGTTATAAGTATTTCAAATCGGTCATGTCACCTTCAACAGCTCACAAATGCTTGATTATGTTAATTCTTTTGAGGTTACTAAAAATATCATATCAGCTTTCTGCATTTTACTGAAGGGTTGAATCTTTGATATCAGATTATAGTAAAGAGACTGGCCAAGAACTGAGTACATAACAAGAATGAAATCTGTTGCTTACTGTAGCTCTTTGTAAACCATTTGTTGACTTCTGTTTGACAAGTTACCTCTGAGGCAATAGAAAGCCAAACTCTGAATACTACAAGCTTGTCATTTTTTCAAATCACTAAACATTCAAACAATTGTACTGAAACATTTTCATAATGCAGTAAAGATGTTCTACATAAGTCACTCTCAACCAAAGACAACTCACTGTCATTAATGACCTTAGCACTAACTGGAGTTATCATCATCCTTCACAGTGTCATCTTGTTTGCTGGAAGGTAGGTTACATAGGTTTACACAGGAAGCATTCAACAAAAATACTCTAGGTTCTCCGAGAAAAACTGAGTGAACATTTATATTTTAAAGTGTCCGTAGCACAGTTAGAATGTGTAACTTAGGTTAACATACCATTGCTCTCTGTAAACTGGGTAATTGAACAGCTGTATCAAGACAGTATGAACACCTGGTACAAAAGTAAGCTGAGGACATGCCCTCCTACACAGGGAGCAAGTCTATACTTTGCCACATAATGTTGCAGCTAACTCCACTGAAAATGTCTAATTTTAAATTAGCATGCTGTGTACAGGAGATGCAGCCACACTTCTGACTGTTCCAGAAATGTGCCCCACAAACACACAAACTTAAAACTCATGAAGGTAGACAATGCAGTTGCTTACCATAAAAAAAAAAAAAAGGTAGAGAAAACTTAGATGACTACAATCATGATGCATTCTCCCTGTAAAGAATCTTATTGTGAACATCAAAGAAAATGGGGATCAACACAGTAGCTGCAAGATAGTAAAATCAGTGGATACAATTCCTGGCACTTTTATTAAGAGTTTTTTGTAAGTTTCTGGAGAGGGCAGTTTTGTGTAAAGTAGGAAACTAGAAAATAAGAAAGCTTTAATAATTAAAATTCTTTTGGTATTTTACCGTATTTTTAATTTTCCACTTCAACTTCATACGGTAATATTTCTATCTTGTTTCTTTTATTTCATATCCATTTCTATTTCCCTTGTTAATGCTATAAAAAAAAACCCTGTAATATGTGAATAGTCCATTAAAACTGGTGTGAAGTAACAATGGGGCAATTAGTTGCTTATACTGAACTTCAAAGTAGCACTGTTTAAGAGAGAAATAAAATTCACACACTAAATTATCTGCATACTAAATTAAATTGTGTGGCCTCTTTCTAATATTGGAAGCAAGCTAGGATGCCGCAGGGAACATCAATGATTTCTGAATGGTCCCCCAGAGATACCATGTATCAAAACAGTCTTTTCAAAAGGAAGCAGGTTTTACTACACCAGTGAATTCTGGTAGCATGTACATTTGTAGGAAGGCCAATTAATATTAAGAATCTCATTTTATTCCTGAAACAGAGGATCACTTGGTAACAGACACAGCACTTACAAATAATATTCATTTAAAATTATGAAATATAATCTCACATATTCTATTTTTTTTCTATCAATAACTACTATATCATACCATATGTTTTATGGTTTTGCTTATGCAGACATTCACACCAGAAATAATGTTTTGGATTACCACAAATGCCACTTTTTAAGGAAGAGAAAACATACAGAAAAAAAATAAATAAATAACCATTCACACCCAGGAAACAAGTTACTATGCACAGACCTGACAAGGAGTTTGCTCCTGTTTTTAGGGTGGGGTGTGTTTTAATTTTGCAGGTATTTCAGACCTGAAAATTGGACTTTTGCAAATACCCGTGAGGCTCTCCAAATGGTGGCAATTTCTACTGATATTGTGAGGGAGCAGCCTCATATTCCACCTATAATATTAACTTCTGCATTAATACCATATAATAAAATATTTTAGTAAATTATAATACCTATCAGAAACAGATACAAACCCTGATGCTTCATTATTTTTCAGTCAATTTACATGATTCAGCATAAAGACAGATTGCAACATATGACAGTTGAATATTCAACTTGTGGGAAGAGAGTAGGGATAACTGTGATCTTATGAATAGCAGACTTTCTGTTGCAGTTATCTGAAGTCAGTAATTCACAGGGTGAGGAGGATAAAAGTGCTACTTTCATAAAATTGTGGGAAGAACTGAGCTAGCTATTGCCCCACAGATCTTGAGGCTGTCATAGGCTGTTCTCTGAAAATACCAGTACTCAGTACAAATGAATGTTAGAGATTAATGAAAAAAAAAAGAGTAAACAAAGATAGAAAATAACATTACACCTCTGTGAAATTCATGGGGCAGCAATGTTTTGATGCTGCTTGCAATTCTGAACTTGTGTCCAAAAGGGACTAAGCTAGAAAGAGCAGCATAGATGATTGTGATATTTGTCCAAGGAGTTGCTAAATAGCTACAGTCTCTTAAGTGTGAAGAAAAGATGACTAAGTGGGGAACAGTTTCTTAGGAAGAACCTACAAACTCACAAACTATTTGGAAAATTGAAATAATAAAGGTGCTGCCCGCACCCCATGGCCCTCTCCAACCCACATCCTCCCCAAATAGGTGTTCTTTACACAAGGCTCAGACAGGGTTTGGAAATCCTTGGTAGAGAGCACCAGGAATATTAGGTTTTTACAGGCATTCATGCAGCAAGTGATCAACTTTATGGGAGAAGAAAAGGACATGAGGCTACAGGCTGCTGGAAATTGAGGCCTTGTTTTGGATGAGAAGTCTTCCTTATGCAGCTGCCCTGTTGCACCTGTCTTGGAGGCACAATGACGAGGCTTCTGCTTATGACTCCCAGCCTGACAGACTTTGATCTCAGTCTACAACAGCCATTCACAATTTTATAGAATAAACTAGTGTCCTGGGTTCAGCAGTAGCAGTCATTTTTCTCCTTCTTAGTAGCTGGTACAGTGCTGTGGTTTTTATTTTAGTCTGAGAACAACGCTGATAACACCAATGTTTTTAGTTGTTGCTAAGTAATGTTTACTCTGATCAAGGACTTTTCAGACTCATGGTCTGCCAGTGAGGAGGGGCACAGGAAGCCAGGAGGAAGCAGGGTCAGGACACCTGATCCAAACCAGCCAAAGGGGTATTCCATACCACAGCACATCATGCCTGCAGCATAAACCAGAGGGAGGTACTTGGGAGGCCCAGATTGCTGCTCGGATCAGGCTGCTCATCAGTTAGCGGGTGGTGGCAATTGTGTTCTCTCGCCTTGTAATGTTAGCTGTGAAACCTTGTGGGTAAAAACAGAGAAAAAGTAAAAGGTGGCGGTGGAGAGAGATTAATTAGGCGGAATATTTTGCAAAATTACTTAATAAAGAAATGTTTGTCTTTCACATCATTAAATTAATTAGAATTGATTATGTAAACATAGCAGCACACGTGGAAGAAAGGCTAGCAACAGATACAGTAAAAGTACGGCTGAATTTGCATTATTTATTCCTGGTGTAATTTTGGACAGACTATGACAAATAAAGATTTCCATCTGTCTATCTTTCTTTTTGTCTTGGGTTCAGCAGTAGCAGTCATTTTTCTCCTTCTTAGTAGCTGGTGCAGTGCTGTGTTTTCAGCTTTAATCTGAGAACAACGCTGATAACACCGATATTTTTAGTTGTTGCTAATTAATATTTACTCTGAGCAAGGACTTTCTGAGCCTCATGCTCTGCCAGGGAGGAGGGGAAGCCGGGGGGAAGCAAAGGCAGGACACCTGACCCAAACTAGCAAAAGAGGTATTCCATATCACATCACGTCATGCCCAGTATATAAAACTGTATGTACCAGTATATAAAACTGTGAAGTCAGCCCTGGAAAATGCCTTGGGGAGCAACAAGAGAGCTATCTTCAGGAGCAGCAGATGTGTGTTCCTCTGGTCCTGTGTCTCTGATTAGATTTGTGATGGGGTACTCTGTGTCTGTGACACAGCACTGTACTTTAACATGTGGATGTACCTTCTTCTGGAAATTTTTAATAAAATTCAGCTTAGTGTATTCATATTATACCTTACTTACTGGACTGTTCTTATCTCAACCTGGTGTAGTTACATTCTTTTGATTCTCCTCCACTTCCTTCCAGGAGCCAGGGGAGAAGAAGGGGGGAAAGAATGCGGAATCTGGAAAAATTAGTAGAACACTTAGTCTTCTAATTAGTAGGCAAGGTATGCTGTCATCCTGGCAATATCAGAGAGGGATAACTCTCTGCAGCGTGCTGGGTCTTGGTCTATGCCTATAAGGCCCTTTTCTGTAAAAAGCAGGAAAAAGATGTCCTTGGAGCTGGTGGCAAAGCAGCAGACAGCGTAGCTACTCAAACCCCAAGCACAGCAGCTACACCAACTCCAGTAACAAGCACTGCAGGTACTCAAACCCTGACCATAACAGACAACGCAGCTACTCCAACTACAAGCACAACAGCTACACCAACCCCAGTGACAAGTACAGCAGCTACTCAAAGCCCAACAGCAACAGACAGCACAGCTGCTCAACCCTCAAGCACGGCAGCTGCACCAACCCTGACAACAGACACTGCAGCCACACCAACCCCAGTGGCAGACACTGCAGGTAAACCAAAGGACCAGTCTGTACCAATATCAGTTGTCCCTATAAGCAAGGGAAAAAGTAAACAGCAGCCACAAAGGGAAACCCGTGCACTGGAGGAAGATGAAGACCCAATGGGCGCATGAGAGGGGACGCTATCTGAATGGGAGTTACTACTACAGGAATCAGGGGGAGAGAAAGAGGTAACTTCTCAATCCTGGACCTCAACCGAGCTGTGGAATATATGCGAAAAGATTTCAGCTGTCTTCCAGGGGAGTACATCATCAGCTGGTTGCTCCAATGCTAGTACAATGGAGCAAATGGTCACAGACTAGAAGGTAGCGAAGCCAAGCAGCTGGGATCACTTGCTTGGGAAGGAGGAATTGAGAAAGTGACTGAAAAAGAGAAATGAGCCCTCAGCCTTTGGAGGCGGCTCTTGGCAGCTGTGGAGGAAAGGTATGCCCACAAGAACAATGTTATGTGTCACTCAGCCAAGTGGACCACAATAGAGAGAGGCATCCAATTCCTGAGGGAATCAGATATTCTAGAGATGATCTGTCATAGGCTGCATGCTAGGAATGCATCCATAGATCCAGATGAAGTTGAATATACGTGACCGATGTGGCAGAAACTTATACAGAGTGCACCATCTTCATATGCCCAGTCATTGGCACCAATGACCTGGAGTGAGGCAGCACCACCAACAGTGGATGAAGTGAGTTGTGAGCTCTGAGAGTCCGAAGACAATCTCACTCCATCTATGATTTCAGCTGTGGAAAAACTCCTGATACAAGAGGTCAGACACCAAAGAGACAATCTATCCAATCTATCCAATCTATCCAGCTATTCATGTGTACCAGCCCCCGTCTCAGTTATTAACAGAAGGTGCTCTGTTGCCAAGAGACAACATATAGGAGGTACACGCCCCTGGTCACTGTATGGTTTTACCTGTAGGATCGTGAAGAAGACATGAAAAAGTAGTAGGGAAAACCTAGCACAGCCCTTAAGGAATAGGTGTGTGAATTGAAGAGGAAAACAACAGTCAAGGATGATACTCTCAAGAAAGTTGCTGCTGTAGTCTTTGTTGACCAGCTTCTCAGATGGAGTGGAAGAGCTGATTTTACTCCAACTCCTGTGATAAGGAACACTAATCTGTTTCTACATGACCGAAGTAGAGGAAGCGGCAAAAGCACTCCATTGTGACTGGTCCAGAGGTTCCATGCATCCATGGTATAGACTGCCTCAGGAGAGGGTTCTTCCAAGACAAAAAAAGGTATCAATGGGCTTATGTATAACTGCCTTGGAGAAGGAAGAAATTAAGCAGCTGTCCACCTAGCCTCATCTCTCAGAGAATCCTTCTGTTGTGGAGCTGCTGAAGGCAGGAACGAAACAAGTGCCAATTGCAACCACAACAGCAGCAAAACCACACCAATCAAGACTCCCTGGTTCCCATCCATAAGCTGATCTGTAGACTGGAGATCCAAGGAGTGATCAGTAGGACCTGCTCACTCTTTAATAGCCCCATATGCCCAGTGTAAAAGTCTAACGGAGAGTGGAGACTAACAGTAGACCATCATGACCTGCATGCAGGCGCACCACCATTGAGTGCAGCCATACTGGGCATGTTAGAATATGAACTCATTTCAAAGGCAGCCAAGTAGTATGTCACGATTGACACTGCCAATGCATTTTTCTCAATTCCTTTGGCAGAATGCAGGCCACAGTTTACTTTTACTTGGAGGGACGTTCGGTGCACTTGGAACCGACTGCACTAGGGGTAGAAACACATTCCTACCATCTGCCGTGGACTGATCCAGAGTGCACTGGAACGGGGGCAAGCTCCAGAACACCTGCAGTACATTGATGACATTATTGTGTGGGGTGATACAGCAGAAGTTTTAGAGAATGAGAGGAAAAGAATCCAAATCCTGCTGAAAGCCGGTTTTGACATAAAACAGAATGAGATCGAAGGACCTGCACAGGAGATTAAATTTTTGGAATAAAATGGCAGGATGGGTGTTGCCAGATCCCCACAGATGTGATCACCAAGATAACAGCAATGCCTCCACCAACTAATAAGAAAGAAAACCCAAGCTTTCTTGGGTGCTGTGGGGTTCTGGAGCATGCACATCCCAAATTACAGTTCGATTGTAAGCCTTCTCTATCATGTGACCCATAAGGAGAAAGTTTTTAAATGGGGCCCCTAAGCAATGACAAGCCTTTGAGCAAATTAAACAAGAGATAGTTCATGCAGTAGCCCTTGGACCTCTCTGGATCAGGCCAGATGTAAAAAATGTGCTCTACACTGCAGGCGGAGAGAAAGGTCCTACCTGGAGCCTCTGGCAGAAAGCTCCAGGGGAGACTCAAGGTTGACCCCCTGGCTTTTGGAGTCGGGGATACAGAGGATCTGAGGCCAGCTATACCCCAACTGAAAAAGAGATACTGGCAGCCTATGAAGGGGTTTGAGCTGCTTTGGAAGTGATTGGCACTGAAGCACAGCTCCTCCTGGTATCCCGGTTGCCTGTGCTGGGCTGGATGTTCAAAGGCAGGGTGTACTCTACACATCATGCAACTGATGCTACGTGAAGTAAGTGGGCTGTAGTAATTACACAACGAGCTTTAATAGAAAATCACAGTCATCCAGGGATTCTAGGAGTCATCATGGATTGGCCAGAGGGCAAAGATTTTGGAATGTCACCAGAGGAGGATGTGATGTGTGCTGAAGAGGCCCCACCATTGCTACAGTAACATTAACTAAACATGACTAAACCTAGACAAGAGAAATTATCCAAAATTTAAGGCAACACAGCCAAGGTCTTATATCATACAACTGCTCCCAGCTGAGTTCAGATTTCTCTAGGTATTAAATCCTTTACCTGAGAGACTCCCTTTCTTCTGGTCCTTTTTGAAATTTATAGATACTGCTCACAACTTCATCACTTTCAATTCAACGTTTTTTCTTGAACTGTCTGCTGTTTAGTTTCTGCATTTTATACAGCTCAATCTCAGATTAGCAGTCTCTGCTCATATAATTACTTGAGCACCCTAATGTAATGGATGAAGTTCATTACTGCAGGTACCACCATAAATCAAACATGATTTCCTACCAGTTTCCAAAGGAGTTCCAATTGCAGAAACATATGTTTTAAAAAGTTCCTTCAAAATGCTTAAAATGTATTGTATGAAAAAATGGGGCACAAATTGAGAAGATTGACACAGTGTTACAACACATCAGGAAGGGAAGAGAGAAAGGGAGAAAAGGAGGGAAGTAGTGAAGAGGGAAGAACATGCTAGGTTAACTGAAAACCAAACAAAATGCCAGAACATTTAATACATTTAAGCATTTAACAAATCTACCTCTGAGGTATCCTGTTAAGAATATGTTGTATAGTCAGAAGGGGTTTCAAAACCAAGTTCTGGAGCCCTACCTGAACAAAACCATAACTCTTGTTTTCTTATGATATGTGTTCTGGAGTTCAGGGATTCTAGTTTGAGAGGAAGGAGAGACACAGTAGCTAAAAAAACAACATAAAGGTAGGGAAGAAGAGCCTGTAAAGGGTTAAAGAAACAGTGATGGATATCTTTGGTGAGTGTTTATCTTACCAACCCCAAAGATCGACAATCAGGAAACCAGCTCCGAGAGATATCATAGCAGCATGAGATGGCAGACTCAACCTTAGGGGACGTCCCCCCGGAGGCAACGTTGACTTGGGTGGCATGAGGTTCTGCCTTTCTGCATTACATGAGGCTCAGGCTTTTATGTTAGTGAAAGTGTACATTGATTCCTACATAGGTGCCAGTTATTACAAAAGGGTCTCTGTTCGTGGATTTCCAAAGTGGACTTCAGGACTTTTAGGGGATTTTCAGGGAGAAGCCACCACAGACCATTACCACATGTACCCTGCAACTGGTATAAGACACCCTTTTGCTGACAGCGGTGTTAACTCCCCTATTTTCAAGGTTATGTTCCCACAGCCCTTGCCAAACAGTACTGTTCTATCTTTGTGTGTTTCATCACAGACCATTATGTATTGTCACTGACACAATATGTGATGGTTTGAATACTACAATTTGTCAAGATTGTGAAGGACACACTCTGTTAAGAGCAAAGACTTAGTCTGCAAGAACAAAAAAACCTAAAATAACCTCAGCTCTTTAAACAACAGTTTCCTCTTATTCATAATTTATTAAGTCACAATAAAGTGTTCAAACTCTGGAAAAATCAGAAAAGATCCATTTTCCTGCTTTCCAAAACAACCCCAGTATTACAGAATTTCGTATGTTGAAGTTACTAGTCAAAACAACTTTTTTTGTCCCATTTTGGTGAAACTCTCAAGAAAAATCAAGACATTGCATTCTTTTTTTCTCCAAACCAGTCATTTTGGAAACTATTGGTGGTATACACTGTATCCACTCTTCAGCTGTAGGAGGTAAACACTGCTAGTTATATGGACTTAATATATGACCTATTCAAAAGCAATGCGTTGAAAACATTCTTCCAAGCCATTGGCTGCTAATGAAATATCTGCTCTTCCACATTAAGTTATATCATATTATGATGTTGCTTCATCTCTTCACAAAGTAATTCTCCACTGAGAGATTGAGGATGCTGCCAATCCTTTACCTTTTAGTCAAATCTGAATGCTCAAATGTTTTATCTGGCTTCTACTTGTAGTTTGGCCTTGCAAAATGTCCTATTAAACACATGTGTGGTTTCTGTAAAGTCTGACAGGATGTCTTGGCATGATTACAGCTCCTGTATGTGCTCAGATTACTACTGCAGTATTATAAACTATAAAAAAAGTGTTGTCAACTGGGAATTAGTAAACCATGTAAGATAAAATAACTGTAATCCTGACCCTTCATTAAAACTGGATTCAGACTGTGATTATCAAAAAGTAGGAAGCATGGGTTTGCAGCTATTGCCTCAGCTATATGATGAAGGCTCTGGCTCCTGGTAGTCACGAAGATTTGTGGCTTGATCTGGAGCTGTGCTTCTTAGAGCCCTGAGATTGCAAGCACTTGCTGATAAAGGATCTTATCATATTTGCAAAAGTTTTTCAAAAGGTCCTTGCGTATCACTGACTTCTAATATGATGCAAGCATGAAAATTGTATGTATATATATATATATATATATATACTATGTATATAGATATGCACCTCTAAAGACCTGTATGCCTTGGAAATGGTGAAAATTGTGTATTTTCATCAGCTGTACATTTGGGATAGCATTGCCTTTTGCTGCAGTGTTCAGATTTTACCCAAAAGCCACACTGATGTTCAGGATGACTTGTGGTCTTTCAGTCATGAGACATGGCAGCTCCACACACCATTCTCCAGCAAAAGCATAGAAAAGATCTCAGTACAAAGCAGTTAGTTTTTTCATTATTCTGTCTGAGAAATTTCTGGCACTACTTCTATGAAAATTGCTGCAAAAAGAAAGGGATATGGCTAGGAAATACTTTGTTTTTTCTCTTTTTAATACTAATCATCTTCTTTCCTAGATCAAACAGATTAGTAATAAATTAGTAATAAAGCGTACTTCTCCCTTGTGATCCCCTCCTCAGAATACCCACCCATGAAGATCCTGGATTAACTTATTTTATAGAAGTCAAAATCTATCAGCTGATAAAGCAAAAAGTGCAAACACACTTAGCTACTATACTACTCTGTTTGCAAAAAAAAAGAAAAAAGGTTGTTTCAGAAATTCGTATATGCCATGGGACCCTTCTGGTAAAGGTGATCAATGCATCACATGAGAGACAACATTTCTCTGCAGCATCAGACTAAATGGACTGTCATGAAGACTGTTGAAGACTAATGAAATAAACTGGGAAAGAGAATGATAATATGATCTGAGCCAATGGTGTGGATTGACTAAAAAAGCAGAAACCCAAACAAAGCTCAAAAGGTGCTTTTAATTTTGGACCTTTCTTTAGGGTTTGTCAAAGAACTGAAGGAAGAATCAGGACATAGATATCATATAAAATCAAAATGGAAATTTTAAAGAGAAAATTCTAATTTTTACTGAATTTTGTTTTGAAATTAAAAAATGTGAAAACCTCATTATTTTTTCCCTGTTGGACACATAAACACAATTATTTCAATAATCCACAAATTTCACTGCTTTTCCAGTATAAACAATGGGTAGTTTCTCTCTTTTCATTAACATCAGTGAAGAGAAGTAACATTAGTAGTAATAGAGTCTGATGAGTAATTGTTATACACTGATTACCTAAGACTGAAGTATTCTAGAATTCTTAAAGAAAATCAGCAGAGTTCTCCTCAATGCACCTCTTTTCATTTTTTCAAGAGGAATCTGCAGTTCTGTGGTAAAAGCAACTTGATCAGAATGCTCCTCTACTCTTTTTGTAATGAACACACAGCATTCAAAACCAAATTCAGCTTTTAACTTCACACTAAAAGTGTGGATTCCATGACAGGCAATTCTCAATTAATTTCAAAGGTGAGAATTCAATTAGCAGAAAGTGATACATGGATATAGGTTTTAGTTATGCCTATTCTAGACCCCATCACAAAACCCACATCCAGGTAATATTCTAAAACTCCATCTCTTTATTGATGATATTCCTCAAATGGGGGCAGATCTATTGTGTTCAAATGCTAGAGCTTCCTGGTATACTACTAACTTCTGAAAAGAGTACGGAAGGCTATATCTACATCAAACTGCTAACATAATTTGAAAACTCTGGAGTGAAAAAGATGAGCTAGGTAACTTTTCTACAGCATGGAGAATGCTGGTTTTGCAGAACTGGGAGTCCCTCAGCTCCAGCATACCTTTTGCTAACACAAATAAAAGGAAACACCATGGTGGCTTTTCCCAGTTTTAAGGCCTGATTGTGATTTCTCAGCAAAATAAAGCAAGAATAAGTCAGATCTACATTTACAAACACTAAAAATTGATATATATAATTCTGGGGAAGGTTCTGTAGATCTCTCATCAACTGTTTTCTGTATTTGGCACTGATGACCTGAGCTCTGCATGACACAAGTGACCTCTTTGTTGGTATGTAGTTTTATGTTTTCATAGGTTTCAAAAATCTTTCTGTCCATAATCTAGTCTGGATTTGCTTATTATATAAAAAGGAAAATTCATTTTTCTTGGTAAGCATATTACATTGTTTTAATTTTGTTAACTGTATTTGAATACTTGTCTTTACAGTACCTTTCAAGATATGAATATCCAAGAGATCTTCTACTAAGCAATTTCAATTAATCTATCTTTCACATCATAATCAGAAAAATGGTTTGAATTTTTTTAACACAAAATGAACAAAGTCCCAGAAATCCATTGCTGCCAGAATTTAAACTTCCCATTATTCAGAGAAGAAATCATGCAGGATTTACTATCAAT
The DNA here is from genome assembly GCF_012275295.1 of Melopsittacus undulatus. NCBI lineage: Eukaryota > Metazoa > Chordata > Aves > Psittaciformes > Psittaculidae > Melopsittacus > Melopsittacus undulatus. The sequence continues at coordinate 66,064,414 of NC_047557.1, read as the reverse complement.
GCTACAATCAGGTTGCAATAAATGTTACTTTGAATTAGATGTGCTTTAAATTACCGTGACTTTTGCATCTCTAGGCACCCTGCTGGACTTCAGCTGGTAATATTAACAGGAGCACATAGTGCTCTTGTTATTCATTAAAGGCCTTACTCAACAGAAATTGAATTTCCACAGCTGCCAAGTACTGCAAGCTCCTCAGGCTGTGTACCCACAGAGCCTACTCCTGATGCAACTGACAGAATTTCCTTTCCAGACAGTGAGAGCTTTCTCCAGGGTTGCTGAACCATTTCAAATGGCCTTCCACAGCCCACTCATCTAGATCCAAAGAGAAAATACATATCCAGGTAGTGGACAGAGCTGTTTCTGGAAGTATTAATGCACCTCTCCATTTCAAAAAGTATCCTCTGAACATTACAGGGCTTTCCAAATATTTCAGGTCACAAGTGTGCTACCAATCTGGCATGAAAATACTTAATTAAACTCTATGAAATTTGATGAGAGCAGACATTTTTATTGAGCTGAAAACAAGTAACAGGAAAACATGCTTTTGCATTTTCATTTTGTCAAAGGATATCCAAATTTGGTTCTTAATTTTTCCACAGAATGTTTCTCAGGCTACACTACGGCCCGGCACAAGCAATCCAGGAGGTTTCTCGATAGTGTGGAAGACAACTTTCTTCTGCAAGCAATAAAGGAGCCGACGAGGAGAGGTGCACTGCTTGACCTCGTGCTCACCAACAGGGAAGGGCTCGTTGGAAATCTGACTCTCCAGGGAAGGCCTGGATGCAGTGATCACGAGATGGTAAAATTTGAGGTCCACAAGACAGTGAGAAGAGCGTGCAGTAAGCTCACTACCCTGGACTTCAAGAGAGCAGACTTTGGGCTCTTCAGGAACCTGCTTAGCAAGGTTCCATGGGATATAGCCCTAGAGGGCAAGGGGGCCCAAGACTCTTGGTTAATCTTCAAGGATCACCTGCTACAAGCTCAGCAGTGTTGCATCCCGACTAGAAGGAAGTGCAGCAGGAGGGCCAGGAGACCTCCTTGGATGCATAAGGAGATGCTGAGAAAAATTCACAGGAAAAAAGAGGCTTATAAAAGGTGGAAGCCAGGACAGGTGGCCTGGGATGAATACAGGAATGTTGTCCGGGTAGTTAGGGACCAAGATAGGAAAGCTAAGGCCCAATTGGAGCTAAACTTGGCAAGGGATGTTAAAGATAATAGGAAGGGATTTTATAGGTATGTAGCGGCTAAAAAACAGACTAAGAACAATGTAGGCCCCCTCCGGAAACTTTTGGGAGAACTGGCTACACAGGACTTGGAGAAGGATGAGGTTCTGAATGGCTTCTTTGCCACGGTCTTCACTGGCAAAGGCTCTGACTGCAGCACCCGAGTCTTGGAAGGTGGACGCAGAGACTGTGAAAACCTAGACCTTGGGCCCACTGTACATAAGGATCTGGTTCGAGACCATCTTAAGAACCTGAACGTACACAAGTCCGTGGGTCCTGAAGGAGCTGGCGAATGAAGTTGCAAAGCCACTGGCCATCATATTTGAAAAATCATGGCAGTCAGGTGAAGTTCCTGATGACTGGAAAAAGGGAAATATAACCCTCATTTCCAAGAAGGGGAAAATGGAAGACTCGGGGAATTACAGACTAGTCAGTCTCACCTCTGTGCCTGGCAAAATGTGGGAGCAGATTCTCTTGGAAGGCATGCTAGGGCACATGAAAAAGAGCAAGGTGCTTAGTGACAGCCAGCATGGCTTTACTAGGGGAAAGTCCTGCCTGACCAATTTGGTGGCTATTATGATGGGGCTACAGAACTGATGGACAGGGGTGGAGCAGTTGATGTCATCTACCTGGACTTGTGCAAAGCGTTCGACACTGTCCCACATGACATCCTTGTCTCTAAATTGGAGAGACATCAATTTGATAGGTGGAGCACTTGGTGGATAAAGAACTGGCTGGATGGTTGCATGCAAAGAGTTGTGGTCAACGGTTCAATATCTGGCTGGAGACCAGTAACGAGTGGTGTCCCTCAGGGATCAGTGTTGGGACCGGTCTTGTTTAATATCTTTGTCGCTGACATGGACAATGGAATTGAGTGTGCCCTCAGCAAGTTTGCCGATGACACCAAGCTGTGTGGTTCTGTTGATACGCTAGAGGGAAGGAATGCCATTCAGAGGGACCTTGACACACTTGTGAGGTGGGCTGATGCCAACCTCATGAAGTTTAACCATGCCAAGTGCAAGGTCCTACACCTGGGTCGAAGCAATCCCAGGCACAGCTACAGGTTGGGCAAAAGGGAAATTCATGGTAGTCCTGCAGAGAAAGACTTGGGGGTGTTAGTCAATGAGAAGATGAACATGAGCCAGCCGTGTGCACTCACAGTCCAGAAAGCCAACCGTATCCTGGGCTGCATCAAAAGGAGCATGACCAGCAGGTGGAAGGAGGTGATCCTGCCCCTCTAGTCTGCTCTCATGAGACCTCACTTGGGGTATTGTGTTCAGTTCTGGTGTCCTCAACATAAAAAGGACATGGAACTGTTATAACAAGTCCAGAGGAGGGCCACGAGCATGATCAGGGGACTGGAGCACTTCCCATATGAAGACAGGCTGAGAAAGTTGGGGCTGTTCAGCCTGGAGAAGAGAAGGCTGCGTGGAGACCTCATAGCAGCCTTCCAGTATCTGAAGGGGGCCTACAGGGATGCTGGGGAGGGACTATTCATTAGGGACTGTAGGGATAGGACAAGGGGTAACAGGTTGAAACTTAAACAGCAGACTTTAGACTGGATCTAAGGAAGAAATTCTTTACTGTGAGGGTGGTGAGGTACTGGAATGGGTTGTCGAGGGCGGTAGTGAATGCTCCATCCCTGGCAGTGTTCAAGACCAGGTTGGATGAAGCCTTGGGTGATATGGTTTAGTGTGAGGTGTCCCTGCCCATGGCAGGGGGGTTGGAACTAGATGATCTTGAGGTCCTTTCCAATCCTAACTATTCTATGATTCTATGATTCTATCCAGCTATTCATGTGTACCAACCTTCATCTCAGTTATTAACAGATGGTGCTCTGTTGCCAAGAGACAACATATAGCAGGTACACGCCACGTGTCACTGTATGGTTTTACCTGCAGGATCACAGTGCTCAGTGTGAGCACAAGTGGAGAGTAAATGTGGAGGTGATTTGTTCTTGGAGGGCCAGGGCACAACATAAGATTTTCAAAAGACTCGTAACAGGCCCTTGGCAGAGCATGGATATGCTTTTGAAGATTTAAATATTCTATTTACCACAGATATAGTCCTGTCTCCTAAGAAGTTTTCCAATCTTACATGCATTACAGCAGAAAGCAGCAGCTGCAGTCACAACAGGATGTGTGCTCAATCCATATGGAGGACCCTCAGCATATTGTTGTAGCTTGCTCCTTCCAATGAAGGTATGCTCAAATGGAGTAAAATATTTGGTGATGGTGTTCGTATGTCAAATCTTAGTAATTTCATATTCATGATGTACCATCCAACTCCACAAAAATCAAAGTGAAAATTCAACTTTTCGATTTTGGATGCTGTGTGTCAAAAAATCTAGTGTAAGAAAGTAAGTGCTCAGTGCTGATACGCAGCTGCAGACTGTGCTCGGGTGTTTTGGAGTTGTGGTGTCTGGCCTATGACTTCTTTGCCATGAATGAGATGAATACATTCCAATGTCTTAATGATTTTAAACAACTCACTGGTTAGATACACGAAGCCCAGGAAAAAATACAGAAATAAGAATGAACACCTGCCATTATAATTTTTCTTAATGGGCAAATTAATTATAATTTATAAATCACTGTTTCAAAAGGACACATTTGATGCCAAATATGTATTAAAAAATACCCTGAATTAAATTAGAGCACTCAGCCCTTGTTAAAAAAAATCTCAAAATGCCTTGGAGAGATATGAAACATATTGAACAAGTCAAATGAGTTCTGTGTATATATCTGTGTTTTAAGTTCCAGTATGGCCACAATTAACTTAAATTTCCACTGATCAAAGAAATGTTTTTCTCAGCTCCCTCTAAAAGGAGCTGAGTTAATTGTAATAGGTTATACATTCAGGTATTGCCCACAGAAGAGACGTGGTTCAACTGAGAAGCATCTGAAACCTGTTAATTAGGCTTGTAAGGTGAACTGGATACAGCCCTATGTGTCTGCTCATAACCTGTCAGAATCATGCAAGTAATATTCTCTCTGCAGATTGAGTTCAAGTCAAGTTAAAGGTGTTTGTCTCTCTCTACATTTTTATTTGCTTAGTCTGCTTCATTTCTTAGACACTTGCTAAAGAGCCATTGGAAATGTTGACCCAATAGTCATAGCTTTTGTTTTTCTGTGTCTAAGCATTGCATCTTGTTTCCAAATGTTGTTGTTTGATTCTTTCTTTGGCTTTCTTTTTTTTTGTTTGTTTTTTTTTTTCCCAGAAAGGCAAGTGGTTTTCATGTAAGAATCATTATATCCAGTAGGAATTCTTCATGCACATCATCATCTGATGGACTGTTACCAGAAATGTGTTCGTGCAGGGAGTCTATGGGATGTTTATGAGAGGACAGATTTTATTCTCTTATAATTTAGCTTGAAGTGTATTTCCTCTCTTACTCTTTTATTTCCATTAGATGATCGTTTATCTCCATGAACATTTCTTTTTCAGTATTATGCATTCAGTTTAAAAACCTAACCTAACAAAAAAGGCATAGTTCATTGCAGCATTCTTGTACTGATTATTATCCTTCTTTTTTTCCTTTTGCTGTGTGTATACAGCTCCAACCTGATTAGCTAAATTGATGGCAAGGTGTAAGTACTATAGCTAAATGTTTGTTACTGTGATCTTTCTACAATTTGTGTTCTTTGTTCATATATGTTTTACCTTATGTAGCCTTTCACATTTGTGGGGTTTTTTATATTTATAGCTACGAATTTATTTATATTTGTTGGTATACACTGGGGCTTTAGCCTTACTTGAAGAACAGCAGTTTTGAATGTTTTAGAAAAAAGATTACTATGTTAAAATAGTGTAGTAATATAATGATTAATCATATGCATGGTCTGTTTTCATTTTATCCCATATCTACTGGAGAATGAATATAGAAAAATAAAATGTTTCTGATGAAGGAAAAACAGTTTTCAGAAAAATATTCTGGAAAATATCAGTGTCGTGGTTTAAAACCAAGCCTGCACAGCTTGTTCACTCACTCCCCCCTTTGCTCCCTGAACTCCCAGAGAGTTAGGAAGGAGAATCCAAAGAATGTAGCCCCCATGGGTTGAGATAAGCACAGTTTAATAGCTAAGGCACAACACAAATCACTACTGCCATTACTACCAATAATAATAATAATGATAAAGCAAATAACAATGAAGAGTATAAAACACCTCACCAGCCACTGACCCATAACTCACCCAACCCTGCCCGACCGAGCACCGATCGATACCTCCTCCATCCTCCCAGAGCTCTAGCCCTTCCTGGTCTCTCCCGGTTACCTCCTGGGTATGACGTGCTATGGTATGGAATACCTCATTGGCTAGCCTGGTCAGGTGTCCTGTCTCTCCTTCCTCCCGGCCTCCCCTCCTCCCTGGCAGAGCATGAGCTCAGGAAAGGTCTTGGACAAACCAAACACCCGAGCAGTAACTTAAAAGATACTTGCTATCAACAACCGTTCTCAGCCCGAAAGTCAAAACACAGCACTGCACCAGCTACCAAGGAGAAAAATGACTGCTACTGCTCAAACCAGGACAATCAGTTAAGTTTCCTGATAAATAGTTGTTCAGACTATCAAAAAAGTACTCTCCTGTTGGATTTTTTTTTTCAATGTGATGATTAGCGCTAGTAAATTACATAAAGAAGTGAAGAAGAGCAGACAGACAGATGGATGGATTATTCAGCATAATATTGACAGAGAAAGGTCACTGATGCCACAATAAGGAAGAATTACCTCCACAAAGGTGATGGGGACAGCTCTCCTTTTTGTCCAGTAGTAGCCCACTCTAGGTACCAACATAAATGACATAAGTTCCAAAAACTTGTTTGTGTGAGGCAGTTCAAATTTATACCTCTCTCTTTAAAAGCCATTGCAGAGTGCTGAGGAGCACAGTGATTACCTTTCCAAGGATTTAAGAATATAAATGGCCTCATATCAGAAGTACTTCGTGAGGGGTGGAACACTTGAAATGCATTCTCTACCTGATTCTGAGTAGAGGGAACAACCCCTGTGTTCCAGTTTATTGGGAAGTAAAAAGAAGGAAATGTATTCCTTCTTCCTCATAATTTCCAGGCTCTGGCTTTGAATTCAGCTTGCTGAGGCAAAAATGAGGAAAAGATTGCATTCTTTGAGGTGACGATTCAAAGCAGGTGCTCTGTAATGGAAACAGGAATGAATGAAAGGCTTGTAGAGAAGTTTTACTACAAGAGGTTGTGTTTACAACCACTTGACCCCAAGACTAACTCTCAGTGTGTTTTTTCAGGACTTATGATAGTGGTGACTCTGTGCAATGCCGCATGTGAAGCAACTTCAGTTTTGAGATGTATATTTGAAACTATATTAGACATATTTATATTTCCTGGTAGAAGCAGGTAGGAAAATGAGGACAGATGGACTCTGCTTAAATTTATTCTATCCATAGACTGTAGTAGGTCATCTAGAGTGCAAGGGAAAAGTGTCCAAGCAAACTTGCACACAGGAAGATTAACATCTACTGAGAAAATAATTGCTCAGATTTGGAAATGTGATCATGCTGCTAAATGATGCTTCTTTCTTTTTTTTCTCTCTCATTTTTATTCAGAGCTTAAAGCCTCTGGTCTTTCATTTATACATTGCCTTTTGAACTTTGAAGAATTTTCCCCTCAAAAATACTGCCTGAAGAGGAAGAGATTAGATAACTAGCAGACCATTTGAGAAGTAGTGGTGGGAGGGAGGATAAGTCACTGCTTTGTAGTTCCCTTATAAATGGCAATGTGGTTTAGTCTTGAAGAACAAAAATGTAGAGAAGTATTTGGGCCTGCAAACATTCCTAAAGTGAAGAGGAGATCTGTAGTACATTTTTGCCACTACTCCACTGCAACTGATGGAAAAAAAACTTGTTCAGGGCCAGTGCTTTTAAAATCAGTGGTCAAACATCAGATAAGAGATACAGCCTTCTCTTTGTTTCTCACTAATCTCATTAACAATTTTTTTTTCCCTATCAATAGTCCTTAAGTGTATTCTAAGCAGACTAATGAAATGTTTTGCTAATTACAGATCTATGGGGAATGTCTATCTTGATTTTTTTTTCCTAGGTCAAGGGGAAATTGCTGCTCCTTGCAGCAAGTGTTATGGTTCCAGTTTTCAAGCTAAAGGCTCTTGATCCTCAACCATCACAAGTAAAAATGGAAATAAAACTGCCATGACTATTATTTCAGGCCAAGTGCAGTTCTTCTGCCCCAGTTTGATATGAAAGCTGCAAGAAACTGGGTGAAAGATAATGTTTCACCTAAGTATAGGAGGCAAAACTGTACCTTAACATCACTTCAATTGTGTACTATAGATACACATACATTGTAAGAGTTTGGTGGGTTTCAACAAAAATACTAGAACTATTTATTAACTTGGAACTAGTTATTTTTTTACACTTAGAAGAGGTACAGCTACTGATAAGACCTCCTATTTATTCTAGTTGTAACTGGTAGTTGTAGCTGTGTCTGTTTAACCAGACACATTTAAACACAGCTTAGAAAACATTTCTCACCCTTGTTTCATCCATTAATCTTTTTGAATTTATCTGCAGATTTCATTTGTACCTGCACACTGCAGATGTTTATCTTATAAAGATTGTCACTGGCTAAAAGTCTCTCAAAATTTGTTTGAGTTGTTGTCAGTGTTCCTTTTTCTGAAGGTTGATGGCAATATGCTGAAAAGAATAAATGTTAAAGATAAAGAAAAAGGGTGCTCTAAGATGCTGCTTTTTATACATGTAGAAGAATTTCTGTTCAGAATAATTATATCCTTTTATGTTCCAGACACGTGTGTCGAGTTTTGGAGACTTTTTTCCTAATTAAAATATAATTATCTATTTGAACAACTGGTCTGGCTAACAGAAGTGGTTTTCAGCATTAGAGAAAGTGTTCCAAACTTTGAAGAAGCGATGTATTTTGTTTTGGAAGGTTAAAGTCATTAACTGTAAGTCTTTTTCGAATTATCCCATCTGAATAACTTCCAAAATTTAAAGAAGCATATGTTCATATGAATGAGGAAAATAGAAGATAAAAGTGCATGATGTACATGTTCTGCAGGATTTAAAGTAAGATATAAGGGAATATTAGAGCATGGAGCCTAACATAAAATAAGCCTTAAGGCAGTTACAGAGATTAATAGAACTCACATGATTTTTTTCCACTTGTAAAAAACCCTCTATATGCATTTATATTGGTCTTCATTGTTATTTTTATCATACTTAATGATAAGAAAATGGCGTGAAAATGACACCCTGCCTACCTAGCATTTGAGGAGAGGATGAAAACAACTCCACCTGTTCTCCTTTTTGGAGCTATTTTTCATTTAAGGAAGATGTGAAGGTGGGGAATATGGGTGAGAGGTGTACATATGGATTTCTCTTTTTTTTTTTCTTTTTTTTTTTTTTTTCTGTCCAAGAAATGAAGCTATATATTTGAGCAATAGTAAAAGGTGGTTTTTTTTCCTGAGCTCAGGTGTTATTTCATCCTGGTGTTCTTTTTTTGTGAATCATTGCAAATGCCCTCAATAGCATTGTTAAGAGTTGGGTGTCACCTACAGGTCAGCTTTCTCATGTATTTTTGAGCTCATCTGCTCATAGAAAATCATTTTCTGGGATTAGTGTCTCTATTACAAGTAAATAGATGATATACACTCTGAAGTGCCTTAGCCACCTCACATTTCTGTTTCCGTTGAGATGCAAAATATTTATGCAAACTGCTGAAACTCTGTATCCACTGATACGTGGTAATTTGTATCAGCTATCTGTCTGATGCAAAGATGAATCATTTGCTGCACAGCCAGTCCAGGCAAACAAAAATCAGGGACATTTAATTTCAAATGGATATTGAGGAGAATATAATTAGTCTGTCAGTTTATAAGTACCTGTTAAGTATTGCACAAATAGTGAGTGGTTCTGTGCTTCACAAGTATCGATTAATACAAAATAAATATGGGATAACTGGTGTAAATACTTTGCCTTTGTTTTTCTGACCAGTGAATGAGACATTGCCCATCTAACCAGTATTTTATAATTGGACATCAATGTTACATCTTTGCTGTCCTGCTGCCAAATGTTGATTTTACCTAAATAAAAGTGTACCCCGATAACAAATATGCAACTGCAATTAAGTATCTTGTTGTGTGCATATATATGTGTGTGTGTGTACCTACCTTTCTCAAGACTAAGATTGACAAGAGGCACAAATATAATTTTAAAAATCCATACTTACATATATGGCAATTTGGAAGAATCAAAAGTATGATTTTATTTCAAGGAAGGCTATAATTTAGTTTCTATATATAAATACTGAAATGCTAAAATATTTACTATAATTTTTAATTATTTCTGTCTTAGAATCATAGAATCACAGAATAGCTCGGGTTGGAAAAGATCTAGTCCAACCCCCCTACAATAAGAAGGGACATTGCCAACTAGATCAGGTTGTTCAGGACCATATCCAGCCTGACCTTGAATGTTTCCAGGGATGGAGTACCTATCAGCTCTCTGGGCAACCTGCACAGTGTTTCGCCATCCTCATTGTAACAGTTATTCCTTATATCTAGTCTGAATTGCTACCCTTTTAGTTTAAAACTATTGCCCTTTCTCCTGTTGCAACAGACTCTGCTAAAATGTCTCTCTTTCTTATAAACCCCTTTTAAGGGCAGCAGTAAGGCCTCCCTGAAGCTTTGTCTTCTCAAGGCTGAATAACGCAACTGAAGTTAGTCTGAAGTTGTCTTCTCTAGACTGAATAACTCTCTCAGCCTGTCTTTATAGGAGAGGTGCTCCAGCCCTCTGATCATTTTTGTGGCCCTCCTCTGTACCCATCTTCAGGCAAGTGTTTCCAGTCACTTGAATTTGTTCTGCCACTTCTATCTAATTCTTTTTTTTTTTTTTTTTCCCTTGGCTAATTTGATAATCAGAATTTTAAAGGGGATGAATAGACCTTGTGCATCAGGCTTTTAAAATATGTAACAACTGTAGTTTTTCACCTTCTTGTAAATGAGGTCATAAGAGTTGCAAATGGAAGTGTTGTGGAGTCTGATGTTTTCACATCCTATGTATACTGTGACAAGATAAAAGCATACATCTACCAATATCTATCACACAGACGAGCTGACATATTAGTGAAGATTCAGGAGAGAAAAATCACTGAATTCATTTGCTCATTTTGTATAAATACTCCAAGTCTGAGGAAAGCCCAACAATGCTTCCTAAATCAACTTGCCTAGACACAGACCTGCTGTTTACATTTCCAAGTCTTCCAGCTCATTCTGATCTAGAAGTTTAGAACATTTTTTGTGGAAACTCTCTGAATGTGTGAATTTTCCAATACATAGATCTACACCTGTTTCATGCTTGTAAAAGTATAGTCAATGAAAGTGTGTATTTCTACCTAATCTGCCTCTAGCCACGCTTTAAAAACAGAAGAGTATACATTTATGTGAAAAAATAGCTGGAACATCATAAATCTTTTCATATTTGCATTTCAGCTTTCATGAAGTTGAGGTTGAGTAATGATCTGTTGTGCAGGCATTCTTTTCAACTTAAAAATGCACCACTGATGTTGGTATCATAATTATGCCCTCCCACTTCCCAAATTTATTATCTATGTGATCTAGTCCGATATCTGAGTCCTTTTAGCTCTCCAAGCATCAGAATTTGGACCACATTATCCAACATACTTCTCTGTACTTTTGAATGACATTCTCTTCCTACCCCCACTATTCTTGGGTGCTAGATGATAGATTTGACATCTTTATATACCTAGGAAGTTTACGATATGGACTAAGTTCTTTATTAGAGGGAATTTAAGTTATGCTATTTATAGGTTGGTTTTGTATTACCAGTTTTTGTCTCTTGTAATATTGATAATCTATATTAAAAAACATCAAGAAGGAAGCTGAATATGAAACACTTATGAGTGGCTTGTAGCAGCTGATTGAAGTGTTGTGCTTTCCAAAAACTCTGCTTGGGTTCATGCTATAGCATATTATCCTTTATGCTGGCTTCTGTTTTGGCTTACTGTAGAAAGTCTTTACTTTTTCTCGTTTTCAAGATGCCGATATCTGTCCTCTGGGAATGGGCATAGGTCCTGGGCTCCTAAACAGCTGTCAGTTGAGAATTATTGCAGTCAGCAAATCTTCTTTTCTACAGAAAGACTTTAAAAAATATGAAAGTGTGGGTTCTTGAAATTCAATTTCCAATACACTAAGACCACCTCATAAATATCAGTCATGAGTAACCTTGTTTTAGTTACAGATATTTCCACAATTGAGAAGCATTTATAGCAAGAAAAATACCTTCTAACCAATCTAATTGAATTGAGGCAGTGTGGTACTGTGAATTGCTAGAAAAAAAATGTATGGCTGGTAAAATGTTTTAGGAACTTTATTGTCTGACTTTTTACATCAGTCCATCAGAAGGTTTTTCAAGCAAAGATAACCACACCAAAGATGGGTTTGAAGAGTCTTAACTGAGTTTGATTCTTTAAGAGATGATTCATGTCCTTGCCCAAATTTATCCAAGTAACTTAAATGAGACTGAGGGGTAAATTTATGAATCTGCTTTTTTCTTGTCTGGTTTTTCAACAGTACTTTTTACAGAGAAGAAAAAAAGGAAAAGCAGGATTGAAGCTTACAGAATAATCCAATATTTTAAATCTTTTTTTGTCATGACTTACGATAGGTGTTTTTCTGCCCACAGACTCCTGTACACTACTGAGCTGTCAGTGTTCCATATTTCTGCCTGTGTAAAATTGTAATTGGATGAAATGTGGGTTGCATGAAATGGCAGCATGATAATTCCGCTAAAATTTTATAGTGGGAAACCTGAATATTCTGTTACCTGAATAGCATAAACATAAGTTTTCTAGGTAGATATTTTAATGCATTGGAAGCCTCTCTATAAGACGTTGACTTTCTCTCTTCTCCTGTACTCACTGCCCAGTTAGATCTGCTAAGCAGAACACTGTCTGCAGAGTATTCAGGAGATATGTTTGTTGTGAGATCATCATCCTGCTCTTGGAGGACAAAGAACAAGTCCTCAAGGGGTGTGGGAGTCAGATGGGATGACGTGATAGAAGTAATTTCACAGAGAAAATTGAACTCTCTGTGTTCAGCATAGTGAAGCTGAACAGATTTACTTGTATCTCACTTTCATCAATGATGAACTGTCCTCCGACATAAAAATTAAAGCAAAATGCTAGAAGTGGAAATTTACAGTGCTTATCAATGGAAGCATAGATTTATTTTAAACTTTCCTATTGGATGTCTGCTTTAAGCAGACATTGCATGCTAAATCAATAATTCTGTGAAAAAATAATTGTTTAATTAAATAGCCACTGAGTCTGAAATGTGTCTGTACTGGAGTGGAAGGGCAGTAAGAGCTGGAAAGATTAAGAAATTAAATAGATGGCAAGTAACATAGACTACTTGATACAGAGAAGGAAAAATACAACAATTTTTCCTTCATGTTAATAAATGAAGATTATTGAATATATTTACAAGCACTGGGCTTAAATGACGTGATTATAAATAACTTACATTCTGAATTTATCTTTGTTTACGAGCAGCGAATTACAATGAGCAGTTTGACAATTGCTCAGCTGTTTTGTAGGTATCTGTCAGGGGAAGCCATTTTGCCATGCATGTGAAAAGCGAGAATTTTGCTGTATATCCTGAGCACCAACAAAAATCTTCTTATCCCATGTTTTTTCCCTTATCATTACTATTATTGGTTGTAGCAGCAGTGGTTTTGTGTTATACCTTAGTTACTGTATTGTTTTTATCTCAACCCATGGGAGTTAACATTCTTTCGATTCTTCTCCCCATCCCTCCAGGAGGGGGAGGGGAGGGGAAAGGGAAGAAAGGGAGGGGAGGGGATAGACTGTATAGCTGACTTGTTGACAGGGTTTAAACCATGTATCTTAAAAAAAAAAAAAAAAAACCTGGGTATCAGTATCTACATTTGACCTATTGTTGTGGTTTAAACCAAGCCACACAGCTTGTTCACTCACCCCACCCCCCTTCTTCCCTAAGCCCTGGAGAGCTGGGGAGGAGAATCCAAAGAATGTAGCTCCCACGGGTTGAGATAAGAACAGTTTAATAACTAAGGTATAACACAAATCACTACTGCAACTACCAATAATAATAATAATAATGATAAAGGAAATAACAAGTGAAGAGAATACAACACCTCACCAGCCACCGACCAATAACTCACCCCACCCTCCCTGATCGAGCACCGACTGATACCTCTTCCAGTCCACCCAGACCACTAGCCCTTCCGGATCACCCTCAGTTACATCCTGGGCATGATGTGCTGTGGTATGGAATACCTCTTTGGCTAGCCTGGGTCAGGTGTCCTGTCTCTGCTTCCTCCTGGCCTCCCCTCCTCCCTGACAGAGCATGAGGCTCAGAAAATCCTTGGTCAGAGTAAACATTTGAGCAGTAACTAAAAACATAGTGCTATCAGCACCATTCCCAGCCCAAAAGTCAAAACACAGCACTGCACCAGCTACCAAGAAGGAGAAAAAATGACTGCTACTGCTCAAACCAGGATACCTATTTTTTTTTTTTTGCAGGATTTAGTGAGAGCAAGGGAAGGCTGCAGCTTTTAAACAAAAAACAGAAGTTCTCAAGCTGCTTGGAAGGCTTGTAGAAATCTGCATTGAGAAGTAAATCTTTTTGGGTAAGACAAAGTCTGCCAAGAACATTTCATGCTCAGCTGGTAGTTGACTGATAATGTGGAATATGAACACATAACACCACAGTAATTTAGGTAGGTTGCAAATTATTTTGGGTCTGGTGTTCACAGCACACTATTAAAAGGCCTGAAATAACTCAAAGTGATTATCAGGCATTTTTGTGCTATTTTCAGAACTCCTCAAATTTTACTGCTGAGGATTATGTGGATTTCAGTTTTTTAAATATAACACAATAGAAAACAAGGGGCCATTTTCCATGAGCTAGTAAGGTTTACAATGTCTACATTACCACATCCCAACAAGCTTTGGAAATGTAAGAGCGTTACCTCTACATATAATTTCTGCTCATGATGACTGATGTGGATGTTTTGAGTGGATCTCAAATATGAGTTTATTCAATTGGACGAAGAATAAATGCTGACTTATCCTTATCTTTTGCTACACTAGAGAATTAAAATATTTTGAAAACATTTGCGTAGCAATGTTTTTCATGGCTACAGAAATTATGGCCAGGGGTGGAGCAGTTGACGTCATCTAACTGGACTTGTGTAAAGCGTTCAACACTGTCCCACATGACATCCTTGTCTCTAAATTGGAGAGACATCAATTTGATAGATGGACTACTCAGTGGAACTGTCTGGATGGCCAGCTGAAGACCAGTAAGGAGTGGTCTCCGTCAGGGATCAGTGTTGGGACCGGTTTTGTTCAACATCTTTGTCAGTGAGATGGGCGGTGGGATTGAGTACTCTCTCAGTAAATTTGCCGATGACACCAAGCTGTGTGGTTGGGTTGATATGCTGGAGGGATGCAATGCCATCGAGAGGGACCTTGACACGCTTGTGAGGTGGGCTGATGCCAGCCTCATGAAGTTTAACCATGCCAAGTGCAAGATCCTACACCTGGGTCAGAGCAATCCCAGGCACAGCTACAGGTTGGGCAAAAAGGAAATTTAGTGCAGCCCTGTGGAGAAGGACTTTTGGGTGTTGGTCGATGAGAAAATTAACATGAGTCACCTTCAGTGTGCACTTACAGCCCAGAAAACCAACCGTATCCTGGGCTGCATCAAAACGAGCGTGACCAGCAAGTCAAAGGAGGTGATCCTGCCCCTCTACTTTGCTCTTGTGAGACCTCACTTGGAGTATTGTGTGCAGTTCTGGTGTCCTCAATATAAAATGGATATGGAACTGTTGGAAGAAGTCCAGAGGAGAGCCACGAGGATGATCAGGGGGCTGGAGTATCTCCTGTATGAAGACAGGCTGAGAAAGTTGGGGCTGTTCAGCCTGGAGAAGAGAAGGCTGCATGCAGACTTCATAGCAGCCTTCCAGCATCTGAAGGTGGGCCTACAGGGATGCTGGGGAGGGACTCTTCATTAGGGACTGTAGTGATAGGACAAGGGGTAACAGGTTGAAACTTTAACAGCAGAGGTTCAGATTGTATATAAAGAAGAAATTCTTTACTGTTAGGGTGGTGAGGTGCTGGAATGGCTTGCCCAGGGGGGTAGTGAATGCTCCATCCCTGGCAGTATTCAAGGCCAGGTTGGATGAAGCTTTGGGTGATATGGCTTAGTGTGAGGTGTCCCTGCCCATGGCAGGGGGGTTGGAACTAGATGATCTTAAGGTCCTTTCCAACCCTAACTATTCTATGATTCTATGATTCTATGTTTCTTCCTCCTTCAGGTGATATCTGAAGCTATATGGCATAACAAACATGCAGGCAAATTATTCTTCAAACAAAGCAGATAGAAATGTGATGGTCTGTCTTCTGTTAGTTTTCCTTCCACACTCTTGCAAGGGTGTCTGTGTTCAGATCATTAGGCATCATCTTGCAATTCTGAGTGCTACTATGTGTCATGGTTTGAGCATGTTTTGAGGGTGGTTTTGTTCAAGGTTTTTTTCCAGCCAGGTGGAGGAGGGGAGGCCAGGAGGAAGGAGAGACAGGACACCTGACCCAGGCTAGCCCATGAGGTATTCCATACCATAGCACGTGATGCCCAGGATGCATACTGGGAGAGAGAAAGCTGGAGGGATAGAGCTCTGGAGGAAAATGGAGGAGGGAGCACGCGGTGCTCGGCCGGGCAGGGTGGAGTGAGTTATGGGTCGGTGGCTGGTGGGGTGTTGTATTCTCTTCACTTGTTGTTTGCTGTATCATTATTATTTGTAGTAGTAAATGGCAGTAGGGGTTTTGTGTTATGCCTTAGCTATTAAACCATTCTTATCTCAATCCGTGGGGGCTACATTCTTTGGATTCTCCTTCCTAACTCTCTGGGAGTTGGGGGACTTGGTTTAAACCACGACACTATGTCAAATTCTTTCTTAAATTTGATTGTTCTAGGTAATTATTAAATCTTCGTCACTGTATATTGTGAAGTCTGCCTTGTAGCCCATACCATAAGATCAGGAATTACCATCTTCCTATTTTTTAGAGATAATTTGAAGCACCAAGGTGTTTAATGATATACCCAAAATCCCATGGTGTACTTTTGTAATTGTTGGAAACATGTGTAAAGGCTGAGACTCCTAGAGGATATGCAGAAGGTCTTCATTCTTCATTCATTTTTTTCTTATAGTATTTCTTGATTCATTTCTCTACTAAAGTGCCAATTGGCATGAAGACAGAGATATTACAAATTTGGTATTTTAGGCTGAGCTCAGTGATACTTTGTGTATAGTTTTTTTTCTTGGCTTTCAGAATAGCTGGAGCTTCAGTAGGTGGTTCTGGATCTTGGGCCAGTGTTGGACATTGTTGGAAAGGTACCTGGGAATATGTGCTAAAACGATTCTGGGTATACCAAACCTCTGATTTTGGTATATTATTGCCCAGAACATTTGTTTAGGCATCGTGGTAAACAGTCAGTAAGATTAGGGACTCTCAGATATAGATCAGGGAAAAAGTATATCCCAACACCCCAAATATAGCCATACAAAAAATACAGTTATTGCATAGAGCGTTGTGTTTTGAAATCTAGGCTAGTTTGGATTTAGAATTTAGAAATAACATCTTAAAATTTATTGCTAAACTGGAAAGTGTAGGTTAAACAATTCCAGGAAAGGCTGCTTTGTGGTGTAACTTAGTATTGGAAATCAGACAGACTGAGCAAAATTATTTAAAGTGTGAATGTTTTCCAAGTGGAGGTTACTGAAAACTCCTTTGCAGAAATAATTCTACAAATGCTAGTCTTAAAAACCCTTGTCTCTATTGTGCCACCAAGTATTGTGAGATAGAAAGTGCTAAAGTCAAGGACTTACAGACCCTGAGAAGAAGACAGTCAAGGAAAAGGTCAAATAACTGCATTAATACCACATGGTGTCCAAGCAGTCATTTGCTGTCACACCTACTTGTACTGAAACTAGATGTGCTTTTCAGAAATTATGGCAAGATAATTACTTTTGCTAGTTTGCTGACCATTCTACTTTTAGGAAATGGAATGTATTTGATTCTTTTCTTATTTTTCTTTTTTTTTTTCCCTGCAAAAGTAAACCTGACTCTAGCAATAAATAAGAAATGAAACCTTAATGCTATTTTAATAAATTAGAATGAAAGATGCAGATTCCAGAACATGCATATCCACTAGACTGCAAACATGATAGTCTGAACACTATAAAAACCCAGTATTCTGCAACTTGACAATAATAATATATATTCCTCACTATTAGTAATTTAGGCAACCTGATTCAGTAGGCAGCATAAGAAGCAGGACTGATAGTTGTTGGCTTTCCATGTCAGCAAGTACAGGGGCCTCTAATAATCACTAATAAATGAGGAGAGAGTGTCAATTTTGTTAGCAGGAAATGGACAGTCATACAGCTGACAGCCAGTCTTGAAAAGAAATATATGTAATGGTTTGGTATTGCAAGCTGTTCACAGTTAGCATTACCAAAGCTGCCAGCCAATTGCTTCATAAGGTCTGCTGACAGGCAGTAATCTAATCTAGCCTGCCATTCATTCTTTGTTTTTAACCGCTAAACACAACTTCATCTTTCCTGTGGTTGACTTGAAATCTGAACTTTGCATTCAATCTTGTGGACAGAGGAACAGCAGAGGTGTTATAATCAAAATCATGTAGAGCTGGGCCTCTGGCAACAGTTTTTCATGAAGACATGTTCAGATTTCAAAATAAATTTACTATAAAAGGGGAAAAAATGTGGTTGAATAACTTTTCCCCTAAAAATCCTGAAAGTTTCCAGTTGCAGTTTGAAAGCAGGGAAGTCTTCTATCATACCAAATTCTAAATACAAATCAGGGATAGACTGGAGGAAGAAATATTGAGGATGTAATTGTAGGTGCAGTGGAAAATGGATTTGAGGTTGTTTGCTGGATCAAAGAACAGAAATGCATCATATGAGTTGTACTTGAACAAAGTAACACAAGTAGAAAATAATCTTAAGATTTTACAGGATATGTTCAAATTTGCTGGTTTTATCTTATTTGTTCAAAAGCTGACAGTTTCATATTCATCAGTGAAAAGTCAACAGTTTCTTATTGCTATGATTTACCTGAAAGCTTTCTGGTAAAGGTGTATTAATGTACTGTCATAGATCATAGAACAGTTAGGGTTAGAAAGGACCTTAAGATCATCTAGTTCCAGCCCCCCGCAATGGACAGGGGCAACTCACACTAAACCATGTCACCCAAGGCTTTGTCTAACCTGGCCTTGAACACCACCAGGGATGGAACATTTGCAACTTCCTTGGCAACCCATTCCAGTGCCTCACCACCCTAACAGTAAAGAACTTCCCTATACCCAATCTAAACTTCCCCTGTTTATGTCTTAAACCATTACCCCTTGTCCTGTCACTACAGTCCCTAATGAAGAGTCCCTACCTATCATCCCTGTAACCCCCCTTCAAATACTGGAAGGCTGCTATGAGGTCCGCATGCAGCCTTCTCTTCTCCAGGCTGAACAGCCCCAACTTTCTCAGCCTGTCTTCATACAGGAGGTGCTCCAGTCCCCTGATCATCCTCGTGGCTCCCCTCTGGACTTCTTCCAACAGTTCCATATCCATTTTATATTGAGGACACCAGAACTGCACACAATACTCCAAGTGAGGTCTCACAAGAGCAGAGTAGAGGAGCATGATCACCTCCTTCGACCTGCTGGTCACACTTCTCTGGATGCAGCCCAGGTGTCGTGGTTTAAACCAAGTCCTCACAGTACTCTCACTCACTCTCCCCCTTGTTCCCCCAACTCCCGGAGAGTTAGGAAGGAGAATCCAAAGAATGTAGCCCCCACGGGTTGAGATAAGAATGGTTTAATTGCTAAGGCACAACACCAAACACTACTGCCATTACTACTACAAATAATAATGATAAAGCCAATAACAAGTGAAAAGAATACAACACCCCACCAGCCACCGACCCATAACTCACTCCACCCTGCCCGGGCTGTGAGTGCACACTGCTGGCTCATGTTAGTTTTCTCATTGTCTAACACCCCCAAGTCCTTCTCCGCAGGACTACTGTCGTGGTTTAAACCAAGTCCCCCAACTCCCGGAGAGTTAGGAAGGAGAATCCAAAGAATGTAGCCCCCACGGGTTGAGATAAGAATGGTTTAATTGCTAAGGCATAACACAATAATAATGATACAGCCAATAGCAAGTGAAAAGAATACAACACCCCACCAGCCACCGACCCATAACTCACTCCACCCTGCCCGGGCTGTGAGTGCACACTGCTGGCTCATGTTAGTTTTCTCATTGTCTAACACCCCCAAGTCCTTCTCCGCAGGACTACTGTCGTGGTTTAAACCAAGTCCCCCAACTCCCGGAGAGTTAGGAAGGAGAATCCAAGGAACGTAGCCCCCATGGATTGAGATAAGAACGGTTTAATAGCTAAGGCATAACACAATAATAATGATACAGCCAATAGCAAGTGAAAAGAATACAACACCCCACCAGCCACCGACCCATAACTCACTCCACCCTGCCCAGCCGAGCACCGCGTGCTCCCTCCTCCATTTTCCTCCAGCGCTCCACCCTTCCTGCTCCCTCTCCCAGTTGCCTCCTGGGCATCACGTGCTATGGTATGGAATTGGCTAGCCTGGGTCAGGTGTCCTGTCTCTCCTTCCTCCCAGACTCCCCTCCTCCCCGGCAGAGCACATGCTCAGAAAAGGCCCTGAACAAAAACACCCTCAAAACATTCTCGCTATCAAGCAAGAGTTCCCAGCCCAGAAATCAAAACACAGCACTGCACCAGCTACAAGAAGGAGAAAAAATGACTGCTACTGCTCAACCCATGACACCAGGATACGGCTGGCTTTCTGGGCTGTCAGTACACACTGAAGGTGGCTCATGTTAATTTTCTCATCGACCAACACCCAAAAGTCCTTCTCCACAGGGCTGCACTAAATTTCCTTTTTGCCCAACCTGTAGCTGTGCCTGGGATTGCTCTGACCCAGGTGTAGGACCTTGCACTTGGCATGGTTAAACTTCATGAGGCTGGCATCAGCCCACCTCACAAGCGTGTCAAGGTCCCTCTCGATGGCATTGCATCCCTCCAGCATATCAACCCAACCACACAGCTTGGTGTCAGCGGCAAATTTGCTGAGAGCGCACTCAATCCCACTGCCCATCTCACTGACAAAGATGTTGAACAAGACCGCTCCCAACACTGATCCCTGATGGACACCACTTGTTACTGGTATTCAGCTGGAAGAAGCCATTGACCACAACTCTTTGCATGTGGCCATCCAGACAGTTCTTAATCCACTGAGTAGTCCATCTATCAAATTGATGTCTCTCCAATTTAGAGACAAGGATGTCAGGTGGGGCAGTGTCGAACGCTTTGCAAAAGTCCAGTTAGATGACGCCAACTGCTCTACCCCTGTCCATCAGTTCCGCAGTCCCATCATAGAGAGCCACCAAATTGGTCAGGCAGGATTTCCCCTTAGTGAAGCCATGCTGGCTGTCACCAAGCACCTTGTTTTTCATGTGCCCTAGCATGCTTTCCAAGAGAACCTGCTTCATGATTTTGCCAGGCACAGAGGTGAGACTGACTGGTCTGTAGTTCCCTGGATCATCCATTTTCCTGTTCTTGAAAATGGGTGTTATATTTCCCTTTTTCCAGTCATCAGGAACTTCACCTGACTGCCATGATTTTTCAAATATGATGGACCGTGGCTTGGGTTTGCAACTTTATTCGCTAGCTCCTTCAGGACTCGCGGATGGATTTCATCAGGTCCCATGGACTTGTGTATATTCAGGTTCTTAAGATGGTCTTGAATCAGATCCTCTCCTACAGTGGACCCAAAGTCTAGGTTTTCACAGTCCCTGCATCCCACTTCCAAGACTTGGGTGCTGTGGTCAGAGCATTTGCCAATGGAGACTGAGGGAAAGTAGTCATTGAGAACCTCAGCTTTTTCCAAATCCAGGGTGGCCAGTTCTGATAGCTTTTGGAGAGGACCCACTTTGTCCCTAGTTTGTCTTTTATTTGCAATGTACCTATAGAATCCCTTCCTGTTATCTTTCACATCTCTAGCTAAGTTTCATTCTAGCTTGTCCTTCGCTTTCTTAACCTGGTCCCTTATTTCCTGGACAACATCCCTGTATTCTTCCCAGGCCCCCTGTCCTTGCTTCCACCTTTTATAAGCCTCTTTTTTTCCTTTGAAGTTTCTTCAGCAGCTCCTTATCCATCCAAGGAGATCTCCTGGCTCTCCTGCTGCACTTCCTTCTAGTTGGGATGCAATGCTCTTGAGTTTGTAGCAGGTGATCTTTGAATATCAACCATGGGCCCCCCTGCCCTCTAGGGCTATATCCCATGGAACCTTGCTAAGCAGGTTCCTGAAGAGGCCAAAGCCTGCCCTCTTGAAGTCCAGGGCTTGCTACATGCTCTTCTCACTGTCCCTACGATCTTGAGCTCAACCATCTCATGATCACTACAGCCAAGGCTGCTCTGGAGCATCACATTTCCAGACAGCCCTTCCCTGTTGGTGATCAATGAGGTCAAGCATGGCACCTCTCCCTTTCAGCTCTTCTGTTACTTGCAGAAGGAAGTTGTCTTCCACACAATTGAGGAATCTCCTGGGTTGCTTGTGCTGGGCAGTACAGTGCCTCCAACAGATGTCAGGGTGGTTGAAGTCCCTCATGAGAACAAGGGCCTGCGAGCGTGAGGTTGTTCCTATCCCTCTGTCTAGCACTTCATCCACAGTCTTATTGATCAGGTGGTCTGTAACAGATCCCCACAGTAATGTCTCCGTTTAACCCTGACCCACAAACTCTCTGTTGACTGATCACCTGTCCCCAGACAGAGTTCCATTCTCTCCAGCCTATCCTTAACATAAAGGGCAACTCCCCCTCCCCATCTGCCAGGCCTATGTTTTCTAAAAAGCCTGTAACCTTCCATTCCAACATTCCAGTCGTAGGAGGCATTCCACCATGTTTCTGTGATACCTATTATATCATATCCCTGTAGACAGGCACACATCTCCAATTCGTCTTGTTTGTTCCCTATGCTATGGGCATTTGTATAGTGGCATCTGAGCCAAGCTCCAAATGAGGCCAACTCATTGGCTGGAGCGGCTGACATCACTCCAAGCATTTATTATAGGTGCTGGTAACTATGTCTTTGTTCATATAAAGCGAGGGATGTCTGGTGTGAAGGATGATAAATTGGCTTTGCTTCTTTGCTCCTCCAGAAGCTTCCTAAATATTGATGGCATATTTGGTTAGGATTGTTTTAAGAGAAGTACTGTATATCAGAATATGTTTATAATAAATTTTAGCTACCTATGCCTTGCAATTCGGTTATCAAAGCAGCCAGATTGGTAGAGCCAAGCTTTGTAACTGCCGGTTATTTCAGATGTTAATTTTTTCTGTCACAACACTTCTGGCCCTACGCATGTGCCCAGATGTGTCTTGCTCCTCTCAGCATTTAGCAGCATGACATTCATGACAACATTTTGATGGTATCCCAGACCAGACATTGTGCAACTATCCCATGTGAAATGAAATAGGTTTAACTACTTTGTTGTGCTTATCTGTCTCTAAATTGTCTTTACCTTGATCAGAAGATGTTTTCCCAGGAGGTGGAAGATGCAGCATCACTTTTGTCATGTGGTGAAGGCAAGTGACTTGTTTTTTTCTCTGATTGCTTCAGTTCCCTTCACTGTGGTGTTATGAGATCCACACTGAAGTGCTCTTTGGATGCTGTCATTGGGACTGTGCCTTCCTTCCACTCTGGGGACCCCTGAGAATAAAAATCCCAGTTTCACCTGCACAGCCTAATCCTTTTGGCCTTTTTGGCCTTTCTGCCTTTCTTTCATAAGTGCACAATATCCAGGGATAGAAATGCTCTGTCTTAACTCAGATGCTGTGAAAACAGATTGTGAAAAAATTGTCTTTAACAGTAGATACTGGTCTGTCAAAATGTAAGTTTGCTCTCATTTGTCTACATTTCTTAAGGCCTTCCTGGATATGCTTTCTTTGCTTGCATCAGTGCAGCTGATAAAGGTGCTCTGGCTTGGAAAATGTTTTTCTTCAAGTGTCAGGGAACTGCTAAGAAATTTTAATTTGTTTTCTAGAACCACCAGTTTTTAAAACAATGTTGGTAGCACAGCTTATGACAGGATTCTTTTTCATGACCTGGAAATATTAAGAATCTGTTGGGTGAAGCCTCTGGGTGCAAAGGAAAAAATCTTGATAAAAAATCTTCTGACAACACAAATCCTCGGGGAACATAAATATATTTGTGAAAATCCTTGTACTATATACAGATAAAATGATATTTCAAAGTTCAGCTTTTAAAATATAAAGTCTTATTAGCAATTTATATATAAACTTCAGAAGATGATAAAAAATTTAATAAAACAACAAATAAAGAATGAAACTACCCATAACCACTGTGACTCCTTATCTTTTGCCAAGCTATTACTATCGACAAACATTTTAGGAAAATATGCAAAAATTTTCATGCGAATTACAAACTGATACCACTTTTTTTTTGTTTAGTTATTTAGTGTCAGGTATCAAATGCACATTTAATGATCTAAGAAGACATTCAGAAAGAAAATGCAGTCAGTGCTAAATAAAAGCAAAGTTTTTTCACTCTGATGGGAGAAGAACTGTAGGTAGTATTTGATGCTTGGGAGAAGGGAGAGAAAATTAAGTCAACTAAATGTGTTCTCATGATTTAGTAATTGTATTATAAAACATGAATTAGGAATCTCTCATCCATGAGAGATATTATCCATATATTTTCATGCAAATTCCAGAGGAAGTTTCCTGTTCTGAAATCTTGCAGTACTAACAGAATAATTAGATAGGCAATTGACAAATTGATCAAATACAGTTTGATCTATTTATAATATTTCCTTTTGTTGCTAAAGTTTTTCTATTTTCATTCTTAATACAAGTGGCATTTGAAATGATGAGACATATCTCCTCCTTTTCATGGAGCATCTGCAGCTTCTGCTGCTTCTGTTGCACCTGCTGAAGTGTTCTTATGCATGTCTCCTTATTCTGCAAGATCTTGAGGAAGCCAAGCATTGCTGAGAAGGTTTGCTTGCAACAGACAGAGCTCCACTTTAGAATGGCCTCTTAAATAAATTAAAACTTATTTTGTCTAAACCAAACCATATGTTTCCCTCTAGGAATTATTTATTTTCAGAGTGTATCTGTTCTTTCTTAGCTTAAAGGGAGCAGCAAATGTCACCCAAAGTCCAAAAGGGCTTTTCCACATCACAGATGTATTGTTGAAAGTACATCAGGACTTCTCAATAATGAAATGCCAGTAATGGCAACTAAGATGAAATATGGGTATATGTGGTTTTGTCCCTTTATGCCTGCAGGTTTTTTTCCAATCAATAAAAATGTCAACAACAAAAAAAGTATGTGTTTGATTGGAAAAATATGTTCTTTTTAAACTCTTAAAGAGGCAATAACACATAGTAAGTTTCTGTCAGTTTTGCTGGCTAAGGAGGAATTCCAAGTCAACGCAGCTGTTCTGGCTTAATATTTGTAATCATAAACTTTTTTAGAGAAATGCCAGTATTTTTTCTTGAACTTGGTATGTTTATGCATGACAACCAGAATAAGAATTATACATGGAAAACAGGAGAGAGTGAGAAGGGACAAGAAGGGAAGGGATAAAAGTCTACCAAAATTGTACTGTATTTTCTTTACCAATTAGTAGTCTGCTTTTCATCTACTTAAATTATTCTCATCTCATTTGAGGTTATAGTGTATAAACTACCACAGCCATGAAATTGAGGTTAGGTAAAACCCCAGTGGGAAAGGTACTTCTGGTGTGAAAGTTTTCCAACAAGCAGACTTGGAGAAGAAACTGAACCACATTTTTCTTCCTATACTTTCTGCTTGGAGGAAAAAAAATCAAACCCAAAGTCAGTCAAAGTGTAATAACCCACGAAAATTGATTATAAATTTCAAGGGATTTTTTTTCTATTTGCCATTACATGAAAAACAGAATGGGTTGAATATAAAGTGCATTAAGTAATTCTTGCAAGTAGTGCAGGCTAATTGTGCAATGCTTATATTTGGACCTTGACTGCAATAAAAAGTTACTTGTGATTTTAGACAGATTTTTATTAAAAAAAAAAAGGAATTGTTATGATGCAATCATTCTCTAAAATGACAGTACAAACCTAGTTTTCTGCAGATTACAGTAGGTGATGAGTAGTGATTTAAACTAGGAATATATTGAACCTAATTAATATCTTTCTTGACTATTCTAGGGATAGTGGAATTAATACCAGAAGCCACCGTCCAGAACGGATCAGCTTAGATTTCTGAAACATTATTTGTATAGTATCAATGTCTCTTAATTACTTGAATTTCCATACAATGAAGCTAATTACAACATTCACATATGTTTACGTTGTATTAAAATACCCTTGTGTAAGGATAAGTTTGGATTTTGTTTTTAAAGGGATTGGAATACACTTAGGTCTCACCTTAAAAGTGAAAAATTGAATGCTTACAGGTTTAGGCTTCTAACCTGAAAATGGTGAATCATCTGAAAGAATTAAAAATGGGGAGGGAATTTTTCAAAACAATTCCAAGCATAAAACACACTGTGACAGACTATAACTTTCAGAAAGTAATACAAACCATTCTGCTCATTGTGGGATTTTGACCATCTATTTATCCGTCACATTGTGCAACATTCCTTGCTAGCTTCCCCACTGAGACAGAACGTGGAGCTCCAAGTTCTGTTTTAATCCTTCATCTCCTTCTGACCTTGGGTATTGAAATACAATATCTATAAGTGAAGAATAAGTTGGGAGTCTTGGGGGTAGGTTTCAGTTGTTCAAACTGAATTCAGAAAATTGAGCTTGAGGGTTTTGGCACAGTTCCATCACGACATGGAGCTCAATTTCAGAGCTGACTGAAAACACTCTTTTGGTGATGGCATGATACTACTGAAGTAAAAGCCATTGATATATTTTCTTTACAAAAAAAAAAAACAACCAAACCAACCAACCAAAAAAAACCCACCAAAGAGCAACCCAACCAAAAGGCCTACCACCAACAATGAAACAGTATTGCTGCATCTGGACTTTTTCTCACATGAAAAAGACACAAGGTCTAATTTACCCAGGTAGTTAATTACTGGGCTGAATGATGTGACAGAATACCTTTCCCTAAGAGAATGCAACACTATGCCTTCCAAAACCATATTCTGTGCTCATGATAGAATTAAAGCATCTGCTTTAACTTGGTCAGCCTGAACTGCTCAGGCACGCAGATTAGATGATCCTTGTAGGGCGCTTCCAACAGAAATAGTCTGCCCTGTCCTGTCCTCTCCTTGCCTTTGCTCTCCTCTCTTCTCCTCTTATCTTGGTGTTTGAATGGTGTAAGAAAGTAAGCTTTGGAGAGTTCTGTTTCCCAACTATGAATGTGAAGCAATAACATTTTAACATGTTACAAACTTTGTTTTGTCTTGTTGTTGTTCTGTTTTGTTTTGGTTTGCTTTTTCTGGCTTAGTGTCGTGTTTAAGCCCAGCCTGTCACCCAAAAACCATGCAGCTTTTCGCTCAATCCCCTCAGTTCCTCCCTCAGGGAACGGAGGGATGGGAGAAGAATCAAAAGAATGTAATGCCCACGGATTGAGATAAGAACAGTCCAGTAACTAAGGTATAACACAAAACCACTGCTGCTACCACCAACAATAATAATGGTAAGGGAAATAACAAAAAAAAGAGAATACAATAGCTCACCACTCTCCGAGCGATACCCAGGCCAACCGAGCAGTGATCTAACCCTTCCAGGTACTGCCCCCAGCTTACATACTGGGCATGACGTGCTGTGGTATGGAATACCCCTTTGGATAGTTTGGGTCAGGTGTCCTGTCTCTGCTTCCTTCTGGCTTTCCCTCCTGCCTGGTAGAGCATGAGGCTCAGAAAGTCCTCGGTCAGTCTAAACATTACTGAGCAGCAACTAAAACCATCAGCGTTATCAGCACTGTTCCCAGGCTGAAAGTTTAAACCACAGCACTGCACCAGCTGCTAAGAAAGAGAAAAATGACTGCTATTGCTGAACCCAGGACAGTATCCACCCCTTATTCCATGCTATTTACGTCATGCTCAAATCCCACGTTTTCAATATGCCATCACTCTTATATGTATATGCATATATGCATACACAGATCGAGAGAGAAAGAGATCATTTCTTAGTGCATGTGCCGCGGCCAGGTGGAGGGGAGAAAACAACGATACGATGTAGGTTCACAAAATGCTCCGTTTATTGATTACAAGGCTGCTCTTAATATACTGTCTTACACGTGATCACACATTACTTGATTGGCTGCTTTGCTTTGTCCACGAGGGATACACGCTCCCCTTTACCTCTCCTGATTGGTTTCACACCTTTGCTTCAGCTTAGCGTTACATCATGCTTCTGCAATTACTGGCATCCTGTTATTGCATTCCTGTTTTGCTGATCTTGACACTTCTTCTTCTTTTAACCTGGGGTCATAAGTTCACTTTCTCACAGCTTGCTGTAGGCCTGTTCAAGTGCCCATGCTCAACCCCCAACATCTCCCCCTCTTTTTTCAAATAAAGCGTTCGTCATCTGCTGCACACGTTGCATAATACATTGTAAAAAACAAGGTCCAAAAAACAAAATTAACAACATAATCATTATTGGTCCGCTAAACATCATGATTAAACTCCTTAACCAACTACTTATTCCTAACGATTTTAACCAAGAGTCTATAGGATTTGTTTCTACAGTAAGTTTTTTCATATTTTCTTTAAGTTCAAACAACTTCTTGTGAATAGATTCAGAATGATCAGAAAGATTCATACAACACATGCCCAGAAGCATTCTAATGCAAAGGGATGTGAAGCAGCTGCAGAGGTAAACTGTTAACAGTCAAGTTTGCTCCATCATTACACTCCCCCTTTTTTTTTTTTTTTTTTTCATCAGACAGAAAGCCATTAATTGCAAAGCATTAACTCCTTATATACTATTGCTTACACACACTTACAGCAATTTGGCATATCATGATTGGATACTTGTCTTGAAGACCCTTAGTGACTAACACATAGTTGGTTAAGCACAGGTGTGAGAACTTGACCTCGAACGCTTGCCAACAGTCCACAGTTCTCATAACTCAGTGAATTACAGCTTCTTCTTATCTTGCTTGCTTAGGCTTCCTCGGGCCTCCCATGGCCTTGCTGTATCCCTCGGAATTATTCAGAGCTCATGTACCAAATATTCATTTTCCTGTGAGAACACTGTCTCCACATCTCCCCCTTTTTAGTTTTATTAAAAGTTTTTTACAATTTGGTTTGTCTGCTCTGTCACTGCTTGACTTGTGTAACATAACAACCCACTACTCTAGGCAGCATTATTTCAGTAAGACTTGTCTGATTTGAAGTCACTTGAACCTTTATAACATGTGGCATACCTGTGAATCCTACACACCATGTAACAGAATGGAATAATTGGGATTTAACAGATGTGCTCAGTATACTTGTCCATTACGCAGAGTCACACATAATAAAACAGATATTTCAAAGATTTTACAAAGATTTCTACCATTGCTGTTTCTTTATGTGGTTGAGTTTTGGGGCTTTATATATTTCGCTGGCAGTCAGTATGGTCCTGTTGATAGCTTTACACAGCTGGGCCTGCCCTTTTCCCCCTGGATGGCTCTCTGATAACAGCGGAGGCCATCCCTCACATCGAGGTCTGGCATGGCATGTGTCTCCACCACTCCACGCCTGCTGGGTTGCAGCCAGCAATGGAGCTAAAGGTTCTTCTTGGTGGCAGACACAGAGGCCAACCCAGTCTTGCCCTTGACTGTGGTAGCAGGCATTTGGTCAATCTCATTCCTTGCACCTTGTTTTCAATGCAGAGTTTCACCTGCTTCACCCAGTAACAAGTCACTACTATAGCAAAGCACACAGATTTACATTAGCAGAGTAAATATTACAGAGTGCATCAGCATGTTGAAGATGCTGATGACAGCGAGTGACTAACCAAAGAAACTTCTTACCAGTGGAGTTCTCCCACCCTCTTAATTTGTTCAATTCCCTGCTTTATAACACTACCATCATATTAGAATCTTTCTAGCTTTTACCTTAGCATTTTCTAGCAGCTGCTGCATATTTGCATTCTTTAACATCTCTTTTACAAGTGACAAATCCATACAATACAAGGTGTAGTTTCTTATTAACAACTGGCTAGTAAATACAGGTGGTTTTATATGCAAAATCCCAACCTCTAATAATAGCTACTTTACAAGCATGCATATTCAAGCTGTTAATTTTCAGTTGCCCTCAAGTGATGTTTTACAATCATTCGTTTCTCTCTATCTCATTCTGCTTGGGGTTTTTACGGTCAGCTTCTGTAGCTGATGCATCGAGTTCTTCCACTCATCCTTTTTTTTTTTTTTTTTTTTCCAAAGTCGCTCACCCTGCTTTGCACAGCTAAAACCACCGGCCTATCGGCAACTGCACTTTTGCATTAACCTTTTCTTGCCCGAAAGGTTAAACTGCTACCTGTTAAAACTTTTACATGAACCTGACAACAAAAAATATACAGAACACTGTCTGCCCTAATCACACACACACACAGACACACACACACATATATGGGATCCCACAAGCACACTCCACACAACTACAATATTTGAAACACAAAATCCAGACAATCATTGCTCCCACTGCACAGTCCCACATACAGAACGTGGCACAAGGACCCTGTAAAGACTACCAGGAAACCAGCTCTGAGAAGCATCATCGCAGTGCGAGGTGGCAGGTTCAACCTTAGCGGGCGTCCCCACAGAGGCTCTGCCTCCCTCACATCGCATGAGGGTTGGGCTTTTTTACTGACCAAAATGCACACTCATTCCAACACAGGTGGCCAGCCTATGTTGGAAGAAGTTGCCAACAATATCTATAAAGGTCTGCAAGGGTCGATAGAAACATGGACATACTTATATTTACCAACTTCTAGTACATGAGTATCACAGAGAGACTGTATCAAAAGAATTGTATATGGGGTCCCAACTCCACGGTCTGACACATTCTGCCTGATACCCCTGATAAGAGCATACAAGAGACCTTCCCATCTCGGGTGGGAAGCACACACACCACGGGAAACTGCGCAATACATCCACATCCCCCACCCATCTCACTTCTCCCTTTACAGCTACCCATTTATCATGAGGATATGGGGGATATAAATCAGGCTTCTTTTCCGGATGAATAGGCTCCAGGTCAAAAGCACCATCCAGGTCAGCATCGGCATTATCAGGCATCAGGATCTCAGGAGCAGCAACAGCAAACTGATGAACGTGCGCAGGCTCCTTCTCGGGGTCAATAGGATCTGAATCAAAAGTATCATCTTCATCCCCGACATCAATCTTCGCAGCCATAGCGGCAACCGGAGGAGATTTGGGGGGGGGGGGGGGGGGGAGGCACTGGTTTCCATGATCTCTTTTTTTTTTTTTTTTACTTTAACGTCTCTAAAACAGTTCTCCAACTGACTAACAAACTTTTCACAGCTTCATTGCCCTTCGTGGCTGCATTCCACAGCTTAACTCCTGCCCCATTCCACAAGGATATCTCAAATCCGGTAGACTCATCAATCTCTGGGTAATGTGTCTTCAACCATTTCAACATTAACTTTAACTCTGTCTCTTTAAAGGTTGCTCCCTTCACTTTAAGAAGGTCTGAAAACATCCATAAATCAGGGGCTTCTTCCTTAGTAATTTTCTCCCAAGTCTCGAGATTAAAAGCTTCACCGACTCCCACAGTTCTTCCCCTATCTTATGCCATTGACCTTCGGAGAATAACTGTCCTGTATTTTCTAACAACCCCCTTCATCGGCACCAAAATAAAAAGTCCACAAGTTCCTGGCGGGGTATCGAGTACCCTGTTTTCTTCGCTACGCTTCTATCATAGCCTTCTCTATCGCTGATACAGCGAAACCCATCCCGAACCAGACCGCAGTCTGCCTGACTCACCGGTCAGCTGTGGCCATGTAATTTGAGCTCCTTTCCTGCCTCTCTTGGGCAGCCTGCCTCTCTCGGGCAGCCGGGATCTCCACCTTCTCTTGTCCGCGCTCTCTCTCTCCTGGTATCACGTCGGGGTCACCAGAATACCGCGGCCAGGTGGAGGGGAGAAAACACCGATACGATGCAGGTTCACAAAATGCTCCGTTTATTGATTACAAGGTTGCTCTTAATATACTGTCTTACACGCGATCACGCATTACTTGATTGGCTGCTTCGCTTTGTCCACGAGGGATACACGCTCCCCTTTACCTCTCCTGATTGGTTTCACACCTTCGCTTCAGCTTAGCATTACATCATGCTTCTGCAATTACTGGCATCCTGTTATTGCATTCCTGTTTTGCTGATCTTGACACTTCTTCTTCTTTTAACCTGGGGTCATAAGTTCACTTTCTCACAGCT
The DNA here is from genome assembly GCF_012275295.1 of Melopsittacus undulatus. NCBI lineage: Eukaryota > Metazoa > Chordata > Aves > Psittaciformes > Psittaculidae > Melopsittacus > Melopsittacus undulatus. The sequence goes on along the minus strand of NC_047557.1, from coordinate 66,032,610 downwards.
TGCTGTAGGCCTGTTCAAGTGCCCATGCTCGACCCCCAACAGATCGAGAGAGAAAGAGATCATTTCTTAGTGCATGGATCAATTACTTTAAAGCTTCTGAGTCCATCAGGTCCATGATGTCTGGCTCTATCTCTTGTAACAGTCTTTCAGAGCAGGAGAGGCTGAGTGAAATGTTCACAATCGTGAATAACTGTGTCCATTGCTAAGTCCACCCCTTGATCATAAATCCATCTCTATGTTTCATCTCTGCCCTGGTGGCCTGGAGAGTCATGGGCCCACCATGGTCAAAATAATTCACCCTCCCCTTCGGCATTTTCTGCAACTCATCGGTGGGGACTCCATACAGCTGCCTTAAATCTTTGACGCTTCCAAAGCACTGGAGGGGCCCAATGGACTAGATACTTGCCCATTCTGTCCCACACACCCTGCCACTCATGACTGTCCAGCCCTGGGGAAAATCTCTTGGTCCTCCTATATCGTCATCTAGTACTAGACAAGACCCAAACATGACTCCGCTTAATTTTCGAGATCAGACGAAATGGTTGTTAGTAAAACACACTCTGCATGTGTGCCAACATGCTGATCCCCACTGCAATCAGCAGGCGGGTTTCAAGGGTATCCAAAGGCCATTCAAAACCTTCAGAACTCTCAAATGACACTGCTGTACTTGTCACTGGTGTTGGTGTAGCCTCTGTGCTTGGAGCTGGAGTAGCTGCTCTGTCTGCTGTGGTCGGAGTTTGAGTAACTGCTGTACTTGTCGCTGGGGTGGTGTAGCTGTTGTGGTTGGAGTTGGAGTAGCTGCGTTATCTGTTTAGTCAAACTTTGAGTAGCTACTGTACTTGTCACTAGAGTGTGTGGGAATGTCTCCCTCATAGGCTGACCACCCGAGGAGGAAAAAAAAAAGATGTGTGATTGTTAAACACTTCTATTATATACTCCCCACGGTATAGAGGTGGTGACCACACAGAGAACACAAGCCAGATCAGTTTCATGATCAATGAATCTATTGCATTACAAGTCATTACCACAAAGTGCAATGAAACAAGAACCTTATCCCAGGCCCCCCATCCTATAAACACTAATACAGCAAATACTGGCTGTGAATAAGTTGGAACATGTTGAAACTGTGAGATAAAGAGCAACAACTTTGAGAGCAAATAAATCAGCATTGTGACAAGTGGCCATTCATCCAAAACAATAAATGCTTATTACAAATATGATTAGACACACTCTGGTCAGATCTGTTGTTATCTTAACCCTTTGGACACCATGTTGGGTGCCACAAAGAACTGTCATGGTTTAACTACAGAATGTGACTCAGAAAGCACGCAACTGTTCACTCACTCCCCTCCTTTTCCTCCTGTCACACCAAGAGGGATGGAGAGGAGAATCAAAAGACTGTAATTCTCATGGGTTGAGATAAGAACAGTCCAGTAACTAAGGTATAACACAAAACCACTACTGCTACCACCAATAATAACAATTATTAGGAAAATAACAAGGGAAGAGAATACAACTGTTCACCACCCGCCAAGCGATACCTAGCCCGACTGAGCAATGACCTAACCCTTTCAGGTAACTGCCCTCATTTTCTATACTGGTCATGATGTGCTGTGGTATGGAATACCCCTTTGGATGGTTTGGGTCAGGTGTCCTGTCTCTGCTTCCTTTAGGCTTCCCCTCCTGCCTGGTAGACCATGAGGCTCAGAAAGTCCTCGGTCAGTCTAAACATTACTGAGCAGCAACTAAAAACATTGGTGTTATCAGCGCTGTTGCCAGGCCGAAAGTCAAAAACGTAGCACTGCACCAGCTACTAAGAAGGAGAAAAATAACTGCTACTGCTGAACCCAGGACACTTAGACACTTCAATTCAGCCAGCTTTTTGACATGCTCACTTCTGTCAGGGTTTACATTTCTTAGGTTTAGGTTGTCTTAATGGCAACCTCATGTAGATTAATATACTGAAGTTATTAATAAAAAAGTTATACTGCTAAAGGCAATGTAAAATATTCATGGTATCTGTATGTGCTTGGGGCTAAAGGTATCCAAACCAGAAATCTTTTCCAGAAGCAAGAATCTCTGGAAAGGAAATCTTCATAAATGACTATCCATGCATATGCTTGACACTGACTAACCCAGCAAGAAAAGTTGGGAAGTTTTATGCACATGTAAAGGCCACTTTCAAGAAAATGAGAAACAGTTTTCAAACACTTAAGCCCACCTGTTGTGTTAAAAGGCCTCCAAAAAACTGAAGTGCCTGTAGCCAGCATCTGTACTGTCAAGTGATTCAAATTTCCTAGTTCACAAACCTTATTACCCACACTGAATAAATACTGTTTAGTCCTCTGGAGCTAACCATCTCATTCTCTCTGAAGCAAACACCATCTGCTGCTCAGGGGTTACGTTATGCAAAGCACTGCCTCTAATAAGGAATATGAACATAAATGCATCCATGGAGTTTGATATCTTCCACTGGGAGTGTGTTTCGTTTACACAGCAATAAACCTATTTATTATATTCATTAGATTACTGGCTCTTGTACAGCTGCCATGGAATAAATGAACATTCATGATGACGTCTTTCCTTTTGGAGAAAACCTGGGAGAATGTTTATTGCTGATAAGGTAGTTTAGATGGGAACAGCATTGGATAGCATTGGTATCTATTGACGTTTTAAACATTTCTAAGAAGAGGTTAACTTTGCTGTTATTTTTCTCAGTGTATGATGTAAGGTAAGCATGCAGTAAATGTTACATCTGATTCAGTCATTAGCTAGGGGATTTGTATTTTATGAGTTAATGTTTTGTATGAGAGAGAATGAGCAACTGCAAACGAAAAAGGGTTTTCCCTAGTTTGCAAATGTCCGAAGGCAGTTCTGATTAGTTCTGAATTCTTTTGAACCTCCATCGTTTAAAACAGCTCAGAGCTTTAATTCAATCATTTGTCAGACTTGATGGAACATCAAGCAATCAAATGAAAATACACTAAAGACACATGTTTAAAAAACATCAACTTGTGCAAAACCCTCCTATAATGGTTCTTATCCTGTCTTCTGTAAACCCAAATGAAACTTCCAGGTTTTACATATTTCCAATGCAATATCATATTAAAATCTTTGGTAACAAATTCAAATAACTAAAAGTCTAATAAAGCAATATATTGAACATGACATACTCTATTAATTTAAAAATTCATGTTTTATGGACTTCATTTGTCTACTTCCTCTTTTTCCCTCATCTGAACTTTGAAAAGGGTGTTTTTGACCTTTTATGTGTGCCATTCAACTTTGTGTATGTTATTTGCATGCAAAACTAATGGACATAAATGTGAGAAAGTTCTTTTGTGTATTCATGATGATGGGCTTTTACAAAAGCAGTCTTGGTGTAGGAAATTTGACTGCAAGTTTTCTGATTTGTTCATATGCAGTTCAGAAGTAATGATTTTAAAATCTGGTGTTGATTCCATATGAAAAAGGTGCAAAATATATTGACAACTCATTCCTCCCAAATGTTTTTTGAGGGGCTTGCTTATTTATATTATTCAGTCTTTTTCAAAGTGTATCTTTAATAGTGCAGATCAGTAGTCAGGTAAGGAGGAATCTTTGTATCATTTGCAAAGGTAGAACCTGCATTCTGAAAATTCCTCACCTTATTCATTTTATTTTCCCCTATAGCTTATTCAAAATATAGACTCATAGAATAGGTAGGGTTGGATCCTCAGTTTTATAATCTAATGGAAATTTACAACTGTAGTCCTCTTGGAATTTGCAATTTTCCAGAGGGACCTCGACACACTTGTAAGGTGGGTTGAGGCCCGCCTTATGAAGCTTAGTCATTACAAGTGCAAGGTCCTACACCTGGGTCAGAGCAATCCCAGGCACAGCTACAGGTTGAGAAATGAAGAGATACAGAGCAGCCCTGCAGAGAAGGACCTGGGGATGTTAGTCAATGAGAAAATGAACATGAGCTGGCACTGTGCTCTTGCAGCTCAGAAAGCTAACCATATCCTGGGCTGCATCAAAACGAGTGTGACCAGCAGGTCAAAGGAGGTGATCCTGCCCCTATACTTTGCTCTTGTGAGACCTCGCTTGGAGTATTGTGTTCAGTTCTGGTGTCCTCATGGATATGGAACTGTTGGAAGAAGTCCAGAGGAGGGCCATGAGTATGATCAGGGGACTGATGCACCTCCTGTATGAAGACAGGCTGAGAAAGTTGGGGCTGTTCAGCCTGAAGAAGAGAAGGCTGCATTGAGACCTCATAGCAGCCTTCCAGGATCTGAAAGGAGGCTGTAAGGATGCTGGGGAGGGACTCTTCATTAGGGACTGTAGGGATAGGACAAGGGGTAATGGGTTAAAACTTAAAAAGGGGAAGTTTAGATTAGATATAAGAAAGAAATTCTTTACTGTGAGGTTGGTGAGGTGCTGGAATGGCTTGCCCAGGGAGGTTGTGAATGCTCCATCCCTGGCAATGTTCAAGGCCAGGTTGGATGAAGCCTTGGGTGATATGGTTTAGTGTGAAGTGTCCCTGCCCATTGTAGGGGGTTGGAACTAGATGATCTAAAGTCCTTTCTAACCCTAACTATTCTATGATCTATGAATTTAGACTTATTTCTTGAGGCTGTGAAAGCCCTGCAGTAGTTGTGTTGTGCTGTTGCTCTCTGGTGTTTGGAGAATAGAAACTGCAGAAAATTGTAAGGCTTACTGTGATTTTGAAAATTTCAGATACTATTGAAATTTCTTTGGAAATACATTGTATCATTGTCAGATTGTTTGCTATTATAAGATTGTTTTTCACCTTAGTTCTCCCAAAATAAGGCACAATAAAGAATGTTTTAAACACAAAGTCATATGGTCAAATACTAGAACATTAGTCAGAGGGTCATATATAGATTCATATACTTGTTCAACCTTTTTGTGCTTTATAACAAAATGCTTTCACATTCATCTAAACTAGTGCTGTTTCTTAGCACTGAAACATTTCAAGGGTAGCTGTTAAAGTCTGAAAAAATATGACAGCGAAAACCAACATGTTAATGGACAACAGAGAACAGAGGAGCCACATAAAGTTGTCTGAATGAAATTCATCCATATGTGTAAAAGGAGTCATGGATGCATGACTGCATCAGGCATTTACACTACATAGATGCACACACACACTACAGCTCTTTGTGTGTTTAAATCAATGCAAGTTAGCATGTTGTATGTTCACTGATGGCAGTGGGATGTTGTTTTGTTTTGGATGTGTCTGAGTTATGTGAACCTGAGTGTCAGAGAGCAGAATACTCCTGCTGGGTTCTCTGGATGTCTGTCGTGTGTTAAAAAAATATAAAATTAATGTATACACAAAACTTCAAAGCACAGAAAGAAAATAACAGTTGCATTAATAGGTACAACATTTTATAGTGATTTATTACTTTGTTTGATCATGCATTGTTTAACCAGGATTATTTTGTTTGCCATGTCCCAACTATATTTAGCACTAAAGGAGAAAATAATTTGATTTGCAGTATGTTTTATGTCTTATGTGAAACTAAAGTTTTAGTCACAGTTTAAAGTTGAATTTACTGGCACTTTTTTTTTTTTTTTTTTTTTTTGTCTTTCCAGAGGCATTAGATGCATTTTTCCATTAGGGAAAAGAAAGAAAGTAAAATAAATAAAAAAATAAGATCAAACCAGCCTCTTTATTGAAAAAATATATAAATGATTAAACAAAGACCTTTTACTTCTTTTGCAACTGCTAATTCATAACACCTTATCTCTGCACACAATCTTTGGCCATGAAAATACTAATTTCCTTTATCCATCATGTCATATTTTAGGGCAGACTAAAATAATACAATGCAAGCCAAGATATTACCACAGTGAAAACATCTTGCATTTTCAACATTTGGAATATATTAACCTTGCAGTATCCTTTCCCTGCAAGGGTGTAATGTTGTTTTCTCTGACCTCAGAACTGTATTAGAAGAACTGCACCCAAGCTTGGTTACCAGAATAATGTAAATACTACTTTATGTTCTTGGAATTTCTTATTGCAATTGCTGTAACTTTATACGTCTTTTGTTGGTTTTTTTCCCTCAATACTCAGTAAAGATTGGCCTTTGCTCTAGAAAAGTCATTTTGTTCTACTATGAACTCTTTCTTGTTATGCTATGTGCAGAAATCTGGCCTTAATTATTGAAATAATTGAAAATGTATGCTATATGTAAATATTCTGAGACTAAGAGCATTGTTGTAAAACAACTTAGTAGCAGATTTTTGTTGTAGGAAGAAAGAAAGAAAGATTGCAAAGAAGGAAGATCTCTTGCTTAGCTGCATTCTGAAACTCATGCAGAGGCAGCTCTAGTTGGGAGAGTTTGTATCAGTTGTATCAGCGGAGACAACATGCTTATGCATTTGCTCTTTAGCTCAGCAATTTATTTTGCTGACAGTTGCCTCACAGAAATCACTGACTGACTGCTGTCTGTTAGCTGTCTGATTCACACATCTAAAAGGCAACCAGGGTTTCTTGCAGCTTAGTTAAACTGAATTGGGCTTTGCTCTTTTTTGCAATTTCATTCTCAAATCTCATAGAATCATAGAATCATAGAATAGTTAAGATTGGAAAGGACCTTAAGGTAATCAAGTTCCAACCCCCTGGCCATCGGCAGGGGCACCTCACACTAAACCATATCACCCAAGGCATATTAAAGCTCCCCTGTGTGTCCACTTATAAAAGAATTTTCATGTGTGTTAACCTTACAGAATGATTTAGGTGAAAAATACTTAGGTGAATTTGGAAATTTTGTTCCAGTGAATCACTATTATGGGGTAAATTGATGTCTTCTCTGTGCAATCTCTTTACAAGTAGGTTTGACATGATCATCTACATCATGCACTCATGAAGAAATGCTGAGTATCCCAGAAGCTGGTCTAGCAATGTTCTTAAACCATGACATCTGAAAAAGAAGTACAACTTTAAAGCCAGAGAAGTTAGAAATAATAGTGAAGATCTATAGAGCCAACATAACTTGTCTAATACTTTAGCAACAGTTAAGTGCTGCAGGAATTTTTTCAGCAGAAATCTTAAACAGAAATAGATAATGTTGATTGATAAAACTATTCTGTAGAATACCACTCTAAGAAACTATATTAAAAATTAACAGCTGTACAAAGCAAATCTTTTGACTACATTTTGCTTCTCAATATGAGAATTTCTGTAGGAGCCCTTCCTGTAGTAAGACATTTAGTAAACGATGTTGTGACCTACTCTTCTTTCCTGCTGGAAGGTCTGGGGGTGAGACTAGAGCTTAATTATGACCTGGAAGATGAACTAAGCACTCATTGTTTAGTTTTGGGGAGCATATCCTTTTGTTGAAGACTCATGAGTTCTCCTGGGGTTTTGTTGTTCTATTTTTAACAGGATTTTTTTTTGTGGGGAGCTAGAAAAGGAGAGGGAAGAAATCCCATCCTCTCAATCTCTATGAAGCATATAGCCTCAAACTGTATTGCAGCTATGCTTCACAGACCCTACACTTTAAAGGAATTTCAGTTGTAGCCACTGAAGCTTACCTTGTAGTTTTTTCATTTCATGAAGTTCCTTCACAGTAAGGTCTAACTTACACTATATTTAATGACATGCAATAGCTCATTTCTGAATAGATGTAAACAAGCAGCAAACTGGAAATACAAACTAAAGAGATACAGGTGGGTGTTGTCACATAGATGAGATTTGGTTTTCTTAAATTACAGTTATGACACCCCTGGATGATCCGTGATCCTGCCATATTATGATGTGAAAGATGTATATTGCCATAATTTCTCTAGTGATGCTCACTGTTGTTTCCTTGTCAGCTTTAACAGCAAAGCAACTGGACAGACTAAACTGAAATGATTTATCCTCTGCAAATGTAACAGTGAAAGTACATTGTCATGGTAATGGGCTAGACTTTCTCCTGAAATGAAGATAGCAAGTGCAACAGGCTTTTTCTGCTTGCAACATGTCATATTTCATGGTGTCACTGACACTATCATGTATTACAGACTTGCATGAGGCCACTACCTCTGCCTCATTCTCTTCCTTCTGTTTCCTTCTTTCTTTGGTTCATCAAGGACAAATATTATTCCATAAGGTCTCATTCTTTCCTTTGTAAAAGTATCTTTTTCAAGAGTCAAGTAAATGCTCCAAGTGAACAGATTTTATCATTCTTTGTTCCTAAAATGGTTTGTTTGGAAAAGAGAAGATTGCTCTCTGTGTTCCCTGAAAAAGCAGAAAGGAATTGCTACAGGATGGAGAGGAGTGTGCAGAATTCAAGAACAAACTGTTTCCCTTCAGTCTTTGAGTTTTGAATTCTATCCCTGTTTACAGTCCTTTTTTGTTTTTCTGGAGTTTGGGGAGTTTAATTTCTTAAATTAATGCATATGTTTATTGCATGTATTATATGGAAGTAACTTTCTATGACTTTTAGCTGCAGGAGTGATATAAAAATATCCCTTCCTTGCTGCTAGAAAAACAGACTCATTGGGGAATGTTTGAATTATTTTTAAGTTTAGGACATTATGTCAGAATGTAAGAAAAATCTTCCAATGACCTCTTTAAGGTTAGTATTTAATCTGTTTTTTTTCTGTAATAATGAAATATTTTTAGAAGATTGGGTTTTAGAGGAAGATACTGAAAAAAAATTAAATACATTATCAGTTTCATCAGCACCATCGTCCTCCATACCAGAGAGGCTTTAACTTCTTGGCTTGCTTAATTGCAACACATGTTTAACATTAATGAATAATCTGGGCAATATTGTTAAGTTCACCCCTTGATCACAAGCCCACCTGTATGCTGCATCTCTGTCTTGATGGTTTGAGCTGTCATGGGCCCACAGGGCTAAAAATAATTCACCCATATGTTGCCAATCTAAGTCCATCTGAGCCACTTCAATCTTAGCAGCTTTATCCACTTGTTGGTTATTGTGGTGTTCCTCAGTGGCCCAACTCTTAGCTATGTGGGTATCTACATGGCGTACCCTCACCACCAGCTTCTGCACCCGGGCAGCGATATCTTGCCATAATGCAGCAGCCCAGATGGGTTTACCTCTGTGTTGCCAGTTGCTCTGCTTCCATTTCTGCAACCACCCCCACAGGGCATTTGCCACCATCCATGATCCAGTATAGAGATAAAGGACTGGCTACTTTTCTTGTTCAGCAATGTCCAAGGCCAGCTGGATGGCTTCCACCTCAGCAAACTGACTTGATTCACCCTCTCCTTCAGCAGATTCTGCAACTCCTTGTCAAGGACTCCATACAGCTGCTTTCCATCTCTAATGCTTTCTCACAAGTATGACAGGACCCATCAGTAAATGATGCATATTGTTCACTTTCTGCTAGTTTATTATATGGTAGGGACTCTTCAGCATGCATCACATCCTCCTCTGGTGACATTCCAAAATCTTTCCCTCTGGCCAGTCCATGATGACTTCTAGAATTCCTGAATGACTGGGATTTCCTATTCAAGGTCATTGTGTAATTAGTGCAACCTATTTATTCCATGTAGCATCAGTCCGTGATGTGTAGAGGAGACCCTGCCTTTCAACGTCCAGCCCAGCACGGGCAGCCGGGGTGCCAGGAGGAGCTGTGCTTCAGTGCCAATCACTTCCAAAGCAGCTCAAACCCCTTCATAGGCTGCCAGTATCTCTTTTTCAGTTGGGGTATAGCTGGCCTCAGATCCTTTGTTTCCCTAACTCCAAAGGCCGAAGGGTCGACCTCGAGTCTGCCCTGGAGCTTTCTGCCAGAGGCTCCAGGTAGGACCATTCTCCCCGGCTGTGGTGTAGAGCACATTTTTTACATCTGGCCTGATCCAGAGAGGTCCAAGGGCTACTGCATGAACTATCTCTTGTTTAATTTGCTCAAAGGCTTGTCATTGCTTAGGGCCCCCTTTGAAACCATTCTCCTTCCGGGTCACATGACAGAGAGGACTTTGTAATTTGGGATGTGCATTCTCCAGAACCCCACAGCACCCAAGAAAGCTTGTGTTTCTTTCTTATTAGTTAGTGAAGGCATTGCTGTTATCTTGGTGATCACATCTGTGGGGATCTGGAGCTGTCCATCTTGCCATTTTATTCCAAAAATTGAATTGGCTGTGCAGGTCCCTTGACCTTATTCCTGCTTTCAGCAGGATTTGAATTATTTTCCTCCCTTTCTCAAAACCTTCTTCCGCTGTAGCGTCCCACACAATAATGTCATCAATGTATTGCAGGTGTTTTGGAGCTTGCCCCTGTTCCAGTGCAGTCTGGATCAGTCCATAGCAGATGGTAGGGCTGTGTTTCCACCCCTGGGGCACTCAGTTCCAAGTGTACTGGACACCCTTCCAAGGAAAAGCAAACTGTGGCCTGCACCCTGCTGCAAAAGGAATTGAGAAAAATGCACTGGCAATATCAGTCGTGGCATACCACTTGGCTGCCTCTGACTCCAACTGATACTGAAGTTCTAGCATGTCTGGTACGGCAGCACTCAATGGTGGTGTGACTGCATGCAGGTCATGACAGTCTACTGTTAGTCTTCACTCTCTGTTAGAATTTTGCACTGGCCATATGGGTCTATTAAAGGGTGAGTGGGTCCTACTGATCACTCCTTGACTCTCCAGTCTATGGATCAGCCTATGAATGTGAATCAGGGAGTCTCGGTGCAATATTCCCGCTGGTGCACTGTTGTGGTCGTGATTGGCATTTGTTTTATTCCGACCTTCAGCAATCCCACAACAGAAGGATCCTCTGAGAGACCAGGCAAGGCGGACAGCTGCTTAATTTCCTCTGTCTCCAGAACAGCAATATCAAAAGCCCATTGATACCCTTTTTTGTCTTTTAAGTACCCTCTCCTGAGGACCACTCACAATGGGGTGCTTTTGCCACTTCCTCCCAGTCAGGCTGTTTTCAGCCTCCACTACAGTCAACTCTTGGGATCCTCCTGTCACTCCAGAAAGACAAGTGAGTTCCACCCCTTGACAGCTTGATGACATCAGGGTACACTATGCACTGGTGGCCACTAGAGCCTTATACTTCTATGGGACTGATGTGCCAGGCCATCTGATTCACACAGTCCAGTAAATCCCATTGTCCCCTACCTCCAGCTGGCTGGAGGCAGGGCCCCTACAATAGTGATTACAAGATTGGTCACTTACATCTTGTTGACAAGGGTTAGTCTTTATCACAGGAGCTGGAGTAAAGTCAGATCCTCCACTTCATCTGGGAACCTGCTCACCAGAGACTGAAGCCGCAGCTTTCACGTGATGATCATCTTTGACCTTTGTTGTCCTCTTCAATTCACTCACCCATTCCTCCAGAGCTGAGGTAGGTTTTCCATCCCACTTCCTCATGTCTTGCTCGTAATCTTGCAGGTAAAACCATAGGGTGCCCTTTGGCGTATACCTCTTATATCTTCTCTCTTCAGCAGTAGGATGCCTTTTGTTAATAGTTGAGATTTTGGTTGGTACATGTTGGAAGCTAAATAGATTGGATAGATTGTCTCTCAATTGTTTGAACTCCTGAGACAGTTTTTCCACAGCTGAAATGGTGGAAGGGGTGAGATGGTCTTCGAACTCTAGGAGCTGATGAATCGTTTAATTTCACTGTATTGTGTCATTCCAGGTTTATTTCTACCAATGAGTGGGCACATGATGACGGTGAACTCCCTGTAAATTTCTGCCACATGGGCTGTGTACATTTGACTTCATCTGGATCTACTGGTGCGTTCCCACCATCTGGCCTGTAATAGATCATCTCTTCTCTACAATGGCTGATTCCCTCAGAGACTGGATGCCTTTCTCTGGTGTGGTCTGTTTGGCTGAATGACTCATCCATTTACTAGTTTCAAACAAGTTTACATCGAATTGTGCCTAGAAGGGAAAAAAACCCAGCTATTTGCTATTAGCATTTGTAATGCCTGCTTAGCTTATAATGATATATTAGTAAGGCCATCATTTAATATTATGATTGACATATAGAAAGAAGAGTGAGAGACATAATTTTAAAAAAAGACTGATTTATAAAGGGAATTGGAGGCCACCATAAACAGTATTTCTTCATTGTATTTCTGCAAGAACAGACTACTTGCTTGTGTACTGTGTAGAAAATTAATCCTGAATTAAACTGTATGGTTTGTGTACAAATGGCTTGTAAATTTTGTCTGGTATAGGAAACAGAATGAAAACATATCATGGATTCTAAGTAAATTTTTAGCATGTTTATATTAGTAAAACATAATTATTCAGCTATAAATATTTAGTGGGGGTACTATGTTTATGTATTGGTAGCATAATGGAGTCATTAAATACTTTAACTGAACTCAAACTTAGCAAGATGAAATTATTAAGAACGGAGAAGGAAAAAAGAGTGGAAGAGTGCTCAAGTTTTTCATACTTCCATTCTGTCTACTACCCATAAGGCCAGCATGCATCTATTTATTACCCTTCCCATCAGATTCTTTTTTTCTTTTTCTCTCCCTCTACCCAAGGATATAAAACTCAAATATGTGCCTTTGGCTCACACTATTTTCTTCTTAATGTTAGCAAGTATTCTTGTGGTGAATCAGGCAAAGAAAACACCTATACATTTTTCAACAACTTTATTTGCTTAAATCATTTAAAGGAAATTAACTACACCTTCTCAAGGATATTCTTCCTTTCTACTAGGTTAGTATTTTCAAGCCAATTGTATTAAAAAACAGGTGTTTGCAATGCTAGTAGATTGAACTTTGTCCAAGTAAACGGAAAACAAATGTTAGATGACTTTGCATTCTGTAGCTCTGTGAAGAATTAAGTGGTGTATGTTTGTGTTTGAGCATAGTATAGTTAATTCATGTGTTGCTTTTAGCAAGGAAATAGTAACTGGATATTTTTTACATACCAACACAACGGAGTAATAAATGTGCCCATTTAATAAACTGAAAACGTTAACAGTGCATCCTGGTTGATAGGAAGTCGTATTCCTGATTCAATAGTTCCCCCAGGCAGTCCATTTTTAAGGACACAAGAATACACTTTGTAGCCTGGAGTTCCATGCCCCACTCCACTGCCCTTAGAAGTAAAGCAAACAAGTTTGGATTTCAGTTGGAGGGCAAATAGTCTTGCACTTTTCTCAGAACTTGTGTCATGAATGTGAAAAGATGAAAGCTGATTTTGATGATTGCAAGCTGGTAGAATGTCTTCACATACAGAACAAAATGTGAATGTTTAATAACAAATTAGTGCCAGATTTTCCAGGGTTATGTGCAGACTGTGTTCACAAAAACTTTATGGTTTCTACTTCCACCTAAATGCTTTTTCTTTCCCTAACCCATACTCAAATTTACAATGGTCAACAATATATATATAAAAAGAAAAAAAAAAGTGTGAACACTGGGAATAGGGAAAAGATCATTTGATAATTCTTTGTGATAAGTTGTCAGAAATGAGGATACTTTCACTCATACCAAAAAAGGTTTTCTGCTAAAAAAAATTGCAATGTACCTGTTTTCTTATATAAGAATATAATGTTTTTAAACAGTGAGTCTTTTTATACTTGAAGATCTTCATTATATCCTACACAGACTTTCTGGTTTCCTAAATAATTTTGAATATTAAAAAAAAAAAAGCCACTATAATTGCACAGATTTAAAATCTGGAGCTTCTGCTAATAGTCTTTAAGCACTAACTACTCCCTCGATAGATTTAGTATTACTTCTCTGCCCCACAGTTCTGTGTTTTATCATTAATGTCATAATATCAGTCCTACTGGTATTTCTTATTTTACATGTGTTCTAGGAAATAACAAATACTATTATTTCTATTAGCTGTAAGGACAAAACACATGCTATCATGCTATATCTTGACAGCAATGCTGCAATTTCAATTTAATGTATTATAAATGCAAAAAAAATACCCCATGGTTGAAAGAGGTGTTCTGATAAGTTTTCATTGATATTGTAGTGTAACAGATAGACATTCCTGAAAAGTATTTTTGTGATGACAAGACAGTTTGTTGACTGGTTTTGTACACAACCTGGATTTGTGGGCTGCCTCACTGCTATATCTGTGACATTAATGAAGAGGCTGGTAACCTTGGGCACAGTTCAGTATCTGTGCAAAATTTTTTGCTGTGAACTCTGCTACTGAGACACCTGGTTAGAGGATTCACTGTATAATCAAAGTTTGGGTTAGATTTACTCCTTACTTCTTGTTACTGTGTTAGGAAGGTTGAGATGACAGCAGCATTTTGCAGTTGGCAGCTGTTTTGAAGTGAGTCCCCACATTGTTTTAGGCAGAATGATTTGGTCCATGGACACACTCTGAGACAGCTAAACTGGGAGCTCTGGGCCAGATACTTACTGAGGATATCTCAACCACTAGTAAGATTCAAAAGCATAAGTGACCCTTTGCACAGCTTTGAAGCATCTGGGAGGTGGGCATTGTCAATTTAGGGAGCCAGAGTCAACCTTATCTGAACTAGAAGACTCAAAGAACATTTAGTGTAGCTGCTGGGGACTTATGACTAGCTACTACACCTGCTCATGTAGGTAAGAACTTCGTGGTAAATGTTGCAAAGGCAAAGCAAAAAGTAAACTATGAAGAGCTTAGCTGATTTTTAATACAATAACCCTAAATATGCAGTTTTAGCTTGACCCTCTTTTTTTCTGAGATACGCAGTCTCATAACAGCAGAGCAGAGGTTGCCCAAGAGTCATATGGAAACAGAATGTGACTGTAATTAGACTGCATATACGAAGGCAGGAGGATTAATTCAAGGAGGAATAAGATGAAGTCACACAAGATGGAAAGATAGCTGGTTTGATTTGTTCATATCTGAAATTCAAAACAGACTTGGGAGAAAATGCATAAAGCAGAGATCACTGAACTTAGAGTGAACCAGAACAAATGAGATTCATATGGCTGTAAGACCCAGTTGATGAAATCTTTAAAAACATGAGTACTCTTTAAAGTCTGTTTAGAAGCCTGTGGTCTTGCTAGCTAGCAAGTACTTTGTACAATGATTGATCTGCACAAATTAATTTGCTAAGAGAAACAAATAATGGAGTAAGTGCTCACATTTTTCAGGACACAGCCAGTAACTCCCAATTGGCTGCTATTTGAATCCTTTTCCAGTAAATCAGTGCAAGACTAAGTAAGGTTCATGATATAATTAGGCAATTACAGTCTTTGGCTGTTTAATTAAATATGACTTTTTGCAAATATTTTGTTGCCAGGCTGTTAAAGCTTTATAGGTACACAGTTTTGGAAGTAACATATAAACTTGGGAAATGATGCTCTTTGATCTTTGAGGTTTTCTGTTCTTTGAAGTTTTTTTCTAAAGTCACTTCAATATAAATGATAATTTAATGCAGCAGAGTGGAAAAATAATCTTAAACCATGGAGTATTAACATACAAACCCTGATACCTTTTCATGTGCCTCTTATATTTAGTAATCCTCCCTCTAAAAACAGTTTTACAATTTTTGTGTTTGCTGAACTGCTAGGAGTCCAACAGTAGATACTTTTTTTCCTGTGTGCTTTTAGGTTAATCTCCTGGTTTTCATTCTCCTTTGTTTTAAAAATTTTAATCCTTTTTGAAAGGTATGTTTTCCTCTGTGATCAGCAAACTCATTGCAAGCATAAATGCTATTTGTTAAAAATTCCTTATGTCTCTGCTTATCACTCCTTTCTTTCCAAAATTTTCCCTTTGAGACCTCTACTGTTATGATGTCTGAGCTTCTGACAGTAATTTCAACAGTTGTTTTTGGAAACACTGTTATGAAATTGGCAAGAATTATTTCCATGTGTGAAAGGTAGGAGCAAGACTTCTGATTGCAGGGTCTCAAAAAATCAAAGTTAGGAATGTTGCTTTAGAGATGTTTTATTTTCTTTCATCTCTCCACTTTTATTACGTCAAAAGGATTATGTAAATATTTAATTTTTCTAGGATTATATGTGATCCTCTCTATGCTAGTTATATGGTAGTGCTCAATTATTTTTTTTTTTTAACATTAGCAATTTCTAGGGTTCTAAAACATGCAAACCTTACTTTCAAGGGATAGGCTTGTTTAATCCAGATTTTGAAAGGACTTGAGGAATTGGGAGGAGGATGCCACCTGATGGTTTTCACTCTGTCTTTACTAGTAAGTAAAGGAAAAGCTACTGTGTGTCTTTCATAATAAAGTGTTAGGTACAGGGGCTATAGTTATTTTCTCTAATTCAGAAGCTGGAGATTAATAATTTGCGATGTGGGGAAGTGGGTAGAATAAATTTCAGCAGACAACTTTTTTGGAGCGCTAGGGAGACTCAATAATGAATGTGTTCCTTTTTCAAGGAGACATAAAAGACATTTTTTTTTCTTATACAATGCTTTCACTTTCAAACTGTGTCTTGATGGAGCAAAAATCTTCTTGCCCACAGCTTAGAACAAATAAACAATAGCTATCCAATGTGATTCAGTAGGCTGTAGTAGCATTACTGAAATAGATAGTCTTGTAATTCTCTCTTGCTAGTTTTCCAGCAGATAAGCTGCTGAGGTTGCCCTCAGCAAGTTTGCCGATGACACCAAGCTGTGTGATTTGGTTGGTATGCTGGAGGGAAGGAATGCCATTCAGAGGGACCTTGACACACTTGTGAGGTGGTCTGATGCCAACCTCATGAAGTTTAACCATGTCAAGTGCAAGGTCCTATACCTGGGTTGGAGCAATCCCAGGCACAGCTACAGGTTGGGCAAAAAGGAAATTCAGTGCAGCCCTGCGGAGAAGGACTTGGGGGTTTTGGTCAATGAGAAAATGAACATGAGCCAGCTTCAGTGTGCGCTCGCAGCCCAGAAAGCCAACCATATGCTGGGCTGCATCAAAAGAAGTGTGACCATCAGGTTGAAGGCTGTGATCCTGTCCCTCTACTCTGCTCTCGTGAGACCTCACTTGGAGTATTGTGTGCAGTTCTGGTGTCCTCAACGTAAAAAGGACATGGAACTGTTGGAACAAGTCCAGAGGAGGGCCACAAGGATGATCAGGGGACTGGAGCACCTCCTGTATGAAGACAGGCTGAGAAAGTTGGAGCTGTTCCTAAAGAAGAGAAGCCTGGAGAAGAGAAGGCTGCATGGAGACCTCATAGCAGCTTTCCAGGATCTGAAGGTGGGCTATAGGGATGCTGGGGATGGACTCTTCATTAGGGACTGTAGTGACAGGACAAGAGGTAACAGGTTGAAACAAACATGGAAGTTTAGATTGGATATAAGGATGAAGTTCTTACTTTGAGGTTGGTGAGGTACTGGAATGGGTTGCCCAAGGAAGCTGTGAATGCTCCATCCCTGGTGATGCTCAAGGCCAGGTTGGTCAAAGCCTTGGGTGACATGGTTTAGTGTGAGGTGTCCCTGCCCATGGCAGGGGGCTTGGAACTTGATGATCTTAAGGTCCTTTCCAACCCTAACTATTCTATGATTCTATGATTCTAATGGGTCCTTATGGTACGAGGTATCACATTCCTTTTTCAGGAAAAAAGTCCCCCTGCTGCTGGGGACTGGAATGAAATCTTTTCCTAGATACCCTTATAAAACTGTACCCAAGCAATTATGCATTATACAGAATGTGGCCCTCTTGAAACAGCGACAACTCTGTTAAGTCTTCTAAAGGGGCTGTGTTACATTCATTTTGTCTTCAGAAAAATAATTTCAAATTTCAATGTAAATATATTTGAGCTATTACAAACAAAAGGGAGGCTGCTTCTTATACAGGAAGTACCCTATCTTTGCCCCCTGGATTTTCCTTTCAGAATAGTTTCTTTGACATGTAGCAAGAATGACTCAAGTTTGCTAAGCTTTTACTAGATGCTTATTACTTTTTTGAGGACCTCCTTCTACCATCAGTAGGGAAGCTGAATAGCGGTGAACAGTTTTGCCACTCTGTCTTATAAACTGTATTTTCCATCCATGCATCAAACTCACCGATGGATTTGGTACTGAATGATCTGCCATGAAACATCTTTTTCAATAACACGATATTTCTCTTAAGGAAAGCAGATTAATGAATTGACTGATCTTTTGGCAGAAACATTCATCTAAATTTTATTGAATTGCTATGTGTTTTGTTATACAACTAATACTAAAAAAGATGACATTTTTTGAGTGGGTGTACCCGTGTTAAAAGCTATCTTTATGCTCTTTCCACATATTTTCGTATGAAACAATTATAAAATCCGTGCAACTGAGGAAACTGAGGTATTTGGAATAAAACGTGAAAGTGGGAGACAGAGATATATAGAAAGATAAATGACAAAATTACTAATTTTTGATACTCAGTAATTCAGTAGCATGGTAATTAGAAATGCATGAAGCAACTTTTGGAATACCTGTCCTGATAGCAAGACCGTTCCTTTTTTTAAGATGCCTGACCTGTCTTGTTCTCAAATGCCATTTTGCTTCTGAATTAATCTTTCTGAATGGAAGCTACCTTCCAGCTGGGTACTTTCACAAAAACATTTCATTTTAGACAAAATAATGTATTTCTGAAATAGAAAATCACATTACCACTTCCTGAACAGCTTTACCAACCTGGATTTAAAAACAGCTAACCTGGAACACATGAGTTATTCCTCACTTTAGTGTCTTGAGTATTTGAGAAGGGAAAATTATATTGGCATTTAATAACATATCACAAGGTCTTTCAGTCTTCTGATGTTAGCATATGTGAATAGATTAATCTTTTATTGATTACTGATTGGTCAGTTAGGAGTCAGTGGGATCATGATAACTTAGTATTTCTTGTTTGTGCAGATCTCAGCATTAGGCTGGCTGATATGCGGCTAATGGGACATGACTGCAACAATTTTTCTTGCACGCATTCTTGCAGGCCTTTTTCTTGCACAATAACTGAATTTTTGAGCTTAGGATATAAATGATTGTGTAATATTAGCAGTGTGGTCATAACTATACCTAATTTTCCTGTTATTTACAAGGCTTCTACTTTTTCTGTTGCATCTATTCTTGCACATTTCATTTTGGCCTGGTGCTACAGTTGAAAGTTCCCCATGATTCCCTTGTAGCCTATATAATATAGCTACCTTGCAAAGCATTCTTTAAAAGCTTCAGACATCCTTAATTTTAGCTTATCTGCTACTTCTGAAACCTTTCATGGACTGAAGTAGTGAATATTTGGAGAATTACAGGGTTTTGATATAAAAGTCTTCCAATAATATGAGATCAGAGATGGGGAGAGGGTGATTGGTTGGGTAAAGGCAGCCAACTGAAATTTTTTTCATTACTTTTCAGCTCTTGCAATGAGATCTTAATGAAGTTCAAAATGCAAAGAATATGCTTTTATTTGTAATCTAAGGACTGTTGCTTTTCAGTAATCACCATTTCTCCCTCATAATATCTCTTCAGGAAAGAATCAGACATATATTATTAAAAAGAAGAACAGAGTTTGACTCAGCAAGGTATTTTTCAGATGCTAGGGTATGAAGACAAAGTTTTATTGCAGTGTATCCATGTAAGTAATGCCCTTAAATGACAGTATGTAAGCCTGATCAGTTCTGAAAAACTATATTTTGACATGCTGAATTCTCAGTTATAGGTGTCTATTACTATCTGAGATGTCTAGCGTTACTTGAGACATCAGCACATGGATGACACATAGAATACCAGATCTATGGAGATGCGTTCTTTTCATTAGCAGTTGAAGCATGATAAAATTATATTGATATATCTGAAATGGCACCAAACTTCTATGTCTTTTATTTGAAAGAGGTCTTCACATCTAAGCTTTTATTTACCTAGTGTCTTGCTCTTCTATTTTAATATTTTAATTGACAGAAAATCTACAAGTTTAGATAACAGTAGAAATTTTGGCACACTTTTTTATCCATCCAGAACTAGATATGCAGCTTTGGAACTAACTGCAGGAAGAAAAATGCCTGTGCCATGGGGATGAGCCATGAAGCTCCTGAATCTTAGCCATTTTCAATCTTGTTTTCAATAGTGACCTGCAGTAATTGTCTGTATTACAGGGAGGGGTGTTAGAAACTACAATTCTTTCCTTTGACCTTAATCTCTTTGCAGAATTCTTTATTTGAAAACTGTCTGTTGGAGACTGTTTTTTCCTTAGTACAGAAGAATTCTTAAAATGTATTTTGTCCTTTCTTTGGAATAATGTACATCTATTTTGGGGAAATGGGTAATGATAAGGGCTCAGAGCATCACCTGACTTTAACTAAGCTGCAGTCTGATGCTTGAGACTGATAAATCTCCCAGGATCCGTGGTAGTCAAAGGTAGTAAGGGTAAGAATAGGTAAAGAAATGCTAATGTAATGATAAATTAGATCCATTAGAAGCTCCTACATATCAGCAGGATATTTTACTGACTACTTTGGGCTTGACATCATATGAATGCAGGCATTTGGTACTTTTTCTCCAGTCTGTACCTAGGCAGATTGAGCATGTTTCCGCCAAGCACTTGAGCAAGAATAAGATTGTATTGGCTTGCAATATACACTGCAGAAGTAACCTTTTCTAGCATGACAAGGCCATTTTCTAGAGATATTCTTGTTAGCTCTGCTTATCTGAATGCACTAGTGGTTAACTCATAGAGAAATTGTTATTGTCAGCTGCAAAGTAGTTTTAGAAACTGAACATGTAACTAAGAAGGATTTTCTGCCTAAAGGCAAAGTCATAAAAAGGTTCATGAGCCCTGAAATCTTTTTTTTCTTTTTTTTTGTCTCAAAATAGGAAGTCACTGGATCTTGGATTTTCAGTCTAATTTCACTCTTACAGAACTGAATTTCATTCAAATTCAGAATCTCTCTATGGTGTTACAGCATAGTTATGCAAGTAAATTAAGAGCAAAAGTCGTGGAATGTGAAAATTATTGACGCTTTGGGTAGGAGCAAGTCATCTAACAGTGAAACAGGTGAGAAAAAAATCATGAACGTGCCTTGAAACGGAAACCTACATAAACATCCTGATTTATAACAGACACCCCTCTGGCAATTTAATTTAAGATGCATCCATACTTCTTAGAGTGTGGACACGAACCAGGTATCCATATCTCCAAGGAGCTGCTGTCAGGATAGTCTATAATCTGCTTGCTTTTTCATTCATAGAATCAACTAGGTTGGAAAAAACATTCATTACCCCAGGGCCTCATCTACACGTTTTTTGAGCACTTCCAGGCACGGTGATTCTACCACTGCCCTGGGCAGCCTGTTCCAA
Organism: Melopsittacus undulatus; assembly: GCF_012275295.1. Taxonomy (NCBI): domain Eukaryota; kingdom Metazoa; phylum Chordata; class Aves; order Psittaciformes; family Psittaculidae; genus Melopsittacus; species Melopsittacus undulatus. The sequence continues at coordinate 66,011,432 of NC_047557.1, read as the reverse complement.
TACCTGATCACCCTCTCTGTGAAGAAATTTTTCTGAAAATCCAATTTAAGCCTCCCCTGGCTGAGCTTAAGACCGTTACCTCTTGTTCTGTCTTTTGTTACTTGGGAGAAGAGACTGACCCCAACTTCACTGCAACATCCTCTCAGGTAGTTGTAGAGAGCATTAAGGTCCTCCTCAGTCTTCTCTAGAACACCCCCAGTTCCCTCATCACATGTGTGCTCCAGCCCCTTCATCAGCTTCATTGCCCTTCTCTGGACCCACTCCAGTGCCTCAGTGTCTCCCTTGTAGTGAGGGGCTCAGAAATGAACACAAGACTCAAGGTGCAGCCTCACCAGTGCAGTACAGGAGGATGATCATTGCCCTGGTCTTGGTGGCCACACTATTGCTGATACAGGCCAGGAGGCTGTTGGCTTTCTTGGCTGCCTGGGCACAAGCTGGCTCATGCTCAGCTGCGTCAATCATCACACCTATGTCCTTATCCACTGAACAGCTTTCCAGGCACCCTTCCCTAAGCCTGTAGTGTTGCATGGGGTTGTTGTGGTCCAAGCGCAGCAACCGGCATTCTGCCATGTTGAACCTTATGCCCCTGGCCACAGCCCATCTATCCAGCCTGTCCAGATCCCTCTGCAGAGCCTTCCTACCCTTCCTGCAGTTCAACACTGCCAGACAATTTCGTGTCATCTGCAGATTTGCTGAGGGTGCACTCTATCTCCCCCTCCTGATCATCAGTGAAGATATCAAACAGCACTGGCCTTGACACCAAGCCCTGAGGGACACCACTAGTGACCAGTTGCCAACTAGATGTAACACCATTCACCACCACTCTTTGGGCTCTGCCATTTAGCCAGTTTTCAACCCAGCAAAGAATACACCTCTCCAGCCCATGAACAGCCAGTTTCTCCAGGAGAACACTGTGGAAGACAGTGTCAAATGCTTTACCAAAGTCTAAATAGACAATGTCTTCAGCCTTCCCCTCATCAGCCAGGCGGGTAACCTTATTGTAGAAGGAAATCAGGTTGGTTGAGTTGGTTCCCTCTGGACAAATCTTTTGTTCACATCTGCAAATACCCCAAATGTACCATCTTCTTGTGAGAGCTGAGCTTACTAGTGACTGATCCAGGTTTAAGATATTTTTCTTATCATTGTGTCCCAGCATGTGAGTAGTCACTCTGTTATTCGTGGTGGTCATATTTGAATTATTCTTGACTGAGTATATGTTTCATAGTTTGCTTCTTCGAGTGCATTTTTCTACCACAGGAGACCAATTTTGAAAGCTTTCTTTGGTAGAGATTTTTCAAATATTTCCATACAGAAATGTAAAGAGGGTCTCTCAAAGGTATAGTGTTCTTAGTCATTGTTGTAAAACAACTGGGATTGGGTGCTTATAACACTAATTCTGTAATATTGCAGCACATTAAGGAGAAACATAAAGGAAAGTACTAGGAACAAAAGTGATAAACTTGTGTATTTCTCTGTTCATGTTGTTAACAAGTGGTTTTTAAAACCATGTTCCAAACCTCATGAAAAACAATACCTAAAGACCCACAGGGTAAGTTTTACTTTATGGAGGCCATAATATAAGCTACAGTTGTGCTGGCTGTTCGTAGTAAGTGTCTAATTCCCAGGAATTGCCAGAAAATTGTGAAATAAAAATGCAAATCAGATTTCCAGTAAAAAAATCATTTAAACCAGGATTTATTCAGTTACTTCTGTGTTTCAGGAAAGCTTTACCTGTATTCTTACAGAAGAAAGAAGTCAGTGTCTGGTAATATCTACAAGTGAAATGCTGAGATCATCCTAATTGACTTGAAATTCCTCACTAAGGCTCTCGAATTAAGAACAGGTCTGCCTGAGCTTTTTTCAGTAGGCAGTAGAAAGGTCTCTGCTTTTCAGGAGAAAAAGTGCCACTTAGAGATGCTTTCTTCTCTCTGTAGGTGTACATATTGGTTAGGACAAATCAAATTGCAGCACTGAATTGAAAAGCCAGCAAATGGCAAAGCAGAGGTTCTTTCATATATGTCATTAACTCAAGCCCTAGTGCGTTTATCTCATGTAGACTGGGAGCCAGTGATATTTACTTGGTAAGGATCTGTGATATGGGATGTATTTCAACTAAAAAATTGCTTTCTCTTTCTGAAATGTATTCCCTGAAGAATATGTAGACTATGGCTGCAGGATACAGAATGACTGCAAAGTGGTAAGACTTTCTAAATTTTTTTCTTTTCTTTGCATATTTTTTTAGTATTGTTTGCCTATGGAACTATTTTCAGATGAGAAACAGTTCATGTTTTAGGTTTTCAAGGTATTGCTGCTTTTTACTTTTAAGAATCCTTAATTATTCCGTGATGAAAATCACTTGAAATTGGGTCACTGACTCTTAAAGTATATATGTGAATGTTGCTTTTGATGCTAAGAGCATGTTTATCACCTGGCACCTTTATAAATCAAATTAACTGAAGATACAAATGGCTCAGGACACTGCTTCTGAGAACTTTGTATAAATAACAAGCCTCCAACAACACTACAGCGTGCATAAAATACATCAGTACATTTCGGTATGTTTTAAGTCCTGATACTTTTTTTTTGCTAATTCTTGTTGTATGTGCCTACTTCAGTGCTGTACTACTTGGACTGCATTACTAGTGAGGGGCACACTTCTTGTTGCCTTATCTCATTAGCATGTGTTTATTATGTGTTTTCTGTGTAATTACTGTCCCAGAACAGTAGAAAACGAAATTAGATGGTAAAAATCTGAAAGGTGCCAAGGTAAAAACAACAGCTTATTTCTATTCAACACTAGCTGGCATTTTGAACGCTGTCACCTGGGTCTGCTGGATAAATAGTAGGAATAAGGCTCCCTATGGCATGACCAAAATATTTTTCAAGATCTGAACCAAAAAAAAAATTGTTTCCCTATTCTACCTAGTTTGCACATTTGTTTGCCTTGGACATATAAATTCTGAACATAAGTGTGTTTATGAAGAATTTAATTTCACCTTGGAAATTCTCAAGTTTTGTTAAAGCACAGTTTGAATTGCAGTTTGAATGTTTGCTTTTGGACTAAAGGTAGACATTTAAATTTGAGTCTTACAAACTTCTTTGGGACCATAACTTCACAAACATTTGGAAGTTGCTTATATTATTAAAAAAATAAAAGAAAACCAAACCCCTTTATGTTTTAATCTAATAGTGGGGGGAAGGTTGTGGATCAGTCATGTTCTGATATAGCTGCTTTATAGTGTCATAGTTGTAGCAGCAGAGTAAAGTCAACGTAAAAAGTGAAAAGTATGCTTTTAGAAAATTGAAAATTGTGTCCAAAGACAATAGAAAGAACACAAATTACAGGAAGTTAAATTTAAAATCATAGCTAGTCCAGCAGGCAGTGAAGATTTGTGAAGAGTAAATTGTTTGAAACATAAAAATAAGTGACAAAAATAATTTCAAACACATTCAGAAACTGGAAGCCTGGAAGACTGGTTCCACAGGGCTGATAGATGGCTGCCATATAAAAATTAAAAGGTGACAGTGATAAAAGTTAAATGATATCTTTGTATTTATTAATCTCAAATAAACACATCATAGTAAAGATTTTAGAACAAAATATAAGAGCTATGAATTTTCAGAGAAAAAGATTTCGTTTGAGAGGTCTAGAATAAATTGCTATCAACTATATGGTCTTAAACTGTTGCTTGAATATAGAAGAGAGTAAGGAAGCAAATGAGAACAAGGTTTCAAAAGGGGCTCTAAAGGGTATCTGGGGAACTACAGACCATTTGTCCTGGTTTCAGGACACCATTACATCACACTTACTTATCAGTCATATTGGCAGAAACTATAAGAAGTAACAGTCAACAGGGATATAAATGTGGGATATATCCACCCTTGTGTAAAATAACATCTTGTGTAACATGTGATGTAAAGTCACATCTTGTGATCCTGCTGGAGAGCTGAAAACCATGCCAAGAAACACAGATGAAGGCAGGTGGCTGACAGACCACTGGATTTGCAGGAAAATAATGATTAATTATCAAGTAAAATAAGGAAAAGAGCGGTAAGTTTTCACAAATAATGCACAGTTAGTGCGTTCCTTGATTGCCTCTGTAGGCAACAATCCTATTTGACACTGATCTTCAGAAAACATTTAGAAACTGGCTGAATGGTGAAATAAGGCTTTGACATTAGAAAACTACTTAAGGTAGGAAAGAGTTGAAGTGGTTGTCAACAAGCAAGTGACTAATGAACTGTCAGTTAACATTTAATGTCAATAAATATGAAGCAATGCAGATGGTAAGACTGTCTTGACTGAAAAAAAAAAAAAAAAACCAAAAGAAACGAACCCCAAAAATCAAACCAAAATTTACGAAACTTGGATTGAGATTAGTGGTGCCTTATTCCTGAGACAAAGGAAGTCACTGTGAACAGCACTCTGAAACATTCATCTCAGTCACTAGCAGTAGCGAAAAAAGTAAATAACATGTTGGACAGTAGAACAGGAATAGAGAGTGAAACATCATAGCATCACATAACTAGCCCTAAACATGCAGACGGCTTAAGATGATCATGACTGCAAGAAATCCCATCTTAAAAAAGTTTTAACAGAACTAGGGAAAGAGAAGAAAATGGGAATGAAGATAATCAGTTACTTTATAAAGAAGAGAAGATAGTCTAAAACTTCTTACTTCTCTCTTTTTTTTTCTATGAAAAGAGATGGCTAAAGGTGATTTTGATAGATGCCCATGTAATTGCAAAAGACATGGTCAGAGTGAGTGGGGAATTATTGTTCTCTGCTTTTACATCACAATGGCAATACAACATTCAGTGAACTTACTCTGCACGAGATACAAAACAAACTAAAGTGAATCCTTTTTTTAAAAAAAATCATTACAGAGGTTTGAAATTAATTACTAAATAAAGGTAAAGAAACAGCTTTAAAAGGTCACTAGAAAAAATAGTGAAAGAAAGGTGCATTCAAAGGGTTTTTTTGTGCTGGTCTGGCTGGATGCAGACTGTAGTTCTTGATGTTTGAAAGAGATGACTGATGGAAATGAAGACGCTATCATCAGCATAAGGTAAGCATCACCTGCATTTGCGTTCACTTGTTCTTATGTGCCACAGTTTTTATAAGGGACAAACAAAATTACTAGTCTTAGTACTTTAAAAATATTTTAAAATGGTATTTTTATTTTTTATTATAAATTTTGTAACAGCAAGCTGGCAAGTGCCTTGAGACTAAGTAAAGTAAGTCAGTTTAAGCCCTGTAACACTTTTTACAATATTTATATTTGTGTTGAGCAGTCAGAAATCACAGGTTATTGTTGCCGGCTGACCCATAACTTGCAGGCTTTGTACACTGTAAAGACTCACCAAAAAGTCATGACTTCTCTGAAAAAAAAAAAGGATTTCCTCAGGACTTTTAAATCCTGTTCAATATTACGTCATGGTAAGTCTCCTTTTAAATATGAGGAAATTATAGTCCTCTTTTCCTAGCTCTCCCACTGGAACAGCCTTATTTAACATTTGAAGAAAGCTTTTTGTGTGATCTGAGATTTGTAGATTGTTGGTTGGCACTAACACTAAATGCTGAACCTCAGCGTAATTAATGTCTGCCAAATGGCTGCCACTCTTATTTGCAGTTTATGATTAGGTTTTTTTGACCACTGGATTATATATATGACCTTTCAATGTCAATTAAATTAGTTCTAGTTACATCAGTTAAAATTTTCAACACCATTACCTGTACAAAACCTTCACTATTATGGTTCTTCTGGAACCATAGTACTTTAATAATAATTTTAATGACAAAGAAATTGTCCCATATATTTAAGCATCACTTTGGAAAATTTGTTAGTATAAATTAAGTGCATTCTTAAAGCAGGTCAAAATAGAGAGTTGAAATGAGCATTTTTTGGTTGAATAGGAAAAATTATGCCTGATGTTATGTCAGCCTCTTGTAGAAAATAGTAGATGGTAAGCATAGATAAAGAATGCTTTTTTAACTTATGTTGAAAATAGACACACAATATGGTTTTTTGCATTAAAGTCCACTGTCTTATGTCTATGGGTTTCCGTGTCTGCTTTGATGGCCTGCTGTGCTTTCATGTACACCACATATTCATGGTCATATTTATGACATAGAGGCAAGAGGTAACTGTACTACCACTCTATGACTCGATAAAGAAGATTAACTGTAGTCATAGGGCGGAGAGTGTGGATGCACTCAGCCCCTTAACCAAATGAGCAATAGTTTGGTACATGCTCCAAAAGAGGTAAAGGCCTGAGCCACTGCGGGGCCAAAAAGTCCTCCAGGAAACCCATAAAGTAGCAGAGTGACCTAGTGAACATTGATAGATATGAGCTTGCAATACCAATCATGCAATTAACATATGGATAGTGGGTGACTTTTCCAAGACTAATTTATGAGGGAAAAAAGCTGTGGGTACAAAGAACCTTGTGCATACATTGTCTGACAATTGCAATTTGACTATAAACTTTATTTCATAATTATGACAGCCTAAGTGAGCCTTCTTTGAGTTCCCCCTTTTAGGAAGTGTGCCTGCATGGTAGTGATGTCCCCTGCTGGAGCTGAGATACCTTCTTAAGATTGCTCCTTGAGACAAAGAGACCTTTTACCTACAACAGATTTTGGGATGAGTCCAGTTTGAGTTCTTTCTAAATTGCAAGTGGACTGCCTGCCAGATGACTCCCCCCTTGAGCTGAGATGCTTCTTAAGGTTTGAGATTCTTTACCTGAGACTAAGAGATCCTTTCTTGCCCAAGATGGAGAAACCCCACATTTGCAACAGATACTACTATGTAAGTGACAGATAGCATGCTGAATCAATAGTAAATAAATCCATGCAGTTAATGCCTTTAGACATAAGTTGTTGTTAAAGATGAGAGTAACACTGGACCTAGCCAAACCTAAGCTCTATCAACAGTTTAGAAAACAAGGTGGTCTACTCTGAAGCTACTCAAAGGGAGTGTCTCCCCTTACCCTTTGAGACTCTGGTCTCTCAGTCAATCATTCTAGCTCAATTCTAACTTGATTTTCCTGCATATCTTTCACCCATGTAGTAAGTAATAGAGTGAAACTTGCTATTGAACTTTGTTAAGGCACACTTTTACAATATCACATTAAAACCACTTTTGCTAATACCTCTGATGGTGATTCTTTCAGTGATCAAAATCCCTTAATCATAACAACATGTTTAATGTGGTGCTTGTTTTTGCACCTGGAGCGCAGACAGCATGAAAGCAGACATTGGAAGTCATCATCAGGTTGTGAGAGCTTTTCCTAATCCCCATGCCACCGTCAGAAGCAACAGAAAATATTGCATGATATTCTGCTTTTCATGGTTTCTCTGCAGTTGGTTTGTGTGTGTAGAGATGACACAGAGAATGGGCTACTTCTTCCTCTCAGCGCAACAGAGATGAGAAAAGGGAAATATATTTCAGTCTGTGTCTCATCCATCATTGTTATCTTCACTTGGCAGCAATACATACCATGGCTTACTGAATAACTCTGGCCTGGGAGAGAACACTGACTGCTTTAGTAGGCTTTTCTGTATATTTTTTTCTGTCTGAAAACTATCCTGGAATTTAACAGCATGGGCCAGGTAACAAAATACCCAATGAAACTGTACTCTGAAAGCATAGACTCTTCAGCAACAGGAATTCCTGTTGTAACAAATTGAAATGTCTTGGAATAACTCTTAAAACTGAACAGAATGTTATAATTTCACTTTACATTTGCACCCATGAATGAGTAAACAGTTAATTTTGGTCAATAGCACACCAATATACTTATGGTCAGTAATGCAAAACAGCAGTGTATAGGAGTCATGTCATGTATTTTTATAAGTAACCTCTTTAGGTTTATTTAATAAACAAATTGGGAACATACCTTAAAAACTCTTACAAATAAGATATTTTTTTGTCTTCCAAACGAGATTATATTCATGCTTCCAGTTACACATTAGCGTCACCTGTCACTGTACTGCATACAGAATGTTAGACTACATGTTGCAAGCTACATAGAATTTTTGCATTTTAGGCCAATATGATTACTTGTTAAATTCCCTGTGTCATGAATCCTTGTTTGTACTTTTGCAGCCATATGTGATACTTTTTCAAATTCATCTCTGTCATGATCTTCAAATAACAAAGTCATGTTTTCTTTTCATAAACAATACATGATCATGATCAACAACCTGAAAAGGAAACTTTCACCTTTTTCCTTGTGCTTGATGTTGTTAATAAAAATGAGTTAGCTATGTTAAAAGGGTGTGTATTCTGGGCAGAAGGATGAGAAGTATGGTTGGTTTGAGTCTTTCCTGAGTCCCTTGTTAAAGTCTTGATAAAGACCCAATGCACTTTTTTTTCCAAACTGATGTATGCTGACACATTTTTCTGTTCTTCAATGTCTCAAGAACCGCTGTACAGGTCAATGACAAATGAAGGTCTATTTATCTAGCTGCTGGTTTACTCGTCAAAGTAACTTAAACAGAAAAAATGTATCAAAGGCAAGTAGGATACAACTAAGCTGCTGAAAGTGATGTGATTATTAAAAACCTTCAAACATGCATGCTTTTATTTATGTTTATTGGATAAAACTGAAAGAACTCTTTCCTACTTTTGTTATAGCTTCCCTACTTCTTCTATGTGAAGTGTTTTGGAAGAAAAGTAACCTTATTTCTCTAGGATTTTTTTCAAAATTGACAACATAATTATTTATTTACATTAAAGTCCTCCTTTTGACTTTCTGATAAACTGGTTAATTATTTTATGTGAGTTAGAAATCTTTCACACACAGCTACAAAGAGAAGAGGGCTTTCTCTAGATTACACAGCTGTCATACATCATTATTCTTCATAATCAAAGTATAGACACATTTGGGATACAACGTAAATTTTTTTTGCTGCCTCAAGCACCTAATCTAGGATCAAAGACTCACAATATAGTCAGTGCAGAGAGGTAGTATCTTCAGATGAGTGCTTGGAATACCTTGATTCAGAATTTGCCACCTAATTCAGGTGTCAGAGTTGCCACTGGAGGTGTTCTCTTCCTATTGACAACTGAAGAACCTAAGCTGCTAAATTAGATACATGAAACAAATTATGCATTTACACAATATGATAAACATTTAACAATGAGCAGTAACAAAATGGTTCTGATCCATGTGAGAAACTATAACTGTTACTGAAATTTCTGGGGTGTTGTAATTAAATGTGATGTGAGTGGCAAGATGGAAATTCATGTGAAGTCTGAGGACAATAGAGCTACCCACAAATGGGGAAAAATGGGGGGGAGATCGTGACTGTATGCATACTGTGACATCTTTCCAGGGAATCACTGCTGAGCTTAAAAACTCACCACTCATTAAATCTTGTTATTTTTTTAGTGAAGAAGATAGAAAAAAGTTGAACGTTCAGTTAATATTATCCAACTAACAATTTGTGGAGTTGTCTAGAAGCTTCATTTGTGTTTTGTTTAAAATGCTGAGGTATTTAATTTTTTCCTGCAAACTTGGACCTGATTCTAATTCATTCTACTCTGTGCTTGATGCTTCCATCAAAGGTGGCAGCCCATCTCAGAGTTTACAGACAAATCAACTAGATGAAAGTGTTAGGAGGAATCCTGTTTTTAGACGAAAGCACTAAAGATTGAAGCTATTTGCATAAATTTTCACAGAATCACAGAATCCCAAGGGTTGGAAGGGACCTCAAAAGATCATCTAGTCCAACCCCCCTGCAAGAACAGGGTAACCTAGAGTACATCACACAGGAACTTGTCCAGGCGGTTCTTGAATATCTCCAACGTAGGAGACTCCACAACCTCCCTGGGCAACCTCTTCCAGTGCTCTGTCACTCTTACAGTAAAGTTCTTCCTGATGTTAATGTGGAACCTCCTATGCTCCAGTTTACACCCATTGTCCCTTGTCCTATCACTGGATATCACTGAAAAAAACCTAGCTCCATCATCCTGACACCCACCCTTTACATATTTGTAAACACTGATGAGGTCACCCCTCAGTCTCCTCTTCTCCAAGCTAAAGAGACCCAGCTCCCTCAGCCTCTCCTCATAAGGGAGGTGTTCCACTCCCTTAATCATCTTTGTGGCTCTGCACTGGACTCTGTCAAGCGATTCCCTGTCCTTCTTGAACTGGGGGCCCCAGAACTGGATGCAATATTCCAGATGCGGCCTCACCAAGGCAGAGTAGAGGGGGAAGAGAACCTCTCTTGACCTACTAACCACTACTAAACCATTTTTGTGATGTCTTTCCCAGAAGCTCAATATGAAGTTACAGGTTTGAGCTTTGTTCTGATGCCTGAAAATCTTCCTTCTTGGCCTTCAAACCTTGAAGTGGGTTGAGAAAATAAACAAATAAAATCAGCAAACCAAGACAAATTTCTGTCTGTGAATTTTCCAGCCTTTTTGAAACCATTTTACTCTGTGTAAGCCATCACATTTCCTGTCTGTCAAAGAAATCACCTACATGCCGATGCCTGGAATTTAGATAGGTCAAGTGAAAGTATTCAGTGGTGACATGAGCCACTTACAAAACTCAGAGGCCACCAAAAAAGGGTCCTAACAACATTCAAAAGATAATTACATATCTTAAATTATTGGAACTGCCTGGAAAACAGAGGCAAGAGAAAGAAAATTATTATGAAGCAATAAATACTTGTTTGTGATGTTTCTGTTGGTGCATATACATTGACAGTGTAAGACTTGTTAGCTTTATGACTGCAGTGGTTCATTTTTCCCTTGGCATTTTCAAATCCAAAGAAAAATTTCTCTGACAGAGGAAATGTGGTCCAATATTTTTCTGCAGACTGTACTCTATTGCTTTATGTCTGATTTGGCTGTCAGATTTTATTTTGTTTTGAAAATAAAACTGGGGTAGTGACAAGTAAAAAAAGAGACCAAGCAAAACACAGTTAAGACCTGGACTTTGCTTAGCTGTAAATTATCTTCTCCTGCATCATGAAGGAAAGTCTTCTTGTTCAAATCAGGCCTTTCCTGTAGCTATTTTCTATAAGCTAAGATGAGGGCATTTTCTTCCCTGTGTCTAAATCCTGCTTTTAACGCAAGTACTGGTTATGCTTCCCAGCCCTTGAGTTACCCCAACAAGTGTCAGGACAACAGTCTACTTTGCATCTCTGGTTAAGGTTGTTGAAGAGCTTAATAACCTGCGGAAAATTTGTATGTAACCTATATAGTCCAGGACACTTGATGCCTGTCTAGGGCAGTTCCCTGTCTGTGTCCAAATTTAGGTGTTTTGTGGTTTAGAAGTAGTTATTTTAGACTTCTATTGATATAGAGGTCTTCTCACAACGAATTCTAGTATTACCTTTTCATGCCTACTTTGAGATGCTTAGAGCAGTTTAGTTCAGTAGCAGCTTAAAAAAAATCCTTAGGTTTCAAGAATAAATCTTTTGTAAAACAAGCTTCAAAATCTAAACCTTATGCCAACCTCTATGAAGTCATATACAGAGGTAATTGAGAAAAGAATATGGCATGTCTAGTGTCATTAGTTTAAAAAGATAATTCTTAAATTTCTGTTTTCTGTAAGAAATTGCTTCATTATTGGCTGAATAGGTTAAAGAGCCTAGAAAACCAATTATGATCTACAACTCTTGAATTTTAGGAATATCAGTATCCTAAAAACTGGATTTTATCAAAGAGGAGAACTGATAATTTAAGAAGAACCAAATTTCCTGGTTTCTGGCTGCAGAAATGTCACTCAAAACACCAATTTCATTATTGGATACTGTTTGAGCATGAAAAATATGTAATAATATAAACCAAGCTATTAAAACAAGGAAAAGGAGGGCTGTTTTTTATCTAAAATTACCGTATACTACATTACTATTATTACTATATCACTATTATTTTTTATAAATTATATTCATTGGTATAGAAAGATGGAAGGTTTTAGTTAATGCTTTTTCTGGAAATGTGTTCTGTCCATCTTTAAATGTGAGCTTTACAAATAGGGATGGTATGCTGCTATTTTTCATTCCATGTCTGTTAGAATAAAATCTTATTGTAAAAAGGAAATTCATTTCAGCAAATAATTCACAAGTAGTTGTAGATCAGGTAGTAGAGGAAGATTCCCAAGGCAATACCAGCCAGTTGCATTTAAAACAATGTTTTAGTATACTGTGTAGATAAGAAGCTATTTGTGCTAAGCTCTTTTAAAACCAGACATAGTAAAACATGAGTGAAGAATATGAGCTAAGGGAATCTATTTCACACCTGTAGCATCTTGGTTGCAAGATAATCAAGGAAGAGCTTAAACACATAAAGAAGAAACAGTACCTGGAGAGACTTTTTCACATGAAAGTAAGTTTTGATTTTGTTTTTTCTTGGTTTGGTGTGGTCTGTTGTTTTTTTTTTTCCTTTTTATCAGATAGGTTATTTATGAAGTTTGCTTTGTTGAGTCACAGCATAGCACTTGGACATAAAACTTACAGTAATACTGTATTTAGAAAAAAGCACCATTTAAATCCAGATTGAAAAGCAAACTATCATCTCTTTCAAGACAAATTTAACAAGTCTAACAAAGGCTCAGGACCACATGAGATCCTAAAAAGAATTAAGAAAATTCTGCAGCTGTCTGGTGTCTTCAACAAATCAATTTTCTCAGGTGTTGCTTGCATTCACAGGAAATTGGTGTTCCTAGCTCTGCTACTTAAGATGCAGACACACAGTTGGGAGTGGGTATTTTATGCCATTACATGATCAGCTTTTGTGGTCTTCTCCCTTTTGGAGAAGAGAAGGCTCAGGGGGACCTTATTACTTTCTACAACTACCTCAAAGAAGGATGGAGAGAAGAGTGGCTTGTGTCATTTTCCAAGTAACAAGTAATAGGACAAGAGGCAAAGGCCTGAAACTGGGTCAAGTATTGGAACAGGCTTCCCAGGGAAGTGATGGAATTCCCGTGCTTGAAAGTGTTCAAAAAACATGTGGATGAGGTCTTTAGTCACATGGTGTAGTGGTGGTCTTCGCAGTCATGGGGTAAAGGTTGGCCTTGATGATCTTTAAGGGTCCTTTTCAACCTAGCTGATTCTATGCTCTCCGTCCTCTACAGCATTCTATGTTCTAAGTGGTGTTTGAAAGCAAGCTTTAGCTGGAGTTTTGTCTCCAGGGTTCTGGTATGCAAAGCAGCATTATGATAGCTACTGCCTTTCAGAGAAAACTTCTTCAGGCAGTCAATGCAAACGTTTCTAAGAAAGAAAATGCTATCATAACATTGCAAGAAAAAGTGCTAAATTTAATTTCACTAAAGAGTTTTCAGTGTGTCTTTTTTTTAATCAATTTTAAATGCAAATTGGATATTTGTATAAAAATTAATGTATGTTTTGATTTCTTTGTAAAGAATACTGTCTGAAGAATTTTGTTCAGAAGCTGATTTGTTATGACATAGAACCTCAATATTTCTGCAAGTTCATGACTGATTGTTTTCCTCTCCAACTCATGCTGCAACAAGTTTAATGGTGCTATTTCATAGAATCATAGAATAGTTAGGATTGGAAAAGACCTCAAGATCATCTAGTTCCAACCCCCCCGCCATGGGCAGGGACACCTCACACTAAACCATATCACCCAAGGCTTCATCCAACCTGCCAGGGATGGAGCATTCACTACCGCCCTCGACAACCCATTCCAGTACCTCACCACCCTCACAGTAAAGAATTTCTTCCTTAGATCCAGTCTAAACCTCTGCTGTTTAAGTTTCAACCTGTTACCCCTTGTCCTATCCCTACAGTCCCTAATAAATAGTCCCTCCCCAGCATCCCTGTAGGCCCCCTTCAGATACTGGAAGGCTGCTATGAGGTCTCCATGCAGCCTTCTCTTCTCCAGGCTGAACAGCCCCAACTTTCTCAGTCTGTCTTCATATGGGAAGTGCTCCAGTCCCCTGATCATCCTCGTGGCCCTCCTCTGGACCTGTTCCAACAGTTCCATGTCCTTTTTATGTTGAGGACACCAGAACTGCACAAAATACTCCAAGTGAGGTCTCACGAGAGCAGACTAGAGGGGCAGGATCACCTCCTTCCACCTGCTGGTCATGCTCCTTTTGATGCAGCCCAGGATACGGTTGGCTTTCTGGGCTGACACTGCTGGCTCATGTTCATTTTCTCATTGACTAACACCCCCAAGTCCTTCTCCGCAGGACTAACATGAATTTCCTTTTTGCCCAACCTGTAGCTGTGCCTGGGATTGCTCCGACCCAGGTGTAGGACCTTGCACTTGGCATGGTTAAACTTCATGAGGTTGGCATCAGCCCACCTCACAAGTGTGTCAAGGTCCCTCTGAATGGCATTCCTTCCCTCTAGCGTATGAACAGAACCACACAGCTTGGTGTCATCGGCAAACTTGCTGAGGGCACACTCAATTCCATTGTCCATGTCAGCGACAAAGATATTAAACAAGACCGGTCCCAACACTGATCCCTGAGGGACACCACTCGTTACTGATCTCCAGCCGGACATTGAACCGCTGACCACAACTCTTTGAGTGCAACCATCCAGCCAGTTCTTTATCCACCAAGTGCTCCACCTATCAAATTGATGTCTCTCCAATTTAGACACAAGGATGTGGGACAGTGTTGAACGCTTTGCACAAGTCCAGTTAGATGACGTCAACTGCTCCACCCCTGTCCATCACTTTTGTAGCCCCGTCATAGAAGGCCACCAAATTGGCCAGGCAGGACTTTCCCCTAGTAAAGCCATGCTGGCTGTCACCAAGCACCTTGCTCTTTTTCATGTGCCCTAGCATGCCTTCCAAGAGAATCTGCTCCCACATTTTGCCAGGCACAGAGGTGAGACTGACTAGTCTGTAATTCCCTGGGTCATCCATTTTCCCCTTCTTGAAAATGGGGGTTATATTTCCCTTTTTCCAGTCATCAGGAACTTCACCTGACTGCCATGATTTTTCAAATATGATGGCCAGTGGCTTTGCAACTTCATTCGCCAGCTCCTTCAGGACCCACGGACTTGTGTACGTTCAAGTTCTTAAGATGGTCTTGAACCAGATCCTTATGTACAGTGGGCCCAAGGTCTAGGTTTTCACAGTCTCTGCGTCCGCCTTCCAAGACTTGGGTGCTGCAGTCAGAGCCTTTGCCAGTGAAGACCGTGGCAAAGAAGCCATTCAGAACCTCAGCCTTCTCCAAGTCCTGTGTAGCCAGTTCTCCCGAAAGTTTCCGGAGGGGGCCTACATTGTTCTTAGTCTGTTTTTTAGCCGCTACATACCTATAAAATCCCTTCCTATTATCTTTAACATCCCTTGCCAAGTTTAGCTCCAATTGGACCTTAGCTTTCCTATCTTGGTCCCTAACTACCCTGACAACATCCCTGTATTCCTCCCAGGCCACCTGTCCTTGCTTCCACCTTTTATAAGCCTCTTTTTTCCTGTGAATTTTTCTCAGCATCTCCTTATGCATCCAAGGAGGTCTCCTGGCCCTCCTGCTGCACTTCCTTCTAGTCGGGATGCAACACTGCTGAGCTTGTAGCAGGTGATCCTTGAAGATTAACCAAGAGTCTTGGGCCCCCTTGCCCTCTAGGGCAATATCCCATGGAACCTTGCTAAGCAGGTTCCTGAAGAGCCCAAAGTCTGCTCTCTTTAAGTCCAGGGCAGAGAGCTTACTGCACACTCTTCTCACTGTCTTGAGGACCTCAAATTCAACCATCTCGTGATCACTGCATCCAAGACTTCCCTGGAGAGTCACATTTCCAATGAGCCCTTCCCTGTTGGTGAGCACGAGGTCAAGCAGGGCACCTCTCCTCGTCGGCTCCTTTATTGGTTGCAGAAGGAAGTTGTCTTCCACACAATCGAGAAACCTCCTGGAGTGCTTGTGCCGGGCTGTAGTGTCGCCCCAACAGATGTCAGGGTGGTTGAAGTCCCCCATGAGAACAAGGGCCTGCGAGTGTGAGGCTCTTCCTATTTGTCTGTAGAGTTCTTCATCCACAGGTTCCTCTTGATCAGGCGGTCTGTAACAGATCCCCACAGTAATGTGTCCCATCACCGATTTCCCCTTAACCCTGACCCACAAACTTTCTGTTAACTGATCACCTGTCCCCAGACAGAGTTCCATACTCTCCAGCCTATCCCTAATTTAAAGGGTAACTCACTCTTCCCTCCTACTGGGCCTGTCTTTTCTAAAAAGCCTATAACCTTCCATTCCAACACTGCATTCAAAGGAGCCATCCCACCATGTTTCGGTGATGCCTATTATATCCTAGCCCCGTAGATGTGCCCACATCTCTACTTCCTCTTGTTTATTCCCCATGCTACGAGCATTTGTATAGAGGCATCTGATCCGCGCTCCAAATGATGCCGGCTCAGTGGCTGGAGCAGCTAGAATATTACAACATTGCTCAGAGTATCTATTATAGGTGCTGGCAACTGACTGGGTGTGTTGGGATGGAATGATGCTCCCCTCCCCCAACACAACTAGTTTAAAGCATCCTTGAGAAGTCTGGAAAGCCTCCCAGCAAAGCCACTCTTCCCTTTCTTTATCAGAGCAGTTCCACCAGCTCGCAGTAGGCCTGGCCTACAAATGTGGGCCCCATGTCCAAGACACCCAAACCCTTGACTATGACACCACCCTTTTAACCATTCATTAACCTGTCCAATCCTCCTTGCCTTTGGAAGGTCCTCCCCTGTGTCTTGGACAATTGTTGAAAAGACTATCTGAGCTCCAGAACCCCTGACCACCTCTCCCAGAGCTCTGTAGTCCTTCTTTGTACTCCTCAGGCTACTACTATCTATATCCCTAGCACCCACTTGTATCACTAGAAGCGGGTAATAGTCCATGGGACTTACTAGAGCTGGCAGCCTCTCCGCAACATCCCTGATCCGTGCCCCAGGTAGGCAACACACCTCCCTTGCGATCGGGTCAGGCCGACAGATGAGCGCTTCTGTCCCTTTCAAGGCAGAGTCCCCTACTGCTACAACCCACCGCTTTTTCCTGGCGGCACCAGTAGAAATATTCTGTACCAGTGCACCAGCCGGCTGTTTCTGGTGCAAGTGCATTTCCTCATCAGCCCCCTGCAGGACAGCAAAGCGGTTCTGGGTGGGTACAGAAGATCTAGGAGGAAGCCCCTTGCTTTTAATTGCTCTCTTCCTCCTTTGGTTGTTTTTTTTTTTTGTTACTAATTCCCAGCTTCCCTGATCAACAGCCCCTTCTTTCCTCCATGAGTTAGAGGGGAATCTTGAGGCCCCTGTGCTGTTTGGTCCTGGAGCAAGCAGTCCTGCTTCCTCTCAGCTTCCCTGACATCTTGCAGCTTACTGACAGCATCCCGTAGCTCAGCCACCTGCTGGAGGAGGGCCTCCATCAGGGAGCAGTGAGCGCAGCCCTGCCCATTCTGCACCTTTCCCTCACAAGACCAGTGCAGGCACTCTCTACACTCCAAGCTCTGCACTGCAACCTCCTCCCCACTATTTAATGTAGTATTATTGTGCAACACAAATTTAACAAGCCCACTTGCTTGTGGCAGGCAGAACATTGCTTTCATCAAATATCTAAAACATACCTTGTGTTGAAGAATTGTAATTAATCTCCATTACTGGTTCTGGATCATCAAAAGCCTACTTCAGGTCTCCGTGATTCTAAGAAAACCTAGTTTCAGTGTCCTGAGGTCAGTTAAAATTAATCCTTTTCCAGTGCTCTCTTAGCCCCATGAAACTCACTTCTCAACTTAGTCAGGGAGGAACAATCAAATTTATATGATTTGGGGATAATCCCATCCAATTTGGGTGTTTTTTTCTTTGTGGATATTTTCTTTACTGCTTATTGCAGTAATCATGCAAGGGAAGGCTCCAATCATCTATGTAAAATGGGTGCTAAAAGTGGTAGGTTCAAGCTTTGTGTTATGTACTGATTACATGAACAATAACGGAGGGTCTTGTAGCAAATTTATCTTCATTTTTTTCTCAAACCTTACCAGAGAACATATGTCAGTAAACAGTGGCAAATCGAAAACCAGAAAGGGAAAAAACTAACATGACAAGGGTAGGAGCTGAAAAACGGGTTAAGCCAGTCTATGTTTAGCCTCAATATCAAGCCTGCTAGATAGATAGAAGTTTGTATCAGTCAATAGGCAGGGAAGAAAAAGACCATCAGCTGCCCCTACCTCTGCAAGGCAGAGAGGGGGAAGAAAAGGATAGGAAATAAGGAGGAGGGGAAGTCACAGAGGGAATCCAGGCTCTCTTATAAAACTGCAGTAACGATGAACTTAATTTATATGAGCATCCTATGGGCCTTAGCTTTTTCATTTTTTTTCTGCAGCGATTACATTTAAATACTCATCTTTCAGTTGCCTCTTTAAATCAGAACTGGAAGATGTATTTATAAAATCTTCCATTAGAAGATGTGTACTATACACTTATTAAGGACTGTATGAATTATGCAATTACTCATAATATATACATTGAAAAATGTAAACTCATAAAAAGAATAGGTTTTAATATGAGGTGAAAGTTACATAATTTTCACATTTCAATATTTTGATTTACAGAATACATTATCTTTAATACCAGATTTATGAAAATTACTCTGACAGGACATTGATAAATGTTTAGATGCAATGTTCTATGTGTATTTTATGTTATTCAATACAACCCCCCTAATCGCAAGCTAATAACTTTTGTGATAACACCCTTCACTCTTGAAAGAGAAATTGTAGTACTGATGTTTAAAGTAGAATGGTATAATACAGTCTTTTGCAAAATGTACAGCTTTTCAAAAAACACCTTTTGGCTGTTCTCTATGATATCAGTCCTTGTACAACATCACTTTTAGACATCTGCGCAAAATGTAACTTTCCAGGTAAGAGGAACTCCTATATTTTTCAGAATTGTTTTTAAGTTTCTAGAAATGTGCTGTCATTTGGTATGCTTGCATACTTCAAATACCAGCATCTACATGGGAAAAGAGATTCTGAGGGGTGGCCAGTAGCGTATTAGCACTTATTGAATAGTAATGTCTATAAGGCAGACAAGCTGAGAATGTACCTAAGGCTTTGCCACACAGTTGTTTACATAGGTCATTTACATCAACAAGAATTTAATCTTAAGGACTTTTGTTGGTGCAATAGATATGAGGTTTTCTTTGCTTCCCAATGTTTTTAATCTCCAGTTGTCTGATGGAGCTGACCAATGTATAGACTTTCAACAGCATTTTAGAGGTGATAACATCACCTATGAGTATTTTTTAAAATTTCACTTTCTGATCCTTTACTTTGTAAATAATATTTCATATTTTTTGTCCATGGGCAACATCACCATGCTATTTATTCATGTTGCTGCCCAATATGCTCACTGTACCAGAAACCTTTTATTTCAACGTATCAATAATTGAATGCCAAAAAAGCAAATGGGGCTATATGCACAGCCATTATTATCAGTGTCAAACATGTTACATAATGAAGCATAAATTCTAGTATATCTCTCCTACATGTGGTTTGTGACAATCACAGTTCTAAAACTGGAATCTGACAACTTTACCAATACTGGCTTCAAATAACCCAGCATAAAACTGGGTCACTGGTAAATGAAACTGTGAAAACTCTGATCTTTTATGCCCTGGCTGGTTTTCCCTCTGGAATATAACTCTCCTAGTTGTGTCAGCTGTAGCCTATGCTGCTATCTTCCCAAGATCCCTTCTTAGGAATACTGAGCAATTTAACTCTATTTCTCCAGTTCTGTGCACACTGATATTTTTGTAGCTAAAATTTCAACTTTGTTGCACTGAGCACCCTTTATATTAAATTTGGTAGAAGCCACTGAGCTTGGATTCCTAAAGTGTTGTTCAGAATTGAAACCCATACCGCTTTTGAGTGTTTTCTTACCTGGAGACAGTGTATCAAAATGCAGGTGAGTTCTTTCCTCCCCCCGCCTCTCCATTACAGAAGGAATATAATCTTGCAGTTCATCCAGTGCATCCTCAATGCGATGAAAGGTAACTGGACACTTTTCAACCATCAGTATCATACATTGTGAAAGAATTGTTTCCTACATTATGACATGCACTTTGCCTGAGTCTTCAGAAATTATCCAAATAGATTTTTGTTCTATTTAGCCACTTTAAAAAGCTAGCATTATTTACCTTTAGTAGTAATATATGTGTCTCTTTTTAACAAAGTTGCACTGTTTCAGGAATACACCATCTAAGAAGCAACAAAAGTAAGCTTACCTTGTCAGTGCCTGTAGAGACAACCCTGAGTGCTTTTGTGTTTATCCATATGTCCACAGCATTTCTGAAATTAAATAATGGCATTCAGATGTATACAAGCAGAACATAATGAAAAGCAAGCAACAGCAAAATGACAAGTGGTGTGTGTTTTAACAGGGCTCAGTGGTGCACCCAGATACTACACTTTTTTTTGTTTACATTGCTTATTATCTTACTCCCCCCAGCCTCTTCAGTTTAAACACCTGATTTCTTTGGAAAAGGAGTAACATATTCTTTGGGTTATTAACAGCCTGTGGTTTGAACTTTTGTGTGCCTCTATTGCATCAAGGACTGTAGTACTCAGGCAAATGCATGCTTACACATCACTTTTGTTTCATCATTCTGACCTTGATCTATCTTTTTCTTCGTTTATCACATACACCTGTCCTAATTACCATAGAGTCACAGTGCAGAAGTCTGACTTTTTATCAGTACCACCTGTCTCATATGCTAAGCTTGCATCATAGCATTTGAGATTCAGCTGTTTAAACTCATGGCAGAAAAGAAAAAACTCCACTGTCCTAGCCTGAGTTTTCTATAAGCACCTTTAGATAGATTTGTTTGTATTTGGTGTAGAGGCATGCTAAAATAATGGACAAAGTAAGCACAAAACCCAAATATAATTAAACACTTATTTACCAGGAAATGACATATGAGGCTTACCCATCTGGGACCAGTATGGTCATCTTTGTAAAACTAATAGGAAATAGCCCATGTGTTCACCTTCCAGGTGTTCATTATTTTTTAATCCCTTATGAAACAGAAGCTTTATTGACAGAGGCAGGCATTCTTGATGGTGTACTCTTTTAAGCTCTTATCCACACAGTTAGTTCAGATGGTCAGTGAATCAAATTATAGTGTGTTTTTCGTTCAGTGTGCAGCTGAGTATTTTGTTGGAACCTTTACAGTGAAATGGCTATATAAGTAAATTCAGCAGTCTTATAAATGCAGGGCCAAGTTCCACAGAGTGATGTTTGAATATATTTTGTAGGATGAGTGACCAGGAAAAACCCTGCTTTTTGGGAAAGAAGGAGTTAGGTTTTTTGAATTATGATATTGAGAAATTTCTTACACATAATCAGGAATAGGGTTAGACAAACTGGATTTTTCTCAAAATGCCTTTAGAGAAGGAAAGGGCACTTAACTAAAAAATGCTCTGTGAAAAAAAAAAAAAAAAGAAGTCCAGGTCTGATTCCTTTTTAGTTCATTTCACATCCTCTTCTTACATCAGTTCCATTTGAACAAAGTGTAGATGAATTTTGTATAGAGATGTAAATGGCAAGTCGTCTGTGACAAAGCAATGTCTAAGATTAAGTATACTCATTAGGTACAAATTTACAAATAAAACACAATTTCCAAATACAAAGAAGCATGTGGAGCTAGGTCTTCTTATCACTGCTTGGAACAGTTTGGAAAAAACCTGTAGTATTAATGTGCCTTTCCAAAGGATCTTTATAGTACCTATTAAATGATCTTTCTCTCCTGACTATGTGGTAGTTATAAATAGGTTCACAATGAATTCTGCATTCTGCACATGTAAATCGTGCCACATACTATTATCCAATAATCCCTAGTAAGTTATGCATGTCTGCTGGGGTGCTAAAGTATCAGGTAAGGCAGTCAGCTGTATCTCTTAGAAATAATTGCTGTGTGTTTCAGACTAACAGGCAGGCAATAAATAAAAATTTCAAATTTGCTCTGAAACTTGGAGTAATATCAAAGATGAATGATGGTTTGCTCAAAGTTAAATGTAGGCAAGACTGTTAAAATGGAAAAAAATACATAAAGAGGAAAAAAAACACCCCAGTTAATTAACTGTAAGCAAAATGTCCATATGACTGACTGGTATGTTTGTATTTCTTTGGGTGCCTATGTTTAATATTAGTCTTTTCCATTACACTTGGATGATCCTTTTAAGCAGATGCAGTTTTAAAGGGAGGATTCAGTATATTTTATCACTAGTGGGGTAATATGCAAAGAGATTTATCCTATCTGTGATATACGTTACTTGTTGAGGAAAGCATTCTGGGCCAGGGGGAAATGTCCTTATGTTACTGGAAACTAATTCAGTTCAGTGTAAGTTGTCCCTAGAAGGTCAGCACATCTATGTACTTGTTAACTATATGGACTGTTTTACGTTAGCATTTTATTTTAAACTGAAATAAACTTAAAATTCAGTAAAAAGGCTATGCAGAGAAGTAAAACTTTTTGGTGAGCTCTTTTCTATTCATTTTGGGTTGAAAAACCCAGAAAAGCTTCCATGATACCTGCTGCGAGATTAATTTTCTTCTTCCCTAGCAGTTCAAAAATATGTGGGCATAGCATTAATGTTCCTTTGATGAGAAGGAAAAGCTGATTGACTGGAGTTTATCGGAAAATAATTTTGATTTCATTTGACTGTTGCTTTTTATGCCCAAATTGTGTTTTAATTAACTGTAACACAGAGATTTAGCTGGTAAGATTTATTCAGATGAGCTGTAACAAACAATGAAAATGGCAGGATTGAATGTCACTTCTTGTTTTTTCCCTCCCCCAGCTTTTCCTTAACTCTTTTGTTCCTCCATGAAACCAGTGTTCAGAAAAAAATCAAGACACAAGAAGTGAGTTTTTCCATGGCGACAAAAATATTGCTGATGTTGCTGGCAAAATAATTCACCAGTGGCTCATTTCCATCAGCTTTTATTTCACAGCAATTGTAAAATAAACCAGTCATAGCACACGCTGTTAATCTCTAGTCCCTGGGGTGTAACTGCTGCTACACAGTGTGGGTCATGTGCTACCTAAAGTGTGCATTAAAAAAGGTAGAAATTAATAGTACTAGCACTGATTCCAAGCTAAATGATATCCAATGGACAAGGTAATTTCTTTAATCACTGCCAT
The DNA here is from genome assembly GCF_012275295.1 of Melopsittacus undulatus. Lineage (NCBI taxonomy): Eukaryota > Metazoa > Chordata > Aves > Psittaciformes > Psittaculidae > Melopsittacus > Melopsittacus undulatus. The sequence continues at coordinate 65,988,314 of NC_047557.1, read as the reverse complement.
AAATAGACTGTCGTGCATATTTCTTCTTAATTTCTGATTTCCTCCATTACCAGAAGGAAAGCAAAATGAATCCCGGTATCACAGCAACGTCTAAAAGAAAAACCATTCAGAACAAAGCTCTCTGTGCTCACTGTGTTGTTCATCTGTTCTCAGCTTCCTTCTTCCCCAGCTCATCTTGTGTAAATGCAAAATATTTGGCAGTAGTGTTAGTACGTCTGTGTTACATTTATTGTGGATAGAATTACATAATCTTACTTGTTCTACTGATCTCAAGAGTTTTGGTGTTAAATGTGTGTGTCTTTAAGACTTACAAATTTAAAAAAAAAATCAGTGGCTCTCAAATAAAATGTGTCCTAAGGAAGAAAATCTGTATTTTGCTCTCTGTAAAAATTGTCCACCTATAAAATAAACACTGAACCATTTTTAAAACATGAAAGTTCTCAAAATTTTTATTCTATTGAATTTATTACATTTCTTTACAGCAAGGTGATCCTCTAATTTTAAAGCACAATAAAGTCCCTGACAAAAGAGGCAAACAGAGAAGTAGGAAATAGAGACAAAGAATATGTCTGTGAAGCTGTTTTTTCTCATTGTGAATGCATAAAAAAATTAAAAATCAAGTCTGGTTTTGGGGCACATTGAGAACCTCAGCAGCACTATGCATGTCTTTGAGAATAGTGTGATCTCAGGGATTTGTGTTTTATTGTGAGAATATAATCAAATTTTCTTTCCCAGAGCATGAAACATCCAATCTAGTTCTTAGTGAAACCAGTAGCAAAACAGCCATTGATTTCCATGTGGGAGAGGGAAAATTGGTCCCCAAATGAATTTACCACTTAATGCTAGTTTTCTGTATTGTAATACAGAATAAAGTGTTCTGAATAAAATATCTCTCTCCTTGCCTGCTTGCATAACTCACAGTAGCTCCTGAGGGAAAGGAGACAGCAAGGAAAAATCTGTAGCTCTTAAATAGGCTTCTTCAGCTGTTCTGTCTTTTTGAAAAGGAGATTAAGTCATCATCAACTCTCACCTTATATGATGAGCAATTGTAAAAGAAAAATAGAGTGCTTCAGAAGGCAAAATAAACGAATACCCACTAAAACCTAGACTTATGATTAAGGGTATTTTTCTCTCTTCTATTTTTTCTTTTTTGTTTGGTTTTTTTTTTTTTTGAGACTGGCCTGTTATAGAATTTCATTGACATGCCTTTTTACAGATTATTAATTTATTCTTGGTGCCTCCTGGATACATAGATACAGTAGCTGTAAAAATGTGCATTTGAGCTTTGTTGTCTATCTTCCTTATTCTCTATACAAAAATAAACTACCTTGAAAGAAGGAATGACTGCTGATATATTAAGTATCCTTTAATATTAGAAATTCAATGCACTCTCTATTTTCCCTAGTAAATAATCATTGTATCATAGCTGCTGTTGAGCTATTTTTAAAAAATTTAGAATAAATTTAGCATCTTATCACCATAACAGTATTGTTCTTGTTGCTTAATTCCTATAGGAAAAAAAGTTTAGGGTATTACTATTACATTCATTTACTACTAGTAAGCACTTGGATAAAAAATAAAAATATGAGCTGAGGGAAAAGACGTACTTTCCATCCAACACTAGAATGTATTTGTTAAAAGTTTCAGATGTGCTGAATTTTTACGCAAGTTGAAGGTCTATAGTTTTATTTTCCATGCTTTCAACATCTCACTGTTGTTTGTTAGATGGACTGCTTTATTTAAATAGGACTCCAGCATCTCCGTAGCTATGTAGTATAAATCTGAAAATGATTTCTCACAGGAAAACACTTTTGCCCTCTACATGTATTATGAGTAGGCCTTTTTCATTAATATGCAGGCTCAGTTTCTGTGTGACCAGGAGAGATACTAACGTTTCTTGACTTGAAAGATGCCTTCTAAAATGATTTGTCCTTTTAAGGTGATTGTGTAACTAAGAATTTACACAGCTGAAGTTTTTGCAGAACTGTGTGTGCAGAAGTGTCCTGGGTTCAGCAGTAGCAGTCATTCTTCTTAGTAGCTGGTGCAGTGCTGTGTTTTTGACTCTCAGCCTAGGAACAGAGCTGATAACACCGATGTTTTTAGTTGTCGCTAAGTAATGTTTACTCTGACCAAGGACTTTTCAGACTTGTGCTCTGCCAATGAGGAGGGGCACAAGAAGCCAGGAGGAAGTAGCGACAGGACACATGTCCCAGACTAGCCAAAGGGGTATTCATACCACAGCATGTCATGCCCAGTATATAAACTGGGGGCAGTTACCCAGACAGGTTAGATCACTGCTCGGGTTGGGCTGGGTATCGGTCAGCAAATGGTGAGCGGTTGTATTCTCTTTCCTTGTTATTTCCCTTATCATTATTATTGTTGGTGGTAGCAGTAGTGGTTTTGTGTTATACCTTAGTTACTGAACTGTTCTTTTCTCAAACTGAGAGTTACATTCTTTCGATTCTCCTCCCCATCTCTCCAAGAGCAGTGGGAGGAAGGGGGGGGAAGTGAGAGAGCAGCTGCATGGGTCTGAGTTACCAGGGTTTAAACCACGACACCAAGGTTAAAGAAACTTGCTTGGTTTTGGCTGTTACATTAGAAAGTGTTTAAAAATCTTGATTATGAGGAGTTTTCAAACTGAACTGTGGTCTTCACACCATAGGGGTGGTCTCTTATGTCAAGGATTAAGTGAAGTACTGCAGGGATATGCGGGTAGATTCCACAACTCGTTAAAGTTGTAAAGTAGGTATGCTATATTCAGTGCTGAGGCACATGGGGGATCGCTCCTCCAAAGGCATGCACACCTTAGAGTTGTCCTCCTTCATATTTATCCTCTAAACTGTTACGTATTCAGGAGGTTACACAACATATTCACGACATATCCCTGCTTCATATTATAACGAGATAAAATGTCCTTTTTTGTGTAGTGTCTGCTGGTGGTCATGGGCGAGGATCTCAAGATGAAGTAAACGAGTCTTCCCTGAACTTTTCACCTCTAGTCATTGCACATGTTCCCTGGTGATTTAGTCACTATTCAAACTGCAAAGCTGATTTCAGCACGTTTAGGCGTCCAGAGGACTGGAGTTACTGTTCCTTCCTCTTATCAATAGCTTTTGTCCTCCCACCCTCTTCCGGCAAAGCACAATAAGTGTTGAGCACCCATTTGATGAGTAAACACGAGTAAGCAGTAACATTGTTAAGCAAGCGGCTTAACCCTAACCCTCCTGTACATTGGTTAACCCTTTGCAACAGCAGTATATAGGAGGCTTGCTGGATGGGCTATGAGAAGGTGATATGTCTGCTGTCTCACCCCTTTTCTTTGCCTTGGTTTAAATGTTTTGTTGTATAAGCAGCTGCAATCCCATGACAATTGGACTGATTTTAATTGGAGTTCCAGGTGTTGGGCTTTTCACAGGGCTCAGCCCTTTCAATAAATACTTCTTTAATGAAGATGTGCACGGGAAGAATGGAGAAAAGCAATGGTATTAAAACATCACTTGGAGAGGTTTACTACTGCAGTCTAATATTTGAAATCTGTTTCTTCAGCACTATAGACGGTTTACCTAAAAAGTTCCTTGTTTTGAGGGCTCAGTCTCAAGCTATTCACACCAAGAGAATGTGTTAATTGGCACCAATCCACAGGCAAAACTATCACTGCAGGACCATTCTAAAGGTCATTTCTGCCTCCGTCCTGTGGCATGGTGCATTCTTATGTGTCTCTAGTTCAAGACACAGTGGTTTCAAGATCAAATATTGGCAGTGGCAGAGATTAAAAAAAAATAATTTCTGTCCTCAGCACATTTTGTTATTTTTGCATTGAAATAAATAGATATCTAATTTCAGAACCACTTGTTTAAAAAATCTTGGCTCTTGGAGCTGCAGGTATGGCCACAGAAAATGGACCATGGTGATGGAGAATTCAGAAGCTGCAGAAAAATATAGAAATTATGTATTTGGCATCCAGAAATTTATAATATACTTCTTCTACTGTACATGCTCTGTTATTAATTGCCAGATGCATGTAATTCAGTATAAAGTTTTACACAAGAACTGATTCCTTCATACATACCTTTTATCATGAATAATGAAGTGTGATGATATTAATGAATCCTGTATTTGACAATTACAAACCTTTGCATTATACTTTCCAATTAAAATATTATTTAGGAAAAGCTTTATTTTGAGCAAGGTCTACTCAAACGTTTGGCTATATGGTAGTAACTATCTTGAGAAAACCAATGAAAGAAAACACATTTCAGTGCCAAGTTTCTCATACTCTTTAGATTTATTTATTTTGCAACTTCATTCATTTTTGGCTACCTTGATTGATTTTTCTAATTCATTAAGATATGTATGTTTTAAAATTCAGTAGTAAGATTTCTGTGTCTTTTTGTTTCCTGGACAAATGTGTGGTTTCTGCATGGAAATGAGAAAATATTCTTGGGATGTTCCTGGCATGATCTAGAAGAAAACTGGAAATTACACCAGAAAGCAGCTGTTCTATGATATTAAGAGCATGATATATCTCTGACAGGGACTAAGACAAATCTTCTAAACTTTGTTTTTTATGTTGTATTCTTGGATGTTCTTAAATTCTGCCCGCCATCATGATACATTAGGCTTTATCCTATTTCTTACTTAAGCTCATCATTGTTTTTCTAATAAAAAGATCATATGTAGTTAGCACGTAATGAGTGATTGTTATGTTGATGAAGACTAACTCAGAGTCTGCTTTGGTCTCTTACTATGTTTATGTACGTGCACTTCATTTTCAGATAGCATCCCTGCTACATTAATGTTACTATGCTCTATGCTACTGTGTCTCATTGGTGTACATTATCTTTCCTAAAAGATAGCAGTACTTTTTGAAAACCAAACCAAACCATCATTTGCTTGCTGGTACACATTATTCATCAATCAAACCAATGTTAACTTTCTTCAGTACCAAAAATAGTCCATCCCAGATTCAGCTAATTCAAAATTTCAGACTAAAAGTATTGATTTGTTTCTGTTAAACCTTATTACAGTCTATAATAGCAATAATAACAACAATAAAGAAAAAAAACTCAGCTATATATAAATAATGCACATTGTACAAACTTCAGAGGCAACATCACTCTGAGTTGTTATGTCAGCTGAATACTCTTACGCAAATGTTTTTAGTGTTGTTAGACAACATGATTTATATTAGTAAACCTTCTTTCTCTGCCAACTCTCTTAATGAAAAGCTGCTGTTTCCAAGTATCTTTGAAAATGGTAGTATACAACTGGTGCCTAAAAACGTCAGATGGTAAATCCAAACATGCTAATTACATCATTAAACTAACACTAAGCATACCACTGAGATACATTACAATAACAATAACCTTCATGTATAATAAGATACTCTGCCAGCATCTAATGTGGGAGCTGTGTACAACTGAGAGATTCTATACTGTACTTGCATGGGCCAATTGATTCAGAAATAAGAAAGAGCAGATACTGTCTTAAAACTAGCATTGGCCTGGTTTTTATGTGTATATGTATTTAAGGAGGGGTGTGGGTGTGTGTGCATATGTATCTGAATATTATCACACACCGAAAGCCAGATAAACTACTTCAGAGAAGGCAGAGTTGCTTGGATACATCTGCTGAAAACAGCCTGTGCTGTGTATGAGATCTCGTGTCAGTACAGTAATTACCACAACTGAGATAAAGCCTGTGTTAAATGTCATTTGCAGCTGACAAACACAAGAACCCAAGCACTGCTAAATGATTCAGTTATTCTGAGAGTGCTTAGCTCTACGGCTGTGATAAAATCATTTTCCTGACTGTAAAACAAACAAATGCAAAACAAGATCAGAAAGAAGCAGCTTAGAGCAGAGTGAAAAAAAGCCAGTTAATGGAATTAATCAAGTTGAGAGAGAAACTTGAGAAAGACCTAATAGTAGTTTCTACCAATTATACTAAACAATCTTCCTTTTACTGCAAATTGCTTAATACTCACCACAATGTAAATTTCTACCATTTTAGCTAGTACTAAGGAAAGTATTCTTCCTCAAACTGATAAAAAACTAAATATGCTACATGCAGAATTTTTAACAGATTGCCAAAATATGGGACATACGCAGGTTACAAGGAGTGAAGAGTTAACTTATACATCATTCTTCAAATATTCCTTCATAGCAAAAAGACAAGAACAGGTAAAGGGTTTATTGACTTCACAAGATCACTGATGTCAGGTGACATTTACTAAATGTTTTATGTTGCCAGATTGGAGTGTGGTGTAGATTCCTCTGTAATACAGTCACAAGCTGAGAAGTTACACTAGGTCATGACATGGTGTTATACAATGCAGAAAACTGAGCTTGGCTTCCGAAACCAGGATAAAGTGACTAACATGATGCCATGCTAGAGATAAAATGCCCTTCTCCTCCACTGTTGCTGCTCTATTCGTGATGTAAATGTGATCCACAGTGATCGAAGGTGGGAAAGGTGATGTGTGTTTCACCTAGGATTTCCAGCACTGCACTTCCAGACACAGCTGCAGAGGTGTTGTTGACTTAAAGCCCAGCAGAAGCCTAATCTTTTCGTCTTTGAAATTCAGGTTTTAACTGTTTTTTTGTTTTAGAAGGGAAAGGAGGGGCTCTCCCTTTCTAAGGAATTTACAGTCTATTTCCTTCTAACACCAGTCCATTTGCAATCACTGAGTGCTGTCATGTAAACAATGCATAACATCACACTCTTATACCAAGAAAAAGGAAACTAGTGCTGAATGGTGTACTACTAGTACCCAGCTAACTTCAACAAGGAAAGCATTGAAGGAAAAAGACAGGAAAGAAGGACAGAACCAAGAAATATTAGCATCTAAAGTAGAAGCTAGTAAAAATCTCTTTGTAAATGGCTTTTTTTTCCCAGTCCTTCTAAACGATCTGTTGATGAATGTAAAAGCATCCTTGCCACTTGTGTCACCCAGGTTTCCTACCAGTGCTTTATTTGTGATACTTATATGATATGATGATTTAGTAACTGAATTAAAAATTGCTTTCAAACTTTTACCTGGTATACAAATCAAACTGTGGAATGGAGCATATCAAGCAAATAAAACAAGACACAAAATGCACAAAAGATTGCTGAATAAGATTTTACAGCAGTTTATAGTAATGAACTCGACAAGACTGTTATTATTTGTAAGAATTTTTCTTTTGTCAAGCACATCAGATATGAACAACAGCAAAATAATAGGTCTCCTATTTTATTTTTTTTCTTTGCATTGTAGGAAAACTCTTGCTGCTCAAGTAAACTATATTAAATTTTTTACTGTTTAAATAAAAACAAAACAAAACAAAATGATGCACTTTTTTGTTAGAGAAAGAGAGAACTCTCAGGTAATAATTTGTTAGCATAAAGAAAAAATGTGATTGGTTGGGGTTTCTTTTCAAATACATTATCTCAAATTTTGTCTACATAGATACCTTGTTTTGCAGTGGTTTGTGGCAAACTGTTCCAGAGGAGATGGTATTTGCAGGAGGGGCTGGTATCTGAGAGATGTGTCCACATGGCCAGATTTCACCAAATACTCTCTAAACTGCTTTCAGTCATAAATGTGCATGCGTACCCGCAAATTCGTCTTACTTCTGCCTACATCCATGATGGGATTTTTGCCCTGAGTGCCTCATGGGCTTTCTTTGGTCAGTTATACAAAAGCAAGCGGATGTCCTAGAATCTGGGTGAAGTGTGCAAATTGCTTCCTCTGATATCCTGTGATCTGTTTTCTGTAAGTATCATACCAGAATTTCAGATTGCATTGCTAGATAAAATGACATTATAGACTTCTTTGTTCTGGCTGTCAGAAACATAGAAGCCTGTAAAGATGCTATTGCCTTGCACCAGCCTGGGAGGTCATGGGATGCACTGCTGGCCAGCTTCTGTTGAAACTTAGAGAGCTGCGCAAGCAGCTGCCCTGCCAATAGCAGCAAGAGTGGGAGAAGAAAGAGGACAATGTGAATTGACATTTCCTTGGATCAGATTTGCATTGTGTAAGGCCTTTTCTGAGCTTCTCTAACATGTGCTGGTTAATGAGAAAGAACTGAACTAAGGTCCCTTGCTGATCAGTCCTGGCTGCAAAATATGATGGCAAGTTTTCTGAGCATGTGTGAAGAGCTTGGCTTCTGTGGAACAATTTTGGTAGCAGATATTTTATTCAGATTATTTACCCAGATGATTAACTGGAGGTGAGCTCTGCTATTAAAATCATGTTTCATGGACCAGAAGTGATGAGGCTGTAGATTTTCATGTAGAGTGAGACTCATGGAAATATTTTCAGTCCTTCTGCAGTGGGCCTTCCAGTGGATGGCTGGTAAGAAACATTTCAGTGTAGTGTATCAGAGTTGGCAGGTACATCATATAGAAGATATGAAGGTCTGAAAAGGCTTGTGATACCTGTGCAACCCAAGAATTTTACATCCATTTCAATAATAAGGGAGACTGCCTTTAGTAAATACTGAACATGAACTTTAGCAGACCTGAAATATCTTCTTGTTTTGGGGGTCTTTTCTTATCATAGGTAACTACACTTGGGCTTAGAAACATGTTTTTGCCTTATGATAGGGCTGGAGACTGTTTTATTTCACAAATGAGTGCCATTTTACACAATACTTAAAATCAACAGACTGAGACGGGAAGTGTACAGATATTTTCTGATTAATGAGACTAGCTGGTAAAACACCATGAGCAAAAAAAATGCATTCTGCTGACATGTGGCCAGGTTCATTTTGTGTTTCTGTTTCAAGACTAAAAGATCCTACATGTGTAATTGTAATCAAGTTAATTTCATGGGAGTTGGATATAGACACTCAGCAGTACAACAACATTTTGTGAAATTACATGAAACACAAATAGGATTTCATATTTCATTATAATTCCTATAAATCTCCTGCAGTATTTCACAAAAGATTCATAAAAATCATGAAATACTACAGCATTTTATGAAATGTTTATGGAATTACAGTACATTTATTTTGGTGAGCTGTACTTCCACATTTAAGAAGCATGCTTTTCATGGAGTCATGTTTTTCCTTAACCACATTTTAGATAGTTTAGGCACATTTCCTCAAATTAATTTCAGTTTCTTAAATAAAAAGTGAAATTATGTCAAGCTGTGCCAAAGTGTGATGTTTGACTCAACAACAAGAGGAGTGCAGAAGCAAAGCTCAGTACAGTGGAACAATTTTGTAAAGCAATCTTGACTTGACTTATTCTTGACTAACAGTGCAGTGTGCAACACTTTTGGACTATCAGTTTACAAATGGTTATAACTTCAGTCTCTCAGCTTTGTCTGTTGCCTGACAAGCTGTAAAATTGTATTCTATGCTCAGGTACTCTATAGATAACGATTGTGGCTCCAGCATGCTTTCAAGTAAAACAATCTGCCTGCTCATGATCTTTGTATTTCCTTGCTTGCTCCTTGCCCTTTTTAAGTTGCAGTGAAGTTCTGCCTTCCTTTTCAGCCCAGGAAATCTCTTTTTGGTTAAGAAAGTAAAAGTTTTCTGAAGTTATCTTCTTTAGTCTTGGTTGGTTTTGGTTTTGGTGAGTTTTTCTGTTGTTTTGTGTTTTTTTTCTTTTGTTGTTTGTTTGTTTGTTTGCTTGGGTTTTTTTTCTATTTTGGGTTTTTTTTTTTCTATTTTTTTTCCACCCTCTTCTGTTATATTTGCTGGGCACTGAGAAGTAGTTAAAAGTCCAATCTTCAAAATCAAGTTAATGCAGGTGCCATGAATCTCCAGTGAATTTTGTCAGTGACATGGACAGTGGGATTGGTGTACCCTCAACAAGTTTGCTGATGATGGCAAGCAGTGTGGTGCAGTTGATATGCTGGAGGTAAGGGATGTCATCTAAGGGATGTCATCCAGAGAGACCTTGACACACTTGAGAGATGTCCAATGCCAGCCTAATGAAGTTCAACAAACCCATTGGGTCAGAGCAATCCCCAGCACAGGTTGGGCAGAGAAGTGATTCAGAACTGTCATGCAGAGAAGGATGTGGGGGTGTTGGTTGAGGAGAAGCTCAGCATGGGCCGACTTCCATGTGTGCTCACAGCCCAGAAACTGACCATGTGCTGGGCTGCATTAAAAGAGTGTGACCAGCAGCTTGAAGGAGGTGAGCCTGCCCTGAGGTGAGCCTGCCCCATTACTTTGCTCTCATGAGACCTTACTTGGAGTACTGTGTGCAGTTTTGGTGTGTCCAATATAAGGACATAGAGCTGTTGAAGGAAGTCCAAAGGATGGCCATGAGGATGATCAGGGGGCTGGAGCACCTCCCAGCTAAGAAAATTGTGGCTGTTCAGCCTGGAGAAGAGAAGTTGCTTGGAGATCTCATGGTTTCTGAGCTTTCTAGGAGCCTTCTAGTTTCTGAAGGGGACTACAAAGGATATCAGAGGACTCTTCATCAAGGACTGTAGAGGTAGGACAACGGAGAATGGGTTTAAACTGAAACAGGGGAAGTTCAGGTTAGATATAAGGAAGAGGTTCTTTACTGTGAGGGTGGTGAGGCACTGGAGCTAGCTGCCCAGAAAACTGATAAATGCCCATTGCTGGAAGTGTTCAAGGCCAGGCTGGACAACGTTTTGAGTAACCTATTTTAGTGGAAGGTAGTACTGCCCATGGCACAGGGGTTGGAACTAGATGATCTTGTCTTTTCTAACCCAAACCATTCTATGATTCTATGTGTCTATGAGTCTATGAATCCAGAAGGTAGGAAGAGGAATAGCCAATTACTGTTCCTTGTTCAGTTGCCATGATACCAAATGGAAAATATTTTCCATTTCAGTTTGAGATCCTGTATCTTGTTTGTTCAGTTGATGAAGAAGCAATCTATTTCTACTGTTTATTTGGAGTTTGGTTCGTTATGTGGCTTATTCTGGTTCTTCATGGGATTTTCTTGCACATTCTCTTGGTGGGCTAAGAATATTTTTCAGATAACATGAGATCAGTTTGTGTCTGCAGAGCAGTAACAGGGAAACAACACAAGGCTGGCAGGATACAGACTGGTGCAGATTCACTCTGATTAGTGCAGTGTGAAGCTGAAGTACATCCACATAAATATTTGCCATCAGAATTTAATGCACACTACACTTTGCCAATTGATAAATATGTGTATGACACAAAATTATCAAACCAATATATTTATCATTCTACTAGGGGGTTGTGGTTCACTTCTGGCTGTACAGGAAGCTTTATCTGTTAACTGAAGAGAGCAAATCTTCATCAAAAATGTTTTGTAGGCTCCCCTTTATATCGCACAGTTCTCGAAACAGCCTTTAACTTTTGTACCAGTGCTGTGAAGCTGAATGCAAGAAACTGGCATATTGAACAATTAAGTTTTTATGTTGTATGCCAGCATGCACCTATACTAAGATATTATGCACAACAATTTAAAAATATTGCAAACTCAGCTGTTGTGGTCAGACAATTCTTTGGGAACACTCACAAAATAAATTGTATGCCAAATTACTGAAGCAGTTTGGAATTTCATGCCAGTTGTCTGATATCCTTCCCATGATGGATGTTTGATGAGAGCTAAAGTTTTTAATTTTGGAAGAGTGGGCAGGAAAAAGAGACAATGTGAAGGTCAAAGCACAAAGCAAAGCTCATCCAGTTGCAGAGCTGGAAGTTGGCAATACTTGGCAGATTTATACTCCACCCCCAGAGATTTCTTTGTAAAATCCATTCTCTGTTGCATGCTTTTCTGACATCCCTGTGGTCTATGTGCTACTAGCATTTTATACTTGTTCTGCAAATTGCTGTCCATTAATTTTAAATTAATCTCTTTTTTAAAAGTAACTAATCAGAAATTAGTTTTTTTTTAATAAATCAAAATAAAATACTTCAGTAGCTGTAACCAAAATGCTGAAACCAGAAGTGAAAAAGGAAGAGACAGAAATTAAAATAAGCCTAAAAAATGCCTGGTGATATGGACCTAGATCTGTTGAACCCCTCTTTGAGAAAGAAGAGAAAGTTAAGTCTGGAAATATGATATAATGTTTTCTGGCACAGTAAATGAAATCCAGTAAATAAAGAAGTCAGATTACAGGCAATCCCATCCTTTCTGCCTTCCAACACTTGTTTAAAAGATGACAGAGTTCACAGTGAATTGACCGAGATGCTGAGGGAAGAGGAAGGAAGAAGCTGTGGCTCTGCTCTGCTCTGACCCCGGTGCTCCCTGCCACTTCTAAAAATCTAAACTAGATGAGGGTAGATTTAGATGAGATCTTAGGAAGAAGTTCTTTGATGTGAGGATGGTGAGGTACTGGCACAGGTTGCCTAGAGAAACTGTGGCTGCCCCATCCCTGTCAGTGTTTAAGGCCAAGTTGGACACAGCTTGGAGGAACCTGGTCTAGTGGCAGGTGGCCCTACCCATGGCGGGAGGTTGGAATTAGATCACCTTTAAGGTCCTTTCCAACCCAAACCATTCTATGATTCCATAATTCTGCTCACAATGGTCACTGTTGATACCATCATCATTTTGCCATCTGACATCATCATGCCAGTGAGGCTGCATAAGCAGTCAGGAACAACACATTTCTTAACCTTCAAAAAGACCAGTACAGCTGGCCTGGCAAAAACAATTACCTTTCTGTTTACCATTATACCTAGTTTTCAGACACAATTCTTTATCAAAGTCAGGAGAATAACCTTTCCATCATAAATAGAAATTGTTCCACAGAGCTAGCAGTAAAACTGCTTGACAAGATAAAAGACTTGAAGAGTTTTTCTCTCTGAAAACAGGACTTTGATAAGTTTTGATTAAGTTTGTACTGCTTGATCTTAAGATACTCTGTCATGTTTTGATTTTTATTGTTTTGTTATGTACTAAGTCATGCAAACTTCGTCATGTATCTCATAGTGTATTTGTCATGAAAAACAAGTGTGCTAAGGTCTCTGCAACAAAAACCAAACACTGTTAGTGAAATGTCTCTGTCTGTCCTAGTTATTCTGTCAAACATAAACAATAAACTGCCCCTGCTAACACTGTTGTGGGGGTTTTTTTTGTTTGTTTGTTTTTTAATTTCTGATAAAGCCCAGCATTTTGAAGGTTTTCTCTGTTTAAATGTACCATATTCCATTTTAAAAAATCATGTACGTGTAAACTGTTTTTATCTTTATTAATTCTTAAAAAAATTATTTGTATGTAGAAACAGATGCTCATGCTGTGGCTGTAATGTAATGCAAAGTCTGCCCAAATATAACGTGCTTAGGAACATGGATCCCATCCTTGTCAGGGACTGGAGGAATTCAGTACAGAGACATGACTTAGGAAGAGTCCTGGTGTCCTTGGGTGAGCAGAGAGTGATTATAAGTTGAAGGTGATATGCTTGGCTAAAAAGAAACAAAGCTGATAACTTCTTGGAGGAGAGCCCAAACAGAGCCTACCCATCTGGTTTATACATAGTATAAAAGCTGGGACAAAGCAGGAGGACTCAATGAACAATTTCATTATTATATGAAAATATTATTGATATCAAAAGAATTTTTTGTAAATGCACAAAAAATCACAACAAAATTTCTGGAGGAATAGTTAAACTGTTTTTGTGGAAGATACATATCTAGTAAATGACAAATAATGCTGACAATCTCTTTCTGTGGAGTAAGAAAGATATAGAAGAAGAATGTAAAATAGCTCTCTTGATTCTTTTTTTTCAAGTTTTAAAAAAGTCAGGTATATTTTGCTATTGTTTTACCTTAAGGTTCTCTGTCACTTTCCATGTTTTATTCTATGTTACCATCAAGCAAGTTCTGATAGCAAAGTTAACAAATAGTAGAACAGACTTGATTTCCCTCCTCTCTAGCCCACTGCCTCCAAGCCTTCAGGCTGAGTTTGGATGTATTTGTGAGAAAAATTCTGTATAGTTGGACAAGGGCTACTGAGTCGATACAGGACTTTTGTTTTGAAATTTGGGGATGGTAATGTCAGAAACCAGGGAAAGTGTTATCACAACTCCACTAAGCCTATAGAAATTTGGCCTCTGTGCACATTTTTGTTAACTGCTAATAATCGTTACCAGCAATGGGAAAATTCCAATCAGGGGTGTAAGAAAGAGCAAAGATTTGCAGCAACTAACATCTGTTCCATGAAAACTTTGTAGTCACCATGGGGAAAGGGCCACCTTGTGCACAACCACTGGGCAGCACACAGAGCAGGCGTATTATGGCTGTAGCTCTTCTGGCCAGGAAGCTAGAGCTCAATGGAAGGATTTGCAAAAGGGTATGGTTTGTAATTACATTTGCTACAGTAAATACATTGAGCTGTAAGCACCATGCTTAATCTGGAGGCTTCAACGGGTGTGTCTATATAGTCTTACTGTCCTTTCAGCATCATAGTGTCAGCTGGACAGATGATTTTATTTAAATATCTCCTGGGGATGATTGAGTTTTGGGGTGGCTGAGTCAGCCTGCACCAGCACTCACCTGCACTGCTAGTGTTGCATGTTATCTGTAAAATCACTCCAACTGTAGACTTACATAATTGAACTTCGTAAATGAGGCAGCAAACCATAATATCTTTATTTCTTGCACATTCATCTACTGTTCACAGTGAAGTGAACCACAGAAAAAAAAAAGACTTCATATTTAAATATAACCTGAGATGTTGTTGGTCGCTCTTTCTGTGGGTATCAGCAGCAATAATATACTTGGGGGATCACATTATCATCCATTAGTTAAAAGGAAACGTTATTAATGCTTTTTACTGAAGAACATGCTAATTGTCAGCACTTGCAATTATTCGATCTTGATATTTAAACACTAAATTCTAATTTAATATACTTACTGTTGAAAAACAGTCATTTAAAAACAGAGAAAATACTTAACTGGTAATCTTAAGGACACCCTTCTTAGCTTCCCAAGTTGCTTAAACTCTTTCTTTCATGTGGTTTTTAGAACAAAATAACAATTATTTTTCATGTCAGCAGTCTAATACAGACTGGAAGTGACTTGCAGGATGCCTAGGTTTACCTCCAGAACCTAGGTACTCTTAGGGATGAGCAATTTATCAGTTGCTTGATCAGGTGTCTCATCACAGATTGATGAGGACTGAGTGTTTCCCTGATTAGATTTCTTGGGGGATGCCCAGTGCCACTGTTGCAGGTTGCATAATCAATGAGAAAATAAGAAAATAAGAGGGTTAGCAAAGGCAATGGTTTTCCCGTCACATAGTGTCTAGTGCAATACATGTGGCATTCTCCACAGTGGGGAAGGCATATCCCTGTCCCAAGGTTTTTCAGGGAGCAGAACTCTGTTGTCCCCCTTTCTAGATGTGGTTGATTGGCATTCAGCCACAGACTAATTTTTTTTTTTCCTCTGTCTTTGGCTCAGTCCTTTTTACAAGGCATGTTTTAAGAGCAAAGGTGGAGAGAAGTCTATGTGTTTACAGCACTTGGTCATGAGGAGTCTTTGTCCCACCTCTGTCCCCTCTGGCAAGTAGAAACTGAATACAGGGCATCTGCTTCACTGGCATGTCTTCAGCCCTGTGTCTGAAGAACTGTTCTGTAGAAGGTGGGCATTTCTTCTTCCCCCACCTCCTCCTACCTTCCCCACCTGGAAAAGTGCAACAAGAAGCCCTGCTTATCTCACTGAGAGCAAGATGATGAACACTCGCAGCCATAGAATCATAAAATCATAGAATCAACTATGTTGGAAAAGACCTTTAATATCATCAAGTCCAACCACTATCCCAGGACTGCCAAGACGATCACAAAACCATATCATTGAAGGGGTTTTGGTAATTGATCCCATGAATCAATACCTTCATGATCCCATGAATCATTACTGCTTACCTTGACCTGTAAGACCTTGACATGCAGTGGAAGAGTTAAAGACGCTGTTCTTTCTTGACCTCTCTGTCAACTAAGATGGAGACAGTTAAGCAAGCAGCTACTCTGGAACCTTTTTGAGGAAATTAATTCTTTAACTGCATTGAATAGTGCAACTTTTCAGATAATTTGATAAACTGCTTTTGAAAAAAGAGATAAAATGAACAAAAAAAAGCAGAAAATTGAAGAACTCATTTTCATTTTTAATCCCAAAGTATCTTTAATAAACATTTGTGGTAACTTTTTTTTTCAATTTGATGTAAATAGTTTTAAAAACAGAAAAAAAATTAGCAAAAGAAAAATTTGTTGCTCTTTAGCTTTAAATAGTACATAGAGATCTTTCCTGTGCCTAGAGCTGGTGAAGAGCATAGAATATATCCCCTAATATGAGTTCTAAACAGCAATGCCAGTTTCGGTTATACGCATTCATATATGGTGTGTGAGTGAAATCATGGTACAGGGATTGTGCAGACAGAGTTTTGTTGTTTTTTTTTTTTTTTTTGGCAGAGCATGAGACAGGCGACACAGAAGTTAGATAACTTTCCAAGAGTCACAAATCAAGCTTCTGAAGGAGATGAATATGGAGCTTGTTTCCTGACAAGCAGTTCCCACATTGCTGTGTGTGCTACTCATTCTGTTTTATTTGATTTCTATAAAACTTCTGAGGCTCACTGTAGCTATAAATAAAGGACCCTAAACTAAGGCTAAATCTGAATTAAGTTGAGGGAGTTTATCTTAGACTGTTGAAGCATAGGAGCACTACCATTTTTTTCTATATACTAAATTTAATGGCATGCAAGTTTTAATGCCACTAAGTTTTGCAGCTTTCAGGAATAAAGTCTCAAAGGACCAGTCTTCTGAACCTGCCATTCTATGAGACATATATATTTCTACTGACTCGATTTACTTAAACATTGGCTTTATTATATATGGCAAATTGAAACTGTTTTGGGTGTAGGTGGAAATGTCAGAGCTCCTCCAAATGATCTATTTCAAATTTAAATCCAAGTGCATTGTGGTTCTTTGCAATAAAAGTAATACATATGGATTTTAACAGGCTGTGGCTTTGACACCATTTAGCAGCTCTTGACTTATATGCTTTACTCACCTTAAATGTTAAGTGAAAACAAAAGATTTTTGCTATTCCTGAATGCTTTTTACTCAAATTATGGAGTAGTTTCCAGGGAAACTCTAATTTTCATCACATAGCCTGTCGAACATATCTTGAAATGAGTTCTTTCTGTTGTATACTTGGTCTTTATAGATAAAATCTTCCTCCTCTTTATCTTATAGGCATTTATGCATTTTATTTTCATAAAACTGGGTAAAAGTAAAGTAATATTTTAAACTTCAAATACATAACTCTAAGAAATGAAAGTCCAGCTTTTTTTAAGAGTACTAGTTGACACTGTGTCAAATGATGTAAATGTCAACTACAGCAAGAATTTAGAAATATAAGGATTTAGATTACCAGACTAAAATCCAGAGATATAGATTAAGATAACTTGGTATTGCAATAGGGTGGTTGGTATGACAAAGGACAGTGGTATACTATTAATAAAGAAGGAGATATCAGCTTTTATTCCATATACATCAGTTTTGGGGTTTTTTAGATGACTCGACTTGTGAAAGGAAGAGACCTGTGTCTATTTCTGGATTCTATTATCTGGATGGCATTAAGTATGTCAATCATGTACTCACTTGTTCAAAGAAATGCTGTTAATATATTCCAAGGAGAGTATCACAGATAGCCGTGAATATCAAAGCTAAATTTCTGTCTATGTATTTATCTGTTATCTATTCATCTATATGTATATCAGAAGACTTGAGATTTTACTTTGGTCAAAGATGTGTCTGGGATCAAGTAAATGTAGTTTCTTGGTTAGTTCCTAGTTATGAGATGGAGTATTATGTCATATCTTTACTGCTTCTGGAAGAAAGACTAGGGTCACAGGAAAACAGAATGTGCTCCTGGCACCTCATGATAGGCTTGAGTGTAGCTGGTAGGCTTGTATGCTGCATGAGGTGCTTTAGCATGAGCTGCATTTGATTGTATGGAGATGAACATAAAAGGCAAGTGCAGGAGCACTAGAAGTGTTTGCTAATCAGCATCTGTTGCACACAACTATAAAAAAAATCATTCTGGTATATAAACTTTGTGACACAGGATATCAACAGTTACTACATCCACTCCCTGAGTCATGTGGACTCAAAAAGTCACAGCCAGATCCTGTTCTTTTTGGTGGGAGAGACAGAAACTTGGTGGGTGGTCCTTTTTTCCTTCTCTCTCTCATTTTAACAGTGTCACCGGTGACAAGGCTACTGTTCTTTACGTTAGTAGTATGGTATCTATACAGCAGCCCTCACACTACACACACATGACCCAGGCATGGTAGATCCCAGAACAAATGTTTGGCAGGGAATTGAAGTCAGACTACTTTCAGGTCACCCCCTACTGGTTTTGTATCAAAGCTTTCTGTGCCAACAGCAGTTTTGTTTTAACAAGCAAAATCCCATAAATCGTCAAAAATATTCTTCACATTTGCAGTTCTTAACAAAATATGAATATGAGTTTTAGAGCTTGGGTGAGCAATGATGACATGTGAATGTCAGGCCAAGAAATGGTGTATACTCATGTTAGGCTAAACAGGTCTTCTGGCAAGATTGTGGCAGTGTTACAGTGGGTTCCAGCAATACTTGTAGTGTGCTATTTTTTTTGTGATGTGGCAGGGGACTATGGAAGTCTTCAGATAGTCAAGGAGTAGCAAAGAAGACAAAATGATTCAATTGTTCATGAAGCTTGTTGCCAACAAAACGGGTTCTCCGTTGTCTCATTCCCTCCCCACCAAAAGATAGGCTTATATTTTGTCACGGCTTATTGAGAGAAAACTTCATATTTAAGGTTGTTAGGTTTCCTCAACTGTTTACATTATTCTGTGATGACAGGGTTTGCTTTGCTAGCAGATTGCCTTTTATGCTTATATGAAGTGAATAAATAATTTCTGCCGACAACTTGTAGTTTCTTGCTGATTATTCTGGAAATATTATGGATTCTTATTTTTCTGAAAAAGAAGAATGCATGTTTTTTAACCATGCACAAAATAGTGAAAACAGTGAAAACAGAAAACTGATATGTTACTGTGTCAGAATCAAGCAAACAAACATACCTGGCATTGTATTCTCTCTTCAGATTTCCTTGAAGTGGTGATCCAATTTGGAAGTGACAGGGGGGAGTTTGCATCTATCTTACCTTTAAAGTCTCATCCCTGTGTACTGAGCTATTTTCTCAGTGACTCATAGATGGAAAAATTATTCACCAGGTCTTTCACACAAGGTAGCAGTTCAGTGACAATATGGCTGGGTAACTGTGAGATAGTCTGAATACTGTGCAGCAAATGACAACTATATTTATTTAATCAGGAAATAGTAATTTTTTGCATGAACTGCCGGAAAAAAAAAAAATGAGAAATTCTATATGAACCTTTTGATTTAATTTCTGTGCTAACTTTCAGTTCAGTGTTAATGACTTAGAAACCTGATTCTATTTTTGCCATCTAATGACTTATTGCCAATTTCTCCATTCCAGGCTTGTGTGAAACTCCCTTTATTAGCAAAACACGTATCATATTCAAAGCCTGAAACAACTAAAAATTATTGAGCTAAAATCTCATGTTCATGATTAGGTATGATGCTTTTTTATTTCCAGCCAGACCTTCAGTGTTGTAAAATAATTGCTTCATTGGCCACAGTATATGCAATATCTCAATATTTTGTGCAATTGGGCCATGTGCCACCATAATTAAATTACTCAGGATTACAGGTGTTTGTAAAGAGTGCAGTAAAATATTTCTTATCTCATTAAAGGCTTACCACCTTGAACAATTTTGAACAGAATTAACTATCTACACAGATTTCCTGCTGTCTGCTCTAAAACTGCCTACCCTTTGCACTGAAATCGGATGTGGGGTGGAGGGGTTTACATTCCCTGATCAAATCTATGATCCACATATGTCACTGGACAGCTTTCAAGAAAATGGCAGAAGGCCGTCACTTGAAACTGTTTAATTGAATACGGAATATGGAATAAGGAATACAACAGGAAAAAAGCTTGAGTGAATTTACGCTGGGAAGCATATCTAATGAAAACTCCTATGATACATTTATCTCTTTTTGAGCATATATGAGAAATTAAATATTCTGTCTGTATTGTGGTTTAAGCTCGGTCAGCCACGCAGCTCACTTGCTCAATGCCCCTCTTACTCCTCCTGCTCCCGGAGGGATGGGGAAGAAAGAATGTAACACCCACAGGTTGAGATAAAAACAGTCCAGTAACTAAGGTATAACACAAAACCACTGCTGCTACCACCAATAATAATAATGATAAGGGAAATAACAAGGGAAGAGAATACAACAGCTCACCACTCACTGACCGATACCCAGCCCTACCGAGCAGTGATCTAGCCCTTCCAGGTAACTGCCCCCAGGTTACATACTGGGAATGACGTGCTGTGGTATGGAATACCTCTAGCTAGTTTGGGTCAGGTGTCCTGTCTCTGCTTCCTTTATGCTACCCCTCCTCCCTGGCAGATCATGAGACTCAGAAAGTCCTTGGTCAGTCTGAACATTACTGAGCAGCAACTAAAAACTTTGGTGTCATCAGCGCTGTTGCCAGGCTGAAAGTCAAAACCACAGCACTGCACCAGCTACTAAGAAAGAGAAAAATGACTGCTACTGCTGAACCCATGACAGTCTGCAAATGACTTATTCACTTTGTGTTGGAGAAGAGGTTTCTATAACAAAGACTTAGTATTACTTAAAGTATTTATTTATTAAATAAAATGCTTCAATAAAAATATAAAGCATCATAAAGTCATGCCATATGCACTATCTGCATTATAAAAATGTGAGCAAGCCTGCTTCCATGAGGACAAGTCATTGGCTTTGGTGACACAGTGGCCTTAACAATATGTTCACAATACCAACATCTAAATAATGATGTAGTTGGAAGTAAATGCCAGAAAATGGAATTTACTTGCATCTAATGTGACCCACTATACAGGTTAACTTATTGTGTTATACATCAATGAGTTCAGTTTATCTACTTTTTTTTTTTCATACTACACAGTTGGCTCTAAGCTAAAACGATTTACACGCACTACTTAACCATATGGGATTATAAACTGCTATTGAAATGATAGCATTACCGAGTGCTTCGCTCTTTCTGCAAAATGTGTGATGTTCTGCATTTTATCTACCAGCTGTATTCTACAGTGATGCCAAATAGCTAAGTGGGTTTTCTGCAAGTCTACTCTTCTTTCTTGAAGTAAAATCTCTCTCCTGTGACACTGTAATTTGTCCTAAATTTCCAAGTTGAAAGTTACTTAGCATATTGAGTTTAGTGGAGGTTTGTAATCCATGCACGTTTCCTAAAAATGGTAGCACCTTTGAATCCTATGAGCAATATATGAACAGCTGAAAGAGGCCAGTGTGTTTTTCAATTTATTTTCTAAGTCACTCCAGTGCATCAAACTGTAGGCTTATATTGTAATTATCTACTAAAGCAGACAATGCAGTAATAAGTTTGTGGGATTGCAGCTAGTGCATTAATGACTGAACTTGGTTGGAGCACTAACAAAAGACATTTGTTTTTATGACCTAGCAGTGGAAAGATACCTGTAAAAAAAAAAAAAAAAAGAGATTATTTTTTTACTAAAGTGTAAAAAATAATTGTGTCTCTTACCACAAAACATTTTATTTTAAAATGTTCAACCCTATGCAAAACTGGCAGTCAACTCTTGAAGAACTATACAATTTCAGTGAGCAAAATTAAAGTTTTGTTTTGTTTTTTTTTTTTCAGAAGGACAATTCATGTTGTATTTAACGGGCTTTGCCAGTGGGAATGATCATCTTGAAAAGCATGGAAGTGGGAAGATGAGCAGAATGTAGATAATGAGGTGGGTTTTTGTTTGTTTGTTTGTTTGTTTTGTTTGTTTATGTTGTCAAAAAAGCTGTATTTTGCATTTTCTAAGTGTATTTCCTGTAACTGTGACTGATAATACTGTCCTGATTTCCTAGATGAATGAGCAAATGTTCACGGACACAGCCAAGCAGGTGATATCCATGGCAGTCCAGCAAGCAGATGTCAGCAGCAACTGGAAAGAATCTGGGGAAAGGATGAGGATCATGGTGCTGTATACCTGGGACACGGGGGGGGGCATCTTCCCCAGACACCAGGTTTCAGAGTAGCTATGCTAAATGGAATAGATTGAGTTTTCTTGGCTCATCGTGAAAAGTAAAATACTTTAAGTCAGATGAATTTCCCCAAATATGGCAGCTTATGTTCAAAAGATCTTTGGAGATGTGGCCCACATCTTAATGGAGATGCTTGAATGAGCTTAACACTTTTTCAACATCTTTACAAAAAATAAGGAACATTTGTTCAAGAATGCAGAAATGCAAGCGAGTGCTTTTGACAATATCCTTGCCAGACTGCAAGGGAAGAGAGTGAGGTCTGGTAGTATCTAAATGTATAATCTTTTTCTCAAAAAGTGCTAGTTGAAGGTGTTGAACAGGAGACCATCAATATTTCACAATTGATTTCTATCTATTATGGTAAAGGGTTGAACGCTGTTAATTTTTTCATCACATTAACTGTTATATTAACAGTTGAGTTTGCACCCAATCTGGCAGATAACGGGGAATTCCAGAGGCAAAGGGTGTAAATATAGTAATAAATACAATGGAGGTAGTTTGAGTTTATTATATTCCAGAGTTCTCTAGTAAGAAGTGATTATGAAAGTGATTATGACTACACTGTCCAGGTATAAAAAAGCATAGCTCCACTTGCTTATACAATACCACCACTGAAGGGATATATCTCTTCAGCATCTGAATTTGAGTGGAGATCGTTGCACTTAGATTATCCTGGGTTAGTACTATTGACATAATATTTCAAGAATAGATGAATCTTTGCAGGAAATCTCATACAGGTGAAATGGAATCAATAAAGTTTTCTCCAATAAAGACTTTGGAGGAGCTAAAGTGTTTGAAAGGAAGACTGAAGATCATAGTAGTTGCAACAAGAATGCCCTCTAAATCCAGTTGCTGATTTTAAAGAAGAGTCAAAACTCTCAGTTTCTTGTGCAAAGTTATGTGAAAGGTATAACCCAAGAAAATATCTGATGATGGTATTAAAACCATCAGTTGATGTTCCTTGCTTACAAAACATATGGGCAAAAGTATCTTGAATATGTTCTTTAGGAAGCTTTAAAATATTATAGGTTGATTTAGTTAATGGGTAAAGCTTAGTCAAGTGCAAAATTTCTTCTGAATCTGAACTGTGCTGATGACAGTAAATTATAAACTTAAAGGTTTATTTTGTCTTCTCTGAACTATAATAAATTCAGCAGTGTGATCAGCAAGGCAGTATAGTAAGTACCAAGACAAAAAACACTTTTAGAAATGTCCTTTCTTTACTAAGCATATTTGCTTGTGAGTTATGTGTCAATGAGTAAATCCTAATGATTATATCATTAAATCATTAACACCTACTTTCTAAATAAGTGTGATCTCAAAGCACTAAAGAGGTCTGTACCACAAGATTTCTCTGTTTTTAAAAGAGAGCCTGAATCAGACAGTAAGTGTGGTGTGTAAGGATTATATGTATCATACCCTGGGGAATAAAATGCAGCTGGGAGTATTTTCTCCCTTTTGATGAAACAGAAATATTAATGAGTAGGACAGAGTCCCTGACAAATTGATTTCATTTAGCTGGCCTAATATGAATAGCACTTTAACAGAGTGTTACATTAATAATCTCTCGTTTTAGCCTTCCTGTTTCCTTGTGGAGGCAGTTGCAGTTTTTCTATTACTTTAAACAAATGTAATTAAGCAATGTTTCAGTAATTTGACTTCATGAGCCAGATTCTGATCTTTCTTTCCGGCTGAATCTGCTAAGTTGCTAAGCTTATTTTGCCACTCCAAGCAATATCAGGATCTAGCTTGGTGTGTCTCAATGATGAAAGCACAAAATTCCTACTGGTTTCTAAGTCACTCTTCAGTAAAAAGCTGCCTTTGACTACTTGACACTTTTGACTATCTAGGAATCTGTAGGAATAAATGAACATCACTTGCAAATCACAGGTCTGACATGACAGGAAAGATACGAAGATTGTGACTGGACTGTAATACAGAAGGCTATTCATGGATCCACAGTACTATTTCAAATAATTTGACTGCTTCAGCTCTATTGTATGGCCTTTGTCTGGTCCACATAACTAAATACCTAAGAAAACCACAGCTGTTGTAGCAGAAGAGAGTTCATTGAATTATTCTTCATCGTGCTCATTTCAGTTGCAGGAAGACTGATGTGTCATGGGTTCAGCAGTAGCTCATGCTCTGCCAAGGAGGAGGGAGAGATAGGGCGCCTGGCCTGGGCTAGTCGGGGAGGTATTCCATACCACAGCATGTCCTGCTCGGGGAGGGGACTGGAAGCTGGCCGGAAGGGGAGGGGTTAGCTCTCTTCCGGGTTGGGCTCGGGGAGGGAACTGGAAGTTGGCCGGGAGGGGAGGGGTTAGCTCTCTCTTCCGGGTTGGGCTCGTTTCGGCGGGTGGTATCGTATTCTCTCTCCTTGTTTATTTCCTCTAACATTGATTTATTAGTGGTAGCAGTAGTGATTTGTGTTATACCTTAATTGCTGGATTGGTTTTACCTCAATCCCTGGGAATTGTATTCCTCCAGTTCTCCTCCCCATTCCTCCAGGAGTGGGAAGAAGGTGGGGGGGGGGGGGAAACAAAGGAGTGTGTGGTACTGCGGGAGACTGAGGTGGGGTTTTAAACCACGACATGATGTTAGACAGCACACCTGACCTGTGTGGTAACCACAGCAGTCATCCCTTCACATGAACACCAGGTCTGCCTCTTTGAGGCAGCATCTCTTTTTTGGGAGCAGAGGTGTTGTCATATTTTACCAACCTCAGGGAAATGCTTTGTTTTCTTTCAGTTTATCTCAGAAAATTCAAAACTAGAGTGGGATCCATCTTGCAAATTATTTCTTAACTAGAAAGCAACATTTTTATTGTCTTGTGGGGACCAGTAGAGTTGATAGAAGAGCAAGGAGTAAAAAGAAAGTAAGAGGAATTAATCCAAAATTTCATAACAGCTAGGATAAGCAAAAGTAGAAGTGTGAACCAAGGAGGGAAACAAAACAGGGAGGCTGGATAAGTGCTTTGTGCAGAGCTGCAGGACAGGAAAAACTGTTGCTGAGAGAAATGGCTGATTGCTGTTATGCACCTCCTTCTAGAACCAGAGGTTTTATGTAGTCTGGTGTTAGAAACAAGTGCAAAACTCAATTCCTTTCTCATCCTTATTTACTAGTTGATTTAACAGTGTAAGAACCTTCCATTGCAGCCAGTTGTGTCATTAGTTCAGGTACTGGCTGCTTATCTGGTGGAATTAATTCCTCCCTGAAGCTCAGTGTAGGTTTCCATATTGAAAATTTGTATTCAGTTTAAAAGAAATGAAAGAAATTAGAAATGTCATTAGGGGTGAAAAGTCAAACACTTCCAAGCTAGGAATTAGCAGTATATGAAGCAATAGCAAATAATCATATAGGTAGGTAATCATGAAGATTTTGTCATAATACATATACACAAGGGAGCTGATAAAGCATCAGGGGTTTTTTCCTGCGAGTAGAGCACTGGGTTTTGCAGCCTTAAGGATTTTACATGTAGGCAATCATAACTAATGCTACCATAATACCTAATATTGTCATCCTGCTAAGATGCTCATTCCCAGCAGTATGTTATACCAATGATTTCTACAGGTGGAGTTCTGTAGAAGTGTTTCCTTTTATCAATTAAACATTTACTCCCTGTGTATATATGTTTTCTCATACACTTTCATACTTATGCCGAATGTCATGCAGGAACTGCTGTGTTTTCAGTTCCAAACGTGGTTTTCATAGAATCAAAGAATGGTTAGAGTGGAAGGGATCTTAAACATCATCTAGTTCCATCTCCCCTGCCATGGGCAGGAATACCTTCCACTAAAATATGTTGCTCAAAACATTGTCCAACCTGGCCTTGAAACACTTCCAGGGATGGGACATTCTCTGGGCAACTTGTTCCAGTGTCTCTTCACCCTCACAGAAAATAACTTCTTCCTAATATCTAATCTACATCTACTCTCTTCCAATTTAAAGCCCCTGTCTTATCACTACAGTCCCTGATGAAGAGTGCCTCTCCAGCATCCTTGTAGGCCCCCCTCAGATACTAGAGCTACTATGAGGTCTCCATGCAGCTTCTCTTATCAAGGCTGAACAGCCTCAATTTTCTCAGCCTGTTTTCATACAGGATGTGCTCCAGTACCCTGATCATCCTCATGGTCCTCTTTTGGACTTGCACCAATAGCTCTATGTCCTTATATTGGACACACCAAAGTTGCACACAATACTCCAAGTGAGGTCTCATGGAGGACCTTGCGCTTGGCTTTGTTGGACTTCATGAGGTTGGCACTGGCCCATGTCACAAGCGTGTCAAGGTCCCTCTGAATGGCATCTCTTCCATCCAACTTATCAACTGAACCACACAGCTTGGTGTCATCAGAAACTCACTGAGGGTGCATCAATCCCACTGTCCATGTCACCAGCAAAGATGTTGAATAGGATTGGTCCCTACACCAACCACTGAGCAATGCCACTTGTCACTGGTCTCTGCTTGGACCTTGAGCCATTGACCACAACTTCTTGCTTGCAACCAAGCAGCCAATTCTTTATCCACCATGTGGTCCATCAGATCCATGCTTCTCCATTTTAGGGACAAGGATGTCACATATGGCAGTGTCAAATACCTAGCACAAATTCAGGTAGATGATGTCAGTTGCTTTTCACTTATGCACGAATGCTGTAGCCACATAGTAGAAGGCCACCAATTGGTCAGACATGATTTGCCCATAGTGAAGCTATGTCACCAGCCACACCCCTGTTGTCCATTTACTTTAACGCAGTTTCCATGAGGATCAGCTTCATGATCTTGCCAGGCACAGAGGTGAGACTGACTGATCTGTCGTTCCCCAGGTCTTCCTTCTCCCCTTTTTTAAAAATCGGAGTTGTATGTCTCATTTTCCAGTCATCAGGAACTTCACTTCTATATGCATTTATCTTATTTTGAATCTAAACAGCTCTGGTCTTCTCAGTTTGTCATATGCTTTTATGAGCTGACATCTCTAAGCAGATAAATAGCTCTTTTTTACAGTCTCTGAGCCTTTCCAGGAAACTTAAAATTAAGCTCAAGGTAGAAAATTGATAAATTGGTCAGGATGTCAGCCAAAAAAAATGATAAATCTAGGAAGGGTGAAAAGACAGCTGGAAGAAAAGTCAGAGTATTTTTTTCTGTTTTTCAAAATCAAGAAAAAGACATGGTTTACAGTAGAAAAATGTAGCAGAACAGTGCCAGGAAATATTAAATATTTAGCTACAAAAAAAGTGTGGCTTTTTAATCTCCAGAGTTCTCACTGAATGTCCACATGTTTCTGTTCTTCCATCTGCCTTTTTTAACTAGGTAGCAATCATCTTTATCACAGGAGTCCATGCTGGCACAATATTGCAAGGCTTCCAAACTCATAGATCTTGAATAGCTTCAGCTATTGTAGTTTTTGATGTGTAGTAGAACTATTAGCAAAAGTGCAGCCAGCAGGTTGAGTGAGGTGATTATTCCTCTCTGTTCAGACCCTGCAAGACTTCATCTGGAATGCTGTGCCTGTGTTTTGGCTCTCACTACAGGAAAGGTGTTGACATAGTATAAAGAATCTAGTGGAGGTCCGCTAGAATGGCCAAAGGGGTTGGAGTACATGGTGCATAGGGAAAAGTTGAGGGAGCTGGATTTGTTCAGCCTCAGGGAGAGAAAGCTGCAGTGAGACCTTATTGCAGTTTACACCTACCAAATGGGAAGAAATAGGGAAGATAGAGTCAGAATTGTCTTGGAGGTACGAAGTGGTAGGAAAAGAGTCAGAAGCTGTGAAACAGGAAATTCTGATTACATGGAGGGGAAATATTCACCGTGAGGACAACTAAGTACTGGAACAGATTGCTGGTGATGTTGTGGGATCAGTGTCCTGGGAGATATTAAAATCCTAACTGGTTGCAGTCCTGAGCATCCTGAGTTAACTGGTAGTGGTTTGAGTAGTGCTTGTAATATAGGCTTCCCTATGTCCTTTTCAAACTTAATCATTACATGATTTTGTGTGGGACCAAAGAGATAGGCTCCAGTACCCAAAAAAAGGAAAAAATTAGTTTCAAAAATTTCACACCAAATAATCTAAACTCCTCACCCCCAAATTACTAATATCCACTTAAAATAGAATTTAATGGAAAATATACAATCAAACATGTTATGCTTGTAGCATATTATAAGATTCTTTTTTTTTCAGCATGTATTTTTCCTATGAAATCTTATAGTATCATTTAAAGATGTAATTACTGCTATTTAGATGTTTTTCTAGTCCATATTGAGGACAGGCTGATTTCCTATTAATCCCAAAGGTAACAAATAAATAATTTTGATAATATTTGCAATAAAATATTTTGTTTGTTAACTACCTTTTGTACGTGCATTCTTGTATGTCTCTGGTGATTTGTTTCTCTTGAATCACACAGTATGTTCCCTAAGTACATTATAAAAATAACATAATCATGATGTTATCTGTTCTCTTACAAAGTATATGAGAATATTATGTTTGTGGTTAAATACAGCCTCAAGGACCTTATACCAGTGCCAGACAAGTAAGTTGTTTTCAATTAAGGACATCGTCTCAATGCTCAGTAAGCACACAAAATTATTTATGTATGAGCTTGATGTTGTTAGAAAATGTGTATTAGGAGAATCCAGTTCAGCTTTTGTTTGGATCTAAGTAAAAGCAATGGAGATCAAGCATAATAATAATAATAATAATAATAATAATATATGTTTGTAATAAGCCTATGTCATAAATGGTTTTGCTGGTTCATTTTGCATTGTTGATAATGTATGGATACCCCTAATGATTCCATTAGAGTTTAAATAACAGAATTCAGCACAAATGTATTTCTACTGAGCAGCGGAAACATAATTTCTCTGGAACTGCAGCTGCTGTAGTTGAAGATTAGGCTCTTACTGCCCCTTAGGGAGATTACTGTCTCTGCCAGCTGACTTAGTTTTTATACAGCCAGCAATTTATTAGATTGCTTTGCTCTTACGTGTGATAATAAACCTTATGCTTAGCAACGTTTAGAGACTTCCAGTGCATTAATATTTTATGGCAATGACAACCAAGACACATTTTGTTTACCTAACAAGACAAGCCAAGCTGCAGCTGATGTGTATTGGAGATTAAATTTAACTGGTAGGAATTCTGCCAATTATGGCGTTAATGCTTTGCAATGACTTTTATAATTGTAATCTAATAATTTACATATTTGATGCATCAACATTTTGCTCTAAACAGTACTGTTTCATCTGACCAGAGTGTTTATAGATTACCTTTTCCCTGTAGCCGTGCTGCTTAGTTCTTTAGTATAGACATATTTCCTTTGGGTAGTTTATTAGATCAGCTATAACAATATTTGGAGGCTGAAACAACTCCCACCTAGGATCCCCTGTAAACCTGTTTGGGGGATTCAGTTTACAATGAAATTGATTGAAAGTTTCAATCTTGTGAAAATAAATCCTAGTTGTTGTATTTGTCCCATATACTGGCCAAAAATAGTGCCCTGGTTTGCTGTCATTCTGTTTCAGTGACAGAGATAGCTTTGGCTGCCCAAATAAATATTTCAAATTAGGAAGTCCCATGCTGACTGGTTTTTACTTCTTTTCAACAAAGCAGATTTATCAGCTATTACTAGTGGAAGACAGGGAGTGAAGATCAGTGGGTCAGGTGTCTGGTATTGATTCACTGTGTCTACAAAAAGCTCTGGGGATAAGGTTGGAAATATTTACCAAGAGAAATTGTACATTGAAGGGCTTGATGCTTTTATTACTTCAGTTCAAGTATATCAGAAGAAACTCTTCAGATGTAGGTTCAGCAAATACTGATATTATTAAGTATATGGTTTCAGCTGAAAAAGTGGTACTTGTGGCACAGGGTAGGAAGAAGCCAGGGAAGCAAGATTTAGCTTTGGCTTTGAGCTGTGTTGGTTTGTCGTTCTGAACTTCTAACCTCTCTGCACTGTTTTAAATAAGCGATTGCAAGATTTGAGTTCATACAGTTGTTGGTGTTGAATGGTCTTGTTTTCCAACCCATTTTGTACCCATCTGTATGTGTGGCTTGCTAAGCGCCGTTAGATGCTCAGCCCTGGTGTTTCTGGCAATGTGAAGGTTTGTTGCTCAGTATATGGCTCACAGGATGGCCAAATACTGCCTGCTGGTGCTGTGCTGTGGCAATGGGGTACAGGCAAAACTTACAACTAACCTAAAACAACTGGTTTTCAATTAAATCATACAGTCAAGATTATCTTACCAATGATGCTAGCCTGAGAACATGTAATGATTGGTTGTATGTGTGTATTTTCCGGGGTGAAAATGCATGTAGATTTGAATGTCAGTTAGGCATGACCCTTAGGCTCTTGGCAAGAGGCCAGTGTGACCACCAATGGTGAAAAATCTGAGTAGCCTTCTTATGGGGGGCTATGAAAATAAGAAGATTTGGGGAGCTTGCTGGCTGCAGCACTTGCCCAGATTCAGCAAGGGGATGATGAAAAGAGAAGAAAATAAATGATAGTTAAAAGACTTTTTAGGTCACAGACTCCAGTTTCTGCTTTTTGTCTTTATAGAGAGCCTGTAATCACACCATTTGACCTTCTCTGTACTGGTGGTCTTACGTGTCCTTCAGAAATTTCTTAATGATGCTTGTTTTACAATAGGTTTATTTTAACAGGAAAGTAGAGCTTGTGCATACTCCAAGAAAATATTTGCTAGTGTTTGTTCAACAAATGCTGCAGGTTTATTTCAGCCTACATTTATACACTTGCTGCAAACATTCAGATGAGCAAATTTTTGTTTACATAATATGAATGGAAAGAATGTGTCATAAATATTGCTACAGATATAGCAGCCTAACTCATATGAATCATTCACATGAAAGCACTTTATAAAAATGTCCTGGAAAACTTTCTGTGTGGTCAGACAACTTGGAATAGGGAAAAATACCATATTGTTAAGGTAGTTGTCTCTTTAGAAAAAATGTTTGAGAACACGTAATCACAGAAAACCATATGTTCGGAGTAGCCTTGAAATAATTTATAGGTATCATTGTGAAAAACAATCACACTAATTACACTTCAAAAATTAACATCTCTTTAAATACAATCTGAACAGAAATATATTAAGAATTTGTTGTAAGTAGTTTCTGAATCCTGCTTGTGTTGCAAGAATATTGTCAAAACTGGCATTTGAATTTATTCATATTAAAATGGATTGAATACCTCTTCAGCTGTTTTCACTTAGATTGATATTTAGTTAAAAATAGTTTTCTTTTATTCTAATTGGTTTATTTTTCTGTTAACCTATACAAAAGAAATTAAAGCAATTGAAAAATTATATAATTCTTGTATTTGGGTTTGTTATTTGAATTTATGCTGCTTGGTATCACTACTATGCCTGTAATTGTCAAAACAGGAGGAATGCATGTGACTTTTACCAGCAAACCTTTGTAAACTGCATGATCTAAATTTGCATATAATAATAATTGGAAGAGGGTAAAAGAAAACAGATTGCTATATTTTATAGAAAAGAAAATTCCCCTAGAGGTCAGAAAAATAAGACCATTTATTACAGAAAGGAACTTTAAAAAATATACATAACTTTATACAAATGTACCTTTAAAATCTATTACGTTACAAGAAAAGCAAAAGTTCATGTCAGAAAAACTTTTAAAAGTTGTAGCACCTATTTATTTTTCAGGAAAATTTCCAAAGTATACAGGAACTAGAAATCTTTCTCAGAGTGTTTTAGTTTATTGAGTTCTCTCTGTCTTGAAAATCATAGTAGAAATCTCCAGGGACTCTTATAAAGATGTATTACATCATAAAGCAAACTAAGGATAGTAACCCATGTTATAAAACTGTCAACATATATTATATTACAATTTATCCACAATCCAACTAAGCTTAAAGCCTCACTTTTGGCAGAAAGTTTAAAACATAAGACTACTCTCTAATAATTTAAAGTGTGAGGTATTTTGGAAAAAGTGTTGCAACAATCTGTCCAATACTCCATTGCAGTATGTGTGAATTTCATTGGTTTATTACTGCAAACGCTCAACCACTACAAGGGAGGATTCTGAAGGATTACCACTTCAAAGGTTTCATTATGGACACTGTAGATTTCTCATTTCACAGTATATAAATATAGGTTTGCTATAACAGATGTAATGAAAACTAAGTCTTAAACCCCAGTGCTTAAACCTTGATTGATTTCCACATTAATATTTCAGAACAAACCTGATAAAATGTGATTTCCGATAGTTTGCCTTCCCAATTAGAGGAAGCAGGGCTTGCTTTGAATGGTGAAATAATGGAGATAGGTGTTATTTGGCAAGAATTATGATAAGCAATAATTTCAGATCTGCTGATAACACATGCTGAGAGAAGATAATCCAGATGTATGTATTTACTGAAAGAATCATTGTTAGTTTCAATTACGTTGATACAAATGCATCTTGAGGTTTATATTATAGGTATTCTTCACCCAAAGTTTATAGTGAACGGTGTGACATATAAAAGACAACTGATACAGAACAGAATCTAATTGAGAAACCACAAGGAGATGTCAGCATTGAAGTCAGTGTCAAATCTTTTCTTGTCTTCTTTTGCCAGACAGGAGTGATTGGTAAACTTACTGGCAGAATTAAATTTCATAGAGGCATTCAAGAGTGTAGAACTGTGGATTTAAGCTTTTATTTCTTTATTTTTTCATTTTTCTTATTTTTTTTTCCAGGTGGCTTGTAGCAGGAGACATGTAAAAAGAAAGCAACAGAGACTAGGTTGACTGGTTGGAGAGGTGTAAGGGGCAATCACCTGACAAATGGATAGGTCTCAGGTTTTGCAGTGATGGTGGTAGCTACTCATTGTGGAGATCATAATAGTAAGACTCTGCTAACATATTATAGTAAGGCTATGCTAATATATTAAAGAGCATTTTTATCTGTGCATAACCAATAAATTGGGAAAGATGTCGCAGAAAACAAGTCATAAAACACTGCAATCAAGAAAAAAGATCAGAAAGTCAACACTATTAAAATAATTCCTCAGAGCAATTTTGTTCAACTTAAAAATGTTTTTCTAAGAAAAGTTGAAATATCAGAGTGCAAAGTAAATAAGTCACTAACCTGGTAGAAGTCAGAAGTCGTCAAAAGCATGAGTTAGGATAGCAATGTGGGAAATGGTACAAATTTAAATTCTATCTCCATTCCTCCAGTCTACCCATACTCCCCAAGCAGCTACATTCTTCTGATAGAAATTCCGCAATGGCAATGAAATAAATGACAAAATAAATGTTACTAGTCCTCAGCATTATTTTTCAATATTAGTATAGTAAAAATGGAGAATTTGTAAAACTGTTCTTGAAAAAACTGAAGTTTCAGCCACTTTGAAATGTCAACTGTCTCACTTATAAAGGCGAACTATAATTCAAATTAAGTGGCATAATATTCTTTTTAAACCATTATATCTCATTATTGACACAATTAGGTCATTCATTTTGTATGGGAAATAAGGTAAGAGCACATTCTCGGTTTCTTTTTTGTTTGGACATACTCTTTTCCAACAGTCTTCACAGCAGGAACCTTGCATAGAAACATGTAAAAATCACTGACAAAAAAATGTCTAATGTAAAATTTATTTATGGTTTTCTTAGCTAGACTGCAGTTGAGACCTTTGTTGCTAATGAGAAATTACAGCATGCAATACACTGCTGCCAAAGAAAGTGTCTATACAGACCCTGTAGCTCACATCTGAAGGCGAAGGTTTCCTGAACATATAAATATTTGGACCAGGTTGCAGTTCGGCATGATTTCTTCTGGGATCCTTCAGACTTCTGCCCAGAAATGGCTAGTTCTTACTCCATCAGTTGTGGGGTAATGAAAGAAACAACTACTTAGCCCACAAGAGAAGTAAAAATCAGTAACATCCTCCAACCTCCCTCCTCCTGTGTCCAGGGGCTCTTAATACTTTAAAGGTCTGATGAGCATCTTTACAGAGCACCTCTTCAGCACTTTAACGCCTCATTAGTGTTTTAATGATTAATACTTAGAATTGAACCAAAATGTGATAGCAATATATTGTACAACTTACTCATTCTCTGTGCTTGTGTATTGTATCTGTTAGCTTAGTTAACACTTAATCTCCTCAAGTTGTATCTATGGGGGAGATCTCACTATATATGGCAATGTAGGCAAGTGTAGTTCATGTTTTGAAACAGGAGTCTGAAGGTTAGCTAATCAACAAGGACTCCACAGTCCATACACCAGGATCTTGCACTGCTGACTGGCCTATCAGTGGATCAGCTGAAAGCTTATCCCTTAATACCTCACTGTGAAGTGTCCCAGTCTTTTAGGGGAAGTTCCTCAGAGCTGGTATTTGGAGCAGTGCTGTTTATTCCATGCAATAATTCTGCACTGATCTGAAGGATATATGGTGGCCAGAAGTCCTGCATTGAGGCATTGGCAGAAACACTCTTTCCTTTTCTCTTCAGAGCTTGCAGCTGGATGTGAAGGAAGGAGTATCCCAAGAAAAGAACGTCACCCAGGCAAAAAATAAAACAAAAAGGAGAACAAAGAACTGTAAAGCAAAATACACTACTTTAAATTTCTACATCCATTTACATGTCTCAACGTGATGCTTAAATATTGATGAATTATGGCTTATACAATTTGGAGAGGCTAGTGGCTATGTCTGCTGCTGGATATAGTGATAACACCAACACTCATGCGCATGGTCTTGTCTGCTTTTCTACACTCGGTTTGGAAAGCAGATTTGCAGAGAAGCTCTTCTTCCACAGGGAAGATGACCTTATTTCTCATGGATGCTTTTGGTACAGTGTGTGTCATCTAGATTAGAGCTAAGGAAAATTCATGTCTTCATGAAGCTGTGAGGTTCACCAAAGAGGCGTTTTAATGCACCTGCCACTAGACCATGTCACACAAGGGTCTGTCCAACCTGACCTTGAACACTGCCAAGGATGTTCACATTCACACCTTCTTTGAGCAGCCTCTTTCAATGCCTCACCACCCTCACAGTAAAGGACTTCTCCTTTATATATAGCCTGAACTCCCCCTGTTTCAGTTTGAACCCATTACCCCTTGTCTTATCACTACAGTCCCCAGTGAAGAGTCTCTCTCCAGCACCCTTGTAAGTCGCCTTTAGATACTGGAAGGCTACTATGAGGTCTCCACACAGCTTCTCTTCTCTAGGCTGAACAACCCCAACAGCACCTCCCTGTCTTCATACAGGTAGTGCTCCAGCCCCCCTTATCATCCTCATGCCCCTTTGGACTTGTTCCAACAGCTCAATGTCTTATATTGGGCACACCAGAACTGCTCACAGTATCCAAATGAGGACCTTGCACTTGGCCTTGTTGAAGTTCATGAGGTTGGCATTGGCCCTTAATGTCCCTAAAGGGACCTCTCAAGCATGTCAACGTCCCTCTAGATGTAATCCCTTCTCTCCAGTGTGTAAACTGCACTGCACAGCTTAGTGTCATAAGCAAACTTGCTGAGCACTCACTCAGTCCTACTGTCCATCTTGCTGACAAAGATGTTGACCAATTCCTGAGTGAAACTACTCATTACCTGTCTCCAGTTGGACACTGAGCCACTAAATGCAACTCTCTTCATGTGGCTGTCCATCCAATTCTTAATCCATCAGGTGGTCCACCGATCACATCCATGCCTCTCAAATTCAGAGACAAGGATGTTGTGCAGAACAGTGCTAAATGCTTTGCACAAGTCCAGGTAGATGTCAACTGCTTTGTCCCTATCCATCACTTGTGTAGCCCCATCATAGAAGGCCACCAAATTCGTCAGACACGATTTCGCCTTAGCGAAGTCATGTTGGCTGTCACCAACTACTTCATTTTTTTTTTTTCATGTGCCTTTGCATGCTTTCCAGGAGAATCTGCTTCATGGTCCTGCCAGGCACAGAAGTGAGACTGACTGGTCTGTAGTTTTTCAGGTCTTCCATTTTTTGACCCTTCTTGAAAATGGGGGTTATATTTCCCTTTTTCCAGTCATCAGGAACTTCACCAGGCTGCCATGACTTTCCCAATAGAATGGATAGTGGCTTAGCAACTCCATCAGACAGTTGCCTGAGGACCTATGGATGAACTTCATCAGGTCCCATGGACTTGTGCATGTTCAGGTTCCAAAGATGATCTCAAACCTGGTCCTTTTCTACATTGGGTTTAAGATCTTCATTCTTCCAGTCCATGTATTTGATTTCTATGACTTGAGCAGCATGTCTAGAGCACTTTCTGATGAAGACTGAGCAAAGAAGCCATTGAGAAGCTCAGCCTTCTCCAAATCCAGGATAGCCAATTTTCCTGTTAGCTTAGCAAGAAAGACCACATTATCCTTAGTCTGGTTTTGGTGGCACAATACCCAGAGAAGACCTTCTTGTTATCCTTGAAATCCCTTGCCAGTTAGTTGACTAAGGCCAAGTCAGATTCAGTTCTAACTGGGCCTTAGCTTTCCTGACCTGGTCCCTAGCTTCCTGGACAATGTCCCTGTATTCCTCCCAGACTGCCTGTCCTTGCTTCCACCTTCTGTAAGCTTCTTTTTCCTTTCTAAGTTTTCTTAGCAGTTCCTTATTCATCCATGGAGGCCCTCCGGTCCTCCTGCCCCATTTCTTTCTAGTCAGGATGCAACATTCCTGAGCTTGGAGCAGGTGACCCTTGAATACCAACCAGCATCCTTGGGCCACCCTGCCCTCTAAGGCTATATCACATGGAACCTTACTAAGAGGGTTCCTGAAGAATCCAAAGTCTGCTCTCTTGAAGCCCACATCATTGAGTTTGCTCCATCCTTTTCTCACTGTCCTGAGGATCTCAAACTAGACCATCTCATGATCACTGCAGCCAAGGCTGCTTTGGAGCATCACATTCCCAACCAGCTCCTTCCTGTTAGTGAGCAAAAGGTCAAGCATGGCATCTCTCCTTGTTGGCTTCTCTATCACTTTCACGGGGAAGTTGTCATTGACACATTTAAGGAACCTCCTGGACTGCTTGTGCCAGGCTGTGCTGTCCCTCCAACAGATATTGGGGTGATTCAAGTCCCCCATGACTAAAAGGACCTGTGAGCATGAGGCTGTTTTCTATCTGCCTATAGAGGACTTCATCCATACAGTCCTTCTGATCAGGTGGCCTGTAGCAAACCCCCACAGTAAAATGAGGTCTATGTAACTTTTATCACAACTGTAATTTTCATATTCAAATGTAAAAGCAAAGTTTTACTTTGCAAAAATGTGAAAAGCTATTCCTAATGCCTTGATTTAATTTCCTTTGTATGGTGGGGAACATTTTTATCAGAGATATTCCTGGAGATGCGGTGTACACCTAGCTGTAAACAGCAGTGTTGAAAATCAGCATTTGTGGGCTGGAATTACTTCCAACTGCTGAGCTGCAAATACACATTTCTGCTGAAATAAGCAGTATTTGAAAGACCCTGAGACACTCTTTCTTCACTTTATTCCAAGATGTTTGTGAGTTAGACCTTGAAGATTTATCAAACATGGTCTATCTAGTTATGCAAAGGTGGTAAGTTGCTGAACATTGATGGTCCATTTATCAAGAGAGACTTTCTTCCAACTCACCCATTCCTATGCCCCATTTGCAAAAGTAAGATAGGTCATTCCAATGCATTTGTACCACACTTAGCAATAGGAATATAATCATAGCAGTAGTAATTTATGTGCATATTAAATAAAGATGTCAGTAACATTGCTATAAGCAACAATGTATACAGTAGCAGCTATATAAGCAGTGATCATTTACAGGTTCTGTAAAAGTCAGGACTATATAGCAAGCACCTGGTTAAGAATTTTGTTTTTCAAAATAAATGTAACTTCTTTCAAACTTTGCAGAATGATCTTTTGATCTTTTGGCATTTAATCAGCTCTTAAAAATCAGTTCAAACAAAGTGTTGTATTTGTCATGAACATATAATCCCACAGAATTTGTGCTGCTCTTTGCCAACTAATTAAGCCAAAAGCCATCCGGGGTACATAAGTTGGTATTGTTCAGTTCTGTGAGAGACTAGCACTCAGACATAAAATTAGTATGGGAGGTGTTTCCCACATGTATCTACTCAGCTTAACAAGGACAAAAAGAGCTTTTCAGCTGTGGACATGCTATTTTATGTTTCTAAACTAATGTTTCCAACTTCCACTGCATTAGGAGTGGCATGTTTCCTTGCCCACAGGAAATCTGATGGGAATGATTAGTTTTCTGGATATTTCTATTTGGAGCTCCTCTACTCAGTTCTCTTCCATACAAAACTTCTCTCTTGCTCAACCATATCCCTTTGTTGGTATAGCATTATGGTTGTTCAAAAATTGTTCATAACTTTTAACCAGGGCATGGATGCCAAACGGGAAAGGATTTAATACCCAGCTTCATTATAAAGTACTGATTTTATTGTAGGAAGACCTTGCTGCGATCATAGTTCTGCCCTGATTTCTCATCCCTGCTGTATCAACTTCCCCCTATCTCATGTGTTCCCCTTCCTTCCTGTCCCCTTAACTTCAGAGAAGCTATGCAGTCATCTGGGTCCACCATTAGAATTGGCTGTTTGGCAGTTGTAGGAGTACCCGAGGTCTGCATTTTACTTTTCACTGAGCTATCCAGGCATTTTGGAAAAGATGGAGCTCAGTGATGTTTCATTTATTAAAGAATAGTTGCTGTGCTACACAGTGAAGCCTGAGAGAATTTCAGAAGTGTAAGGTAGCTTTCAGAAATGCCAAGCAGTGAGGAAGAAGCACTGCTGGCAGCAGCCACATCAGAGATATTCCTCAATATCTCCATATGGCCTAAGCCTCTTTTTTTTAAGCAGCATTCTTTTCTCTCTTCAGTGCTGCTTCCCATTCATTGCATGGACTCATTACTATTATAAGCAAGTATGAAGCTCAAAACATAAGCTTACTTAATATAAAAAGCTGAACATTTGTTGTGTCATAAAAACATTCTGAAAATTAAAAAGATCAGCAGCTGTTTATGTACAGTCTGTGACTGGAACAAAGAGCAAGAACTGGGAGTTGAACAATTCACTGAGACTAGGTATGGATATGCCTAGCTCAAATAGGCTTTAAGCTGAAAATATTCAAATATGTTTCTCCTGTTGAATAGGCACCAGTGATGGTTGTAGGCCCTTACATGCTCTGTCATTTCATGTGCAAATTAATTCTTCTCAGTGGTATGAGTAGGTCAGGTTATGCCAGTACTTATTGCTAATTGTTGCTATGGAGCTGTGAAACAGTCTGAGGCACTTCTAGCACAGCTTTTAACCCCAGAAATGTCTGGGTTCTGAAGTTGAAGTCTTTGAGTCAAAGGTAAGGGTCAATAATAAAAATATTTAAATATGAAGTAATGTGATCCTTAATCCGGTGTCAATATCTGGCTCAGTGGAGCAGCACTGAATGAAAAAAAGCATTTGCTGAAGACACGCCATATTTTGCTCTAGGTTTGAACTCTCTGTGTAGTATCTCAATGAAAAATCCATCAAATGGAGACTGATAACCTGATGATGATGAAGAAGCTGACTTGGTTCAGGTGAATTTGAGGTTTATTGATGAAAGAGGCTCTCTCAGCCTGAAAAAAAAAAAAAAAACAAAAAAACAACAAAACCACCACCAACAACAAAAAAGCCCCACCCAAAATAAATTATGATATGACAGCAACCAATCAGCAGCAAAAGTGAGAAGAGACTGCTTGTTTTACAGGGGAAGCTATGCTAGGAAAAATATCCTTAGTCTTTGTCCTAAATGATTTTTGACCTAAATCTAGAAGGTACATGGGATTAGAGAGGAAAACAAATAATAGAAACAGAAAATCCCTGTATTTTGTTTTGCGCATCTTTCCTGTGCCTTCAAAAGAGTAGTATTTGGTTTTCAAGTATTGCATAATCTGTGTTATGCTTGCTTTTGCTACTGCCTATCTTGTACATCAGGGTGCTCTGTAATGCAGAACTTTTGAAAACATAGCCTCTTCCTGCTAATACTCATTCTCAGTTTGCCTCATCTTTACCCTGTTTTTTGCATCTATGTAGTCTGTTCTGTTTATTTTTTATTTTTTAAACCTCACTTCTTCCACCTCTGTTTTTTTGTTGGGTTGTTTTGTTTTGTTTTTTTTTTTTGTGTGGGATTATATTCAAAATGTGTTTCTGCTACTGTAGGGATCGGTATTAAAGTTCCAATAGGCTTCAGTGGTGTTGAATTAAGCCTGATATTACTGTTCATTATAAAGTGGGTTTGTATTTGTAAAAGTATGAGACATGATACATACACTATGGACATTTCTGTAGCAATCAAATTACATCTAAGAGGGTATTTTTAAATCTATGGCTAGTTGCCTTTTACCAAAATATAACTTTTTTATAAGTAATTAATTCAGCAGAAAAACTTAAGGTATCTTAGAAGAATTTGCTTTCATGCTTTATACATATCTTACTTATTTTTTTAAGCTCATGTCTTCAATGCATGTGTTAAATAGTGTAGAAGTAAAAAAAAATCAAAATTTAAGACCTCGAATTAACATCCATTACATTGTTTACAACTTGTCAGAGGATTTTCTGTGTCTTTTTCATTAAGGAAATTTTCCTGCTGAAAATGAGGGTGGAAAAAAAAATCTGGTTCTCTCTAATAATAAGACTTGCTCAAGAACAAGCTTCCAGGTTCCTCAGCAGTAGCTGACTATCAAACGCTATTTCCCAAGATCTTCATGCTGCAGCTGAAATAATCAAGGGTGCATGAATAAGGATACAGAGTTAGTTTTTGCAACAGAGTGATAGGAAGAGATATTTTATTTCAACGTTTCACAACAAGCAATAAAAGAACAACTATACTGAGTAGATAACCTCTTTCAAAGTTGGAAAAATGGGAACATAGAATAAAACATTTATTTTATTTATTTTAAACATTTATTAAAACAAATAGTTATAAGGGCACCATGCTGTTATTCAAAAAATGCTCCATTAGCCAGGATACTCCAAAGTAGTGAATGTTAACATATAGGATATTAATATTTTTCCTCTTATCATCTTTGTGTAGTAGGTAATCTAGGTCTTAGATATTAAGTTAATCAAAGCCAACTCGAGACAAATCACATCTCAAAGTTGTATATTTCAAGACTGGCATCTGATAGCTCTTTAAACAAAGATTGATTTCTGATACTATGTTTTGGGGAATGGACATTAAGTGTTGAGCACTAGCACGGTACCTAGAAGTCTCTATGTAGTGATTTTTTTTTAAAGTTATTTATGGCTGTCTGAGAAAAATGTTCAGAATGAGGACTTTTGAACACTTTTAAACCTGAAATAACTTTTAAAATGTGTCTATTGCTACATGCATGCCAAGCAGTGACAAATATAGCTACAGCTTATGTGTGTTTTACAGTGTGAAACAGCACAGATATGCTATAGGAAGAATATAGATTATTTCTATTACCTTGGATAATTGTCACTTATATGTATACAGCTGTAGAAGAGCAGATACTTGACACCTATGCCACTTCTGAGAATAAAGACTGTCTGTCAGGCCTGAGGCTCCCATAGGGTAACATGGTGTAGAGAGATAGCTGGTATAGCGGAGAACAAAAGTTATGTCATGTTAGTTTGATCTCTGGGTGTAGCTTTAAGATGTCCAAAATATTCCCAGAATGTTACACACAATTATAGTGAAATAAATTGTGCAATTGCCCAAAACATTGCTTTGAGAAAAATAAGAAAGAAGCTCTTTACTGCTGACTACAATCAGCTAAAACACAAATGGTTTTGCTTTTGTGTGGGGTAGGAGCAGGAAGGCTTTCCTGAGGGAAGAAGAACTGGTATAGTTTTTTTTTTTGTAAATTACTGCTTAAATAATATCCCATAAAAAAAATTAGAAAGTAATTTAAAATTCCATGACATTAAAATGATAATAAAATATATGTTCATGAAAAACCTTTGAGGAAAATTAGGTGTCCTATGGCTCTAGTACTGCTACAATTTCTTGTGTGGTATGACTGGTTTTGCTTCTTCTTCTTCTCTCCGCCCCCTCTATTCCAGATCATGCTATGCCCAGAGTGGATGATTCTATTTAAAGTGGGTTTGATCTAGGTGTAGTGTGAGCCTCTTTTATGAAGGGCAGAAGCTGCACCCTTTCTTGGCAGCTAGTACTTCCTTGACCTATGTATCTGCTCACATATACTTGGACCTAAACAGCACAGACAATCCTCCCATCAGGAAGGTTTTATACCCAGTTAAGCAGATGTTTCTGCTAGCAGCCAGAAAGCCAATAAAAACAAGAGTGGAACAGTGAGGGCAGGCAAGTTTTGCTCATTGCGAGGCAGAGGGGCAAGCAAACTGTTGCTAGGCAATAGATTTCTGAATGGTGGATTCTCTGCTTCATTAAGTGACTGAAGTAATTATTTTTGGCAAACATATGCAGAGCTGTGTGTGCTGTCACTGGCCTGCAAATAAAGAAAAGGATGTATAAATATACAAAATGTATCTGATCCTTTTGTAAAACTAGAGGGGATGCAAGAATGAGTTACCTGACACATGTATGCTCTCCTTTTCCTCTCTGGAGGGTTTTCTAACATTCTGAATCGGTTATTCTGAATGAATCAGATTTGTCCAGATACTCTTCTGAGGTCTTCTCAAACTGCTGCTGAGACATGTCATCCATGTCATGCTCATTGGCACTTCCAGTAGGAGCAGCGGAAAGCCAATGAGCCAGCACTGCTCTTGGATAAGCTGCAGTGGCAGCAGGTGCTAACAGTGTGGATTTGTAACAGCCACTTAAAACCCCAACACCCTTGCCAGATTTCTCTCTAGTAGGATTGTGCTGTGCTGTGCTGCTGGCTGCAGAGTTCTTCCAATGAATGCTGAAACTAAGAGACACAGATAAATAGCTCTGTCCTTTACTGGTGGTGTTTACACTGCATGAGGAAGCATAAAAATACACTCCCAAATTTTTGTCATGGTGTTTTTTCTAGCCATTAAAACCTGACTTGGACACTGAAGAAGAGTAATTTGCTTGCACAGTAATGCTGCTGAAAAATCTGCAGGGCATGTCTTTTAAATCTTATGCTAAAAGCATATGTCTTTGTTTTCAGATTCCATAATGTAGATGGTTTTGGGGGTTGGGAGAAATCAAGAAATAAGAATTCCATAACCTTTCTTATGAGTTTTATCATCAGAAGCAATACAAGGGCCTAGCGTAGACCAATGTGCCTACTCATTATCTTAGAGTTCAATTTAACCCTCTGATTACAATTTATGAAAGGTTAAACAACCTAAACACTGCCTACTTTTGTGTTTCATTACAGATTTGAAACTCAGCCCAGGTTCAGAGAAAGAGTAGTGTGAGGGGTTTTTTTGTTGTTTTGGGGTGGTTTTTTTGTCTTTTTTTTCTTTCCCAAAAAAGGCTTTTGAGAAACCTGGTGGTGATTTTGAGTCTTAGAATTCAAAACCCAGCGAAACTCAGCAATTCTGCTTTCCTTCATGGGGGTATTTTTTAAGGCTTCATTTGAACTTGAAAATCAAAACAAACTTCAGGCAACCATTTCCCAAATATTAGAAGTGAAGAGAGGTTTGTGTCATCTGTCAAGCAAAACATCTGTCAAGAAAAATGGCTAATTTTGTTCAGCCCATGCTTTTGCATTGTTGTATGAGATGCTATTTTTGTATTCAATGTTGAGTTTATCCCCCTTGAGCTCATCTTGCATGTGTCCATTAAAGCTGCCCATTGGCACCGCCAATCCCAAATCCTGCTGAAAAAGAGTCCTAGTGCAACTTGGGGCATCTTGCAAGTGACTCAGTGAGTGAGACAGGGAGGCCAGAAATGGCCAAGTGACCACTGGAACAGCTGGGAGACATGGTACTGCAGGACATCAGCCTTGAAGAGTTTATTGAAAAGTGTGACCCTTGCAGAGAGGATGGCAAAGGGTGGGCAACAGGCTTCTTCTCATTGACTACAGTTAATACTTGGCAGTTTAGGCTGGTGCTGTTTGCAGTTCCCCTTGCCAAGGGAAGGAAATCAATCCTAAAATGTGTACATTAAATAAAGACAGGTAGATACAGCTCACTGTAATTACTTTTGAAGCATGTATTTTTTCTTGCTGCATGTTGCTGCTGGCACAGTTCCGGCTAAAAGGGCTTGTCTGAAGCATCAGCACTTCTTTTATATCTGCTGCTTTGTTCTCAGGGGGCTTTCTGTAGCTGGCAGGCTTAGTGGGAGAAGATCAAATAGATCTGGCAGCCTTCGTAGCAAGGTAGGATGTCATTTAAATAAAATGATGCTCATGTATGGTGTAAGTCAGCCTCCCTGCTGAGAGGGCATAACAAACAATTAAAGAACAGTTTCCTCTGGGGATGAATGGCTTTTAGGGAACTATTCCGGTTCATATGTGAATTATATATGTAACACTAGGGACAAGTGATCTTGTAAAGTGAAACTGTAGAGAAAAGCCTCTGACAACACTGTATAACTACAAGAGAGCTTGTCTGTGTTTGCTGATGAGGAGGAGAATATGTAGTGGACTACAGTCAATAAAATGTGTGAAAGAAACTAGAATAGCCATAGCTGTTAGCTGAACACAACATGAACTGATACAATGTAAACTCAGGGACAGTAGAATTGTCTGTTTAATTGTCTCAAAGAGCAGAGCTGGATTACACCCAGTTTACTGCTTGGCATGCAGCTGTCTAAATGGAATGTGTGCATACATGTGTACTGAAAGCATCAAAGCCAAAATCCAGAATTAGATGGAATTACATAGAAACTTCACAGAATAAAAGAGTACATCTCTGATTTACTGAGAAAGGTATAAAAATGAGATAAAAAAGAAAAAAAATAGAACGAATAAGCTAACTACCATGACTGGGACTCATCTTCTGACAGCAAAGATGTAAATTTTCCACAA
The DNA here is from genome assembly GCF_012275295.1 of Melopsittacus undulatus. Taxonomy (NCBI): domain Eukaryota; kingdom Metazoa; phylum Chordata; class Aves; order Psittaciformes; family Psittaculidae; genus Melopsittacus; species Melopsittacus undulatus. Next base: position 65,943,330 of record NC_047557.1, on the reverse strand, counting down.
GTGTCTCTAGGAGCTACAGTGTGGTGTTAGGCTCCTATGTATTGCAGAAGATAGGCATTTGAGGTTTTATGCTTCTAAGAGCTGATGGCTGCTAATGTGGTGACTGAGAGGACTGCTCAGTGATATACCTACTGAATTAACAAACAGCATGAATCTTTTAAAGTTTAACATCTTTTGGTGAAGTTCGCTGATACGTATAGCTATCAGAGATGTGTAGAAAAATCAAAATGGGGACCCCAGAATATGCCTAGAAAAACATAAATCCTTCAAAAGCTTTTCTGAACTGCCCTTTGATGTCACAACTGTGGGAACAAGAGAAGAAATGGGACATTTAGTCCAGGCTCAAACTATAGATGAAAGGAAGTTGTAGTGATCTGACATTTTTAAAAGAGTAATATTAAGAAGCTTGAACATATATAAGAGCTGCTGTTTCAGTGATTGTGGGCAGGACTGGAATTTTAAACTGATAAATGGAAACACTTTTTATACAGAGATTTAGTGCAATGTAGTGCATTAACTTGCATAATTTTTTCATACATGAAATCACAAAGTCTAAGGGCTACACAGGACTCTGAGAGGAATGCATTACATGAACAAATATATATCCAGTGCCATGAAGATTTTCATAAGAAGAGGTATAATTACCTCTAATTTTGGAAACAAGATAGTTACTGTGTGAAAATAATAGAGGAAGAAACTTCTCTGACAGACATCTTATTCCCCATTATTGTGTATTCTACAGTTCTCTGGGTCTTTACTGCATGGCTTGTTCACTCAGCTCCAAACCTCTGGGTTAGGTTACACTGTTAAGCAGCTTCTGTTTCTAGAAGCTAAGAGACAAACTGACACTTGTACTAAATTTACCTGCCTAAACTGAGCAGCCTCCTCTTAGAAATGCAACTTGCCTGACGAATTAACTTATCCTTTTGTGTTTTCTCATTATTTAATACTCAAGAGAGTTCTTTTAAAGTATTGACATGATTTTCTCGTTTTGCAGTACTCATATGCAAACATTGAGTGTTAAACCATTGCATCAAATTTTATAAATATTGAATCACTAAAGATTGCCATAGATACAGTATCTATTGTGCATATATGCTAATTAATTATGACGCTATTTTGAAATTAGTATTTAATCCCATCTGCCTGCCCGAAATCTTGTTGTTTTTGAGAGCAATCAACACAACATTTCATAATTACAGTTTTAATATGTAAAGGAACACAAGTTGTAAAAGATAAACACAAATATGCACACTATTAGATCAGACTTTATTGCTTCCATCTACCAGAAAACATTGTAGTCCTGCTGCTGTTGCCCTTTTGCTGAATATTTAGAGATGTTTTGTTATGGAAACCTTCTTGGCATTTCTTTCTTCAGTGTGCCCTTATTTACTTTTTTCTACTCTATGGCTTACAATGCTTTGAAGTAGCAGCAGTTCAGCTATTCACAAATAATATTAACTTCTCATTGTTTCCAGTTGTGCTGGCAAGCCCAGATGTTCTGTTTTCTCTGCTGTGCTTACTGTTTGAAGTTTTCTATTGGTAAAAAACCAAAATGAACTGCCTACCCAGAAATACCTAAAACTATTTTTTGAATAAAATATATTTTATATATTTTGTTATATATATGCAACAATGCCTATGGGGTGATCCTCCTTTATATCTGCTCTGAATTCTTGTGAGGCTTTTCTTTTTTCAGATTGTTCTTCGTACAGGGTGTTTCTGTTATTGGTATATGAGACTGTAAAATGGTATCCTAAATAAGTACAAAACTACTCTTTTTGAGCAAAAGACTAGAAGCTGTAAAAATCTCTAGCAGGATAACATTCAATCACGCCTATGAACAACATAGAAATATGCAACATTAAACTTATATGATTCTTACTTAGTTTTGTACGTGATGTTTGGTTACAAATCCTTATCCATGAAATTAAGATGTGCAGAACAAAATATGTGTACATGAAGAAGGCAGATTTTGGACATTGTTGAAGATTTATAATATTGGCTAATAATAATATTTTCATACAACTGCTTTAAGTATTTTTATGTAGAAAAAAAAAGTCTGCTTTTATCCCAAGAAAACTGCAAACAACCTTCTCCATAAAGGTAAATTGCTATTGTGTCTCTTCAAAGCCTTTTTACGGATCTGTAGTGAAAAATATTTTTAACTTAAGAAGTGAGGTTAGGTTCCTGAGTATGCTGTATGTATAGCAGTTCACAGTTATTGAAGTAGTTTGATTTAACAGGCTATATCTCTTGAAGAACGAGGAGCACTCACATTATAATGCACAAACTCACAAGTCAGAACCTGAAAATCTTATAAAAAAGGTGAAGTACTCAAATAATTTTAAATTGCTCTATATTGCACATTTTCAGGTCTCTGATCACCTCCGAATTCAAGTGCTTATAATACTGCTCTAATAATTTTAAATTGCTGTGTGCAGAGTGATTTAAAATTGTTAGGGTGCTTCAAAGTGTTTTAATAAGTATTTTAATTTATAAGTGAGTTGAGAAATATTCCAGTATACCTTAAACAGATTATTAAACTGATGTAAAAGTTTAGTATCTGGAAAGAAAATTAAACTGTTTCTTTAAAGAAGGAGGGATGGGGAAGGGGGGGCAGCAGGGAGAGGCAGAAAAGGCGAAAGTGTAAGAGAGAACAATATAGTAGTAGCATAGAATGCAAGGATGAGGTGAAGGAGAAATATACCCCATAACTCACAGAATAATAGGGTCACGGTTTTCTTTGCTGTATGAGATGTGACCTAATAGAACTTCAAAACTCACAGCAGCTGCCTAAATGTTGCCAGGAGGCTCTCCTTACAGTTATGATAGCACCACCCTGAAGGTTATTTCAAGATAACAGTGACAGAGAAAGGGATCAATGTGATTTAGGAAGAGTGCAAATGACAGACACAGGAACTCTCAAGCTATTCAACAGCTAGGTTGATACTGAGCTGATAAGCTGATTCACATTTTTTTCTTGATTTTCCTTGTGCTCAGTTGCTATTATTTGTGTAAAATAAATAGTTTATTAACTCATTTCTGGAACAACAGTTCTAAGATCAATTCTTCCTAATAAAACACACTTTGTATAACTGTGTTTCTTGCTTTTATTCCACACCAAACCAGCATTTTATGACATTGTTCTACTAGAAATTGGGAGCAAAAAACTCATTAAACACAGCAAATTAAAAGTTAAATTGCTATTGCAGTAATGACAGTTGTACTTCAGATGTTACTTCAGTTAATGTAACACTTTTTGGTTTTAATCATTTACCTTGAATTTTGACATATTAATGATATGCCGAGTAGCAACAGACTTTCCTATATGCTAAAAAAAAAGCAAGAGGCAAAACATCAGACTGTCTTCTAGAAAACAACCAAACCAATCACACAGCTACCAGTTGCATATGAAATACTTATCTAAGTAGGACCTCTTATGTGATAGCCTTAGCTGAATTGCCTTGCATGATTTTGAATTTTCCCTATATATATACTCAGTGTCAACCCTCAGAGCCTCGTCCAGGCAGAGTTTTGACAAGTGCAGCCTGTGTAGAGATTTTTTAAATACTCTCAAGAATAAAATATCCAGAGCTTTCTTCTTGAGGAGCATCCAGGCAGAGGGTGGATGCAGTTGGCTGCAATGAGCCAGAGAGAGCTAGCAGAGGCACTGAGAGAACAAGGAGGGTGTTGGCAGCAGGGGCTAAGAAGGCAGAAAGGGATGAGACAGACTGCTATTTCTCCTTCTGTTGTCTTTTTATTTTTGGTACTGGAAGGATGGTGCTTTGTTTGGTGGGCGTGCATGCTGTGTTTTCAGTACTTGCTTTGACTTTTAATGAACACTGATTGATTCTGTGAAGACGTGAATTGTGCAAAGCGTTCAACACTGTCCCACATGATATCCTTCTCTCTAAATTGGAGTGTCATCAATTTGATAGGTGGAGCACTTGGTGGATAAAGAACTGACTGGATGGTCGCACTCAAAGAGTTGTGGTCAATGGTTCAATGTCTGGCTGGAGATCAGTAACGAGTGGTGTCCCTCAGGGATTGGTGTTGGGACCGCTCTTGTTTAATATTTTTGTCACTGACATGGACAATGGAATTGAGTGTGCCCTCAGCAAGTTTGCCCATGACACCAAGCTGTGTGTTTCTGTTGATACGCTAGAGGGAAGGAATGCCATTCAGAGGGACCTTGACACACTTGTGAGGTGGGCAGAGGCTAACCTCATGAAGTTTAACCATGCCAAGTTCAAGGTCCTACACCTGGGTCGGAGCAATCCCAGGCACAGCTACAGGTTGGGCAAAAAGGAAATTCATGTTAGTCCTGCGGAGAAGGACTTGGGGGTGTTAGTCAATGAGAAAATGAACATGAGCCAGCAGTGTGCACTCACAGTCCAGAAAGCCAACCGTATCCTGGGCTGCATCAAAAGGAGCATGACCAGCAGGTGGAAGGAGGTGATCCTGCCCCTCTAGTCTGCTCTCATGAGACCTCACTTGGGGTATTGTGTTCAGTTCTGGTGTCCTCAACATAAAAAGGACATGGAACTGTTATAACAAGTCCAGAGGAGGGCCACAAGGATGATCAGGGGACTGGAGCACTTCCCATATGAAGACATGCTGAGAAAGTTGGGGCTGTTCAGCCTGGAGAAGAGAAGGTTGAGTGTAGACTTCATAGCAGCCTTCCAGTATCTGATGGGGGCCTACAGGGATGCTGGGGAAGGACTATTCATTAGGGACTGTAGGGATAGGACAAGGGGTAACGGGTTGAAACTTAAACAGCAGAGATTTAGATTGGATCTAAGGAAGAAATTCTTTCCTGTTAGGGTGGTGAGGTACTGGAATGGGTTGTCGAGGGCGGTAGTGAATGCTCCATCCCTGGCAGTGTTCAAGACCAGGTTGGATGAAGCCTTGGGTGATATGGTTTAGTGTGAGGTGTCCCTGGTGACGGCAGGGGGGTTGGAACTAGCTGATTTTAATGCCCTTTCCAATCCTAACTATTCTATGATTCTATGATTCTATGAATTCTTTGACCTCTGGTAGGCTTTGTACAATTAAAAGGTGCTGAAAACACCAGAAATACATCAGGGACAAAAAACAAGCAGTGTTTTCAGGCTCAGGTGATGACTTTAACATTATTTGAAAGGCATACTGATGTTGGTGCCATAAGGAAAACTTCATGTATTTCAGGCTCAGGACTAGGAATGTACATTGAAGAAGGACCAAGTATCACCTTAGAAAACTCTAAGCCCTTTCAGAAATAACAAAAAGTACACAGTTATTGAGTGTCAGAGATCATCAACCTGCCTTCAAGGGCTGATTTTAAATTTGGTTACAGGCAAATTTTGAAATCAGGCTCTATCGCCTTTATTGTAGGATATTTAGTTCTTGGACACACAGAAACATTTTGATTGTCCTTTTCTCTATAGGAATCAATTCTTTGGAACAAAAAAATAAATTGTTCCTTACGGCCATGAAATAAAGAACTCTGCTGTAACTACCTCACTGATTAGTCGTACATGTGGTCTTTAAAGAACTGAACAAGAAGATCAATACCCTGATTTCCTTTTCATCTGTCTGGACCATGAAGCATAGACCTCTTGTTTTGTTTTGCATGCAATGAAGGAGGTTAGGCAGTGTCAGCAGAAAGAAAAGATAATCTCCCTGTGGTAAATATATTGATGTTACAGACAGAGGCAGGTTATAGCAGAAAAAGTAATGAAAAACTTGACCCCTTCACTTCCCTCTTTCCTTGCCCTCCCCTCCCCTCTATTCCTCTCCCTTCCCTTCTCCTTCCCTCTCCTCCCCTCCATTCCCTTCCCTTTCCTCCCTTTCCCTCCCCTCACTTCACCTCCCCTCCCTTCCCCTCTCTTCCCCTTTCCTTCCCTCCCCTCTTTTACCCTCTCCTTCCCTCCCCTCCCTTCCCTTTCTTCCAAGCTTAGTGCTATTGTATTCTACACTGAATTGCCAGCTACAAAGAGAAGGAACAGTTTAGGAATTGGCAACTGAGTGCATTTACAATTAGCTGAATTGATTAACCTTTACAAATGCTGTTACTTTACAAGCTTTCTTCTTCCACGCTAGTTGAACAATACGCTTTATTGATTAAACATGCTCCTGTACAGTAGCGCTGATATGTCAATGGCTTCCACAGTCATAAAGCCTGACGTCATAGTAGCTGCTGCATGTTCTTGTGAGGACTTGACACTGAAAACTGTTTGGTGTTAGATCTGAGATTGGAGACTGATTCAAGCATTGGCCCTGGTTGCATAGGTAAGTTGTGGGGTCACTGTCACTGGAGGTATGGAAAAGATGTGTACATGTGACATGTAGGGACATGGTTTAGTGGTGATCCTGCAGTAGGTTAACACTTGGACTCCATGATCAACCTGTTAGCGTAAGAATGCACACATAACCACCGGAATGGTTATATGAGGTGCTTTATTGCAGCGCTGGGAAACCAGGGGCACGCGCCCAAATCTGGCTTCGACCCCGTCACATCGCGCTCGCATTTTATACATCAAAAGTTTCACAATTAATGCATATTCAACCTAAATTGTTACCTTAACTAATACATATGCATCAGGGATTGCCTCATCAGTCTATTGCGACATCAGCTTCTTCTGCGCTTGCGCAGCCCCCCTATGGTGGTCGTCCCGATGAAGTAAGGAGTCTTCCTCAGATGAAGTAAGAAGTCTTCCTCGCTTTGTCCTTTTTGATCTGCCTGTTCTTTGGACAGGCCCCAACCATTATGTGGGCTCCAGCATTCTCTTGTTTTCACGTGGCTGCCTCTAGTCAATCTGTATGTTCTGCTTGGATAAGGTTTTACAATACTTTCTTAAATCCACCCATGCCTAAATTACAACTAAGGTACAGAACAACAATGTTACAACTAAGGTACAAAACGATTAACTAAGGTACAGAACAGCAAAATTACAATGTATAAAGGCCTTCTATTGATTTGCAAACATTCAAATATAATTATTTTTAACATAAAATTTCACCCTTTTTCTAACAAACCTAAATGATCCACCTTAAAGGATTCTATGACTAAAGAAATACCTCTCCACACCAGGGATCATGATTCAAAAGCAGGAGGAATAAATCTACATTCCAGCTACTTGTCTAACACCAGGGCTGCACCAAAACAAAGGGAGCTATCCTCTTTACTACATCTCACCTCCTGTGGCATTTTCTTGTCTAGCTGGAAAGACTGATAACTAAACATAAACAAATATGTAAGGGACATTATTTGTAACATCATTTATGACTTCGATTATGATATTTTATTTTGTGTAAACAACCTGGAGATTTGACAGGGGATTTAATTTGGGTAAGATTCTACTTTTCAGTGACATTTTTTTTAATCTCTTTAAAAGTTGATTTTGTTGGTGGTGTGGTTGGCAGTGGATTAGACTTCCTAAGAGAAATGACTCTGAGAGATCAAGATCTCTTGGAAGATGAGTGAATGATGCTGGGTGGGTACCTTTCTAGCCTTGCAATGCATGAAGTTGCAGGAGGACATGCACAAAACACAAAGAAGTATTTCACTTTTATTTTTGGAGAAGGGGTGTGCGTGTGATTCTAGTGATTGTAAAGGTTAATGACAGCACCAGCTGCTTCACTAAAAATTCATCTCCCTCTGCCAGTGCTAGTGCTCACTGTACCACTTTAAGAAGGGAAGAGTAGAAATATAATTTCCATACTAGGGCAAGACGAGGCTTCTTCTGTACAGCAGCTCTGATCTATTCTGAATCATGCTGAATTACACATGTTGTTCTGCCATTTGCTTTTCAGCTTAGTGGGGACTGAACAGAGAACACCAAACCCATTTCACTGAGGACTACAGATGGACCCAAAAATGCCCTTCAGTATGTAAAAAAGCCACCAGCTTTCATTTGTTTGTAAGGATCATTAAGAATAAGGATTTGGGCAGCACTCCTTTTCCAGCTTTTAGACAAACAAAATGGTTAGTAATAGTTGAGGGCACAAGGAACATGAAATGGCTTATATTAAGCATTATTTGAATGCAGAGAAACTGTTCCGTGGATATCTATGATCTGCAAATGTTAACAGGGAAAATGTAGGAAACATATAGTTTGTATATTGAAACATATGGTAGCATGTGTATATAATATATTTAACATATATCATCAACTATTTAATGCTTCATATGAAAGAGGTGATGTCATTCCATGGATCAGAGAAACAATGGTGGCACTCAGCCATTTCTTTCCTGAGTAGCTGCTGTGTTTTTAAAAATAAAAAATCAGGGAGCTGCTGCAGCAAAGTCTGTAGCATTCTCAGCACGGCAAACAAATTATAAAACAGCAGATGCAGCACAAATTAAGATGTATTTAGCACAGCAGCCCATCATATGTGTGAAAGTCTTTTGTATATCAGCTTTGCAAGGTTGATGTATTGCACTTTAGACAGCTGATAATGAACCCTTCTAGCAATTAGAGGTGGAAATACTGAGGATTTGAAATTGTGCTGTTCCCAGTGCGGGGAGGGGAAAAAACACTGAGAAATTTACTGCTTTGTGTGTGTGCACTGGGTAAAACAAAGCAAACATTTCAGTTTATGCACATGAATATTTTGAACTTTTTGCTTATTTTTTTACATTTAACGCTTGTGTAATTATTATTTCATGTGCCATTTAATAAATGTGAATTTCATTGTTAATGTTATGTGAGTTTCATAGCCAGTACAATGTCTCTTGGTTTATATGATGCACTATTTAGTCAATTGATAGGAGGACAATAATTTCAGTGGTCTTCAAACAACAATAACATTTTGAATAATTTAAGTAATTCACATATTTACAGTTTTATTGTATTTTACTTTCCTTAGTGTTTCTGTTACACTGTCTCTTTCTGTCACCCTTTCCGCAGGCCAAAGCACAGATTAAAAATCCTGATGGAAATTTTGCATACGTGAAAGTTGCGGGTTTGAAGCCCAAGCTCAGTTCTGCACTTGAGCCTTCTGGATGCTGAGTGCTTTCAGTTCCAAGAAGATGTAATGGAAAAGGAGAGCACTTAGTAGCTCACATGCCTGAGCCCCCTGAGAAGAACTGCATATTACAGTGAAGCTGGGATCTGTCTGTTATATAGATGATAATATTTTCCATTTATATAGAGTCTTTTAGCTGAGAATCTTGAACTACACTACAGATTATGGATATGTCACTGCAATTCATTGTTACTGTTTCATAGAGATTTGAAACTGAGGCAAACATTAAAGCTTGTTGTGGCTTGTGAACAAAAGAATGTATCTTTGTGCATCCTCACCAGACTTACCATGATCAGTCTGTATAAAAAATACTAAAGCATTTTCTGTGAACAAGCATACCTACTTAGCATGAATTATGTTTTTTTTAAAGATAGACTTCTATTGGTGTATGTATCTGTATTATTATTATTATTATTATTATTATCAGACATGGCATTTGTACTCCCCACTCTCAGATGCTATGCTGCTAGAAGATGAGTGTCTTTTGAAAAAGCACATGACTAGCACTGGACACAGGCAACAAGGAAGTCCACGCTGAAAGTACAGCCTTCCTGCAGCTGCCTACGTGGCGGTGTTGATGGCAATCACTGTTTCCCACAGAAAGAACATTAGTTAGTGTTATCATTGATGTGAGTAGATGTCATGGGTTCAGCAGTAGCAGTCAATTTTTCTCCTTCTGGGTGGCTGGTACAGTGCTGTGTTTTGACTTTCAGGCTGGGAGCGGTTACTGGTGGCGCATACATTTTTGAGTTACTGCTTAAATGTTTGTTTTTTTTTGTCCAAGGCCTTTTCTAAGCTCATGCTCTGCCAGGGAGGAGGGGAGACCGGGAGGAGGGAGAGATAGGGCTCCTGGCCTGGGCTAGTTGGGGAGGTATTCCATACCACAGCACGTCATGCTTGGGGAGGTAGCAGGAAGCTGGCCGGAAGGGGGGTCGGGTTAGCTCTTCCAGGTTGGGCTTGTTTCGGCGTGTGGTATCGTATTCTCTCTCCTTGTTTATTTCCTCTAACATTGATTTATTAGTGGTAGCAGTAGTGATTTTTGTTATACCTTAATTGCTGGATTTGTTTTATCTCAATCCATGGGAGTTGTATTCCTCCGGTTCTCCTCCCCGTCCCTCCGGGAGTGGGGAGGTGGGGGGGGGGGGGAAAGGGGTGTGTGTTACTGCAGGAGACTGAGGTGGGGTTTTAAACCACAACAGCAGAACAATATTATTATGAATGTGCTTTGAAGGTCTCAGTCCCTAGATTACTATTCTGCCATCAGAAGTCTGAGCTGTAGTTAAAACATTTATCCATAACCCAACCTCTGTAGAAGGAGAATGGGATGAACTTTGTGCAAACTGTGTTCTTGCACAACAGAGCTGTCAGCATACTACACTCAGAGGTTATGGGAAAGAGGGGTCTTCTACGTGACTAAAAATGTCCCTTTCCTGCTATTCAGCATTGCTCCTGCTTTCATCTTAAGGTCCTTTCTAACCCTAACTATTCTATGATTCTGTGATTCATAATTAAGACAAACAAAAATTGCTCTGTGGTTTCTACTTAGTTTTGCTGACTGTAGGACAAAATTTCTACCCTTGAGTTTGTGTTATGAACCACAAAAGGATGAAAACTGCTGAGCTACAGGTTATGTGGAGGCTGCCTGGAGGGCAGGGTGGATGAGAGAGTGTGTTACCTTCCTCAGTACTTTTTGGGGTGGTTCTGACAGAGCAAATGCACCAGTGATTCTTTTCCCTCATCCATAATGAATTTGATACACATACTGGGAAGAAATGCCTTTCTTCCAAGTATATACATTCTTTTGGTACACTTGTTAACAAATATACATGTGTAATTAAGTATTCTAAGTTGCTACAGTAGGAAATTTAACTTCCATAAGCAGCATAATCCGAGATTCTGCAAATAGAAAGGCTGATATACTAAATCACCCCTTAGCATTTTTACTAGTCTATTTTGTGTGAATGGTGAGTGAAATATCTACAGTGAGCACTTTTCATAGAGAATGTTTGGATTAAAGCAAAGGGCTCTTCCTGTGAGTAACAGTAGAACTATGATCCTGTCTTGGCTTTCAAGCTACAGTTTTTGACCTTTATTTCAAAGCTGTATGGTATTGATAATTATTAACAGTGATCACTTGGTATGATAGCTTTTAAACTAGACCAGATTGCCAGGCAAAGCACTTTGATTGCTTTTAATCAGGAAATGAAGATTATTGTCCCTGGGCAAATGAGTTACCTTTCCACTACTCTAGAGTAAAAAAAAAAAAAAAAAAATCAATCAGGCCAGATTCCATTATTTCCAGCCTCTTGCTTACTTGAATCCATAATGACAACAATGCCCATTGCATAAAAAATTGCTTAACAATTTTGATTTTATAAAGCCAAGGTACAGAATTATTCCCTGATGCAAGCTAAGCACCACTGTGACAAAGGCCAAAAATGTTATTTTCTGGGTCACAGGTGGTAGTTCATTTTTTTATAATTGATTATTTTTCTGCTGACTGTGCTTTAAATTATCATCTTACATTTCATTTTTTATTGTGGGGATGCAAATAAGCCATGATAATTGATTGTATAATAGCCAATCAGATGTTGGAAGCTTTACCAATGGTATAATTCCTAAATTAGACACGATTATTATTGATTTCTAACAAGTATGTACACATTTAAAAATTGATCATGCTTATGATAGGCAAGTCTTCTATACACAAAATAGAAAAATGGGTTTTTTTTGTATTTTCTATCATCATTCTGCTTTAGTGAGAGCACTTGAAAGATTTAAAAGATCACTGCTGATAAACAGCAACACAGTATTTTCAATAAAGAGCTGTAGAAAACACTGAGTTAGATGCATGACTGCCTCAGTAATGTGGAGTTTCTACCAGGTTACCAGAGTAAGAAACTAATAGTATACTTTTGCTATTTTGAACTTATTTTGCTGTTAGGAACCCTGTTTTGGGAAAAATGCTCATCATGACCCTAAAAAAGAAAACCCAACAAACCACTGAAGTTGCCATTTTTCTTTCTTGTATTCTCTTGTTATGAGATGAGTCTGGAGGGCAGATTAAGGATGTGTGATATTGCTAAAACTCTTGAGAAAGTATCATGTACATGTAAATTCATAACTGAATTTTTTTCAGCAGTTTACCTTCACCTTTCCACTTCAGAGAGGCACAATGAAAACTTGTTTGCAAATTTTCTTCTTTCACATCTACTCTGTCAATATAGGAACATTTTTCTTTTTGTTATTACCAATATCAGCTGTCAAAATATATGAATAATTTTGATTAAAATATGGCCGGCTTTAATTTGAGGAATTTGCATATTTATATTATAGCTATAATAGATAGAGTAGGGGTGTGTGTGTGTGCAGTGTGCAACATACTGATTTAAGTTGTCAAAAGAAGGTCCACACTATAATATTTTTTGTGTATAGCCTATTTCCTACTTAGACAATAGCAAGGCTCTCAAAGAGCTAGTGCTTCCTGTGAAGAAAACTCAACAGACTGTCCTCTCATTCTGATGAAAATGCAGACACTTAACTCATTTTTTCCCACACAATTGCAAATAGCTAATCATAATTAGGAACCCTGCAGTTGGGAAAACTGCTCACCCTGACACAAAAAAAAAGTCCGCTGAAGCTGTAACTTTCCTTTCTTGTACTCTCCAAATCTTGTGAAACACTGATCCAGTTCCTACTAAGCATCTACACAGTTTGCTTGAAAGTAACACATGGAGTTCTGCAGAAAAAAACTCTTCCATTGACCATTCCATGCTTCCACCCCAGCGCTTTTTCTTCTTTCTTACTGTAATGAAGTGCTAATTGTGTAATTGTGTATTAGTCATCATTCATTCATTCTTTCCTTCTTGCAGGCTTTTGTGTGAGACTAGTGCATTCTTTTATTTCACTTCTGTCTTTCAGTTTTCCTCATAAAATGCCCTGACCTGTTACACTTACCTGAAAAACATACTTCTGCAAGCAGAATCTTGTGGTTAAAAAAAAAAGCCCATACTGAAGAAACAATAACTAAGGTGTTTAGGAAGGATTAATGATCATTGGAAATACAATAAAGTATTGAAGTGTAACCAATAACCATTCACCCCAGGGGGGCAGTAGCCTTATGAAATGCCCTATACCATTTCCAATATTGTTACAGTGCAAGTGTTTATAAAACATTTCCATTCAATATTTGCTTCATTTCATGTATTTTCAGTTATAAGTAATGGAAACTTGTTTTGGCATTTTGTGGTATATCTTGTTCTAGAAACCTGTGCCCTGCATACTGGTCTGTTAAACTGTATATTCCCAATCATCCCAGAAATGTGTGAGCTGGTTGTGCATCTTATGTCTTTAATTAAGTGTGGTATTTGCTTCTCTTTGAACTGGTGCAGTAAGATTTATGCCAAACTAACTCCTCTCCTGCATTTAAACCAATGTGAGTATGCAAGTTGGATGTGCTGGCAGCTTGCCTTGTTTTCATGCTCCTTCTAAAAGACACTTCTCATCTACCAGGGAGAGGGGACACAATAAACTGAATGTTAAGATTGTTTTTCCTTGCCATCTGCATTTCTGTGGCATTCTATGGAATTTGATTGGCATGTCATTAGCTTTGCATTATTTAAAATAAGTTCTTGCAGTATTTTCAGCACATCTAAATAATTGAAGGACATGCCATGCATCAGCTTCTTTTAATGACATGCATCACCTTTCAGTACTATTGTAATGACATCTCTGAGATTTATGATGTCTAAACCAATATTTGTCATATTCCAGTATTGCCGTGTACTGTGGTGTACAAAACCAAGGGTTTAAGTTATCTGAAACCTCACTGCTACCTGAAAAGGGATCTTTTTTTTCATTTTTGTGGTTTTTTTTTAACAAAGTTTAAAAAAACTGTAAAAAACATACTAGTTTGTAGAAAATGTCAGTGCTCACTTTGTTTAAGTTGTAGCATTAATGTATATTTTTTATACCAACCCCAAACTGTGATGGTGAGAACAGGAAATGCGTTTGGTTCTGTTAATTTATTATATGAGATCCCAGTATTAAAATTTTATATGGGTGGGAAGGCATGGCAGTTGTGTCCTCAGATACCCAACAGCTTGAGGAAAGCCATTTTAAAGTGGGGAATAGCCAAGAGTTTCCAGCTGTTTGGCAGAGAAAATTATTTTTGTATTATATTCTGTATTAGTCTGGCTTCTAACACATATTTATGATTGCTGCTTTCCAAATTCTTCCTGCTGACCGCTAGTGTCTAATTTTATAGCAGCCTTCTAGTAGCTAAAGTGCGCCTACAAGAAATTTGGAGAGGGACTTTTTACAAGGACAGGTAGTGAGAGTTCTAGGCGAAATGGCTTTAAACTGAAGGAGCGTAGATTTAGATTAGACATTAGGAAGAAATTTTTTACTATGAGTGCAAGTGGCAGGGGACATGACATAGGTGTATATAAACTGTATTGTACGTATACATACACATAATCATAGAATCATAGAATCATAGAATAGTTAGGGTTGGAAAGGACCTTAAGATCATCTAGTTCCAACCCCCCCGCCATGGGCAGGGACACCTCACACTAAACCATATCACCCAAGGCTTCATCCAACCTGGTCTTGAACACTACCAGGGATGGAGCATTCACTACCTCCCTGGGCAAGCCATTCCAGTATCTCACCACCCTAACAGGAAAGAATTTCTTCCTTAGATCCAATCTAAATCTCTGCTGTTTAAGTTTCAACCTGTTACCTCTTGTCTTATCACTACAGTCCCTAATGAATAGTTCCTCCCCAGCATCCCTGTAGGCCCCCTTCAGATACTGGAAGGCTGTTATGAAGTCTACACTCAACCTTCTCTTCTCCAGGCTGAACAGCTCCAACTTTCTCAGCCTGTCTTCATACGGGAGGTGCTCCAGTCCCCTGATCATCCTCGTGGCCCTCCTCTGGACTTCTCCCAACAGTTCCATGTTCTTTTTACGTTGAGGGCACCAGAACCGCACACAATACTCCAAGTGAGGTCTCACAAGAGCAGAGTAGAGGGACAGCATCACCTCCTTTGTCCTGCTGGTCATGCTTCTTTTGATGGAGCCCAGGATACGTTTGGCTTTCTGGGCTACAGGCACACAGTGCCAGCTCATGTTAATTTTTTAATTGACCAACACCCCCTAGTCCTTCTCCGCAGGGCTGCACTGAATTTCCTTTTTGCCCAACCCATAGCTATGCCTGGGATTGCTCCAACCCAGGTGTAGGACCTTGCACTTGGCATGGTTAAGCTTCATGAGGTTGGCATCAGACCACCTCACAAGTGTGTCAAGGTCCCTCTGAATGGCATTCCTTCCCTCTAGCGTATGAACAGAACCACACAGCTTGGTGTCATGGGCAAACTTGCTGAGGGTGCACTCAATCCCACTGTCCATGTCACCGACAAAGATGTTAAACAAGACCAGTCCCAACACCGATCCCTGAGGGACACCACTCATTACTGGTCTCCAGCCGGACGTTGAACCATTGACCACAACTCTTTGAGTGTGACTATCCAGCCAGTTCATTATCCACCAAGTGCTCCACCTATCAAATTGATGTCTCTTGAATTTAGAGACAAGGTTGTCTCACAGGTACAAAAGCTAGCTAGCTAGATAGATACTTAGACGGATAGATACTGAGAATCATAGATAGACAGAGGGATGTATACCCACTATACTTTCTAGAAAAAGGAAAAATTGTAAGAGACTGGATGCACATCGCCCTTAAAGAACTTCATTTGCAAATGCTATTGATACTTTAGTGGGTGAAACTTATTTTAAAACCTGTAAAGTAAAACAAACTCTTGCCTCAAGAATAGATTTATTGTGTACTGACCTTTTTTTCACAGATTTATTACTGTTCCAGATTAGAATTTCTATTGTAAGAAAACTAAAAATAGATTAATAAAGCCAAAATGAGCCCTAGTGAAATGCTTCAGCTCAAGTTTTACTTAGTGTGGACCGAGAACATTCTAAGGGAACTGGTTATAGAAGCACTTCCTGCTTGCAGACAAATTGTATTACAGCAGCATCCACATGGACTTTCTTCCAGGTTGTCTGAAGAAAGAGGATCAAAATATTTTCAAGGTGAGAAAATGTCACAGTTGTGGGGTATTCAGAGTGCTTTGTGTCCTGTTTCTTTAATTGAAAATCATGATCTGTTACTGGAACAGAGGTAAAACTTCACGTTCTCATACTAGCAAAGCACCTCTATCCCTGCATTGTGGTGAAGCATCTTACTGTATTTCATGAAATCAGTGAAATATGTGTAGAAGCACCACAGTTGTTGATCCTGACAAAGTAAGCTAGACAGAGATATCTGAGAAAATTCGGTAGGGACAACCCAAACCCCAGAAAACTCCATGTCCATTTCACCTCTTCTGTCTATGATTAAATACATTTTTGAACATGGTGGATGGAAAACTATAAAAGCATGTGTGAGGCTGCTGGTTTACTTTTTTTAATGTCACACAACTGTGTCTAAACAATGTATCCCCAAAATGCATAATGATAATAAATACGGTGTAGTGAGAATTTTGATGCCTTGTTTCATTATTACAAGAGATGTCTCTGAAGTAGCTGTTAAAAAATTTGGCTCTAGTAAGGCATGTTACTGGTAGAGAAATAAGTTATCATAAGTGTACAACATCAGTGATATTTGCTCTTCAAATAGTTTTCAATTCCAAGGCAGACTTCTGCAGTGTAAAAAGCTGAAATATTAATCCATGAGCATACTTGTCCCCAGGAGTTTTGCACAGGCAAAAGCAACACTTCCCTTGACATTTAACTTTATCAATATAAAACCATGATTTTATTTTTATTTTATATGATGTTGATATGTTTTAAAGCTTCATTTCTATTTTGTTTTACTGTCATGAGAGCAAAAGCTTGGTATTAGAGTGATTACTCAGACCCTTATGCAGACGAGGAAAGCCAAGTGAAGAAAAGGATACTGTAAACTTATCATTGCTATAGTAAAATATTCCAGGTAGTATATTTGTAATGTCAGGTGCAAATATATGTTTGGTTTTGGTTTTTATTAACTGTATGAACACTAATTCCTGAATATAGAGATTATCTGAACAAGAGAAATCTGTGTTTTGAGGTTGTCGAGACCACTTATCTTTAGGAATTGTTCCCTAAATCCCTGTTGAGTCCATGTTTGGAGCAGGAACTGAATCATGTTGCCCTGTCAGAGAGCTTCATTTCCATCATTGACTAAAACTGAAACCTCTGACCTTGTGTTTACTGGGCTGCAAGTCAGTTCCCTGTAACTGTGGGATTCGAATACCCACTGAGTGATATTGAGAGTTTATGGGTAAAATGAGAAGAGAGTTTCAAAAGAAAAGCAGAGGATTTTATAATAATAAAGTTCAGCAGTTATAGAAGGAACAAATATGGGCAAGTGCAGCTCAGCTGTGGTAACCACTTCTGCAGGATCCAGAATGTAGAAAGCAACAAGACTGTAAGGAGCACTCTCTTGCTCCTTTGCATGAGGAATTAAAAAAAAAAAAAAGTCAAAACTATATAAATAATTTTTTTTTGTTATTGTATTCAGACATTAATTATCTTTGCCCCAAACCTAATTGTCTGACTAGAGCCCCAGACCTAATTGTCTGACTAGAACATGTTCCAATTCATGTTGTACATGTGTGAGGAAGGTGCTGAAATCCCAGTATTTTATTTCCTAATTGCCTGTTATGTCTCTAAGGAATAAGGTTAGAGTTTGATATTTTGGTATTTGTGAGCACTGGTCTTCAGCAATTTTAGTCAATGTTTATTCTCTTAAGTGAAATGATGAGGAGTTTTAATTAGTATCATTTTCTAATTATGATGGCAGAGGTATGACTACCCATGTTTCCTTGCACACATATTCTAGAACACAATGGAAGTCTGAGCATTCGTGACATAACTGTTACAGTAGCTGTGTGGTTGTTATAGTCACACTGTAGTCATTTCACTGGGCTAACCTGGTGAATAGAACTGCAGCTGTTTAGGGTTTTTTTTTGCAAACAGATTTTCTGGTTTAACATAGTTTAGGTAGACCATTCATGGTAGGCCCTTTGGTCATCCAGTATTAGTATTTCCCAGTGAACTATATTAATTTCTATAGCTTTCCTGTTACCTAATAAAATAAATATTTGGTTGTGATATCTTTCCTCCAGAGATATTAAACACTGATTTATTGATAAAGGTTCTTTTCTATGTCAGCTCCCTACTTGTGGCATAATATGCTTCAAGTCAGAGAATCTAGAGTTAGCAAGAGTTATTAAAACTATTACCTGACTTTATTTTTTGCCACCTTTTACTTCAGTGTTCACAACTGGGAAATTTAAAATAACTTTATTGAGTGCAACTGACTAGTAATTAATCTTTCAGCCGCAGATATCACTCACTTATTTTTCACAGCATTTTATCAAGGTCATTGTAACTCCATATTGCAGGTGCTAGCACTTATAACTTGTAGCTTTTATGAATTTTAAAGTTATGTAAAAAATTGAGTATTTTAATTGCTCGTCACCCAGCAAAATTGCACGTATGATGACAAGCTGGCAGAAGATGATGGTGGCAATAAGTCCTGAATGAATAAAAGTAGTTATAGATGTGAGTCTCATAACTCTATTCCCTCTAACCTCAGTGAAGGAGAAAGAATGAAAAAGCAAATCTTCTATTGCTGTCCCCTTGGGCCATTAAAGATATGGCTAGCAATCTCTAGTACAGTGATCTATGGCATCAGGAAGATCTGAATTTCCTAGTTTAATAGGTAACATGAAGCTCATACTGCCATGCAAAAGCCTAGTATTGACAATGAATCTAAGACACTTTTTAGATTTTGAGCTAGATGCTCAGTCCATCACTGAAAGGAGACCTATGAGAGCCAGAAATTTTCTGATAGATAACTCGCTGGGTTTTTTTTTTTTTTTCTGTCTACCAACACCATCTCTATCTTCCTTGCATTTGCTTTCATCCAGATGTTCATTGATAAGCTCCTCTCTTACCATTCATGATAATAGGTTTACCAGCAGAAAATATAGGTCTGTGTAGAGCATGGACATCTGTATAGAACTCATGCTCAGTTTCATCTGATAGGTCTTGATCAGGACCAAATAAAACCTAAACATTATGGACATGTGCACGGAGAGATTATGTTATAGAATGACCCTTTAGTCCTTTTGCAGGAACTATTAGGGTAAATGATGTCTCAGAAAGTAGTAGTTAAATTCTTCCATGCCATCATTCTCAAGCATGCTTTCTGGTAGAGTCTGTGTGCCCTGGACTGCTACATTTCTTAATAGTTTGGGGTCATTGTATATACTACAGATCACAAGGGTTGGCACTCAAAGACTGGAAGATCCCTTTATTTTTCTGATACCTATCATAAGCATTACTTTTTCATATTGGAGGTTGGACTAGATGATCTCTTAGAGGTCACTTTCAACCCTAACAATTCCATGTGATTCAGTGATATCCTCGCTGACTTCTTATTTGGCACTATTTAACCCTATCTGGCAAGTAAGCCCCATGGAGTTGCTTGGTCACTTCCCTCCCCCAGCATTTCCACCAGTGGGATATGGGAGACAATCAGAAGAATAAAAATGAAAAAAACTCATGGGTTAAGATAAACAGAGTTTAATAAGCTGTGCATGCCAGCAAAGCAAATCAAGGATTATATTCACACTTCCTATTGGCAGGCAGATGTTCAACCATCTCCAGCAAGGCAGAGCTCTATCATGGTTAACATTTACTTGAGAAGACAAATGCTATCACTCCAAACATTCACCCATTTCCATCCTCCTTCTTCCCCCAGATTTACGTGCTCAGCGTGACATGCATGATATGGGATATCTCTGGGTCAATTTGCTGACCCAGCTGTGTGCCCCTCAACTCCTTGTGCACCCCTGTTTGGGGTAGGGTGATGGCTGGTAAGGTGGTGTGAGAGGCAAAAATGGCCTAGATGCTGTGTAAGCACTGCTCAGCAATAATGAAAACATCCTGGAATTACCAAAACAAATCAAAAACTTAGCCCCATACTAGCTACTAGGAAGAAAATTAACTATCCCAGCCAACTTAAATTAGGTAGAAGTTGATTCAAAGGAACATCAAAGCCATTCTGCCTCACTGCAAAAGAAGAAATGAGTTGCTGAGAAAAGAGTAACAAGTTGTAAGGAACTAACTAGTTAAATTAATTGGCTCACTACATACATTTGACTTTTTTATGGTGAAATGGGGAATGATCATTTATTTCTGATGTATTTCATTAGCACATGTTTCTGCATGCATTCAAATGTTCAATAAGGGAAACAGAAGTAAACCAGCAGACAAGCAAGCTTCAAGCTAATTTTCTTGTATTTGTTATAATTTAAAAAGAAGAAAATCCCCTTTCTCTATTTTGCAACTGTAACTGTTTGACAAACAACTCTTTATATTGAAGTAGCTGGAAAAGTTGAACTAATGAAATCCAAATTTTAACTGCTTTAGTCTTACAAGGGAAAATGACATACAAGAATCATAGCTAGTTCTGTCAGCAAGTAAATCAAATTACTATAGCTTCCAATTCTAAATATCTCACACAGTGCAAACTACACTAATATTACATATATTCAAAGATTGGAATAGGAAAAAAAATATTATTTTTACCTGAAAAAATGTGAAATAATCCTTAAAATAAAAGAATGCTTACATTTCATTAACTGTAACAAATCATTCCATCAGACGGCTTTTTCATCTTGTATTTAGTACCTGAGACCCGAGATGAGAGGCAGCATTTGCAAGACCTTAGCAGCCTCATGATCCAACTAGTAGAATTGTGAAACATGATTTCATCTGTATTTTAAAGAAAAAAAAAACCCATCTGGAATGTATAGTTAAATCAACACTGTACTTACTTTTGAACAGTAGCCACACATTACCAGCTATTCTCAGAGCAGCATAGTTACAAACTCAAAATGTTTACATAAAGCTGAAGTGGTTTATAGAATCACAGAACTGTTTGGGCTGGAAGGGACCTTTAAAGGTCACCTAGACCAACCTCCCTGCAATAAGCAGGAACACCTTCCCGTAGATCAGGTTGCTCAGAGCCATTTCCAACCTGAACTGGAATGTTTCCAGGAATGGAGCATCTACCACCTCTCTGAGCAACCTATTCCCATGCCTCACCACCTTCTTTGCTTCAGGTTCACATGGGCTTACTCCTCAAGGCTGCCAAGGACGTTCTGGATAACATCTATTTCCTCTAGTGAATGAATGGCACCACTCAGCTTAGTGTCATTTTCATCTTGCTGAGGTAGCACTTGATCCCACTGTCTGTGTTGCCGATGAAGATGTTAAATAGTAATGGTTCTAGGAGGGAGCCTTTTGGGACACCACTTGTTACTGGTTTCTGCTTGAACATTGAGCCATCGACAGTAAGTCTTTGGAGGCAGTCATCATCTAATCCTCACCTAACAATCCATCTGTCAAATGCATGTGTCTCCATTTATCAGCAAGAATGTTGTGGGGGAGTGTATCAAAGACCTTACAGGAGCATAGGTAGATGAAATTCATAGTTTCTCCCTGCTTGTAATGGATGTGAACCTTGCTGGGAGTTGATTCCCTCTTGTAACTGAGAACCATAACAAAGGATGTTGTTTGCCACAATGTATTTGGCAGAGTATATGTTTGTGTTCATCACGACTGTCGGAAAGAGGCAGGAAAACGTAGGTGTGCAGCTGTTCTATGACCTTCACACTTTACCACACTGGGGTGCATGGCCAACATTCTCAGAATGGACAATGGTGAGATCACCAGAAAACTCCTTCCAGTATCTGAAGGGGGCCTACAGGGATGCTGGTGAGGGACTATTCATTAGGGAATGTAGTGATAGGACAAGGGGCAACGGAATGGGTTATCCAGGGAAGTTGTGAATGCTCCATCCCTGGTGGTGTTTAAGGCCAGGTTGGATGAAGCCTTGGGTGTTATGGTTTAGTGTGAGATGTCCCTGCCCATGGCAGGGGGGTTGGAACTAGATGATCCTAAGGTCCTTTCCATCCCTAACTATTCTATCATTCTATGATTGTTGGAAAGAGGCAGGAAAACATAGGTGTGTAGCTGTTCTATTACCTTCACACTTGACTGCACTGAGGTGCCTGGCCAGCATTCTCAGAGTGGACAACGGTGAGTTCACGAGAAACTTTACGGCGCCACAAGTGATTAGTGATCTGACATAAAGGCAGTTGTTTTGATAAGGGCATAAAAGTGGGACCCTCTTGTGGCCATGAGAGAAGCCTCACCTATGGGTGGAAGCACTGTACAGGAATTTTCCCAATTACCTGAGACTCCAGGCATTGACTAGTGCAGGGCTTCCCAACTGGAAGTGTGAGCCTGGATTATGATTCAGTGATAACTCGTGATATATTCCTTCTTAATCTCTATTCTCTCTATACAGTAATAATCTAATGCATTGCTACTTTCTTTGGTGCTTTACTTAGATACCCATATCTCTGATTTGCCTTAATGTACTTACTCCCTAGAAATAGAGAGAGATTTACCTAATTCACATTAGTGTGCTTGCTTTAACTGTGCTTATTGGGTTTAGTGTGCTTGTTTATTGAACTCTTCATATTATACATCTAGTGTGTGGTCACTTTGTGGCATATCCTGTCAGCAGAACACTGGTCCACCGATGCAAGCATTCAATCACAGAAGGTCAGTAGATTAGTCAGTTTATGTATTTGAGTCCAATGTTTCCTGTGCTGAGTATAAGGTTATTGTAGACAGCATGCTGTTAAAAGATCTGTTACAAATCTGTGCCAGAGAAAAAGAAGTGAGATGTGTTTTATTACTGAGGAATCCACACATAGCAGTATTTTTCATACATAATTTTAAAAGATACCCTTTTTGATATCCTTAGGCTTGTGTTATGTAGGAATGAGATGAATATATTCTTGAGTTGGGGAGCATTGTCTCCATGTTTTTGTACTCTCTATGCCTGGGAATGGCATGGAAACAGTGACACTTGTTTAAAAGCAGTTGTGATACATTGTGGTTCTGCATGAGGTTTGGGGTTGGCTTAGTATGAAACACAAGCATAAAACTGAAAAACCAAAAGGGCTGAAAAATGGCAAGGAAGTATAATTTAAAATTAAAAATTATCTCTGGTATTTCAAGTTTTGAAATGTGTAGGTCATGCTGTTTGTAGACATTTAGTATATATTTGGGAGCCACTTTGATTTTTTTTTTCTCTGAAGAAAGCTGTGGAGGATTTCCATAGTATTTCCAGTGTGTTTTCAGTGTTGTGTTCCATTTTGCACAAAAAAATCTCTCTTTATACTCATCTCCAACAGAGGCTTTTAGTATCTGTGTAAGTTCAGACTAACTGAATATACTTCATGTTTCATATTGCTTAATTAGAGGGGAGAAACATTAGCTGAGCTCCAGGCATTCATTTATTTCTGAAGATCCTGTGAATCTCCAGCCCCTCTCTGGTCTCCTCACATGTTACAGTTTTCATACTATTGAAATATTGTCAATATATTTTAAATATTTTCTTTTTTCTGAATTGAGAAAAGATATATATTATAGACATGTAAATTTTTCTTAAAATCCAAAAACCTAATTTGAGGTTTCATGCCAGGGTCATAAATCATGTACAATAACATAAATGAGATAAGTATAACATTATATTTTTCTGGGCAAGGTTGATAAATTCAGTGCAACTCTAGCAAGATATCGTATCTACATATCCCCATTTCTTTCAAAACAGTCTTGATAAATCCTCAACTTGTAAATTGGACCAGAATAAGTCCCAGTGGAGAAAATCCTAGATTTAGTGTTTTTAATTTCCAAAGTTACTGAATAGGAACCAGCTTTATAAATATAGTCAATTATGACTATTCTATAGGTTTCCTTGTTATTCCCAACCAACACCTCTCTTTATAAAAGAAATCTGCCAATATTTCTAACAAATGTTAACTTACAATGTGCCCAAAACTATGCTGAAATGTGGCCCGATTTGGGGTTTTATTTTGTGATTTTTGGAAATGCTTCAGTATAGGGAATTCTTTCTTATTTCTCAGCAATTTTTGTTGAATGGAATTTACTTATATAGTAAAATATAAGTTCTGGAAAATTTCCCCAGCCTCTTGCTTTTCTGTGCAGGTGTCTCAAACAGTGCTAGCATCCTTGAAGTTCTCCTGGTTAACTTGGTCTGCTGTTAAACCTCTGAGACACCATGATTTCAATAGGCCTTTTAATATCTTCTAAAAGAAAGGCAATACCTAGAGCTAAAATATGCAGGCATATTTTACAAGTGACCTCATAGGACAGTGGAAAAATGTCATAGCTTCCAGAAAGGTGAATTAAATAAAATCCTTCCTCCTCCATATGCAACCAAAGTATCTTGTTGATGCAACCTCATTTGCAGATAGTTTATTCCTCTGTAGTGCAGGCAACTCCAACACTCTTCCATTTATGCTGCATAGCTGTGTGTTCTTATTGGGTGCTATACCCGATTACTTTATACATGTTTATGTTACTGATCAGAGTGGGACAAAAAAATTTCTAGGCAAAAACATAAAATCAAGTTACTTAACTATTTAAAATATTACATAGAATTTAATATACTGTTATTATTAATTTAATTTTTAGTTTCAGGTTAGCTTTCTGTTCTGCTGCACCTATTAGACATTTCAGGAGACCTAATTTTCCTGACTATGGCTGCTGGTTTATAAACAGTCTGCTTCATCACAGGGAAATATTTAAACTATTTGCATTTTTAACACAAAGGTAATCTGTCCTTTGGAGATAGTTCACATACAAAGATTAATAATTCACATATGTTGCTATAGCAACTATATATCAAAGTATAATAAGTCTAGACTATGCTATACATGCCCTTTGAAACAAAAATAAAATGTAAATATCAAGTTATTGATTCAAGCTGCCTAGAATAATTTACTAAAAATTAAAACAATAGTCTTTTTTCCCCCTTGGACTGTTTGCTTTTAGAATAAGTATTAAGGCTTCACAACATACCCATGTTGTTTCCTGTGTGAGTTAATATGTTATGCTCTCAGACTTTTTCCACAGATGTCTCTTACGTGCCTATTTCAAGCAGTCCTGATTCAACAGTGACATAAGAAAAATTCATTAGTATAATGATTAAATTATTCCTTAATCAATAATAGACACGAGTGGTTTTCATTTACCTATGTGACTAATGGGTGCAAAATGTCCCAGAAAATAAATTGGTTCCCTTTATCACCTTATTAATTTTAAAGGAAAAGAAAAAAAAGAAAGAAGTCTAGGATGAATTTTGTGCCTTTAGAGAGCACTGTAGCCTCAAGTGATGGTAATGGCTCAGTCTAAGAGAAGGACTCACAATCTGACGGGCTGTGTATCACTTCCCTCTTAGTTGAAAATTAAAAAATGCACCAGATACACTTTTTACATCTAAAAAGTAAAAAGGAAATTGCTTTAAAATCTTTCTGAAGAGTATGACAGGTTGTATTCATTCTAGTTAAATAGACAAAAGTCAGAGGAAGCATCTGTCATGGATTTTTAGGGCTACACGGTAATTATTTTTTGCATCATCAAGTGTATGAAACGGTTTCCACTTAACAACCATGATGACTTAGAATGATCCCTGCCAGGAAGTGAGGGAGAGTGGAGGAGATTACGGAATTCATGTGTGGCATGGAAAAAGGAAAAAGGAATAACTCTTTCTTCTTATAGCATGAAAATAAGGGGACATTAAATGAAGTAGTAGACAATACAGTCAAATTAAAAGGAGGAGATAGTTTTTTCAGTAAATGTGGGAAGTTCTTACTAGAGGGTTTATGAATATTTGAAGTTTAAATAGTTTCAAAAAGCAATTGAACAATAAATGGGGAAAATCCAATGTGTGTGGTTAGATACAGAGATGTGACCTTTGGACCAGAAGGTCCTGCAGCTATGAATAGTGGAGACTGGGAAAGACCCTGGAGAAGTTTTCTAATAGCTCTATTTCTTATACTTCTTAGGCATTCCCTAATGGCCACTCTCAGAGAAAGGTTATTGGGCATGATAGATATCTGATGTGACTTTATAAGGCATTTTGTTCCTGTTTATTATGTCAAACAGTATAACAAAAATGAGTGAAGAGAAGAGGGATTTAAAAGTATTTTAACAAGAAGATTGCACCTTCCAGCAGTGCCTTATCCTATCAACGTAATAAACTTTTGTATGTACATTTCTGCAGAAACATGTGTCTGGTGGTTTTGAATTCCATAAAATCCAGGACAGAGTCTATACTGCTATGAAAATAGTGGGAGGCTTAGGACATCTTCCTTCAGAAGCATGGAAATACTGTAGGCAATTGCTTCTGTCCTGAAGACTAGTCAGTGGAATACCTAGAAAAATAAAAATTCTTCAGAACATATTCAGCATGTGGTCTTTACATGGGTTTTCTTGCCTGTAAAAGGAGAGGAATTAGTGACATAGCCAACTTTCAGCTGGAAATCTGGAACAAATGGTTAAAACTAAGCATTTTCTAGCAGCATATCCATAGCACATCTGTGACCAACAAAAAGGTAGACCCATATATCTCTTATTAGTTTCACAAACTGGAAAGGCTGAGAGCTCCAGGAAGCATAGCATCATTATGTAAATAACAAGAAAAGACATACAGCTTAGCACTTTGCCTTAGTTTCTCCTTATATTAGTTTATTTTTTTAGGTTGAGGGAAATGTGATTGAAATTGTAAGGATGGAAAGTGAGACTCCATTAAAAATGTGTGCACTTGTAGGGTTTGTTTTCTTTTAAGTCAAAGTTTCTTGGATGCTTTAAAGGTAAAGCTTTAGGATAAAAGGCATTTCCATCTGAAAAGAGTTTGATTTATGATCTAGAGTCAAATTTCAATTGAATTCACTGCTCAAAAACTATTTCAAGCAGCCCACTTTGTTGCTCTTGATTAAAGATTTAGGGTCAGTTTAGGTTAGCGTAAAAGTGTAGATGTACATGGGACTACAGGGAAGTTCTTATTATCAGAGCTAATGCTGTGCCTGGTTTACAGGTAGGTTGAGAGCTTCATTCTTCCAAGTAAAAGCCACCTGCTATGTCTCAGTAAGGCTACATAAATCTTTAGGCAAAACAACCCTCAAATCTTGCAGTCTTTTGTTTAAGAAAAAATGTAGTTGCAGTGGATTTTTCTTTAAATTATTAAAGATTTTTTCTTTCCTCAGTATTTCATTCTCTCCAGGCTTGGAAGGCTTTGAGTACTGTATATTAAAAAAATCTTTCTTCATTGGAGTTCTGCTTTTAATAATTAACTAACTAAATAAAAATCATCTGCTGTTTGTGAGCAAAATCTAAAGTGGATATCTTAAATTTTAAATACTTAAAACTGTTCTGCTTATAGAATAATCTATATTTTTCTTACTTCCCAGCAGTGAACACAAGAGTGTACAAGCACCTCTCTGCTGTTGTGTGATATGTCTTCAAAGAAACTGATATAAAAATAACAATAAAAAAAAAGTTTTGAAAAAATAATCCTCTACTAAGCTTCTATTTTATTCCATAGTTGAATTGTTAATAATGAGATATTTATATAAGAATTTTAAGAGATATTTTAACAGTTTTTGGAGGACATTTTTTTACATAGATGTTGAACTGTCCATCATTTCTAGGTATATACTTATTTCACTTTAAAAGTTTTCTTCTTTCCTCTATTCTATTAGAGGTCTGAAATGGTTATTTGAAGTTCATTACAAAAACTTCTGCAAACATATGAGACACATAGAACCTGTGAAGTTACTCAAAAATTTCCATGATTCCAGGTAGAGTGAGTGTACAACCACAGATGAGAAAATGTAAGCTTGAGCAATAGATCTGTCTTTTGGAGGGAGAAAGGAGAAATAAGAATGATGTCTGCTTCATTTCTCTGTCTATTATGGCACAAGGGTTTTTTACAGTAACTATGGAATAAGCAGTCAATAACTTTCAGCAGTGGTGCCCCTCACACACACACACTTTTGAACAATTGTTAAAATGTAAATTTAATAATGTCAGTAATTTAATTCCCAGGGAATTCAGTTTAGCAAGATTCAATTTGTCCTCGTAAATGTTTGACTAGTCTATTATCAGAAGCCTATTATTCAGTAAAATTAAAAAAAAATTGACTGGAAAAAAAAAAGACAATAAATGAACAACTCTAGGCTGTACATACAGCTGCAAACACATGATAAGCTTCCTTCAGATGACATACTGGTTTTTAAGAGTAACTGAGGAGAAAGTCTTTCCTGTGCACTTTCCAAAGCTATGTGGGCTGACGCCCTGACCTTGAAATGACAGATGCAGGAGCAGCCTTGTAAACTCATCCCAGATGTTTAAGAAGTGAGGTAAGCAGTTTCTGGCTAGACAGAAAGGGGTGGGGCTAGAGGTGGTGTTTCTCTACTTGGATGAAACCTATGGATGAAGCTAACACGACTTTCAGACTCTGAATGCTCTCAGCTGTCAGGCATCACACAACTTCCAGCTACGAATTAAGTGGATGAATTTTGCATATTTCCTGGGAATATGGCTCTTCCATGTGTTTATCTGTTTGTCCTGGGGAATTTGGGTTAATTTGTTGAGAATTTATTTGAGAATTTGTCAACTCCTTTTGTTTCATTAATAGAAATAGAACTTTTACTAGTGACAAGCCTTTTATCTCTGTGTCTATATCAGGAGTTGTCATAGCACACTCTACTCCAGCATGTATCAGTAGAAATTGTTCTGGCTTATAGGTGTTTCAAAGCCATCTTAATAATTGCTTGGATGTGTTAGATAACAGTAACACAAGGAAAAATCTTGATATTAAATTCCTACCTGTGAATTCAAACCCCAAAAGATATGTTCTTCATTAATCAGGGTACTCAACTATATCTGGCTTCTGCAAGGGCGCGGCCAGCAGGAAGCTCGCCTCATTTTTACTAGGTGCTTACTTAATCTGTAAAGTGCCATGTGTTTGAGGCACAGAATGGAAATTCCTCGAGGTGAGAAGAACTGAAGCCTGAGATTGTGGCAATATTATTTGGATCATTGAAACAATTTACCATCTAAATATATTTTGGAATGGTTAGAAACCAGAATTTGGGTGGGTGGTTAGTTTTCTTTCAGTTTTCTCAAAGCTGTATTATAGATTTAGCAGGTGTTTTTGCTTTCCATTATCACCACAGCATATTCATGAGGGTATTATGGGGAAGGTTCTTCTTTCCACTGGGAAATAAAGCAGTCTCTTTGGGACAAGAAACCATACTACAGTATACTGATTTAATACCATCTAGCTCCAGAGCATCAGAAGAATTATCTGACATACCTTAGATATTTGTCTTACAGTAATTGCTTCTGAATTTACAGAATCATACAATATTTTGGATGGGAAGGGACCTTTAAAGATCTCCCATCTAGTTCAAACCCCCTAACAATCAGCAGGGACATCTTCAACTAGATAAGGTTGCTTCGAGGTCCAACCTGAACCTGAATGTTTCCAGGGATGATGCATCTATCACTTCTTCGGGCAACCTGTTCCAGTATTTCACCACCCTCATCGTAAAAAATAATCTTACTTACATCCAACTGGAACTTATCTTCTTTCAGTTTAAAACTGTTGTCCCTTGTCCTGGCACCACAGGCTCTGGTAAAAAGTCATTCTACCTCCCTTAAAACCCCCTTTGAAACTGAAAGGCTGTAATAATGTTTCCCTTAAGCCTTCTCCAGGCTGAACAATGCCAATTCTCAGCCTGTGTAGGGGAGATTTTCTATCCTGCCAGTTTTCATTCACCAGTAACACTGAGTTTTCTTTTCAAGGCTGTTCTCAGTGCCTTCATACCCCAGCCTGTATTGATAGTGGGGATTGCCCCAATCCAGGCTGTTGATATTTGAACTAGAAAAACTAGAAAAGGCATAATTATGACATTATTTATGTTTATAGAACAATTATGTTAAAAAGAATCTCTGGAGTTTATCTAGTCCACCCTCCTGCTTCAAAGTGAGACCAGGTGGCTTAGGGTCTTGTTCAGATGGATGAGTTCAAGTATCTCTACATCTTCTCTGAGCAGCCTGTTCCAGTGCTCTGGAAAAACATTTTTCTTCATATTTCGTTAGCCAGTCAGTCCTGCTGCTGCAGATTGACACCAGTGCCTGTCACTGTTTTTCTGTGCATGCCTGAGAAGATTTTGGCTCTGTCTTCTCTGGATTCCCCTTTTAGTAGCAGAGGACTGTGATTAGGTATCTCTGTAGACTTCTCCGGGGAAAACAAATCCAGCTCCCTCTGCCTTTCCGTTTATGAAACTTGATGGAGTGATAATAAATATGTTTGCTCCCAGAAACACTGTGGCTATAAATAAATTCTCTTCAGCATTTAGTCTAGGTAAGAGACAGCTATGTGCCTTTGACGGCTTTCCACTGTGACCTTGTATCTTAACACCTTTCCTCGAACACTTAAACAAGGGAAAGGAATGGGGTTTGGGTGCATAGTACCAGGGCTGAAAAGAAATTTAAAAAGTACCACAGGCAGAAGAGTAGAACAATTAAAAACTTTGTCAGAGCTATTACTCTTTGGGAATGCAAATGACAATTTAAAGAAGATTTCTTAAGGGAATTTCCTGTGGTGATTGTCCTATATCTGAAAGCAACACAAGCCAGCAAAATAGTAGATAATCAGAAGGCTTTAGTATTTGCCTTATTTTGTTCTGTGCAGCTTGTGATATATTCAGCAGTTTTGAATTAAAAAGAGAAGTCTAAATGCAGCAAAGTCATTCAGAGGACTGGGAGAGTTACTGAGCACTGTGTAATGATAACTCACGGTCCCAGAAACTACAAAGCTGACTTGCTAATGAGAGGCAGGGGAGCCAAATCTTGCTGAGAGTAAGGGGCTTAGTTTCCGATTAATGAAAAAAAAAAAAAAAAAGAAAGATTGGTGGCTGCAGTGTGGGACAAGAAAAAGCAAGAGTCTCAGAGTACAATCACAAGCAAAGCAAGTTGAATTTGCTGAGTTTATAAAGTCTTAGTCCTGAGTGTTCAGACTAACCTTTGGAGGCAACTAAGAATTCAAAACAGAACACAAACTTAACAGAGCTGCAAAGAACAAAAAAGTTCACTACTGCTTAAATGAGCTGAAAAGTGAGTTTCTTACTATGAGTTTAGAATAAATGTTGTAACGCCTGGTGTTACCATAATGGATCTTTCTAAGGAGGGGATGACGGACAGAAGAGGGAATAGTCTGGGGAGAAATTCGAGGGTCCGTTCCAGAAGTAAAAAGTCTCTCAAAAGAGTGCATACTGGAGCAATAAGGGCTCAATTGTCCCATGGCTGGCATCTGAAATATTTGACCTGAAAATGACCCAAAGCTATAAAGCAAAGAGGTGTTGCTCAAGCATTTTTCATCAGAGAACACACTGAAAAATCCTGAAACTTGATTCTTTTGGGTGCTGTTGCAAACCACAGAATTTTATTGGAGACACACAATATGGTTAAGCACAATGTCAGGATTAAAATAGTTTTGTTTGTCATGTGAAAGGTTTTGAGGCCTGTGGATGTTTGTTTCTATTTCCATTGGCAGACTGTCACTTATGCACAAGATCAAAGAACATAGTCAATGCTAGCTAGGTCATACTGAGGGGTTTATTGTGTTATCTGAAATGATTTCACCACGTTGACATTCATTACTTTCTGAGCTTGGGGGTGGCATTCTTGGTTTCTGTGGCTGCTTTGGGCATGGCCAGATCTGCGAGAATCAATGGAGAGCTTGTTCTTGTTTCTTGTCACCAGAGTATGTCAGCATTGTTCTGACACAGCAGTAAGATCATCTCTGTGTGACTCTTCTAAATAGGATCTATAATATTGCCTATGATTTACTACTTCTGCAGCCTAAAACATTCTTTTATTCACCTATAGATTTGTATTTGTCTCTTCCAGTGCTGTCTTTGCTTTCTGATGCATATATAATAACAATGGCTTTTGTTTGTCTGTTCATTTGTTTGCTAAAGCTTTCTTGTGATTTCTGAAGGGGTGAACCCTGCACTCAGGCTTTGTAAGTTCTTGAAATAGAATCTTTTCTTGCTTCTGAGTTCAGCACTGAAAAAATTTCTATAAGGCCACACATCAGTCCGAGGACTGATATGTAAGCAGCCTGATTCCTTTTTTTATGTGACATTTAAAAATTCTCAACTTTTAAGTGTATCCTTGTACCATATATTATTTTAATGTTTTAGCTTGCTTTGGTGTGTGTAGGTAGAAGCAGTTGCTCACTAGAGATATATCTTCTTACTAAAGTCTGCTACAATTAGACACAGTAGATGGAGACAGTCTTGGAAGCATGCATTAGCATTAGAGCAGTTCTTTTGCATACACACAGAGATATAAATAAGTACATGAATATAAATTAGCTTGGAGGACTAGGGTCACCATTAGCTGGGTCGAGTGTTCTTATTCCATATAATTGGTGCACCTGAATTGAGTGTTTAAATCCTGCATGTTAATTCTGTGCTGCAGGATGTAAAGCTTTAGACTAATCCCTTTAATATTATTCAGTATAAACACCTTAATCAAGCAACACCTTTATAATTAGTTCTACTTTCAGACTGTATATAATTTACTTTTTTTATTGCTCATAACTTATTCCAACTTTTAATCACAATGATTAGACAGACTTCAGAATGTAAACTTTAATGGTCTGTCATAGAAACCAGGATATCTACAAAGATAGGATTGCAAAAATCCATATTTTACAGGAAGAAGTTTCTGTTTCATTTTTTCCAAGGCAGTATATATATATATATGTATATATATATACTCTTATATATATTTACTTAAATATATATAAAAGTTTATCTTCATTTATTAAAATAAAATTTTTAAAATCATAGGAGTGAGTCAGGAGCCAAATTAATTTATTTATTTTTAAGTGAGATTCAAATAAAATTATGTGTATTTGCTTTGTTGACTGTAAAAAAAATGCTGTCATAATATCTGCTATATACAGTAAAACGCCTGTAAGAAAACAGTGATTTAGCTCTCAAGGGCTGAAATACTCTCCTTTTTATCTGTTTTCCCAGTGAACATTTGGAAGAATAAATTATCTTCACAATAAGAACATTCTGATGGTCAGGTTACATTGTTTGGAATGTAACATTTTAAAATGAATGATGAATTGACATTTAAATTAAATATATTAATACAGTTACTCTTATTAATTATATGCAGACCAGTGAATTATTAAAACCACACTTGTTTAGCATTTGTAAAGTTGTAAGAGAGGGACCTTACAAAGCATTATTAAGTATTAATGAATATACTTTAATAATCAATTGAACCATGTTTATTACCTACTTGTCTTAATGAATATAAATGTAATAAATGTTGAAACATTGAATATAGAGAAGGTATTTTGACTTAGTCCAGAGTAAATATGATTAGAAAAATAGTAGTGATAGTCTTTGGTTTTTTTTTCCCAAGATGACTAATATATTGTTTTGTTTTTCATATGTGCTCCCTGATGTCACACAAACATCTTTTCCACTCAGCCGTCGTTGACTGAAAGCACACCACAAGTACATGCATCTTGTTTCTCCTACTTGATATGTTGAAGACAAACATTTTTTTAATTACTTAAGGTTGTTAAATTATTTAAGAAAAGAAAACTTAATTACACATGCATATTTAAGTGACATTAAAAGAATCATGTTATGTAAGGGAAACAGTTACTGAAAAAATAACATTAAAATGTTAAAATGTATGGAATGGCACTTGTTTGTAAGGAAATTGTCTCCCATGTTAGCTGTTGGTCCAGCAGTTAATTCAATTTGTCCATATGTCCACATTCCACATGGACATGTCCTTGTGAGCTTTCATTCAGTTTGTCTATATAGACATATTCCTTTGGAGTCAACAGCAATACCCCCAGTAAAGGATTTGTACACTGCTGAGAGCCTTCTTCATCAGCATACTTTCTTTTCATGTTGGAAAGGGGCAGCGTGGAAGTGATGACAGATGCTAGAAAGTGATCAACTGCATATAGACAGAAAGACAGTGGTACACAAGGTGAATCCCTATTGCACTGACAATAAGCTCAGGCCAGAAGTTCTGCTCAGGACCGTGGATGGCAGGCCCACCTGGCATGGTGCTCTGTTTCAAATTTCTGAAAACATTTGTTTCTAGTGAATGTCTCTCAGACCAAATATTAACTCTAGAACAAAACCTGGATTAACTTTCTGTAACCATTGCTATACTCCCCAAAATATTATTTCCGTAATTGTGCCATTATTGCAACTATTTGGTTGTAATTTACTCTTATGCAAAAAGGTGCAGCAATTCCCTACACAAAAGTAGTAACCCTTCTTCTCAGCAGCAAGAAACCCAAAAGTTTCTGAGGAAGAGGAATGTTGAGGAGCTCAGTCAGTAGCTGAGATGAAGCAGCAGAGGGTGCCAGTTGTGGTGGAGTAATAAGAACTGTTACCAACCCTGTTTGGAGACTATGAATATTCTCATGTTTTTTTTTCCATCAGCCCATGATTGATGTTCCATGTAAAAAGTTTCAGCTGTTCCTGATGACCCATGGTCATGTCTATGACTGGTACATGTTTGATTTTGCACATATATATTCTGAACTAAAATGTCTCTGCCCACCAGAAATGCCCAGCATACATGAAAGAAAATATAGTATACAGGTCTGTCAATGTTAAACTAGGTGTTTGAACCAGAGCTTCTTCCCTGTGGGGGAAACCTGAATTTCCATCATGTCTTTCAAACTATTTCTTGTTGATGATTCCTCATCATCCATTGAGACATTTGAATAAGACTGAATTGGCCACTTATCCAGACTAAGGGAATCAAGATTAAATTTAAATTGTATTGCCTATGAAAGATATTGTAATTAAAATAAAAAAGGCTGATGTGGAGAACACTTGATTAGGAGGATTCAACAAGTCTCTCCTGTTATCAACCTACTCTTTCCAACATAACCTTCATTTTCTAAATGTTAGCATAAATACCTAGCCATTTATTTCCTCTATTTTATCCCTTCCATACACTATTGCATACAAAATTAGGTCAAAAGTGAATAATTCCTAATATTCTAATTTTACCGTGTTTGATTTTCTCATTGGTGAAGTGCTATCACAGAGACTTCCTCCAGCACCCTTTTGGGAAATGTTTTTTCTTAAAGGAAGTATTTTATTTCATTCTTCAAAGGAAAGGAAACAATTTGATATGATCTCTTTATCTCAGAGAAGGAGCACAGCTTTTTTATTTTCAAAGTTGTGCATCTGTTTCCAAGTGTAAAATATACTTTACTATTGAAGCCATTATTATACGCACTTGTCAGTCTTAACCTACTACAGTATGGTTATGGCATTTTATCTAAAAAATGGAGGATTAAAGGCTTTTACCAGAATGAAAGTTACATATAGTAGACAAAGTACAACACACATTATTAGATTGCTAGAGAGCTAGATGAAGGGAAGGACATACCGATATTTGATTCTTCACAGGCCTTAAAGAATAAAGAAAATTTTAATTATTAACATTTAGGATGTGACATTTTGAAATCTGAGAGCAAATCCACACCATTAATTAATACATCACCAGCAAGAAATTAAAATATAAGAATTCTGTTCCTTAGCTTGGCTGGCTCCCAGCTTCCCAGGTTATTGGAGAGTTCTGCAAGAGCAGATATAGCAGTAAAATAAAATCCATGTAAACTAGACAATGGGAGCTATTTGTACTATCTAGTTTGTAAAACTGGCAAGGGATTTCTGTAAACACCTATTCAGCTTTCATGGGATTAGGAAGAGCAGGATGTAGTGTGATTACTATGACTTCTGCATCATGTCCTTGTTAAGAGTAACAGCAAAGAGGGTGCTGATAAATCCATTACTTTAAGTAACTCATCCAGGAATAACCAAGATTAGTCTCCTGGCTACCACTGTATATCCTTTTTTTTTTATTTATTATATGCATTAAAAAAAAAAAAACAAAAGAAAAAAGAAAAAAACAAACCACAATCAAGCTCTGAAGTCATTACAGAGGTTTTATTGGATTGATCGTGTTTTCCTTGTTTGGCTGCTGTGGGTACAAGAAGAACCTAAATTCACTGACTGTGTGTTTGACCATACTTTACTCTCACTAGTTAAGAAGTTAAGCTTGCTGGGGGGCTGTACACTGGCTGGGTTGTTGGTGCTCTACCTCTGGTATTTTCATCTGGGATTTTGCTGTGGCAGAAAGCTGTGAAATTCTTGCTCACCTCATTATCAGCACCATCATTGCAGGAACATTGCACATGAAGTAACTGAGGAGCAGAAGACCATGGCCGTTGTCTCAAGGCTGACAGGGAGGCTGTGAGAAGATCTGTGGTGTGGAGCAGTAGGATCTGAGCACAGGATGGATACAGTGGCTTCAGGACACTCCCCTTGGGTTACTGTCAGCATCATCAAATTCCTATTTTTATATGACGCAATTTGCATTGCTTTGAAATGCATCAAAATGTTGATTCTCTTCAGTTAAAAAGATATTTGTTATTCCTCTTCTAGATGGCGATGGGAAAGAAAATATTACTTGGGGGTTTTAATTTCTAGTGTCAGTAATGCTAGTTTGGAAATTTGGTCTGCAATCACTTAGAAAACTTGACAGAATGGGATGTTTGAATGGTTAATCACTAGGCCTTATTTTTTTCTGTTGTCTCAGACTTTTCATATGTTTTTTCTTAGTCCAACCTCTCTTTGTCCATGGGCATAGTTTTCTTCCTAAGGCCGGATTTCTAAATTTCCCAGTTGGGTCCCTTCCAATCCAAACCATTCTGTGATTCTGTGATTCAGACAAGTACTCATTTTTCAAAAGTTACACTTTTGTTTTCAGGGTCTTTCTCCCTACCCTACAAGCATTCTGCAGCAGTAGAGACATCTTGAGTACAACAAGCAAATTCAGAGAAAATAAGACTTCTTGGTTTACCAACGTATATAGCTTTTTCCTTAACAGATCATGCTCGTTGACAAATTTCTTTCCTCTGTGTGTCTCACATATTTTTTTTCCCAGTAAAACAAAAATTTGCAGATGGTATATTACAAAAATGAAAATGATAAAATTCAGTATTGTCTTTTTACAACTTATGCCAATACCTCAATACACTCCATTAGGATCAAACCATGATCTTTTTTCCCCATGTATTTTTTGTTACTATATGGGTAAAATCAGTTGATTGGTTTTGCTCATTGTCATGCATAAAGCATAGCAACTAATCAGAGATCCTTCTTTCCCCTGTGTTATTACCCTTACTCCAAAATGGAGAATTGCTACTCTAAGTGAAAATTTAAAGAAAGAGTTAAAAGCTTGACTTTGACAGGTAGGATAGGGCTAATTTTTACTTTCATTCTAGTTCAGATGCTCAACCTGAAGGCTATTAGCATTCAGGCAAGCATTCAGGATGAAAATTTCCAAATCTATTAAACTTTGATAACAACCTTTTTACAATGAAAGGACAAAATCTGGCCTGTTTATAAATTCCTCTTTCTCACAGAAAAATACCTGTAATAGATGTATATTCAATGAAACAGTATCTCAGGTGTATTTACGTCACTTTTCTGTTGGTCGCTGCATTCAATAGATTCCATCTACTTATAGGAAAGCCTTGGTTGATCCTTTAGAGCAGCATGGTTTGCTGCTTTTCAGCTCCCCAACAACAATAAACTCTCATAATAATTACAAAGCTTCCTGCAGACAGATAGGCCTAATCCCAGCGCTCCATCAATTTAGTAATCTGTTCCAATCAGGACTTGATGGATTTGATAGGTCATCTGTTGCCAAGTGAGACAGATTCAAGACAGGTCAAAAACTGGGAGAGTTTCAGAAAAGCTTAGTGCCATTACACACAGAAAATCATGTTAACATGAAAGAAAAAACGGGGGGGGGGGGGGAGGGGGGGAGGGGCGGAGGAAGACGTCAAGAATATTTTTCCCTTCCCTTGGTATTTAAAAGAAAATAATTATGTTATTACTAATAAAACTGTATTACTAATGATTGTGACCAGGAAGACTTAGCAAAACTCTTCATATGAGACTTGATGAGTTGAAATGGACAGACAAAGCTATATGCAAATGGTGTTAAATTCAAGTAAATATGCTTGGTCAAAAAATGTGGAAGGAAAGGGCAAAAATCTGAAATATTTTTGAGGAAATGTTTCAATGCAAAGTACCACCAATAAAATGGAATACACTTTAGATCAATTAGGACATTTTTTACATCACAGTGCCCATCATTTTAATGAGGTAGAGATGGAAAAACAATCTGAACTTCCTGAAGATGACTTTTGCATTCTCCCTTTTTGCATTTCAAATAAAATAATCTATAATAGCTTTTACACACACGTCATGGTTAAGAAAAGCCAACTGCATACATACACATTCATGTACATTTATTTTCAACACCTGTCTCGTAAATCTGGCCTTGGCTTTAAAAACTATGATGCTTCAGTGCACCATCCAGTTTTGTTGACTTCATTGGGAGTGTGAGAGCAACAAGTCTGTTTGCAAGATCACAACTAACTGTATTACAATCACCAGCAGCTGAGAGTGAATATAATGAATGTTGAATTAGAGGCTTTTAAAAATGACAGATCATAATTATTGTTTTGCTGTATATTAGAAGCAGCAGAAGCAATAGCAGGCCATTCTTTTTCCTTTCCCTGCCTTCCCTTCCCTTTTTTAAATTTTACTGGAAAATGTGTTTGGCACAAAAAGCAGAACAACACATTTTTATGTTTTAAGAGAAATAAATCTGTTCAATATCTAAGCACCACAGATTCTGAATTTGTTTTTAGCTCACGTTGTTCATCTGATTTAACTGGGAGCAAAAATATTTAGAAATATGGAAGTGGTTTCAGTCAGATAAGTTAATAAAAATTTTAAATCCATTTTTAATGGAAAGGAAAATTTATGTAACAGAAAATATTGTTGTCATTTTAATTTAAAGCTGTTATAGGTTTTATACATTCTTTTGATACTAGTCTTTCAACAGCTCTTCTTAATTGTGAGGATGTATTTAAATTACCTTTATTTTTCCACCCTTCTTTGCCTTAAGGTTAAATGCTTAACCTGAAAGTTTTATTTAGGATTTTAAGAACAGTCTTATTAATTATTTCAAAATAACATTTTTGTTATTATAATGTTGGACTTAGAAACAGATTTCTCTCTATTCTTGTGTTGTAAAAGAAGAAAAATCTTTTTGCTATCATCTTACTGTGTAAAATTCTTCTAAAGGAGCAAGGGAGCAAACCTTTGTTTCTCCTAAGCTTTCAGGAACGCAGTAAATATGATCTGGGGAGCTTTTAGTAAATACAAGCGCTTAAAGCAAAAAAAGGTATTAGCACTGTACTTTGGAACATTTCCTTTAAAATCACTTGCAGCACAATCACATCAAACTACAGTCGTATGACTTTCTTGGGTCACTTCTTAGCCTGAAGCTTTTTTAGTATGTTCTCTGGTTTTACAATCTAATCACTGCTGTGTATGGCTGAATTCCCCATTGAGCATTAGTAGCATGCTCAAAGAGAGTGTGGAAAAAGTCAAACAAAATTACTGTCTTTAATAAATATAAAAGATACCTTCTGCTTTTCTAATTTTAAATTCAAGGATGCCTCCACATGAATAGATTTGAAGACAGAGAAACACACGATAACAGGTCTGGTTATACGGTTTGTTAAACACAAAATAGAGCTGTACAGCACAACCTCTGTTTCTGTCATGACTGAAAAAGAATAACATGTTTAAAAAAGAACTTGCTTTAATAAATACATCTGACGCAGGGAAGGAAAGGAAAGAAATTCTTCTGTCATATCAGACTGCATGAACACATCCATGATCATTTTATGCAGGCTGAAAGGGAAAAAGTAGTCAAGATCTAAGTAATTTCACAAGCTTATTACAAGCAGAAATTTCTCCTCTGTTAGACCCTGACCATTACGTTCACTGACCTTCACTCCACAAAGATCTCCCCAAATGTAATATTCTATAAGTAATCTGGTTTGTGTTTATTCAGAGTGAGATTTGAGATAACTTGAACTCAGATTGGATCCAGCTTCTTGGGGAACAGGAGAAGCTTTCTGAGCATGTAAGAGAGAAATGGAAAAGAGGAGAACGTAGTTAAAAAGCAGAGACATATGCAACAGACTAGTAGTTCCTCATTGTCATGATACTGTAAGGTAACTCTAAAATAAGCACCTCACTGATGCACCATCCAATTTTCCCTTGTATTTCAGTAGAATCCAGAGCAGGAAAAGTATTAACATATATTTTAAACTCATGTTTCTTGTAGTGTAAAATTAAACATTTTTATCTACAAATCAGTCTGTATTCAGTACATTCTTTGTGACTTTTTAAACTATTTGGGTAGTGGAGACTGTATACTGGTAAATGTCAAGAGCAAGGAAGATCTTCATAAGAGGAATGTGATAAGAAAGGACAGCTTATAGCAATGGTGTGTTAGAAATTTCAAAGTTTTATGCCTTAGCAAAAACATTTCCTACTGTCCTTTCTCACTTGCCAGAAATTCCTTCTGTACCCTCAGGCAGACTTAAGTAATCTGGGTACAAATACATTTGTGAGTTGGAAAAATAGTTTCAAGAGTAGTTTGAAATCAAAAGAATAAATATAGTTTATATAAGAGGAGTTTTTCTGTCTTTCTACCCATTATAAAGGGGCAGTATAGGAGGGATGTCATTTGATTGTTAATGGCAAGAAAAAAGCATGTGTTTATTGAATTGTAGGCTGTGTGTAAAGCTTTCCATCAATGCTATTGAAACACTATCTTCATTCTTTTGATACAACTACTGCCAGTTGTTTGAAAACATGCAAATTAATATGAGCCCATTTTTTATTTTTCATTTTTCATTATGACAGTTGTTTTAAAAAAAATCTATTTTAAATATTCAAATTATTTACATGTTTCATAATCATCATAGATCTGTGAGACTTCTGAAAAACTTTTATTTGAAAAAGGAAAAGAACTACTGAAGTATAACTTTTTACATTTAAACATGAAACATTTTGTTTGAGTTGAAACTACATGCACTGTGCGTCACAAGTAATGAATTATCTTTTGTCCTTTTATTTACGTTCCACTTTGACTGTCCAGCCTAACACAAAAGCAATTATTTCCTTTCCTTTTGGTGGTACAATGAGTTGACAACTTGAATGAAATGCCTGGTGAGAAGGAATGAAGTGAAGGTGAATTAAGGTCATCATATATGCTTAATAAATGAGGATGGAACAAAAGTGGAAGAAGGTGGGTTAAAGGAATATTTTCCTTCTCTTTGTGAGCTATTCTTGTGCTGTAGGTGGTGGCTTGTGAGTTTGGGACCTGAGAAAAAGTGCTAGGAAGCTTTTTGTTTGGATGAACCAGGATTTAACCTCCTTCCAAAATGAAAAGATGTTCTTGGGGCTGATACATATGTGTAAAAAATCCAAACTTGTTCTTAAAGTCAAAATACAGAGAAACTTTGGGATGGGGACAGGAGGAAGGAAAATGTGGCATAGTCTGGAAAAACAAAAGTATTTCCTCTCTTTTCTCCTTTTCCTTTCCCACTACCAAGCTGAAAATATCTTTGTGTATTTGTCTGAGCTTTGCATGTAGTTACCAGATCCTAGTGTCTTTTCCCATAAACACAGATACTTCATTACGAAAACACTCTTTTGAATTCCACTGCAAGATATATAGCAAAAATCTTATTTACTATGAGACATTTTTTATTTATTTAAAAAGTTAATTACAAAAGGTTTGCTGAAAACAGAGGCTGCTTTTCAAATAAAGTATTGAAGCAACAGTCACAGATTTGAGATAAGTAACTAAGGTTCTGAAGATTACGCGAACATTTGTGAAATCATTTCATGCTGAAATAATTGTTTAAAAAATTTGTATTTGAAAGCTTGGATAGTTACCTTTCATCTGATAGAAAACCTATTCTACTTAAAAATAAATGCTTGTTAAGAAAACTGTGATCTCAAGGGCAGTCAGAAGCAGACATTAGCATCTTCCTCCTGTGCTGATAAAACTGAGCAATTCCCTTCAGTAAGCAAGAGAAAAACTATTGGATTTGTGAAGTAAAACAGTGGTTGCACTGTGCATAGGTATTTGAGTCACTGTTGCTTCCTTAAGGCACAGTATAT
The DNA here is from genome assembly GCF_012275295.1 of Melopsittacus undulatus. Classification (NCBI taxonomy): domain Eukaryota; kingdom Metazoa; phylum Chordata; class Aves; order Psittaciformes; family Psittaculidae; genus Melopsittacus; species Melopsittacus undulatus. The sequence goes on along the minus strand of NC_047557.1, from coordinate 65,901,155 downwards.
GACAGAATGAGACAAAGAAATATATGCTCATCTATAAAATTAACTAAGTGTAATTAAATTGAGTAATAAGGCATATATAATATGCACTTAAAAAAAAATTGTGATTTATGCTCAAAATTGTGTTCCCACAAGGTATTTTGATCATGGGATCAAAAATAATCCCATTTTATTTCCAGCTGGTGTCCATTCTCAGACTTTATCATGGAGAAAACAGGTAAGAATAGTTGACTGTCTCTGAGCATTTCAAGAGATTTGTAGGGAATTCTTACATTAGAATCATAGATTTTGACTTGAAGATTGGCCCACATTTTTGTAAGTCAATTCTTTGGATTACTTAATGCATGTACAGGTTTGGTAGGGTAATTGTGAAAAATTAATCCCATCTATACCTGATCAGAGAATCATTGTAGCCCTGTGATAGTGACATTTTGATGCTGGAGTATAAATTATGTAACTCCAAAATAGTATAGGCAAGAATGTAACTTCACATACAGCTGTGAGTTGTTGCACCATTTTTTTTCTAAAATAAGCTACTTAAAACAATTATATTTTAACCCTAAGTATCTTTCTTTAAAAAATAAAATCTCATTTTCTACAGAAAGGTCAACAGACAATTTATGCATGTAATAATGTCAGAATGATTCCTTAGGTGTCTGTGACCTATGAAGTGATCTTGGCAAGCAGGAAGTATTCATTAGCTGTAGTCATTAAACTTACAGTAAATCTTTGAGATGCATATATTAATATATATAATACATACTAAATGTACATATATATATTTTAGACACACCAGTAAAGCCTGGGAAACCTTTTAGTGTATTTATCTGGGATTGAGATATGCAAGCAAGAACATCCTTTTAAAGGTGTTTTTCCAAGTAATTGATTTAGGCTGAAGATCCTCCCTTGAAGAGCTTTCTGTTTGCTATATATGGCATTCATTAGCGACACTTTATGGTGACGAAGAATGAATCACTGTAACAATCACGTCCTGTTTTTTTACAAACATATGTTAAAAATAATTGTCTCTTTGACTGAGCCTGCACTGTATAAGTTTTTTTAAAGCTAATTTTATGCTGTCCTTTTGCTTTCTTGCTATAGGATTCAGTTACTTAATTTCTCTACATAGAAAAATTAATGGCTAAAAATACAAAATATCTGAGAACTACTCCTAATGATGTACAGTTACCAATTTTATTGCTTGATTTTCCTGTAGACTTTTTTAAATAATGTGTAAGGCTCTGTCTGCATAAGGAAAGAATTTTTGTTTTATTACAGTGGAGTAGATGAATCAGAACAATGTAAATATGCCTGTGCATAATTCCTGACTAACTACGTTCATCTGGAAAAATTCCTGTACAGCTTGGTTTGTGCAATTGGGTAGATGGCTGGAGAATTGTCAGGTTCTGTGAAAGCTGTTCTATATAAACACAAATGTGCATTAATACATTTCAGGACAAAACTCAGAGTGGGCTTTTGGAACCCAGATTCCATTTTCTCTCATTCATTATTTGTATAAGGTTTCCCATATTTTCTTTCAATGTGTATGCCTGGGTAATCTCAGAGTTTTGAACAACACTACTTATGCTTAACCATTGCATTTAAGAGTATCTCCAAAATGCAGTATGAACTGTAAGGGCAGATTTACACAGAATGTGTGTGAGATATTTTCACACCAAAAGGTCATATGAATGCGCTAGCATATATTAGGCTTAGGCATGGCAGGTTTGACTCTGATTGGTGATGACTACATGATAAGGTTTTCACTGAGTTTTGGCCTTACCACTATCAAAAAATAAGTGAGAATGGTATTCCTGTTCGAATAGTTTTACTGAAATTCTAATAAGTATTTGGGAATCTAAATATATTTTTGTTTGTTTGATAGCATCCTTAGAATATTTTCTGCAAAATCTCAGGCCACCTAGCAGCTTGATTTTTTAATTTAAGTTTTACTCATTAAAGAAGCCTATTTTGGTTATTTTAATAATAATATTAAAAAAATGTAAGTGGTAGAAGTCCTTCATACTTCTAGTGTGATATAAGGTAGGAAATTTTTCAAATGTGATCCCTCTGGTGTTAGAGGTGTGGGAAGAGAGGTTTACAGATGAGTAAACTGTACTTGTTTTGTATCTTAACTTTTCATAAGGTTCTCATTACTGGCAGACATTAGCAGTGAGCAAGTGCTCTAATGACATTTAACATCTGCCGTACATTTAGCTGTATATAAAATTTAGCAGCTCTAGAGGAATAAAAGATGTTAGATCTTTTTCCTCATATGCTCATTATTGACATTTGGCTTGATGTATGTTATAAAATTGGTGCTGAGTATGGGTCTGTTGGTCTTAGTTCAGTCTTCCATAAATTGCAAGTATGTCTTGAATAATAAGAGGGTAGTAAAGTATAAACCACGTGTTTTGAAATGAATTGCATAACAGCTGTCTGAAATATCAATGTTTCCATGCAGGCAGCACAGAGTAAAGTACATTGTAGGCTGCTACACTTATTGTTGTTGTTAAATGGCTGTAATTAACTTAGCAGAATGTTGACCCTACAGGCTGATTCAGTATGACATGGCAGTGGCTGTTAAAAATGAATGAACTTGTGTATTCAATGCATAATTGCCTTTTTTTTTTTTTTGGTGATAAAATCAGGATATGTGACATTATTTATGAAAATATTTTAGCAGGGCCACTGCTGGAAAACTTTTCTGTGTAAAAACCATTATTTGCCTAAAACAAAAAGGTAATTTCTCTATATGAAATACACACTATATCTGTGATTCTACAAATGTGTAAAAAAAATAAAAACTGTGACATAGCATTATTTTATAAGCTTTCATTCTAGCTACTTCTGCATGTGATCTCTATGTTATAGATATGCAAGTAGTAACTTCATCATGAAAGGTTCTTTGAGATTTGCAACTAAAAGGGAAATAAAAGATGCTAACATTGAATTCCTTCTGACTCAATACAGTAAATTTCAATGGTTTCTGATTCCACTTGGATATGTACATACACACAATGCTATTGGTATGAGTACCAAGCTATGTTTTGTTTTCTTGCTCAGTGTCTGAGTTACATATGCCTTGTTTAATTAGGTATGGGTAACGATTATCTGTGCTATTCTATGCCTTGAATTTAAATTGAGCAACTAGGCTCGTCATTTCCTAATGATTTCATTAATGCTATTTTAAATTGAAAATATTATTTTATTCAGGTATGAAAATGCTTGAAGAATTATTGTGATTTAAATCTGCCAGTATCCTATTTAAATAACTGAAAAAGTAAGTATATGTATTAAAGGTGACAGAGATAGATGAGATTAGCTTAGCTTTTTGCTTGACAGCATTTTCCCACAACATACGTTCAGTGCTGTTAGGGTTATTACAGAGAGCACTGACTAATCAAGGAGAGAGACTCACAAGCAGTGACTACAACACGTGGTGGCCTCTCAGCATTAGAAAGGACTATTACAGTCATTTGTAAACATGGTCAGATAATGTGAGTATTTATAATTTTGACTGTTTCAGCTACAGTCATCAAACCCAGAGACCTTTTGCTTACAACTTCAGTGGTTTGGAAAGGAAAATGTCTTGTAAGTTAGCAGTGTCTACTGCTGCGTAGCAGAAGCAAGGAAAAATTAAAAATAACAGCTTTTTAATGGGCCTAATCTTAAGTGTTTTAAAAGCATTACCTTTAAAAATAATCAATAACTGTGGTTTCAATGACAAGCTGATGTTAATCATGGCTGGCTATTTTTAACCATTTTAGCACCAAACCTCTTATTTTTGAAATGTTGCATACATGTGAAGAAATCAAGTAAATACAATTCCAGGGGGAAGCAGCTGAAGCTTTACATGACTGATGTAGCCAGCTATAAATGCTCTGCTGACCTAAATTTACAGCTGCTCAGAGAAGACATTTGTAAATGGGTTTGTGATCAGATCTGCAGCAGTCACATGCAGTGAATACAGTATCTTTTATTCTGAGAGATTTCTGTGGTATGTGCACAGGCTGTTTGAATCAGTCATAACACTGTTAAGCAGACAAGCCAAAAGCTTATAGCTGTCAGGGCAGAGACCAATAATTTAAGTTACAGACAGCAGTGCTTTTTATTACTCTTGCAGTCATCTCTTTCCAGAAAGTCAAGCTAGGGGTAGCAAACTCTATTTGTAGGACAAAACTGAAGTTATTTTGTATTTTTGATACCAACAGATTTCATGACAAATGTCCACCATTTTTTATCCCATTTTAGTTTCCCATAAACTATCTTTAAAAGTTCCACAAGTCAGTTTATTGATGACCTCCCAAACACAAGTTGCCATGGGAGTTATTTTCTAGTTTCATATTCCCTGATATGTGCGCTATGGGCAGGAAACTAAAATTGTTAACAACCATTCAGGCAAATCTCTTTGCCAATGGACATTTTTTTTCTAGTGCCAGTTTCCTTGTGTATCATATATAACTGTTTTAAAAGTCTTAAGCAATAAGATCTGTCTTCTGTTCAGAGACATGTCTAGTCTAGTACTGGAGTTAGGAGCAATGTCTTCATGATGTCTGCGGAGGTATATTATGTCCCAGTTTAGCCCAAGTGATCTTTCTCTCATAAGAATTTCTTTTTTTCATCACAAATTTCATCCTTAATTTAGCCTGCTAGTTAGTCTTTGTAAATCCTGTCAAGTGTTTAAGAGCCATTTGGACAATGCCCTTAATAAAATGCTGTTACCTGTCAGCCAAGAATAGATCAAGCAGTTGGACTGGATGATTTTTGTAGGTCTCTTCCAATTTAAATTAAATTCTGTTCTGTTTTATACAGTGTTTCAATTGCATTTTATTGTGTTTATTATATTTCAATTATCTATCAAGTAACAATTCTGTCATCACATATAGCTAAGCTGCAACATAGAAAAGATTTGCTTTACTTTGTGATAAAATCTGCATGTGCATATTTTAAGACACTATTTATATCTGTAATCTCTAATGGTCAATGACCTTTTACAGGCCTGGATCTAGAGGGTTTTCTTAAAATCGTTTTCACAGTTTATAAAAAAGAATGAAAAAAAATCTTTCTAAAAGGAAACTCAAACCCAAAACATTAGTACAGACTAATATTTCACACAGTCTTTATTATCAATTTAATCTAAGGAAAACTTTTCCTTATGGGCAAATCCCAGACTCCCATGTCCATTACGCTCCCACTGTGTTCTACTTGGAAAAGCCTCACTCTACTTTCCAGTCAGAACCTCACAGGTACTGCGAGCTGCTGTTAGGTGACCGTAGAGCAGCCTCTCTCCAGGCTGAACCACTTGTGGTCTTTCAGCCCCTCATCACAGGGTGAATGCTCCAGTCCTGACCAATTTGTTGGCCCTCTGTGAGCTCACTCTGGTCTTTTGATGTTTTCCCTGTCCTGAGGAGTCCAAAACTGGACACAGTATCTAAGTGGTTGTATTGAACATTTTACAAGTCCCAAAACTTTGTTAGCTACAAGATAATCCTTGTAGATTAGAAAGATTTGCGCCCTCACTTTCATTAACAGACAGGCTCTTTTAATTTGTGTTACTCAGTGATTGCTTACTGTCTGTATTCTTGGGTCAAAATAGTGTCCGGGTAAAAGTATTTTTTCATAGAAATGCAATTCAATGTTGAAGTCTATGTGAGAAGGATCCCTGACAACCAGAGAAAGATTGGAAAGTTGCTCTGAAGGAAAGACCACATATACTTCTAAAATTGAGAAGGAAATCTAACCTGAGTTCATTTGACTTTGGATTTGAAATTTATGTATAATTTTGATGGGAGCCGTTATTGTGCAGTGAAAGGAGGATGTCTTATACCAAAAAAGTCTGATTTGTACTGCTCAGCTGAATGGTTCTACTGGACTAGTGAAAAAAGAAATTATCTGTAATGTATGTTCTGACCTTAAATCTGGTGGGGTTTTTTAACTCCTTTGGCCCATGAAAGACAAGCATATACTCAAGAAACCAGGCATGATTGCCAAATGACTTCAGGTGATGGCACTGGGAGCTGCAAATGTTGTGTTTATAGAGCATGAAATTTGCATTTCTTAAATCTTTAAAAGATTTCTTAAAGCTTTAAAAGATTGTCGAAATCTTTCTGTACACTTTAAACAAATCCTTATGCCCCGAGGGATTAAAAACATGGCAAAGTCTCCAAAATATCCCCTGCTTTCCCAGACGCAGCTGGTATCTCTGTGTTTTAATGCAAGTTTCTGTATGTAAGTATATAATCAGAAAGTGCATGTAATATCATTACTTCTGCTCATCTTTGCCATATAGGTTTAATCTGTTCTTTTCAACTTGAGGCATTTGTGTGTGTGTGAGTGCATGTAGTGAGGAAGACATATAACTTCTGATTTTATAACTCAACATACTTTTTCTTTCAAACATTCAGATCTTACCAGTCACATAAAGCATGTTGTGCCAAAAGTAGTTTTGCATGTAGTTTCAAAGGTGAAATTAAATCAGCTGGATCACTGGGAAATGTTTCAGGCACAAGGAATAGGAAAAAATACTTCATTGAGCAGCAGAAACACTTTTTTCCTGAAAAGAAGGAGAGTTTGCACTTTCTTTCACTTACAGATAAAATTCTATTAAGGCCTGAGATGTGATTTTTTTTCCTGATTTTTTTATTTTTGAAATTGTTATGCAGGTCTCTGCAGTCCAATACAGTCGTTTTACTTCAGAATGACTCTTTCTTTGTCTGAACTAAATCAGAGTCACACTGTTAAAATGTTTTCTTTTCCATACATTTGTTTTCTTAGTCCCTGTTCCAAGCTACAGTACTCTATTCTGTTTCATTATATTGCTGCCTTCCTGATAGTTATGTATAGAAAAGCAGCATGATGGTAAAAATTGCAAAGATTTTAGAAAATGTGTTTTTTTTTTATTCCGTGGAAGAATGAACATGTGCTTGCAAGAATTTATTAATGCCTAAAATCTAGAAAAAGAAATTGTAACTCCACCAGCTATATTGTGTTTTTAAAGTAATGAACATGAGTGAGATTTTGTACATATGCAGGAGTGTAAAATTTGTTTCCTTCTGTAAAAGTGAAGGAACTACTTCACATTTGAGCTACAGAAGAGTCTCCTTAAAGCCTTCACTTTAATATAATTTCAGCATTATTTTAATGGAGGTGATATATTGCCTATAGGGTAAGAAAAATTGCATGTAACTTGCAAAATCATTAATAATATCACTTACTGAAATTTTCTAAGTGAACATTTTCTTGCATGCAAACAGCTGCAAGAGAGACTAATAACATCAATCAATGTAGGTTTTCTTGAAAGGTAAGTGGGATGCCCTGCAGGGCTCATTGACGTAATTCAACATTGGGCCTTCTCCAACATCAGCATCTGTACACTTACACTTGGTGCTGTTTCACTGTAAACACTGCAATGACTGTTTCTAGAAAAGATGGTTTTATTATTAAGTGACACAGAATTAGGTAGAATTATAATTTCTTATTGTGTCAGTCTTGCAAAATGTGTAGAAAGTTTTTGAATTTTCATGTAACACTTCTATAGAGTGTAAAGTTTCCTCATTTTCTCTTCCAGTGCTACTTGAGTCAAGTAACAATATCCAGATTTATTCCTGGGTTTGTTCTGGCACCTGATTCTTTCCTACTGCTATTATAAAGAAAAAGCTTTTATAGGAGTTTTGCTTACATATAGAATGTAGAAAAGTCCTGTCCTATCATTGAAAATATCAGTACACCAATAGAAATGTAAACCCATGGATATGTTAATTTGAAACAATTGAAACCATTTGGGTAGAATTCTTGCTAAATCCTGCTAATATATATTGATACCATACAAAAAAGGAGTGGAAACTAGTTAATTGCTCAGTAAATGGAGGAAGTGTGCCACTGTGGGAAGACTTTTAACCTTATTTCCAAACTTCTAAGTTATAATAAATAATTGAGACAAAGTGCAAAATTTCTCAATAGCAGAAATTACAATGCATACATACTTTCAACAGGTAAAGAAGCCTAGTTCATGTAATTTTCAGTTTCTTTTTTTTTCCTCTCTTTTTGAAAATATTTATTGTTATAAAACCCACTTTTTCCAGATTCCTACAGCAGTCATTATCAAATCATAGTCATAGAAGTATAGGATGTTGTGAATTTGTGCTAATCATGGACAATGTGAAGTAACCCAATTGATTTTTGCTAGTCCCTTTCAAAGACTTTACATTTCCTGCCAGTTTAAAAGCTTTTCCTTCATTTCAGACCACAGCATAGAGCCTTCTATACCTCTTGAGAGGTGTGAGATCTGATGAAGGACTTCTCAAATGCCAGTCTGAAAAATACCTCTGTGCAGTTTCTTCATGGTGAGATCACTACCACGACTCAGTGATTCTAAGCTTGGGAGAGTCTCCACAGAAAAATCTGAAAAGCTGTCCCAAATAAGCAATTCTTTTTTTTTTTTTTTGCTTATTATATTAGATTTTGAGATCTTATTGCTGAATAAATTTCCATATCATCATTATATATTCAATAGAGTGTTTTTAGTTCAAATCATGCTTAACATACAGATTGTAATAAGAATTTTAGAAAGCTGCTCTTTCCTCCACTTCTTGAGCACAATTTACTCTTATGATTTTATGTGAGGTTATTTTTTTACTGGAAAAATTGAAAAGTATACTGTTTCTGTGAGGTTTTATTTTTTTTAACTGTTTTGTCATGACATAACAGCAAAAAAGGAGTTGTAATAGGATATTCCATCAAATTGTTTCATTAAAGACAAAGATTTTGTTAGATTTAATCTCATTTGTATTAAATTGAGCTATTGAGGCAAAAGTGAAAAGGAGAGCAACATTTGTGAGTGACAACAGCCTGATATTCTGGCAACGTTATGAATCCCATTAATCATACTGCAGTATTCACAGCACTGACATACTAATTGTAATTATGCCTGTTACTATTGACCATAATTTGTGTTACTACCCAAAGAAAGCTTTATCTTAAAGGTATATCAAAGTATTGATTTGAAACTCTACGTTTAATTGGTTATTCCACAGTTACATTATCTATCATGGAAGGAATAGCTTGCATCACACTTTGTCACTTCTGGATGATTATTCTTGTAAGATTAAACAGGGTAAACCTGCAGATCAATTGCCTTTTGGCTATGACCAGACCATTATTGAGCAACTACCTATTTTATTAATGATTTATTTTACTCTTGGTAACATCTGAAAGCAAATTCTTATGCTATACACATGAGATCACAACAGATAAGGGATTTATTATACTAATCATAAAACAATTTTTGTATTTGCCCTGATGGAAGGATAACATGCAGGTAAAGTATCATGTGTAATATAAATTATGTATTTGGAAGATAAAGGTCTGGTACAGTGTTGATATTTTTTCTGTTCAGTATGTTAAAAGTAATGAACTGATTTTCTAGCTACTATTGACTTTGGGGTTTATTTTTTCTCTCTGGATGTGATAATGTTGTGTTTGCTTTTCTGCTTACAACAAGGAAGTTGCAGACAAAAAACCTCTCATAGCCAAAAAGACACATGTTTATATGTACTTGAATGTACCTCACTGTGGGCGTCAGTCTGTAATGTATTTCTCAGAAAAAAAAAAAAAGAAATAATCAAGCAATACTGACTAGCAGTCACTTTGAGCAGATGGACAAGGTTTTATTCCTCATTTTCACCCTGTCTGACCAGCCATTTTCTCAATCTTTGCTGTCACATGGATAGCAAAAAATGCTGGACACATTTTCCTTTCACACATGTAAGTTCCACAGGGCACATTCCATGTGTCAATATGCTTTGGTATAAGATAAAATACATAATTCACTGGACATTTACTACAATAATGTTTTTAGCAAAGTATTTAGAAAAAAGTGCATGTTAATGTTTCACAGGGATGCCTGATAAAGCTGATTAAGTAAGATGCTAATTACACTGTTAAACTGATTCTTTTTCACATAGATTTGAACAGTTGCAATGCAGAAACAATATTGCTGATTTTATTTAACAGAGCAGGTGTGTTGATTGTTTGAATGAGAAAGATAAACAGGATTTTGCTCTTGAAAAATTCTTCAGCATCCTTTATGGAGACACACTGTTACATAGCTGCATGGAGCTTAAGATCAGTGGTTCACATGTTCTGGCTTCTTGTCAAAGGTCAGACAAGGCATTAGACTTCTTCCAGTCCCCCAGGAACATGTGTATGATTAATGTATATATTGTAAATAAATGCTACTAGTGTCTTAGATGTTCACTTTTTCTGGTTAAGTCATACATCAGTTCTTGTAGCAGGAGCTATAAGCCAAGACAGGTCGAGGTTCAGATTTCAGGAAAAAGTACTCCAAAAATGTGTTTTTAAAATAGTTTTACTGACCTGTTAAGGTATACCAGAAATAAACAAAAATTAGTTCTATAAGATATCACATCATATATATATGACATTTATATATATAAATGTTTAATGAATATATTTTTAAAATTCAATGGGAATGAAAAAAAAGGTCTTAATATTGAAATTCTACCAAAATCTATACATATAAAGAACGCTAATGGTAGTCAGGCAATGAAGGCTAAGGGTTGCCCTATATGGGAAAAATTAGGGTGTAAAGAAATTAGTATTTAATTGCACTTGAAAGAGAGAACTACATAAACATGAAAAAGCTCATTATTTTAAATTGGTAAATAGAAATACTGAATTTATGTTCTCATTTGTAGTCAGTCTAACTATAAAATTCAGATTGTTTTTACACCTTGTGATTATCTCAGCTAGCATAATTTTTCCCTGTGTTTAGGTCCTGATGTGCAAGTCAAAATGTCTATGGCCAAAGGAAATCACCATTTCCTTTGATTTTGGTGGCCTTCTATGACGGTGCTACAGAAATGATGGACAGGGGTAGAGCAACTGTTGTCATCTACCTGGACTTGTGCAAAGTGTTTGACACTGTCCCACATGACATCCTTGTCTCTAAATTGGAGACATCAATTTGATAGGTGGACCACTCAGTGGATAAAGAACTGGCTGGATGGCTGCATGCAAAGAGTTGTGGTCAACTGTTCAATATCTGGCTGGAGACCAGTAACGAGTGGTGTCCCTCAGGGATCGGTGTTGGGATCGGTGTTGTTTAACATCTTTGTCGGTGACATGGACAGTGGGATTGAGTGTGCCCTCAGCAAGTTTGCTGATGACACCAAGCTGTGTGGTTCGGTTCATACACTGGAGGGAAGGAATGCCATCCAGAGGGACCTTGACATATTTGTGAGGTGGTCTGATGCCAACCTCATGAAGTTTAACCATGCCAAGTGCAAGGTCCTACACCTGGGTTGGAGCAATCCCAGGCACAGCTACAGGTTGGGCAAAAGGGAAATTCAATGAGCCCTGCAGAGAAGAACTTGGAGGTGTTGGTCGATGAGAAAATGAACATGAGCCAGCAGTGTATGCTCACAGCCCAGAAAGCCAACCGTATCCTGGGCCGCATCACAAGAAGCGTGACCAGCAGGTCGAAGGAGATGATCCTGCCCCTCTACTCTGCTCTCATGAGACCTCACTTGGAATATTGTGTGCAGTTCTGGTGTCCTCAACATAAAAAGGACAGGAAACTGTTGGAACAAGTCCACAAGGCCACGAGGATCATCCGGTGTCTGGAACACCTCCCGTATGAAGATAGGCTGAGAAAGTTGTGTCTGTTCAGCCTGGAGAAGAGAAGGCTGCATGGAGACCTCATAGCAGCCTTCCAGTATCTGAAGGTGGGCCTACAGGGATGCTGAGAATGGACTATTTATTAGAGACTATAGTGATAGCACAATGGGTAACAGATTCAAACTTAAACAGGGAAAATTTAGATTGGATATAAGGAAGAAATTCTTTACTGTGAGGTTGTTGAGGCACTGGAATGTGTTTCCCTGGGAAGTTGTGAGTGCTCCATCCCTGACAGTGTTTAAGGCCAAGTTGGATGAAGCTTTGGGTGATATGGTTTAGTGTGAGTTGTTCCTGCCCATGGCAGGGGGATTGGAACTAGATGATCTTAAGGTCCTTTCCAACTGTAACTATTCTATGATTCCATGATTCTATGATTCTCTTCTTGTTTGTTTTTCACTGTTTGATGCTATTAGTTCTAAAACGCAAAGTACTTTTTATAAAACTATAAATATAACAAAAGCCTTATAAGTACAACTTTCCACAAATAGACCTGGTCTAGTGTATTAGTGTCCCTGATAGCACCTTTCATCCTATCCATCTTCTAGCAACTGTGTGTATATATGTATATATATCATAGAATGGTTTGTATTGAAGGGACCATAAAGATCATCTAGTTCCAACACCCCTGCCATGGACAGGGACACCTTCCACTAGACCAGGTTGCTCCAAGCCCTGTCCAACCTGGCCTTGCACACTTCCAGGGATGGGGCAGTCACAGGTTTTCTGGGCAACCTGTTCCAGTGCCTTACAGTAAAGGACTCATACCCTCACAGTAAAGAACATTTTCCTTATATCCAATCTAAATCTACCATTTTTCAGCTTAAAGTCCTTCCCCCTTGTCCTGTCACTATATATATAAATACACAATTATATATATGTATACTTATATATGTATATGAAATATGGTCTCTGATCAGCATCTTCTGCTGTCATTGCCCCAACTTCATGCCCCAAATCAAAATGTTATGTTTGTAGTTCTTAGTACCACATTAATATGGGCAAAATTCTACACGTACACTGTACTTTCAAAACTTTTTGAGGGCCAGGTTCAACCTGTCTGAGAAGGCTGAAGAGACAGAATGGGCATGCATGAGCACTGCTTGCTCAGACGCTGTGCTTGATGTGTCTAGGGCAGAGAAATAGTTGGTATCAGCTATATTCCTCCAGTATGACATCCTAGAGCAAAAGATGCTGCTATTTTACGTACTTCAGAAAAAGATTTTTGGTGAACATCTAAGCAGATGGCTTGCCCCAGGATTACCAGAGCAATGGGTCAGCTCAGAACCTGTCTTTTGCTTTGCCTCCAGGGAAACAGAGCATTCTCCAGGGCAGGTGCTGTCAAGCAATTGAGTTCTTCAGGCTTTTTTCAGTCTGCATTTTGGGATCTTTCTTATTCCCTGGAAGCTGTCCTCAAACTGTTCTGCAGTTGTTTTGGTCCCCTACCCCTGACTATATTGTATGGAATTCTGACATTGATTTCTATATTCCCAGTCACAGAAAGCTGGCATGATTTAGTGTTATTTAGCCAGAAGTCTTTTCCCATGCCTTCACAGCTTGTCTGTACTTACTTATCTGCTTTCTGAAAATCTTTTGCGTTTCTGTGCTTTAATTCTCTGCTGGTCACAAATAGTTTAAAATTGTTAAGTACAAATCTGGCTTTGAAGCTACTGTGCTTAGCTAGTTACACTTTGCTTCTGGCACTAGCAGTATGTTTCCTTTCCTGCTCTCAACAGCTACATCAAATTATTGTTCTATGTTGGAATGCGGAGGCCTACATATTTAAATCTCTTATTAGTTTATGGCTGTGTCAAATAACTTACTAATGCAATATCATTTTGTTGACTCTAACTTCCTCATTAAATTCCATTATTTTTGATATGCTCATGCAGAAGCATTAATATGTAAATTGTGATGAAAGATTTCATGTATTAATGGATACATTGACTGCAATATTTTCTTTGTGAAAAATATGCCTTCCTCATTCATTTAAGTGATTAATTTGATTATTTTAGCCATTTTTATATTTATAAAATAACTAAAGTGCAATCTATATAATGCTGTTATAAATTTAATTCTATTACATATATGAAATACATAATTATGATAGTAAAGAATTATTTACTGAATTAATTAAATGAATGCTAGAAGCTCGGGGGCATTACAAAACAGGAAGTAACAGAAAAAGGAGGCAGGTAACCTAAGGTTTATCCTGTTCTGACCAGCATAGAAATCTGTCTGTATTTGTCATGTCATCTTTACTGTGGAAAATAACAAGAAGTTAGTCAGCAAAGAATTTCACTGCCAAGTTCTAATATATGGCTTCTCAACACAGGTATACTTCAATCCTTCAGACACTTCCATTTGGACAGATTTGGCAAGTTTTAAAGAAAATGGCTGTCAACGCATCACAGACAGAAAAAAAAAGTGGCTAATTTTCATTAAGAAAAATGTAGCTGAAAAACATTCTGTTAAATGATGTAGCTATAAGAACTTTGTACTTGAAAATCAGAACCATATTCCCCTTAGCCATCTTCTTTGAAATAACTGGGAAAAAATGGTTGAAAAGTTTTCTTCTGAGCAGCCAAAAACCTCCTGATAACTGATATGTAAAATTTGAGTGGGACCTTGCAAAGTGTTGAACAGCACTTTTTTTACACTGGGTAAAGTAAGAGGCTATGTACACTACTCCCATGGCAGGATTGCATAGCTAACCTTTTTCTACAATGCTTCTTAGAAACCTTTTTGATGCTACATGGCATGCCCAAAGACCCATAACCAAAGGCTTTCTTTGCTCAGTATTTGCTCCTGTAGACTTGAAACACTCAAGTAGAAAAAAAAATGGAAATATACAGAAGGGAGTCGTGAAGCTGTGAAGAGCTGTAGTCAGTGAATTGTCTCTGGGTTCAGTCAAACTCTACCTCTGTTATTAGGTTGAATACTCTTCCTCATCGCACTTTTAAGGCTAATGTGGAAACAAAATTAAGGCATGCTGTAAGAAGGTTTTGTGCCAATGGTGCCAATTAGATAAGCATAATTGAATATTAATTCTGTCAAAAATACAAGAAAAGTTTTTCTCTAAGTTTTGTAAGATACATCATTCTGTGATTCTATGAGTATTTTATTTTTACTTTTTTTTTTTTTTTCTTTTCTATTGCTACAGTGAATTGTAAAGTTATGGAAATACAGGAGATGTAATCCCGGAATGTAGTCTGCTGATGTTGGACAAGTCAGGGCATATGGAAGTATATGTGGAAGATTTCAGATTTGAAGGTATTTTTATATCTGTGTGATATACAACAACATAGATTCATTTCCTATTTAGCAATGTCAATCAATACTTTGTTTATGGGTAAAACAAGTGCCTAATTTAGAGGAATTGTCTTATTTCTTGCTATGCATTTTTAGTAGCTACATCAAAGTATTACTGAAATAATATGTTTGGTAGGTTGCTTTCTGTAAAAAAAGACATTTTTTCTCTGGCATTTCCTAAACAGCTAGGAAAATTGGCAGCTGTTGTGTTTAAAATATGAATGTGTTTATTATTCAGCACACTGGAATTTGATATACAAACTAGGAAGAATAAAAAACCTCTGTTTAATCTTTCTAGATGAATTTAATATTTTTTTTTCAGAACCCATGCTGCATCTTCTTTTTTTTTTATATGATTTGTACTGTTGCATATCTGGTTCAATACTTGCACCTTAGTAGCATTTGCTCACTTAGACTTCCCTTTGACAGCTATTTTGCACTTTTTTCCCTCATGTTCACCAGTCTTAATGTTTACCAAAATTCAATACTAAAAAGAAGAAAAACAGTCTTCTGTGATTTATCCACTGCTTATAGGGTGATTAGAAGGGTGCTTGGTACACAAGGATTTTGTGTGACCTTGCTAGTGACCTTGGTCAATGTTAATTTGAAATAACTGTGCTTTGTAAAGGGCAGGATGAGAGGTAGTTCAGTTATCATACTAGACCTGTTTGATCTATTTCTGAGGTTAAAAATTGCCAATTGAACTGAGTTATGATAGCAATTCTGTGAACTTGACCAGTTTGTAGCACCAAAGATGGATTCATTTAAAACTATCAAATTGATTTTGTAAAGGAAAGTAAGGTGTCTAGGATTAGGAACCAAGGTTCACAGCTTAGGTTATATGAGAATATAGAACTAAGAGGCATATTCTACTTTTGTTGTGCTTGGCTGACTTTTGTGACTATGCTGTAAAGACAGAGAGATGAAAATTTATGAAGAATGTGACTAACACATCAAACAACTTTCCTGAGTAGTAGGAGTAGGTTTTGATTTTTAAAGCAGAAAGCTAAAATTAGAAGGCAGTTTTTAAAGTAATAAATCATGACAAAGATAACTGGGAATACCATACTTTGATTAGACACATAGGTTATTCTCCACTGTAGAAGTCTTTGCTGTTTAAAAACTAAGACCCATCCATCTACTTGCTGCTGGTTGCGGCATTTCATTTCCGCAGTATGGGTTTAGGAAGTACATGACCATCAAATGTGATGCACAGTATAAGTGTAAATGCATACTGACTCTTAGTTCTTAAAAATATATATTCCATGTTAGTAAGATTTAAATTTAGAGGTGAGAAGAAACTTGTTACTATTTTTAAGACAGAACTGAGTTACAATGTGGTTTGTCAGTTTCAGTGTGAAAGTTTGAATATTTTCCTATTACCTTTGTATTTTTGCAATTACTTTTATTTTAAGATAAATCTAATACTTCTGCCTATTTCTGATGGATCATTGGATATTGTTGGAGTTGTCTTTTAAAGATAAAGTACTGTTGCTGTATTTGTGTGTTTTAAATATATGTGAAAGACTGCTTTATTAGTTCATCAACTCATTCATGGCACTAATTGAGCATCATGATTCAACCACCCTGACATCTGTTAGAGACACTGTACTGCCCAGCACAAGCAATCCACGAGGTTCCTCAACTGTGTGGAAGACAACTTCCTTCTGCAAGTAATAGAGGAGCTGACAAGGAGAGGTGCCGTGCTTGACCTTGTGCTCACAAACAGGGAAGGGCTGGTTGGAAATGGAACATGCCAGGGCAGCCTTGGTTGCAGCAATCATGAGATGGTTGAGTTTAAGATCCTCAGGACAGTCAGAAGAGCGTGCAGCAAGCCCTGGACTACAAGAGAGCAGACTTTGGCCTGTTCAGGATCCTGCTTAGTAAGGTTCCATGGGGTATAGCCCTAGAAGGCAGGGGGGCCCAAGACTCTTGGTTGGTATTCAAGGATCACCTGCTACAAGCTCAGGAGTGTTGCATCCCAATTAGAAGGAAGTGCAGCAGGAGGGCCAGAAGATCTCCTTGGATGGATAAGGAGTTGCTGAGGAAAATTTGAAGGAAAAAAGAGGTTTATAAAAGGTGGAAGCAGGGACAGGCAGCCTGGGAAGAACTCAGGGACGCTGTTTAAAAAGAGATTAAGAAAGCTAAGGTCCAGTTAGAATTAAACTTGGCTAGGAATGTTAACGATATCAAGAAGCAATTCTATAGGTAAGTAGCAAATAAAAGACACACTAGGGACAATGTGGGACCTGTCCAGAAGCTACTGGGAGAAGTAGCTACCCTGGGTTTGGAGAAGGCTGAGGTTCTTAATGATTTATTTGCCTCAGTCTTCACTGGCAAAGGCTCTGATAAAACCACCCAAGTCTTGGAAGGCAGATGCAGGGACTCTGAGAATGAATACCTTGAGTGCATTGTAGGAGAGGATCTGGTTCTGAATGTACCTGAATGTACACAAGTCCATAGGATCTGATGAAGTCCATCTGTGGGACCTGAAGGAGTTGGCAAATGAAGTTGCTAAGCCTCTGCCCATCATACTTGAAAAATCATGGCAGTCAGGTGAAGTTCCTGATGACTGGAAAAAGGGAAATATAACCCCCATTTTCAAGAAGGGGAAAATGGATGACCCGGGAAATTACAGACCAGTTAGTCTCACTTCTGTGCTTGGCAAATTCTGGGAGCAGAGTCTCCTGGAAGGACATGCTAGGGCACATAAAAAAGAGCAAGGTGCTTGGTGACAGCAAGCATGGCTTCACTAGGGGGATATCCTGCCTGACCAATTTGGTGGCTATTATGATGGGGCTACAGAACTGATGGACAGGGGTGGAGCAGTTGATGTCATCTACCTGGACTTGTGCAAAGCGTTCGACACTGTCCCACATGACATCCTTGTCTCTAAATTGGAGAGACATCAATTTGATAGGTGGAGCACTTGGTGGATAAAGAACTGGCTGGATGGTTGCATGCAAAGAGTTGTGGTCAACGGTTCAATATCTGGCTGGAGACCAGTAACGAGTGGTGTCCCTCAGGGATCAGTGTTGGGATCGGTGTTGTTTAACATCTTTGTCGGTGACATGGACAGTGGGATTGAGTGTGCCCTCAGCAAGTTTGCTGATGACACCAAGCTGTGTGGTTCGGTTCATACACTGGAGGGAAGGAATGCCATCCAGAGGGACCTTGACATATTTGTGAGGTGGTCTGATGCCAACCTCATGAAGTTTAACCATGCCAAGTGCAAGGTCCTACACCTGGGTTGGAGCAATCCCAGGCACAGCTACAGGTTGGGCAAAAAGGAAATTCAATGAGCCCTGCAGAGAAGGACTTGGGGGTGTTGGTCGATGAGAAAATGAACATGAGCTGGCACTGTGTGCTTGTAGCCCAAAAAGCCAACCATATTCTGGGCTGCAACAAAAGAAGTGTGACCAGCAGGACAGAGGTGATTCTGCCCCTCTATTCTACACTCGTGAGATGTCACTTGGAGTATTGCGTACGGTTATGGTGTCCTCAACATAGAAAGGACATGGAACTGTTGGAACAAGTCCAGAGGAGGGCCACGAGGATGATCAGGGGACTAGAGCACCTCTCATATGAAGAGAAGCTGAGAAAGTTGTGTCTGTTCAGCCTGGAGAAGAGAAGGCTGCATGGAGACCTCATAGCAGCCTTCCAGTATCTGAAGAGGGCCTACAAGGATCCTGGAGAGGGACACCTTGTTAGGGACTGTAGCAATAGGACAAGGGGTAATGGGTTCAAACTTAAACACAGTCAGTTTAAGGATATAAGGAAGATATTCTTTACTGTTAGGGTGGTGAGGCACTGGACCGGACTGCCAAGGAAAGTTGTGAATGCCCCATCCCTGGTGGTGTTAAAAGGCCATGTTGGACAGAGCCTTGTGTGACTTGGTTTAGTGTGAGGTGTCCCTGCCCATTGTAGGGGGGTTGGAACTAGCTGATTTTAATGCCCTTTCCAACCCTAACTATTCTATGATTCTACAATTCCATGACAAATTCTTATGAATCATATCTATCAATGGCATATGAGCTCACCAGTTTTCATATTAACTATTCAGCTGGTTTATTAGTAAATAGATAACTTTAATTCCTCTTGAGTGAATTTAGACAGCAACCAAAAATAAAACCTGTTCAGTGAAGTATTAAGGGCAAAAAGTGGTTTTTAGAAACTGACAAAAAATTTATGAAATATTTCTCTACCTAAATGTCAAATGCTACACTGAATTAATATGCTGAAGAGAATTTTGAATGCTCAGCCCAGCTTCCTTATTCAGCTTTCCTTTTTGTTTATAGACTGAGAAAAGGGCAAGTGTTCTTGTCCTAGAATTGAACAAAATCTTAGTCAGAACAGTCACTATCACAGGAATTTCAGGTACTTTTTTTTTTCTTATGTAAATCAACATCCCACAGTAGCTATTTAACTATTTTCAGAGACTGCTTCTGCATGTGACTGTCTCAGGGATGTCAGTACATTTGTTTCCATACCGTACTACCAGTTGGAAATGATGGATGAGTTTGTTTTTTCCCATAGTTGTACAGCTGTATCCCTGATATCAGAAATTTGGCTAGTTCCAGAAGACTGCAAGAAATTGTGTCTATCTAATCTATTACAATAAATACAGTATTTTTCAAGATATAAAACATTGTGCACAGGTAAGTTGATCCTGCTTCTTGTTATTGAACTACAAACTGAATGAAACTGTATATTCTGTGTGCACAGTAGCTTCCACTTCTCTCTAAACTACACCTAAGGTGGGCCAAAATCCTCACGAGATCCCGCTTCCAGCCAAGTTCATTAAGAAATTTTTCTCATCTCATTTTGAAAATTAGACTTTTTTTCTAAGACCAGCCGGAAGAGTGAATTGATACTAGATACAAGGATGCAGATATTATAAAGTCATTCAAAGTATACTGGTGTTAGATTAATTTTGCTTCTCTTTTATGAAATAGAGATACAGAACAGCAGGCTTTTCATCATATTTCCTAATAGTTAGTCCTTTTTTCTTGGTTGGCCAAAAGTTTCTTTTTAGAGAGTTACTCCATGCTGGAAAGAACTCGGTTAGGTGTACTAACTCTTCCTTTTCCTGCCTTGGTAAATGCTCCTCTTTCCTCTCAACCAACTGTCTGTGGAAAAACCTCCTTTGCCATCATTTCAGCATCTGCTTTCATAGCCTAGAAAACACTGTGGGAGCTCACTATAAACCAAAACTGACATCAGGGTAATAGAATAGTTTTATTTTTTTTATACATGACTTAGTCTATAACTTTATTTCATACAGCTTTATGACAGCGCAGAAACATTTCTTGTCTTGAATCGTATGACAGAGGCAGAATAGCATTGGTTGGTTTGTTGCTTTTTTCTGTCATTTTTGCATGATTTTACAATGAAAGCATATTTGGGTCAAAAGTGTTTGGGTTTTGATTCCTTTATAGTTTTTCGAAGTTTTCAAGTTAGGGCAATTTCATAACTACCAGAGAGCTGTGTGTGTTGACAGGTGCAGTATAAAAGTTTACACATATGATGAGATGGGTGTCATGACAGTAGCACAGATCATAGAATCATAGAATGGTTTCGGTTGGAAAGGACCTTAAAAGCATTCAGTTCCAACCCCCTGCCACAGGCAGGGATCCTTCACACTGGACCATCTTACCTAAAGCTCTATCCAATCTGGCCTTGAACACTGCCAGAGATGGAACATTTATCACTTCTTTGGGAAGCCTGTTCCACGGCCTCACCAACCTCACAGTAAAGGACTTCTTCCTTATGTTTAACCTGAACTTCTCCTGTTTAAGTCTGAACCCACTAACCCTTGTTCTGTCCCTACAGTCCTTGATGAATACTCCATCCCCAGCATCCCTATAGCCCCCCTTCAGATATTGGAAGGTTGCTATGAAGTCTCCACGCAGCCTTCTCTTCTCCATGCTGAACAGCCCCAACTTTCTCAGCCTGTCTTCACATGGGAGGTGCTCCAGTCCCCTTATCATCCTCCTGGCCCTCCTCTGGACTTGTTCTAACAGTTCCATGTCTTTCTTATTCTAAAGACACCAGAACTGCCCCTCTCCTCCAAGCAGGGTCTCCCAAGAGCAGAGATTAAACGAGCAGGATCACCTCCTTCAACCTGCTGGTCACACTCCTTTTGCTACAGCCCAGCACACAGTTAATATTTGGGCTGCAAGCACACATTAAAGCCAGCTCACGTTGAGCTTCTCATCAACCAACATCCCCAAGTCCTTCTCTGCAAGGTTAATGTGTATCTCTTCTCTGCCCAACGTGTAGCTGTGCCTGGGATTGCCCCAGCCCTGGTGCAGGACCTTGCACTTGGCTTTATTGAACTTTAGGAGGTTGGCAACAGCTCACCTCTCAAGTGTATCATGGTTTCTCTGGGTCTCATGTTGACCACAAGACACTCAATATCACACTGTTGATGAGCTTGGTGTCATCAGCAAATATGCTGCAGCACACTCAGCCCCGCTGCCAATGTTGCTGGCAAAAGGTATTGACTAAGATCACTGACCCCTGAGAGGCATCACTCCTCACTGGTTTCCAGCTGGACATTAAGCTATTGACCACAACTTTTTGAGTGCAGTCATCCAGGCAATTCTTTATCCACTGAGTGGTCCATCCATCAAATTCATGTCTCTCCACTTTAGTGACAAGGATGTCATGCAGGACAGTGTCTAATACTTTGCACAAGTCCAGGTAGATGACATCAACTACTTTGCTCCTATCCATCAGTTCTGTAGACCTGTTATAGCAGACCACCAAATTGTGCAGGTATGATTTGCCCTTAGTGAATCCATGCTGGCTGTCACCAAGAACCTTGGTTTGTTTCATGTGCCTTAGCATGGTTTCCAGGAGAATCTGATCTATGATCCTGTCAGGCAAAGGGGTGCAACTGACTAGTCTGTAGCTCACCTGGTCTTCCATTTTCCCTTGCTTGATAGCAGGGGTTACATTTCCCTTTTTACAGTCATCAGGAACTTCACCTGACTGCCATGATTTTTCAAATATGAGGGACAGTGGCTTAGCAACTTCATCTGTCAGCTCCCTCAGGACTCCCAGATGTGTAGTTCAACAGATGTGTTGAAGAAAAGCTTTAAAAGGAGCCAGTGTTACTATCACTGTAACTATGATTTTTTTTTGTTTTTCAGTGTACAAACACAGTGTATCTGCAGATCTGCTAATTGGTTTTGATTGTGTTAGTGTGGATTTTTAAAGGTATCTTACTAGAAGGAACCTTACAGGTACATAGAAGAAGATACTTCTCTGCAAGGTGACAAGGTTCTTTTTTCCCCCTCTTTTCAATCACACTAAGGTGGGAAAAATCACTGTGTCCTCTCTTAGGGTAAATTACCATTCATGTTACTTGACCTTTAAGATCATTGCTCTCTCTGTCTTTGCTCTTGACATATTAATTCAGATGACCTGCAGTGTCCAGATGTGCCTTGAAGGCACTATATTCAAGTACCTTGAGTAACAATCAAGTAAAATAGGCAATTTTTGTTGAGAGGAAAAAGTGATAAGTCAGTAGTTCTGCAAATAGAGTGAAGTTTATTTAAAAAAAACCCAACAAACAAACAGCTAATTGTGAGTAGTGAAGGCAGTAAGATTTTCATGAAAAAGGGTTTGGGAATTGGATCTGAGGCCTTGGTGCTTTGACAAGCCCTGGATCAATGAGTGGGAACATTGAAGGACAAGGAAGGTAAACAAGCAAGCCTTTGGAGGATGGGACAGGATTTAGTTGTGGTGGGAATCTCAGTTGAAGGCCAGAGGATGTGTGGTTTGTGAGAAGGTCTGTAGCATTGTGATTGGACTACTTACCTGGAGAGTTTCACAGTGGCCAATGAGATTGAATGTTGTATACATGTGCAGACTGGGAAGGTATGAACAAGGGGATGAAAAGGGCTTGGTGGTAATAAGGCCTAAAAGCTAATCCTATGTTATTTTTATGCAGAAATTAAAAAAAAAAAAAAAGAAAAGACTGTAGTCTCATCTTCATCTTTCATCTTCAACTACCTGTAGTCTAATGTGTAACAGCAATGAAAAACATACTGTCAAAAAGGTAACTTGTTTCTATGGCAGTATTATTAATTCCTGGTTTGAGTGTTTTGTTTAAGTGAAATGAAATATTTCTCCTGTTCCAAACTGAGATGAGGAAATAATTTAAATGAATTTTACTTTCAGGCTGAACAGTATTTTTCTTTCAAAAAGAAAATGCAGTGTTCAAACTTTTCATCTACTCTGTCATCATTTTCTTTTTTGTCAGAGGAGAGGGGGACAAAAATTCATCATACTTTCAAATCACCTACACTGCATTTTTCAGGAATTTATTCATCTGCAAGTTTTCTTTTTCTATTCATAATCATCCAGCAGAGGAATAAATTAAAAGCTCAGGGGCTACAAAATTTCTGGTGTTGCCTATCTTACAAGTTGCAATTTTCTACATAAGTCAAGTTCAACTAGAATCTTTAATACAAAAAAAAAAAGACACATATTTGGATGTAGGATGGGAACTTGTCAATGACTATTGAAATATGTCAGTTTTTTGTCCTGGCATATGTCTGTGGGAGAAGCCAACTTCTTATTGTCAGACTTTTATTATGTGCATGTTGAAAAGATAGCAGTGTGTTTCTGTGAACTGACAACTAAGCCATGGGAGAGCAGTAGCAGTACAGATGTTCTTCCAAACACCCATCATACTTAATACCTCTTTGTTGTATGTGCAGAAAAATTACATTGTCCTATTTAATATTCTTCTGTTTCTTCATTGGTGACACAATCTAATACAAATGAGAAGAAAAAAAAACCCAAAAAAACCCGAGTCTGAGCTATCCCATATCTTGGATGTAAACCTAAAAGGGCATGTATGTAAAAAAATAAGAAAAGGGACTTATTTCATATCAGTTGTGAACAGACTTGAAAACAACGGTGAAATTGTTATAAGTGTCATTGTCAGGCCAGTATAAATTTGAAATGTGGTAACCTAAGCCACACTGCAAGAAGATATTATGATTAACTGTGAGTTTCTTTTTCGAGAAGAAATGGAAAAAAATCTCATAATCAGCTTTCTTATGATTTAACTACATGATTTTGAATTGTCAATTTGATACTCTATGGTGCAGTATACTTAAAGATTTTTACAAGAAAGCTCAAGAAAGACAAAAAATACTATTGTGACAGCAGATGAGAGTTTACAGTATGCTTCCAACCAAGCAATGTATTAAGACTTGCCATGACTGAGTCAGGGTTTCATGTCAAAAGAACAAAGATTTACCAGAGTGCTTTTGGCAGAAAGAATGATATACATAGTTCTACTTGAACTTCTTATACTGTAATTACTAATGAGGGGAATAGATTGCATGCATGAAAATGAGATTTTCAATACATAGAGCTAAAAGTTCTCCTTGCTTCTGAATTTAATTATGACATATAATTTTAATGCATTTTCCAGAATGGGCAAGAAACACAAATAGCGTAATCCTTGCCCAGAAAGTTCCTACCTATTGGATGAACATTCTACTTTAGTAAAATGAGCTACTGTTGTTACATTAAAAAACTTGTATAAGATAATTGATGTGACTACACTGCAGACGAATAAAGCAATCCAGTCTGTGTCCTAAAAATACTGTTTTCTAAATGAAAACAAGTCACAGACATTAAAAGAAAGCTAATAGAAAGGAAATAAGTAATTACCACAGACCTTCCAGAGTGGTATGGTAATGAAAGAAGTACTTTTGTGGTCTTTAATTAATCTGGACCATTTCATATGGTCTTGGTTTCCAGGATCATTTTGAGGAGAAACAGTTTAGCAGTCTTGAATTTATGGAGAGTCTCAGAAAATGTGTGGTTTGAATTGGACATGCAGCCTATAAAACCATGACAATGTTGACAGACTCTTTAAACTGGTTATTCCCAGTTAAGTGGTTACTTTTCCTGATATTTCTTACAGATGTGGGACTGTTTGTTCTTTTTGATGTTTTGCTGTATGCCAAAGATACTTCTGGTTTTAGGTAGCTTTCAGATTTTGTACGACTTGTGCAGCCGAATGAAACCCAGAATTTCTGAAGTTTTTCCTAATGTCTTCTGTTCTTGTGTCCCCTTTGTAGACAACTGTAATACATTAAATTATTTTTTTTTCTCATGGAACATTTGAGTTTTTAGATCTTCATCATCCTCTGACAGATCATTAGGAAAATTCCAGATTGTTTGTATTAACTGCAACAGACCTATGGTCCTAATGGAGGTATGAAGTCACAGAATGTTACAAAAGACGTATCTCTGAAAACCTGACATATACGATAGAGGTTGTGTTAGAGCTAGGTAGCTTTATAGCTAATCTCTCTAGCTACATTTTTTCTACTTTTTCTTTTTGAAGCCCCTGGGTAAGGCAAGATTGTTCCAAAGAAGAAAATGTGAAGGAAAGCAGAGCTGTCCATATATTTGCTTTCTAATTTTATTTTTGGAGTATAAATCTGTACTTGTTTCAGATCTGTATTTCCTCTGTTATTCCATGGTTAAATCTTGAAGGCAAACAGGGAATTTGAAGTAAATTGAAAACAAAACAGTTTTCAAATAATTGCTGCAGACCATTTTGTTCATCTTAGTCACATACATAAGATTTAGAATGTCTTATTCATTTTTTCTTAGATAAGCTAGCTTTCCTAGAATATGCCTGTTAAAAAAAAAAAAAAAGCTAGGGTAGATAGAGAAGTGCATCTTTTAATTCAGAAAGTTTCTTATTTAAGCTTCTGTCACGGACATAGTTAAGAATATTAATATTTCTGATCTCAGCTGAGCAACATGAAGACTTAGCCTAAATTCCTCCCTACCTCAAATTTGTCATAAGTCTTGAATGTGCCAATATTCTATATTTTAATGTTTTGTGCAATATAGTAAGATCAGATTGTATTGACAGACCCCTAAATTTATTCCTCAACAGGTTCATCTTAGCACTTTATGCATTATGAATAATAAAACAGTTATTGATTCTAATAACAAAATATTATATATATATATATTTAATTATGAAGACAATTTGCCAATTGTTATTGTACAGATATTCACTTAAATGGCCCAGCTCCAGGAAGCTTTCCACATTCTATAATTAGGCTATTCATCATAATTATGTTATGTCAGCACACCAGTACAGGTCAACTTGAGTTCAGAAAGATAGGAATATACATTTTTCTCAGTGTGTATGTCTTCTGTCTCTTTCCTCCCTTTAAAAATAACTGTGGTTACATGCATATTGTAAGTAACTACTCTGAGTTACTTCACTCTAACAATTTAAAAAACAGGAATTGTCACAGACAATGAGTATAATGTTAAGCAAACTACATTGTTTCGGTGAGAGTACTGAATCTTAAAAATAAATGGGAAATATGGTTTACCATAATGCTTTGGTATTTATATGTATTTCCTATTATGAATTCTTAGTATCAGTAACTCCTTGCTGAAGTGATACAAAATTATTTTTAAAGAGCTGAAATACTGTTGAAAGTCTCAGGAAAAAGAAAACTGTATTTTTATGCATACCATCTTTTTCAGTCTTTCTCATAATTAATTTGAATATATCCAGCCTCTTTCAAATATGCCAGGAATAGCCTCCTTTTGGCTAAAAGCTAAGAGTGTTGTCAGTTCATCAGACATCATATTTTTGAATATTATTGTTATTAACACTGAATATAAATTGCCTTCTTTCCATGCTGTGGAAGATAAATTTCCAGGAAGCACTTTATCAGAAATCACATTTTCTCAAAATATCCAGAGTTTGTGTATGCTGGGGTTTGTCTGGTGGTGTGCTTTCTCTATTCACTGCGTATGATTTCTCCTCATTTCTTGTCTCCCTCTAAAAGTAAGTAAACATCGTGGAAAAAAAGAAAATAATGGAAAATTATTGTCATTTAAAGCATATGTTGCAGTACAGTATACCTTCTGTATTATTATTCTTAGTAAGAGCACATAGAAACAACAAAAGATTTTTTAGCTTGCTACAGTAATAATAATGAAAATTAAGTATATTTTTTAAAGCATGAAAATCTCTCTGCACTACTTTGAAACAGCCAATTAACTTGCATTGCATACTGGTTTAAATGAGCTGATCAAACACAGAAGCACTCAGGCAGTCTTCATCTTGAACTCCAGTGCTCTGAAGGTTAATGTATCATCCTTTTTTATTGATTTCAATGGTCTCAGTTGTTGATATGTTAATACATAAATTGGCAGTAGATTTTAATTTCTTTTTCATTTCTTTAAGATGCAAACGGCATAATATGTTTCAGAAAAAAAAAAAAGAAATCAGGATAAATAATTATAGGATGATTGCTCTTCCCTTGCTTCCTTTTCTTTCTCCTTCCAATAAGTAAAAAGGAAGGCTGTGGTCTGGGGAAAAAATCACAGACAAGCCTATATTATTCCACTTCTCTTTAACTCATCACAATTTAATATGTAAATTTATTAGCACTCACTTAATTGGAAAAGATCAGTGTTGTTTTAAACTACAGAAATACACTGAATGGAGGTTTTATTTTAATTAGTTTATATTTCCCAGTAGTGGAGCTTGCAATTCTTCTCAGTTCCATCTCTTGTCTGGCTAGGGAAACTTGCATGTCCCAGACTTACTCTGATGAAAACTTGCTTTTATCTTAATGGTAGCAAGTATTGGGGATTTCTATGCATATAGATCTCAAATAGTTGTCTATACTGATGAATGTAATTTTGAATGACATGTTGCAGCTCTCAGGTTGATTGGATCTGAGCCCAAAGGCATAGGTACCAGGCAAAGACGATTTTACTAGGACAGTTTGCATAATAAGCAACTGTCATCTCATTAGCAAGCACAGGATTTTTTCCACATGCTGCTTAACACATCACCACACCTGTTCACACTTAACTGTCCCAA
Organism: Melopsittacus undulatus; assembly: GCF_012275295.1. Classification (NCBI taxonomy): domain Eukaryota; kingdom Metazoa; phylum Chordata; class Aves; order Psittaciformes; family Psittaculidae; genus Melopsittacus; species Melopsittacus undulatus. The sequence goes on along the minus strand of NC_047557.1, from coordinate 65,873,242 downwards.
GAATTCAGTTAGGCAGCTTTCTGTTAGCATTATTTTTTCATTCCTTACTTAGAGTTGTTTATTTGGTGCCAGATTCAGAGGTGTGAGATAAGTGCATTTTAGGCTTTAAAATATGATGTGTTATGAACACTGCTCTGAGGGAGGGTAAAGACCAAGATTGCAGCTTTAATAATAACTAGCACCAATGACCATTTTATAGCTCCTACTACTTGCTGGCTTTTAGGAAACTGCATTATCTGTCCTTGCAGCCTATAAAATTGACCACTCTACCAATGTTTGGATTGGTATGCCACTTGCCATCTTTTCCTCTACTTGCTATAAAAGGCACCTCAAATCCCCAAGGTAAGTTTTTTCTTCAAAAGTAGTGATAGTACCACCATGTTTTGCACAAGTCATTAATTTGGTTTGACAGATCCTTGTGTACCTATGCAAAGGCAGCTCACACCTTACTCCACATGGGCTACACTTCCTGGGAAAGGCTATCATCTGCAACTTGTCATTGCTGCTGAGGTGTCTGGTCAGCCAAAGGGAACACTTAAGGCTTACCTGTTCCCATTATTTAGCTGGAGGATTGAGTAGACCTCTTTTTCAGTGCTAAAAAGCCAAGGAAAAAATGAGGTAGTGTGTATTAGATGAGCTAGCGTTACAGAAGTAGGTTGCTGGTAATGGGAAAAATGAGGAGTGGAATGCAGCTGTGAACCTGGAGAAGGTGGGAAGTAGGACATGTGGGGATTAGATGACAGATGGAGGAGTGTTTTGAAGAGAAGGGGAATGAGAGGAAGCCTTGATAAACTAGAATTACTCAGGGCCCACCTACTCAGCCAGGTTGTATTGCCTGTTCAATTCACCCTTTTCATTTGCTGACAACTGCAATTGTAGAGGCAGCTGCACACACCTTGTTTTTGGCAGAAAAGTTAGCGAGGTGTGGGATTCAGGAGAAAAAGAAAGTCTCCAATATGCTATATTAGTGTAAGTGTTTTTCACCATTTTTTATTTCTTGGTGTATAAGAAAAAGCAAAAAGGTATCATCTGTACATGTCTCTTGGTGTCCATTGTTTTATTTGGATCAACTTTCTCTTTTCTTGTATCCTGTTGAACATACAGTACTCTGCAAGTGCTACAGTATTTCTGCATAATCAATCAGAAACAGATAGCCTTAACAGCTGGGTTCAGGGAACAATTCTGAATTTTCCATTTCCATTCCACACAGAGAATGTGTGTGTGTTGATGTCTAACCAAATATACTCTGGCCACCTCTTACTATGTTGACATAATCAAATAGAAAACACAAGTACAGGATGGCAAGTTACTTACATTTGATCCACTTAAAAATGTAGAGTGCTTAACCTTCTTTGGAAGCATTTGATCCTCTTTTTTTAAACAGCGGTCAAAAACAATTGAGTCATTGTGACTGTGCATTTACCATTGCCCAAACTGCCAGAGACTGAGACCTGCATGGTTATTTTGTATAAAGCCATATTTTTATTTTTTTTTATTTCACTACCTTCTTGATGAATATTTGCAAATTTTGTCCTAGCAGATATCTCTGGAAAATTTGGGCTTAGATTTTTGGAAAATATCTGTGAAGTACCGTATGTCCTCAGTTAGGAATTATTTGAAGAATGCAAATCCTCTTGCTCTTTCGTTTTCTTTCCATATTATTTATTACAGAAAGCTCAGACATTGTGTGTTGAAACAGATCAAGGGACTCAGTTATTGCTTACGTGTTTTGCATCACAGACTCTTTTGACACATTTTTATATGAAAGGTTGATGTATTTTCTCTCACAGTCAAGACTAGCATTTCTGAAATGCTCCAAAAGCACTTTCCAGTTTTGTGTCATTTGTCTTCATGCTTGATCAAGTAGAGGTTGGTACTTCTTAGGACAAAGGTATGAGACTGAAATTCAGTTACTGACTGCAGTGAGTATAAACAAAACAATAACTTCTATATTCTAATGTGTCACAGCTAATGTGTCACACCACTATGCTGTTGAGAACTGGGCATGTAGCTTTTTCCTTTTTATGTTTCTTCCAGACTGTATGGTTCTCCTCATTTATTTAGCCCTTTGCTCTTACCCACTGGCCAGTTTTTATTCTCAACTCTCTTTGACTACAGATATATAGTATTAACTGTGATTCTGTGTTTCATAATTCACACAGGTACATTGGAAATTCTATTGGTTTTGAAGAAAATGAGGCATCATCTAGGAAAAGGCAAAGAGCATATTGCATAAATGTTAAATATATTCTTTGTGTGATTATTACAGCCACTCCAGAAAAGAACAAATCTTCCATTATGACCCAGGGCTAACCTTTTGAACACTTCTTGATGTCACTGCTATCCAAATGCCCCTCAGATTTACACTCAGTGTCTATTTGTGTGCAGTGGATTGATTCTGTGCAGCCTTCTTTGAGGCATAAACCAGAATGTCAGGAGCTGATTATGTTGTATATTGTAGAAATACAAAAAGGAGTTATGTCTAAATATGATTTCTGTTTCTGTGGAGACTTCAGAAGAGATTTGAAGGAATTTACATTGTTCCCTTTCCTTCCCTTTCCATGTCTTCACCAGTGTCACACTTTCAAAGTACTGTTTTTAATAAATAATCCAGATTAATCACTCTCAAAAGTATTGTTAGATCATAACGGTCTTCTGCTGTGGCCACTACATGCTCTGTTTTACACTTCTGCCATGTAGCCAATGTGGTTCAAAAGTGTATTACCAAGAAAAAAAAATTGCTTCTCACAGAAGATGTGTGTTATTTTATGACAGCAAATGCTAACAAAACCGCCAATTGCAAAGTTATACATGCAAAATTGCACAAAGTCTGTGGAACATTTTTATAGAAAGCAGGACTATTTTTCTTTATAAGGATCTCTGATGGGGGTTCCAGTTCAATACTAGTGTCAAAAAGGATGGTGCAATCCTTGTGAGTGTAAACAAGGGAGAGAAGAAATGTCTTTATCTTCAAGTAACACTGGTGAAAGTGTTACTTGTTAGAAAAGGATCTTTAAACATTGGAGAAATTGTGGAAAATAAACAAAATTTTGGAGGAATATAAATTCATGTGTAAACTTCATGCTCAGTCTGTATAATTCACAGAAAAGAGATTTAGAGGTGACTTGATCATACAGTTTAAGTATTCTCATTGAGGGGAAAAAAATGAGTAATAAAGGGTTCCTTTCTATAGCAGAGATAAGAACAAAAGAAGTAGTGGCTGGAAGTTAAAGCCAGAACAGTTACGTTTGAAAATAAGGGACATTGAGTTTCTTTTCTAACAGGGAGGCTGTTAAACTCTTGGGATCACTGGTGAATCTTTCTTGTGCTACTCTGTGTGCAGCAAAAACTTATTAGAAGATATAGTTTGGCCAAATACAAATTATACTCTAACTAAATGTAAGTTAATGAGCTCAAAACAAAGCTAAGTAAATGAAATTTAAGAAGACCTAATGGTCCCTTGTAGACTCAGTCTCCATAAACTCTGAGTGCTAGCTAAGTGACCATTTTTCCTGAGTAAGAACTTCGGCATCTAACCACTAAGAACTTATAATTTCTTATTGCCCTCTAGAAAATATATTTGTCTCACATGTGAAACACTATATGTTGTCATGCTACAGAATTTGCATAGAAGTTCAATGAGCAAAGTCAGCATGTGGAAACATCTCTTTTCCATGAAACAAAACGAAAAGCTCTTGACACTTGAAAATTGCAAGAACATGATTTGAATAGCATTAGGGGATGTTCTCTCACATTTTGTATTATAGGAGTCAAATGCATAACCCAGAAACAGCATTTGTGTTATGTTTTCTTTAGAAAACAGAATACAGATCACTCCGGCACTATTGCTTAAGGCAGCCCCAGGTGAAACAGAAGCAGCAGGGGCAAAAGTGAAGCAAAAGCTCCCTCTGATAGAACCTTTCCAGACAAGTTTTCTCAACTGATAGGAGAAAAGAGGAGCCTTATTTTAGCTTTCAAACCAAACTAGAATTACTCTGTAGTTTTCAGGCTGTTTGGCTAGGCCATTTTCTTTCCCACTAAGAAACACTCATAAAACTCATGTGGTTTATTTGAAGATTAGTATGGAAAACATTGAACATCTGTCTCCTATCTTCTGACAGGCTATGTAAAGATGTATTTCAACAAAGTGAATTGCAAAACTCATGATCTCAACTTGAGACATTTTATGCTGCTTATATCTGTGCAGAGGCATAAGTCTGAGACATGAAGAATTTTCTTTTCAAACAATCTTGTTTTCAATTAGCCTTTGGGAGATGTTCCCTACAAATTGACATTAGTGTTTTTTCCTAACATGTCAAGATGACTGCATTGAAAAGAAAACTTAGGGATATAAGTTGAGGGGATACGTGAGCTTAAAAAACCCTGCTCTAAAAGGGGGTTAGGGATAACACTTCCATAGAGGTCTCACTACAATATGAGGAAAGTTACGTGTTTTGAATAGAAATCCTTAGTCTGAAGTACCATGGCAGGAGATATTTGTTAGTCATTAACCTTCTCTTGCAATTTTTTCCACTTTTCTCTCATTACGTTACTCTGTGCTTTTGAAATAATGAATTCAGATTTGTCATCTTCTAGTCATGCAAGAAAGAAAAAGATCCAGCCATGGGAATGTCATTTTTATTTAGCTTGTTTTCTACTTTTCCCCCTGCTTTTTTTCTTTCCCATTCTGTCTTTCTTTCTCCTCCTCCCAGATCTGAACTTTTAGAATGACAATTTGTCATGGTTTAACCCCAGCCTGCAACCCAGGACCATGAAGCTCACTCGCTCACTCCCTTCCCTTCCTCCCCCCACTCCCAGAAGGATGGGGAAGAGAGTTGAAAGAATGTAACTCACATGAGTTGAGATAAGAACAGTCCAGTAACTAAGGTATAACACAAAGCCACTACTGCTACCACCAATAATAATAATTATAAGGGAAATAACAAGGGAAGAGAATAAAACCACTCACCACTCGCTGACCTATACCCAGCCTGACCTGAGCAGTGATCTAACCCTTCTGGGTAACTCCCCCCAGTTTATATACTGGGCATGATATGCTGTGGTATGGAATACCCCTTTGGCTAGTTTGGATCAGGTTTCCTGTCTCTGCTTCCTCCTGGCTTTCCCTCCTCCCTGGCAGAGCATGAGACTCAGGAAGTCTTTGCTCAGAGTAAACATTACTGAGCAGCAACTAAAAACATTGGTGTTATCAGCATTGTTTCCAGGGTGAAAGTCAAAACCACAGCACTGCACCAGCTATTGAGAAGGAAAAAAATGGCTGCTCCTGCTGAACCCAGGACACAATTCTTTTCTGGTTTTGAATATTTTTCACAGTTGTGAGGTCCAGAAATAAATGTATATTTAAGGAAAAAGAGCAAAAAAGCCTCTTAAAAGGACTCTCCTGAAATTTCTTTATTCCAAGAGGCTGGAATACATGAAATACTGTGACTGGCAGTAAAATCAGAAGTGCCGGTGCTGTTTAGGTGTTTCTTCTTTTGTGTAGTGTGGTTTGAGTCATTCTGGGGGAGGTTGTGTTGTCTCAGAACTGACATAGCACCGTTTGTCTTTACACAGTTTATTACTGTAAATGTATCTAGAAGCCCTAACTCAGCTTTTTTTCTTTGGATACTCCACAGCTTTGTCAAGGTATTGAAGATAAGCCTGAATAGGATCATACTCAGCTTTTGGGGTTACATCTTCTGTTTCCATTTACTGAACTTTAACGTCCTCTGAATGCCTTCATCCTATGCTTGAAATGCAAAAATATCATGCTTGGGAAGGCACAGGTTAATACTGAAGAAGGGATTTCCCTCTACAGGATATTCACATTATTTTTAGAAGAAAGGTCCTGAGGCAATTTTTAAAATATATATGAAATCATTCTCCATGGCTGAAGAAGCATAAATCAAATTCCTGTTTATTTTTGGAATTATAAATGCCATTGTGAAAGCACAGACTGGGTTCACCCTTGCAGGTACTTGCTTTTGCTAGTAAGACCCCTGGGATTTAGGGATTTAGGTCTAGGGGGACAATAGGGGTGTGATGACACCTCAGAGACATGAATTAAAATTCCATACTGGAAAGAGTAGAAGATGTTTCTCTATTCCAATATATGTTGCATCAACAGACACACCTATCATCTGGTGTATTTGCAGACCTGCCTAGTGGTGAGAAAAAAGAAAGTGATTCCTTGTGCCTTCTGTTACCTCTTTCTTCTTTTGTACCCAATGGGTGCTCTTGGCTGGATGCAAGTCTTAAATATTAGCTCCCCTAAAGTTTCTATAAATGCATGTGGTTTTCATAGTGATATTTTAGAATGAGATCATCATAGTGGTAAAAGCATTGCACAAAATCTTCCTTGTCACTAAACATACTATAAAATATTAATTTTTTCAGAGCAGGCAAGCAATTAAAGGAAAAAGTGGTGAGCTATTTTTAAAGGTCTGGATTTTAGTTCTTTGTTTTTTGTCTGCTATTTTAGGAGCCAGAACTGGGAGGCAGCAATTGCAATGCTATTTTCAATGCTGTGCTTTAAAACAGCTGGCAATTGACTTTAAACTCTAATTATTGGCTTCTTACCAGTATATACAGCTGTACAATTGAGATCAGTGCTTTGAACCTCATTTTTGGGGCTTATCTGTATTGTTCTATCACTTACTCAATTACCTTTTCACCACGTTTATTTGGGTCTTGCACAGACCTATAATTACTCAAAACCAAAAAATCTCAATGGATTGATTTCCTTTAATTACAAATATGCTATGTGTTATGTTACTGTAGAAAAGGTCAGCAAGCCAATTTGTTACCCTAGCAAAACATTTGGTAGAGATTGGACAACTATTCTCTGTGTTGTAATTCTTGTCTTTTATTTTAGGCAGAATAATAACTAAGGCTGATTGTGGAAGAGAATTAAAATACCTGTCAAACAAAGTGTTCAAAAGTTCCCAGTGAACATTTTGTGAATGGCTAACCTCTGCAATAACTGGTGAAATAGGAGTACACACACAATTGTTTTAAGACATCAGTGGTACAGATTGATAATCCTCTTTTAAAATGTTTTAAATCTTCTCTGGTTATTACTGTGTTGTTATCTGCCGAAAGCTTGGATCCACATGAAGGAAAGCAGTCATGTGAGTGAGGATCAGATCCTGTAGAGACAGAAAATTATTTTGCTTTCAGCTGATGAAAACATCTTTGAGTACAAGGACTGGGTTGAGATAAAATGAGTTTAGAAAGAAGAAATTTGATGCTCAGGCACTGGAATAGGATTCAATTTCCCTTTCTGCCACTCAGCACCTCAGTCCCTGAGCTCTCCTGCTGTTGAATAGATAATAGCACATATTCATCCCTGCATTTATAACATGCATGTACCTTGCCATGCACACTGTGCTGCTGATCTTACTTGTCGATTGAATTTGCTCATATAATACAAGTGACAACAGTGATAGTAGTAGCAGAGGTAGGGCTGACAGACCTAGTGAGGAGCAGCGTACCAGGAGGTGGAGGTCTTTTCCAGCAGCTGGCCTTTTTGAGCTGGACTAGCCAGATTTACACAGAAACATTGGATGTGAATGCAGAGAGGGTGAGGATAGTCTGGAAAAGCTCTCAAGGTGAGTAAGCAGAATCTGTGGGTCACTAGCGCCTGGGTGTGATGCAGCAACATGCAAACCCAAAGGCTGGCTCATTAGCCTTAAAGAGTTTTCCCTCAGTCCATGCTACCTCTTGTGTTGAAACGTGGCATTAAAGTCACAACATGAAGGCAAGATGCCCATGCAGATCACAGAGAGCTGAACAACCAGTCACAGCTTTTCTACTGTTAAAATGCATTTTTTTATTCCAAACCAAAATATACAGCATTGTTCACTGAAAGATTTCTGCTGTTTCTATTCCCCATCAACCCTTTGGCATTTAGAGGCTTCCTTTGTTTTATGAAAATCAGATACTGATTTTCAGATGCTGATATCAGATGCTGATACATAATTGCAATATTAATTGGCATAATAGTTGGATGGTATCAGTCTGTATCATTGACAATCCTGCCTTTGCGGCTTGAGTTCTGAGATCAGAATCCTGCAGAGCAGATCAAAAGGCCAAAATGAGCCCAGCAGTGGAGCAGCTCCTAGTTGCAGTGCTTCAAAAACCTTGTCTTACTCTGAGTGACAACTGATAGAAATGTTTTCTAATGGTCCAGAAGCCTGATGTTGTCAGAGGTCTAAAGGACAATGCTGTGTTAATGCTGTAGACTAGAGCATGGCCTTGCACTTGCTGCTGTAGCAAGCAAACTGTGACGCTGCTTCTGATGCCTCTTTGTCTTCCTTGCTCTGTTGATTCTTTCATGCGCTTTTCTCCATGAATTTCCTCCCTCCTCACTGCTTTGCTAATTAAAATTCTAATCACTGTGACAGCTAAGGCTAGGGAAAAAAACCTCATTCTTCCATGATAGAGAATGTAATTTCAAGGTTTTTTAGCTGCTGAAGAAATGAATGGAAATTAGACAAAGAAACTGGTTGTTAGAAGAGGATGAGTTAGCTGCTCTGCCCCCTTCTACTATAATAAAATATTAAATTTGTGAAGGTAAAAATAAAACAGGATTCATCCTATGCATTATTGCCACATATTTGGAGCTACTATAACCTGATTTACCTTTCTGAGTAAGGAAAGGGGTTTTGTGCATTTGCTAACATTAAAATTATTTACTTACCTTGTAGTGAATGCAATGTCAAACATTTAACTTGGTTTGAGGTGTGATTGCTGATGACATGTATTACTTGCTTTTGTGAGCTTTGATGGGGAATATTCATTTAAAATATACAGGAGCCTGCAGATACATATTTAAAATTATAAACAGCACTTGATGCAGTGTTGTGGGTTTCATGCAGCAAATATTGTGTTATTAGAATTTATAAAACATAAAATAGCATGAGGTTCAAATTTCACCAGCTCCCTTTTCAGGTACTTTCCAGGATTGCTAGAGGTAATTCTTAGACCTATACCTTTCTTCAAAGTATATGCTTTTATAATGCAGTTTAATAACACACAGTTGTGTTAGGATAGAAAAACATGGTGGTCTCTAGCACGTAAATATATTGACTGAACAGACACATATATATTTGCTCACAAAGAAGCATACAGACATACCAAACGTATATGTTTATGCTCTCAGATCTGTACAAGCTGTATCTCATAATCAGAGTAAACTAAATGTCTTAGATTTTGCAGCAAGTCAGTTAAAATAAACACTGCATCAGCTTTTAGCTGTTGCTCAAACTAAACCCCAAAGCTTACCAAGATATCAACAGATAGATGGATCATTTCCTTTACTACTGTTTCGTTTCAGCCCTTTGAGTGAGGAATTAGAGGGTTTAACAAAGAATCAAATCTCAAGGCATTTAAGTGCCAGAGTTCAATGCTTGAACCTTTTTCTCAGACATTATGATAAAAAGAGACAAAGAAGATTGTACTTGGAGTATTGGGGCTGTACTGTGCTCTGCTATTTGTGTCAGGACTGTGGGACAACAGGGAAGTGCTTCTGCAGCCACAACTTTGCAGTTAGACTAATTACAGAGTTTTGTCTTGCTGCCTCACAGCTGTAGTTGTCTGTAAACAACCTGGGGGAGTGTTTCAGAAAATGCACATCCTCTTACTTATTGTCCTCTCAACCTTTATATAAGCATGCCATGACAGAATTTTAACATTTACTTCAGCTATTTTGACAAGTATTCAGCAGCTTTGCCAGTGGTCATGACTTGTCTTTCACTGGCTGAAGAAGAGGATCTTCTCCTCAAAGCAATTTTCTTTTGCTTGGGCTCCCACAGTGCTTTCTTCATTTACATGAAGTTCATTTACATGAAGTTCATGCTTTCTTCATTTACATGAACTTAATTTACATGAAGTTCAATGCAAAAGCAGCTACCAGTCCTTTCTTGAAAAAGCCAGACTACTGGACCTTTCCTTCCAGGAACAGATACTAAGTGACTGAGGTAATGCACGCTCACTATAATTACTTTGAAAAAAATCTTGTGAGTCTCTTGCCAAATCCAGATAGTTCCACTTCAACAGCTCGCTCAAACAGATGAAATTTCAAACTGCTACCTGGTTGAAAGTGTTCTTAAGCAAGAAGATCAAAAAGTAGCAATCAGTTGAGTGTACAGTGTACAGTCTGACCGAAAAGGAATTTTTTCTTCATTCTGCACAATCAGCCTCTTTCATTCTTGAAGGCCTTTTATTTTCACAAAAAAAAAACCAGCAAAAAAGCCAACAACAACAACAAAACAAACAAAACCCCAAAGAATGGAAAAATAAAAAAATGTGGAATCTCTCATTTGCCCCTATGGTGAAGTGAAGCAAAACCAGGAAATTCAAACCTCAGTCTTTTCATATTAATTTACAAGCCAGTTTTCCTTTTTTGTTTACCTCACATGATTTTCCCTACCACAACATTTAAAAAATAGGCATAAAATGTGTACACAGAAGAGTAACTGGTAAGCTAAAATACTTGATTATTCAAATTACTTTATTTTCAAATGAAAGTGCTTATATTGACATGGAAATTCTTATTTTACTTGGAAAGTCAGGTGATCCTGCCTTTACATGCAGGTTTTATACAATGAATGTGTGCAATCATCTTTGAAAATGTCTTTCTCATAGTCTATGTTAAATATTGAATGTAAAATTTTAGATTATATCTTTACAGATGACTCAACATTATGACCAGAAATCTGTGGGCAGGAAGCAGCAATGTTTTCTAAAAAAAAAAAAAGAAAAAAAAATCAAAACAAATCACTGAAAGGTAAAAAAAAAAAAAAATTACTCCCCCACCTTGATTTTTAAAATTAACAACGGTTCAGGAAAGTGCTTATTGCTTATTTTGACTAATCTGATTCACGCATAGTGAATAAAAAGTGTCATTTCCATTATAATAAAAAAGCAAGCATAATAACCACTGAGCTGTGGTCAGCTGACTCACCTCAGATATTACAATTCCATCTCACAATAAATTGCTCCATGTCTGCATTTGAAATCAAAACAAATCCTATCTAAAAAGCTTATTTTAACACAGGGATAAGTTTTTAAGAGAATGATTATTTTCCAGCATCATCTTCTTGACACTCTCAGCAACATAATATGGGTGCTATGGATGACCAATGTCAAATACAAAATTTTATTACAATAGATCATGTTCTTGGTGTAAATCTGACACTGATGGTATTTCCATGTGTATATTAAATGAGGATTAGATCTATTATATTTGTCTTATAGATACCAAGAATATAGTGTGTTAAACTTTTAAAGGATACTTATATGCTACATATAAATGAAGCAAAAATAATGAGAGCTACTTTGTCTTAAAAAAGGAAGATCTAGACTCACTGAATTCTTAAGCCAGGAAGGTGACAAAATATCCCCCTTGGCTATTGTTGTAGAGAAAATGTTTTAAAATTAAATTTGGAGATAAATAACAACATAGAAGTCTTTCAAAACTCTTGGTCAGCCTAGGATTTCCAACAGCGTTTTGGAATATAGGAGACCTGTAGGGATCTAAGTATATTAGGGACCTCTGGAGGTCCCAGCCTGGTTTTCAGAGCCTAGTTGTGGATCAGGTTAGGTCAAGTAAGCTGTAACCGCATCTGGGGGATCCTTGGAAGCCTCAAGAGTGGAGTTTTCACTCCTTATCTGCCTTGAAGCTCAGTCTGAGCTTACAGGTCCCTTTCCATTTATGTGTGCTTGAACTGTGGCATTATAGGGTATTATGGGTAGGGCTTCCTCAGTACCCTAGGCTGGAGACCTCGAACTTTTGTATAAAATAAGTAAAGAGGAAAGAAATCTCAGCAGTGGCTGCTGAGTCCTTAGTCTAATGAGTATTTAATTATTTATACACAAGGAAAGAACAGCTGCACCATGGCCTGAAACCCTTTTCCTCTTTGAATACCTTTGTGGTCTCCCGGGAATGAAGGGATCAAAATGCCTTCAGACTGAGGTCAGATTGAACCCATGCAGGATAAATGCTCTAATCACTGAACTATTAAGTAAAATAGAGCTACTACTGCTCCTTCCCATTCTTGGAAACTGTTCTTTCATTGCCCTTGTTTTTCTTGTGAACTAGCCAGCAATGAAATGTTTCCCTGTGGGTAAAATTAAACATGAGTGGTCTGGGAGGAGTGACAGTAGAGTTGTAGCTTTCACTTTTGTAAGACAGAAAACAAAGAAAAAATAGTACATGGGTTTTATTTGATTGCATAAAATGCGTGTGTTTTGGTTGGGTTTATCTTTCCTGTTTGGCTGTCCATCTGAAAAATCAATTACTTACACAGCTGTAATCAGGGCTACTTCCATATCCCTAGCCTCATAAAAAGAGAGAGTTGCCTAATGGATACTTAAAATCTGCCTTTTACTAATCATGTGTGAGTTCGTCTCAGGATCTGAAAGGATGAAGAAATCTGTATGTTTGCGTCAAATGGCAGTTGTGAGGAATGATTTTGGCAATGTTTCACGTGGCATTTTCTGAATTCTCCTTCTTTTCATTTCTTCTCTCAGCAGCCAACAAAATGGGCTGACACAAGGTGAATGCCTGCCAAAGAACTTTAACAGGAGGCCATTTTTAATTAACAGGGGCCAAAGAAGGTGTTAACCCCAAGGGTAGCTAGGAGAAATTAACATGGAAAAGCAGCTCCACGCTTCCGTGGGTCCCAAAAGGCCATTCGTATTAGTGGTGTCTGTTCTGATTGAACCTTTTCCGTATCTTTTTATTGATTCCCTTGTCAGAGTCTAACAAAAACACTGCTGGCCACCAGTTGTTTGCTCATGGTGACAGCTTATGGTTAGAAACAACTTCCTTGTAAAACATTTAGCATGGTGAGGTCTGTCATTGTGTTAGCATTTCCCAGAAATTATTAATTTTCTTAGACCTAGAATAAAATTCTTTAAAATTTAAACAAAAGCATGATGAAATGAAAGAAGTTCAGTCCACAGTTTCTCTCCAAGTAGCTATTTCATCCCATTAATGGGCTTAGAGGAAAATGTTTTAATTATTAACCTATTTTAAAGTCAGATTTCAGAGAAGATAATCATGTTGGCTCTTTCAGAAAGGATTTAGCCATTTAACATATCTGGCACTTGTAGAAAGTATTTTTAAAAAATAATATCCTGTGGATAAATATTTCAAGTTTCTCTTCCTGGGGTGAAAATGAATAAATAAAGCTTGTAAGACCTTGAGGAAAAACCTGCCTAGCAAGCAAATATAAGTAAAAAAAAAACAAATTATAAATAAATAAATAAATGTGATACCTTTGTGTGTTTCAGTACCTGATACAAATGCAACTAATGCCAAAAGGTGGAGAACCATTCTTATCAACAGCTCAGGAAAATCCATGTTTATTTTTAAATATTTCTGCTATGCATTTGACTTTTAAATAATAAAAAGCATAATTCAATAATGATTGAACAGCTTATAGAGAAGTGCCCAACATTCACCTTCTTGCTTCATGTAGCCCTGGACACAGATTGTCATCATTTCAAAAGAAAGTGCTGTTCTTATTTTCCTCTTTGGAGCCAGGTCCAAAAAAAATGGGGTTCATTTAGCTAACTGATTTATTCAAAGTAAGTGTGGTTTTCTCATTCCACTGTAAAGACTGTCCGCCTCAGTCCTTCAGACACGTTAGCTGCTTGAGTACACAGACTCTGTCTTTGGAAAAGCATCCACAGCTCCCATAGACTTCAGTGGAATGACACCTGTTTCAGAGTACAAAGTTGGCCTCTATACTGATTTTTTTTTTTTCTTTTTTTTTTTCCCCAGTCCTCTTCACACATGTGCTACTGAGGACAGAAGCCAGTGAAAAGATTTTAAATAAATGAGAATGGAAAAAATGTCAGTGAGCTTGACCCAGTGCTTACAGGAGAATATATGCATGTATGTACAATGAGACATATGCATATATATGTAACATGTTTGAATGTTTCATATAATTATGCAGAAATTATAACTTTTTTTTGCAATTGATGAGAAATGTAATGAAGACATTAAAGGACTGAACCTTAAGTATTTTATCTTCCATGATCTTTTTTAAAAAATCATGCCTCTCACAAAAATTTTAATCCTGAATTTCCCTTGCAGGTTGCAAACATGCACTGGATAGTGAGGAAGATCTGTGATCTGTTTGCTTTAACTACTTGCTACTCACAGTTTCTGTTTGGTTGTTTATGTTAGCTGGCAATGTTCTCCTCTCTGATTGTTAACTTTTCATAATTTGTAGTTCAGACTCAGTACTATTATAGAAGAACTCTGTGCAAATCATCCTATTTAAATTGTCTCTCACTGCTGACTTTCATGAGGTTGATTATTAATGCCAACACAATTAGAATTACTATTATTTGTACAGATCTGGGTTATTTGTATTGAACTGGGAAGCATAGCTATGAAATGGACAAAGATCTGTTGATTATCTCACAGAGCTGACTAAATGTATTTTTAAATGCAGTGTAACTTTCTTGCAATTTTTAAAGGAAATTTTCACCCCTTCAGAAGAGGTCATCCAAGGTAAATGTCACTGACACTTGGCTTGCCATGATTGAAACAGTTAGGATACACAACCATGTAACAAAGGCTGGTTTTTTGTTTGCTTTTGTTTTTTTTTTTTTTTAGAAGAAATGGTAATTTATGCTAAGCAATGGGAGCTTTGGTAACAAATCAGCCTAGTGCAGCTAGACATACTGCAGATGTCAGCATCCATCATACATGGAACCTGTAAGACTCCATGGCTACTCTTTATTTGGCAGCACATATTCTCTGAGATACCCTCTCTCAATCCAGAGAACACAGAGCTGTTGCTGTGCTGTAGGGAACAGCATGAATATTTTGTTTGTTTTTTTTCTTTTTTTTTAAAATCTTTATTAGTTTCCAAATAAAAAACTTACACAGTTTCTAGCTGAAATAAACATAGTGTGTCTGGGCTGGAAGTGTTGTTATTATCACTGTATGTCACTGTTTAAGTCAAGGCAATGAACCCCGAGAAAACATCCTCTTCCCAACTCCTGGAAACAAATCTCAGAGAAAATACTGACAAATGGTATTTTAATTGATTTGACCTCTAAAGTGATTAAATAATTATAAAACCTTTTCTCTTTAACAACTGCTTGAAGTACTTTATTTTCTTTCCTCAATGTGAAGAAGTTTCCAGCTAGTAGCAATGTGATTGATTTTTCCATATCAGATATGTCGTTATGGTCTGTTGTTTCCATAACAAAACTATAGCATCTGTCTTCAAACTCCAGCTTCAGTCCTGCACTACCCAGTGATACTTTATGCAACCACATCCTTCCATTACAAGTATGAGTGGATTAATACTGATTTTCTCCTCTTGTCCAAGACTGAAGGTCCATCTTAACAGCAATAAACCGCACAGCTGAAACATGAGGATATGCTTGGTCCTTCTTGGTCTTCACAGCCAGGATTATTGTTTTGTCTCAAAACTAATTTCTGATGTTTTTAATCCATTGCAAGACTGAAGGTTGTGCTCAGGTTTAAACACTCGATTGTGTTATGTTGCCAATAACAATTCAGAATTTCTAGAGAACCTAAAGTCCCTGATCCCACCAACAGCTCTTGACTCTAATCACAAGTTTGCAAGAGTGATCTACAATTGTTTGCACACAGCCAAGCTTGGAAATAAATCAGGAAAGAACAACCCGGAAGAACAATTGCCAAGCAGTGAGAATTGCCCACTTGCTCAGAAAGAAAGTGAAGTAAGAGCAACAACAGAGAGGGTAGCAAAATCAGAAACACCACTGCTGATGACCAGATGAATGCGATGCATAATGCTGCTGCCAAAGTCCTGTACTCTGGTGCAACTTCTTAGTGATATTTTCCCAGCCTTACTTGACTGATGAAGGGACACTTAAAATCTACGTAACATCTAAAATTTGCAGCAGGGGACAAATTTGCAGGAAATTAATTGTTAAACAACTTTATCATTACTTTATCACTTGATTTCACCTGCAATCAAAAAAGCCTGATTCCACCCTATATTCTCCATGCTCCATATTATGCTGCTGTGGTATTGACTTGTCACTCTGGTACTTCTAGGCAATACTTCATAAATATGGGGTTTATTTTGTTGTGATTTCATTATGTTTTTCTGGTTCGAGGTGCTTGTGCAGCAGGAAAGACATTTTTTTTATGTGCTTGTTACATATGTAGCCTTTCTAATCTGACTGTTACGTGTATGTAAAGCTTGGAATAGTAATATATAGGGCTTAATATAAGTGTGGAAGGAGATATGACAGTACCTGCAGGAGTGAGCTGTGGGTGTGTGGAGAAGTGACTGGGGAGATGGGTGAAGGGGGTGACTGTTAAGGAGAGTCTGGCCCCTCAGCAAGGTGAACCCTTCATTCCACTGAAAGCTGCTTTCCACTGAACCCTGTCCTGCAGAACCCTGGAAAATACAATCCATTGAAGAAACTGCCAGGGAGAAGATGTAACTGCAGGGTTGTAGTGATAACTAGATGTAAATAAAAGGTCCCTGCAGGAAAAGGAGTTGCAAAGTAAGTAGTTGCCTGAGGCCTTCAAGTACCACAGAGTCAGCACCAGCAGGTGAGCAGTGCTGATGGGGACACTATCTCTTCACTCCTCAGCAGCTCACCTTGGGCCTGGGGTGGATATTTACTCTCCTTCCTGTTCAGGTACCAGTTTCAGCAATGTGTAATCCATGTAGCATCTGAACAGGTCTCCATGTACTACAAAAATTTTTCTAACCCAGGGGCCCATTTATACTATATTGAGAGACTGTGTGGCTGCATTTCTAGAGGATTTTAAGGTGGTATTCATTATGTTAATTTATAGAATGTATCAAAAATACATAGTATTGGTCACCATCTAGGGGAAAAAAAAAAATTAAAAAAAGAAAGTCCAAACATTTCCAATTGAAAATGTAGTTTTTACGTTTTCTTCTAAGCTATCTTTTTTCTAAAAATCACATATGAACTACTCTATTAAACACCACTTGCATATGGTCAGCACCATGAAAATAGCTATATCATACCTTTTCTTTGGCTTCAAGTTGTGCTGATGATGCAGCACTCTTCTGCACCTGCTTATGTCAAAATTCTTCTGATAGCATTTGCTATTTGCAATATACTAAGTATGAACTACAGAAGGACTTGACCAAGTAATTCTTAATAAATTGAAACTCTTCTGGTTAAAATAGTGATAGAAAGAGCAGAAGAAAGATAATCTGTTGAGCTGTGTTGAATGTGCCCTTCCTGGTAACTCCCAGTTACCTCCCCAGGCATGACGTGCTATAGTATGGAATACCTCTTCGGCCAGCTTGGATCAAGTGTCCTGTCTCTGCTTCCTCCTGGCCTCCCCTCCTCCCTGGCAGAGCTTGAGACTAGCAAAGTCATTGGTCAGAGTAAACATTACTGAGGAACAACTGAAATCATCAGTGTTATCAGCTCTGTTCCCAGGCTGAAAGCCAAACCACAGTGCCGTGCCAGCTACTAAGAAGGAGAAAAGTTGATTGCTGCTGCTAAACCCAGGACATTTACAGAGCTATAACTGTATCTTGGAAGGGTGTCTCTCGTCATGGAGTATTGGCTAGAGGTGATAATCTCAGCTATGAATGTCTCTAGTGAAACAGGAAAAACAGAGCTTGTAACTTTTATTCAAAATATAGACTGGAAAGCTATATTCAAAATATTTTCAAATGTATATTCAATAGATTTGAAACAGCTGTTGGAAGAAATTCTGGCTGCAAGAATAAGGTGTGGATGTAGGTAGACACAGTTTTTCCAAAAAATATTCCTAATATTTCTAGAAAAAAAAAGCTAAATTGTATGTTAACATCTGCTGAAATACTTTAATAATAATTATAATGATTCTAAAAACAAAAATACTGAGCCTACGGCATTACTATGAGGCTGATGAGGCACTGGCACAGGTTGCTGAGAGAAGGTGAGGGTGCCCCATCCCTGGCAGTGTTCAAGGCCAGGTTGGAACTAGAGGAGCTTTAAGGTCTCTTCCAACCCAAACCTTTCTGTGGTACTATGACATCTGCAGCTTTTCTGAAGACAGACCTGAAGCTTTAATCTTTTCTTGAAGATTTTCTAAGCAGTAAGGTAGCTTAAACAGAATTCTTTACACTAACTGGAGAAAGCTATACCTTTGGAGTGGGGGTCAGAGTTCAAGCTAGCAAAATGTGTGCACTGGGTGGAACATCCCACCTCAGTCACCCCTGAGTTCACTGGTAGATGGTGAAAGGAATACGTAAATGAAGGGAAATTACCACCAGTGAGAAGGGAGCATGCATTTCTTATTCTGTTTTAGAGAGCATGTAATCAGAAATGTTTGTAAACAAAATCACTGTGTATAAAGCTGCCATAGTTTGAATACTGATAATGTAGTAAAGGTTTAAATTACACTCCCAAGCAAGCAATTTTCACAACGGTTTATTTGACGTGTTTAGACTCTGATTTTATTTACAAATTATTTGCAAATGAGTTTTTTCCTTATTTGCTGTTTGGAATTTTTTGACAGTATTTTATGTGGAGAAAATTCACTGACTCTCATGCAGTTTTTATACTAGGAGCAACTATTTGTGTATTCATATTTGTCCTGTGATGTGCTTGCTGCACATGTGGTTACGCTTACATCTTAATGTGGTCTCTGAGCTACATGTGAATATAATTGCTTTCACTTTTCTCAGGAAAAGGCTAAAGAATATTTTTTCCTTTGTTTTCAAAAAAATCCTTGCTATCATGGTGCCTGGGTGTTTAATTTTAATGGCAATGTCTTAGCAGCTGTTATTCATGCCAAAATAATTCAAATGGGACATTTACAAATATATCAATTTTCTCATTTCCAATTGAATATTCACGTATTCAAGATTGAAAAATGCTTTTCTGACAGGAGAGAAACCTTTGGTAAGAATTAAGATTTGGTTACTAATTTTGTAAAAAATATTTTTTGTATAAAGCCATGTTTTGTGTCCTTTTTAATTAGGCTTATTGATATATTCAGGAAAACAGATGAGATCTGGGGTAAAAAAGTCTTTTCTAGGTCACAGGTTTATAGGTTGGTTTTAATGAGTACCTTGATGTCTTCCTTATGACAGAATGGCTAGTACTAGTAGTTTCTTAGAGGAGAAAAGTGCCTTCAGTCTTTTTCCTGCAGGCATACTTCACAGTGGATACTTCCTTCCCTGTAATACCACAGTGTGATTCTGAATTTGGTTATCCTAAAAAATCATTCCAAATTAAGAGTCCTATTTGAAAGGTGATTAATTTGTGATGTTTTAGAATATTATTACACAGTTATTAAGAAGGCAGTGTATATTTCTTCTATTTGATTACACTTTTCCTGAGTTTACTAAATGTTTTACCTATTACTTCGCCACATTACATGAACTGTTAATATTCATAACTAAAATTTAAAATAGAAAAGAGGTATACTTTGTAGAAAATAATTGCTCTCTGTAATTATATTTTCAAAATATGTCCAATAATTTTTATTGTCATACTTGCTTTTACAAAGTTTAAGGCATTATTATATCAGATACAGTATTGCATTTTTATGAGTCTCATTAGATTCTTCAACCAGTGAAATCTACAAGGCTGGATAACAGCATGCATGTTAGTGATGTGAAGACTCACTGTATCAAAGTTGGGTTTGGGCGGGGATCAGTTTTTGTACTCTATTTCCAGCCAGAGGAAGAAAAGTGAAGGCTCATTGTCTCCAAGCTGCAGTGTCTCTTTATCCTTTCGCATCAGCCAAAGCCATCCCAAACCCCCTCAGAAATGCACCTGTGCTTGTGCAAGTTAAGATGCATACATAGTCTGCAGAGAAGTCCAGGTCCCTTGCAGTTTGTGTAGTGGTGTGCTCTGCAGCCTGGACTGGATGCTGAGGGTTGATTTCCCTTCACAGTCTTGTTCAAGATTTAGCCTCACTGCATTGTCATCTAAAACAAGGGTTAACCTGGGCATTTTTATTGCCTCAAAGTATTTTCAATCTCTATAAATACATGTGAATTTTCATATTCATAGACTCAAAGCCATTTACCTCCTAGCCATGAAAGAGTAGGAAAGGATTTTAGCGGGTCTGCACTGTGTGTAGTTCTGAGACATAATGTATTTGGTATTACCTAAATAATGTAATTGTGTTAGAAAAGTTTTTTTCTATGGGAAACAGAGGAAAATGGGAGTATAGTCATAAACATCATAATATAGCTGCAAGTGTGTACTATCAGAAGAACAGTAAAATTGCAAGTAAGATACTGAAATGGTTTTCTTCTTCAAAAGAAGAAAAAACCTTCAAAAAAACCTTCTTCAAAAGGTTTTCTTCTTCCTATGTTTTATGATACAATATTTAATTATATAACCAAACACTACTTATTCTGATTTCAGTAGGTATGACGTGTTCCAGGGAAATCTCTTAGCACTGAGTAGAAAAGACCTGAAAGAGTCCAACCATACCCAAACTTGTTTCCTCTAATAACTTGGTTTTGCCCTAAGGCTGATACATCTATTACTTAAGAAAATTTTGAGAGACTATAAGAACCTGGAGCAGTATTTTATGAAATAAATAAATAAAATGTTGCAGCTTTTATATCATGTATAAAGTCTCATAAATAAACACGATTTCTTAAAAGGGAACAAATCTATAAAGGAAGACTCTATATGACTAATATCAGTTCAGTGATGCTCTCTAAAATGACCTTGTAAATCAGAGAAGACGAGATCAGTATTCCATTGAGGAAATCACTGGATTCACCTATAGCAGCTTTTAGTTTTGATCAGAACTGTGCTTTTGAAGATCTCCAGGTTGTCTGTAGTTTCTACAGGTTGCTGTTGAGGATGTATATGGCAGCAAAAGTCTACAACTCAAAAGAACACCTCCTTGTGGAATATTACAATTCATAATAATTATATTCTCATATGAGGGGGAAAAAAACACAACATAAGTTGTTATTTTTGAAGGAGGTTAAAAATACAGGTAATTTTGCTACAGACCTTGTAGTGGAGTTACAGTTCAGTCTTGATAACACTGCTTGTTCTCAGAGTTGCTATCCCAGAAACCTGCATAATTTTGTGTTGGCATATTAATGACTTCCAAATCTGTGTATGTGTGCATAGTTTTCTTAAACTTTCTGAGTTTCTTTCTGCGAAAGGGTTAGTTAATGTTTTCTTTAATGTAGGAAGAATGAAAGTAAATTGCTGGCAAAGATATGTTCTGCAATTGTTTAAATTAAAATGAAGCTGTATGTGCCTATATATATTACAGAACTGTGTACGAATTTGTGTAGGAAAACATGTGCATTTTCCCCATTTTCCCTTAAAGAAGGACTTTCTAGAGAAAGCTAAGTATCTTAAGGGACATTATTGAAAAAAAATTAAGTGAATGCGAACATATATATTGGATTTGGTAGATCATGGATTATACCCCAGCAGGCATGAAAGAAAGCAACCAGAAACAGAATAACTTAAATTATAAGAAAAATCAGGCTTTTGTAATAAGACTACCTGTATGCTGCTGAATTAATGGTGAAACCTTGGATTGTGTTCAGTTCTCGTGCTGCTCTTCAAGGAAACAAGTCTTTGTTCTGATTCTCTGAGGATGCTAAGGGCACAGTGGTAAAAACATCAACCATAAATTAGAAAAATCATGTCTGTAAACTTTAACAAAGAACATCTGTCTTCAATACTGACAATAGAAACCTTAGAACATTTGTAATAACAAATATACTGCAGACAGCAGGAGTCTTTATGCTCAGCTATCTCATTACTAGGTCTTGTTTTGTGGCAACAAGGTTTGTGTTGTAAGAAACACACATGCACGTTTTCCTGAATAAAACCCTGCTGGCTCTGTTCAAGCTAATTTTTGTTGACTACAGCAGTAATAGGGCTTGAAACAAAATATCTTCTCATAAATATGTGTTAGGTAATAGACAAATAAAATCAGCTGATCTGGAAGAAAAAAAAGACTGCCACTCCTCAAAAACATGTACCATAGTGATTTTTTACTTTCTGTATTTAATTTTTAAAATGTACTTTAAAATTTAATTTTTTGCTACCTCATTGGAACTAAGCTTTATGCATAAACTGTGGGAACTACTTAAGTGAAACGCATGGTCCATCTTACTGTCATATGATGTGACCCGTCCATGTATGGTGCTGAAGTTCTTCCAGTTTATCACGCACTTGAAATAATGCAACTAAGAGCAGCATTGCATGATTACTAATCATCTCTTTCTGTCCCCTGGCAAAGTTACCATACTATCTAATCTAGGTGTAGGTACCACAGGATTATTGCATATTTTCTGTTAGAGTGGAATGTTTAAAAGGCTCCCTGTCAATAAAGTCAACAAGGTTAATTATAGTCAGCATATGAAGCAGAAGCACTGAAAAATAAACCACTGTTTTTCTGTCCTCTAAGAATGGTTGGCTACTGCTATGAACAGCAAGATAACTGCAAGGCACAAGAGTTGTTATATTATGCTATTATATTACAGTCATCACAGTTAATCATTTGTCCAAACAGAGTTCTTTGGGGGATGGCAAATTTAAGACAATTTTCTGACTCATCTAGCTCTGCTGAATTGGGTTGTTGTATTCTGAATATTTTGAATCTTGAAAGATCACCATGGTTTTACTGGTGAAATTTAAATGTGGTACACAGAGAGTAAATCAAATTCCAAAACAATTCCACAAACAAAACACCACCATAAATCAGGGCAATATTTTTAATAAGGTATTTGACTGAAGTTATGCAGTTGCTGCTGCCACTGTAATGATTATCTCTCACTCATAGAATACAAAAATTTACATTTAGATTTTGCTACACCAGTCTACCCGCAGAGACGCGTCCTTACTTAACAAACCTCATAGAAAGAGAGGCAATGTTGATTTTATTTTTTTTTTTGACTCTTTGAATTCCACTGGTGTTTTTGAAGAACTGAAAGAATTATGTTATGGGGTTTTTAGTTTGTGGCTTGTTTTTTTTTTTTTTTGTTTTCGTTTGGGGTTTTTTGTTTTGTTGTTGGTTTTCTTTTTCTTTCCTTCTTGTCATTATAGTAAACTTCTTGGCTCAAGTTAAGTAAAACATTCAGTTATTATCTTTGGCAGATGGATTTTCTTGATGGTGAGCTGAATTTGAGGCCTTGTGCTCACAGTTTAGAGGTCATGTGTGAATCTGTTATGCTTTTTGGTTAACACAACAAATTAAGTGAATCTGATTAAGCATGACTTGTATGTAGTGTGATATCTGCATTTGTTAATACATCACCTAGAAATCATTAGTTATTT
Source organism: Melopsittacus undulatus (assembly GCF_012275295.1). Lineage (NCBI taxonomy): Eukaryota > Metazoa > Chordata > Aves > Psittaciformes > Psittaculidae > Melopsittacus > Melopsittacus undulatus. The sequence goes on along the minus strand of NC_047557.1, from coordinate 65,849,953 downwards.
TTGCTATTCATTTATGATATATATTTAAATAATAAATAATTTTTCCTTGAAATCTAAAGAAATAAATTTAAAATAAACAGAAATTTCTCATCATTTCTTCCACTTCTCCCATACTGAAAAAACAACAGCTGAGGTAGATGAGATTTAACTCAATTTGCAGTGACTTAATTGAAAGAAGGGTTGTATGATAGCTGGCAATCTATGCACATTTTTTGTATCTTATACAAACATCATTTCAGAGTGTCTTGAAAAGATATTAATGTCTTCATTCATTTGTCTCTCTATTGCAAAGAGAATTCTTCCAGATTCTGCTTATCTCTTGTGAGTGGAGTCCCCATTTACTAGTGGAATTGACAAAGACCATATATCAAATGATTGTTTCTACCTTTGAAGTAATTTCATTTTGTGACTTTATAAATACATATATATGTGCACACACTTCAGCTGTGTTTTGAAGAGCTTAATAAAAATCAGCATTCATAGCTCCTATGTAGTCAGATAAATTAGTTAATGCACAAACTGAGTTCTTATGTATTATGCAAAAGATTAGTTTTAACATTTGCATAATGTGCTACAAATGACCTACTGTTTCAAACAGTAGAAGCCTGGTTAAAAGTGGATTGAAAGCTGAAGTGACGTCAATAAAGTAATTACTGCTAGCTTGGCACATCTCATTCATTGTCAAAAGTTCAAGACCCCCCTATAGCGCTGAGAGAACAGCTGAACAATGGCAGCTGGCTTAAAGCAAAAATAATGCAACAGGAGTCAGCAGGAAGAGCAGAGAACGATCAGTGTGATTTCAATAGTAAGAATCCTTAGTTCATCAGCATCTGACCTGACAGAGACCAGCTCATTAAGGACGCCTGAAAGAAACAGACGGACTACAGCTCTGATGGCATGTAGCAAAGTTTATTGAACAAGCTTCTATATTTATACTTAATTTAGATCCTGTATACTCATTATAGGATCCTGGTCTAAGATTGATAATATCTTTTTGGTTACATTATAACTATGCGTGACAATTGCTACCTGAGCTTGCATTATTCTTGTTCTCTGGTCTTTCCAGATGTATTGCACCACCTGTTCTTTTATTGTTATAGAAACTGGTTTTTCTCCTTAAGGGAGGTTTAGGGAGAGGTCGAAACGCTCCCTTCCAGGAGCGTATTCACCTTCATCTTACTAACTCTTTCAGGCCAGTTCAACTCCCTTCACTGACCCAAAATCCCATTAAACTGAAAAGCAGTCTTTATGCTTTCTTAAAGAGTATTAATCTGAACCACAAATGCTGATCTGAGGTATGATATTGTGCTAATACAGAACTGACTACTCTTGTGAGCTAAATAGTGGATCAGTGTAATTTCTATGGAGAGGGGGGAGGTACTCTTTCCTTAGAAATGTGGAAATAATTACAGGGTAGTTTCTGTAAATGAAAAGCAGCAAGTTTCTTAATTTACATCATGAATTTGATCATATCTGAGGGTGGCACAGAGGGTGGTTTGGAAATGCATTGTTCCCAGTCAGCTCTTGGTTTGACTCATTACATGGTCAGAAATGTTATCATTTTCTCAAGTTTCATGTAGGAAAAACTCCCATGAAAACACTACCACAAAATTTTGGCTTACTGTGGCAAACAGCTTACAAGAGTCCATAGTACAAGCTAGGTCCATGGTTCACTATTCAGTATGGATTGTCTGAGTCAGCATTACTCATTATTCTCTAGCTGTGTGCTGTTAGACAGCCTATACTGGAGGTATTTCAGTCCCTCTGCAGTTATCAAGCCAAACAACCTCTTTAATTGGTGCTATTAAAGAACCTTCTTAACTTCCTCTTAAAAGAAAGATTAAATGAACATGTTAGAATTGTTAACTCCAGATTGACTGAAGCATGTGAACAGAACAATTAAAACAGATGTATACTATCACTGATTATATAATGGGTTTCCCTCTGTCATATGTTGGAAGAAGCACAAAAGCCTTTGTGCTGTGTGTTGGGGAGGCATACAGGTACCAAAATATTTTTACTATACTTTTAATCTAATTTTGAAGGGAATGTTTAATAAAATTTAAGAAGAAAGCAATCAATACATGAAGTATTGTCAATTTATTTTGTTCTTATTGAAGAAATAAAAGCTAGAAACAGACACTTCTTTATATATTAAGAGCAAGAAGAGCTTGCAAGCCAAGAAATTTTTGACTGAGGCCATCTTGAACCATGTTTTTCTCAGGGTAGAATAAGGTCTAATACACTTTTTCAGTATAAAATCTGAGCTCCAGAAACTGAATTTTATCATTGCCATTTATCATTCCTGCAGCCTGTTAATATGGGCATTGTAATGTCTAATGGTTACAGTGAAGCCCTAAGACCCAATGCTTGGGGAAAACGTTCACAAAACAAATGATCAGGTCTGAACTAAGAAAAAAAAGTAACCATTCTGGGGGCTTGGGGCAGGGAAGAAAGAAAGAATATTTGACCAGTAGCAATAATGGGGCATTGCAGTACACATGGGGAATGGCTGCTGTGGGATGTTCATGGTTACAATGGCCTCTGCTTCACAGGATGTTGAGTCCAGCCCTTTGCCTTCACTAGCACTCACACTGTGCTATGCACTTCTATGGCTGACACAGCTTTGTTTGGGAACTGTTGAGCTGCTTAGGATCTCTGTCTCCTCCAGAATAGGAGCTGTACCCCCACATCGTCAATCAGGTATGGTGGATGTTTTAACCTGGACACTCCATCCAATATTAGCACATCTTCCCACTCATGACTTCTGCTGTTCTTCTGATTCCTTACCTACTGCTGCTCAGATATTTGACTTCTGAATAAAATCTCCTGTGCTGTTCATGAACAAATGGGAGGATGAGAACCCTTCCTTTCCATAACATACACAGGCATAACAGATGGAGTAAATGGACCATCTGGTTTCAGTGCTACACTATTTGTGCCTTACTCCAGCCACTCCACCAGGAAGAAAAGCACCTACTGGCATGTTCAGTTAAAACCTCTTTTGGAAGAAAGAACTAAGAAATTCAAAATTAGATATTTTATTCAAAAATTACATAATTTCAACACTTTGGTGATCATGGGTTGGAGGGGGTAAGAAAATAAGCAGAGCAGGTAATTAAGGTAACTTCAGTGACTTGGTAACAGCTGCAGTAGGTTGAAGTTAGGTCATTTTTATCAATCAGGCAAAGTCTCATTTTTTCACTAGGAAGCAGTTATCTTTATGACAGCCAGTATACTGTCTTAATTAGCAATATTTCTCCTTCACCTTAAATAGCTGAAGGGTTCTCCTGGGATCTATTCTTGGGCACAATTTTGTTTAATCTTATTATTAATGGTACTAATTCTTTTTCTTCCTTGGATTATCGTCTGTATGCCAATGATTCTATTATTTAAACAAATAATTATTATACATTACTATTCCATTTAATGAATGATAATAACAAATCAGAACTTGTTCAAAGTAAATTAGTTCTAAAATACTAATAAAATTAATTGCAAAATGTTTGATTGGAAACCAGAGCTGATTAAAACTGGAACTCTTTATTATGGTCTTTGATAATGTATTACTGAAATAAAGCTACCAGCCTTAAATATCTTGTTGCTTGTTAGCAAACAGTAATTGAAACTTGGTTGCTAAGAGACATTATTTCTCATTGTTGACAATCATGATTTTCTTTGATTTCTTCTATTGTTGTTCATTACACTAGCTAAATGTTTTTGTATAACACTGTGAAAACATGCTTTGGATTCCAATTGTTCTTTGTGGTACCACTGAGTCTGTTTAATAAGCTTTCAGTCAGGATGGCAAGCTATTGGAAGAGTGGTAGTGTGGGCTTTTCTGTTGCAGATGCACGTTTTCAGAAAGCCAAAGAGACATGAACAGAATCTGTAACTGCAGTCCAAGGTTAGTAGTTCTAGTGTTCTCTTATAAACTGGAGGTGAAAAAATACGTAGCAATTCTTTTTTTGATGTCAGAATGTCTTAGCATCACCAGACACATTTTTCAGGTGGTAACACTGCCTTTTGAAGAAGCAATTTTAGTCATCTGAAAAGGGGCTTTCTTTTTAAAGTTGCAGTCCTTGATGTTGTTTATAATCTAAGTCCCACAGAAGTGCTTTCACTCCTCCCCAAATCATTAATCAAAGTCCATAAAAAATTAAACCACCTTCTGGAAGGGTGTTCTTTGGCAATCAAAAACAGTCAAAGCTTTTTGATTGCTGTTGCAATATATCATTTTTTTCTCACATAATTCTGTTTGATCAGATCATGTAGCTTGTAAATTCTGTTCCATATTATTCTGTGATCATTGCAAGTATGAAAATTAACAGCAAAAATCTCACCCACATTAGTTGAGTATTATGACCCACTAAATAGTCAGCTTTTGTTACAGGTTAAACCTTTGTTCTGTGGAAATTACTTAAAAAATTGAAAGTGGAAAAATTTAAAAGACAATTCATAACATTTCAGGTTTCACAATTTAAATATCTTAAGTTTAAATTTACAAATTACCCTTTAAATTAATAAAATGTGTATGAATATTCTGATTCTGGCAGAAAATATTAGGACAAAATGGAAGGACATGGAATAAAGACTTGCATTATGAACTGTAAGGATCAATAAGGATTTTTGGTTCTCCAGTAGATGTATTATTTTCTTTGCAGAGGGATATGTCATATCCCTTTTCTCTGTCCTGCTGAGAAACCTTTTAGCTATTAATTTCTTCAGGGTGGCTGAGTGTTGCTTACATCTCTAAGAGTAAAAGGCCACAAATGCAGGAAGTACACGCAGCCGCAACTTACATGACAGGCTTGGATTGCATGGCAATTTACAGCATAAATTTTCAGACTGGGAATGTATGCTTTGGAGAGATGCCAGTGGCAGTTCAAGTGGGAAGAAGGTAGGACCAATTTTGTTTTGACTACAGTTTTTTTTCAGATCAGGAGTTAAACCCTTGACTGCCTGTGAAATACACCGAAAAAATGAAGTTGGGGTTTGTCTGGTGCTACAGGGAGCAGCTGCTGTACACATCAGTCCTTGTGATGTAAAAAGAACAGGCATCGTAAGATAGTGGCTTCCATTAGAAAGAGAAATGGTATTTGTGTATATGCATGTGCATGGCTGTTGGTTTCACATGCAAACCTACTGTGGCAAAAATGTTCAGTCAGCTTTAGTCCTCTAAAGACTGAGTTCCTATGTTCAAAATTTTGATGTTGAGCTGTTTCACATTATTTCCCTATTTTGAGATATTTTTCATTTTAATTGATAATCTGATTCAATTGAATAATCAGGTTCTTTTCATTAATTTAGAAAGGTGTAGGTTCTACCTCTTAAAACTGCTGGGAAAGTGAGGTTTGTATTATATACTATATACTGCAATGTGTTAGTAGAAAAGGAATATTGTGAAAGGGCACTGATCTTTTAATTTTCCTCCGAAAGTGAAGTAAGCTTTGCAATGTGTTGCAACAAGGATATCTTTTGTGTGTTTCCATGTGTAGTAAACACATGCTGATGTTGATATAAACTGTTTTCCTAATGAGTGTTTTGCTTTTGTATATCATTTGTCTTAGAATTCTTTCTGTGTATTAAGTTCTGATTAATTGGCTTTCTGTTTAGGTGCTGTGATTAATTCTTGGTTTCTAGTTTCTAATTTGATTATTTAACTAATGGTTTACAGAGTGTCGTGGTTTAAACTAAATCTGCACACTCCTTTGTTTCCCCTTCCCCCCCTCCACCTTCCCACTCCCGGAGGGATGGGAAGGAGAGCCAGAGGAATACAACTCCCACGGATTGAGGTAAAAACAGTCCAACGATTAAGGTATAACACAATCACTACTGCTACCACTAACAAATCTATGTTAGAGGAAATAAACAGGGAGAGAGAATACTATACCACCCACCGACACGAGCACAGCCCAGGAGAGCTCACCCCTCCCCTCCCGGCCAGCTTACAGTTCCCTCTCCAAGCCCAGTCCGGAGTGTTAACCCCTTCCCTTCTGGCCAGCTTCCAGTCCCCTCCCCAAGCAGGATGTGCTGTGGTATGGAACACCTCCCCGACTAGCCCAGACCAGGCACCCTATCTCTCCCTCCTCCTTGGCAGAGCATGAGCTACTGCTGAACCCATGACATTATCCACCCCTTATTCCATACCATTCACGTCATGCTCAGATCCCACATTTTCAATATACCATCATATAGATATATAGATATAGATAGAAAGAAATCATTTCTTAATACATGGACCAATCCCTATAATGATATTGAGTCCATTTGGTCCATGATGTTAGGTTTGGAATAGTCTTTTGTAGCAGGAGGGTCTGTGTGCAGTGCTGGATTGTTGCCTGCTGATGTTGATCATTCCTTTACTGCAGAACTCATCTGGTTCTATCAAAGTTCATTCTCTGTTAGGATGATGGTTAGAGGGAAGTCAGGGCCAGTCACTGGTGACCTGAAGACATCTAGTTGATGGACTAAAAAAAAATATTACACAGCAAGCAACAACGTATAATTAAGTTCATTGGCTGTTTTCCCCTAAAATCAAATCCCCTTGAGGTATACATCAGACATCCCCATTTTCCTGCATTACCCACCAAGTATATCTGGGTCCTTGAGCAAAAGCAATCCCACGAGTGTGTTTGCCTTGACCTGAAACAGGAGTAACCCAGACTGTCTTCCCTAGCAAATTCTTTATGCGCACTACAGGAACCTTGTCCCCCTCTACAATATGTAAAAGTTCTGACTGGGCTGGGCCAGCCCTATTAGCAGATCCTCTGGTGTTGACCAGCCAGGTGGCCTTTGGTAAATGTGTATCCCAATGCTTGAAAGTTCCCCCACCCATTGCTCTCAGTGTAGTTTTTAACAGCCCATTGTACCGTTCAATTTTCCCAGAGGCTGGTGCATGGTAGGGGATGTGATATACCCACTCAATGCCATGTTCTTTGGCCCAAGTGCCTATAACGTTGTTCCGAAAATGAGTCCCATTGTCTGACTCAATTCTCTCTGGGGTGCCATGTCGCCACAAAATCTGGTTCTCAAGGCCCAGGATAGTGTTCCAGGCAGTGGCGTGGGGCACAGCATATGTTTCCAGCCATCCTGTGGTCGTTTCCACCATGGTAAGCACATGGCGCTTGCCTTGGCGGGTTGGGGGGAGTGTGATATAGTCAATTTGCCAGGCCTCCCCATATTTATACTTCAGCCATCGTCCTCCATACCAAAGAGGTTTTAACCGTTTAGCTTGTTTAATTGCAGCACATGTCTCACACTCATGAATAACCTGGGCGATAGTGTCCATTGTTAAGTCCACCCCTCGATCACGAGCCCATTTGTACGTTGCCTCTCTGCCCTGATGGCCTGAAGTGTCATGGGCCCACTGGGCCAAAAATAATTCGCCTTTATGTTGCCAATCTAAGTCCATCTGAGCTACTTCAATCTTAGCAGCTTTATCCACTTGTTGGTTATTGTGGTGTTCCTCAGTGGCCCAACTCTTAGGTATGTGGGCATCTACATGGCGTACCCTCACCACCAGCTTCTGCACCCAGGCAGCGATATCTTGCCATAATGCAGCAGCCCAGATGGGTTTACCTCAGTGTTGCCAGTTGCTCTGCTTCCATTGCTGCAACCACCCCCACAGGGCATTTGCCACCATCCATGAGTCAGTATAAAGGTAGAGTACTGGCCACCTTTCTCACTCAGCAATGTCCAGGGCCAGCTGGATGGCTTTCACCTCAGCAAACTGACTCGATTCACCCTCTCCTTCAGCAGTTTCAGCAACTTGTCGTTGAGGACTCCATACAGCTGCCTTCCATCTCCGATGCTTTCCCACAATACGGCAGGACCCATCAGTGAACAAGGCATACTGCTTTTCACTTTCTGACTATTCTATGGTAGTGCCTCTTCGGCACGCATCACCTACTTCTCTGGTGACATTCCAAAATCTTTGCCCTCTAGCCAGTCCATGATGACTTCCAGAATGCCTGGATGGCTGGGATTTCCTATCCGAGCTCGTTGTGTAATTAGTGCAGCCCATTTACTCCAAGTAGCATCAGTTGCATGATGTGTAGAGGAGACCCTGCCTTTGAACATCCAGCCCAGCACCGGCAAGCGGGGTGCCAAAAGGATCTGTGCTTCAGTGCCAATCACTTCCGAAGCAGCTTGAACCCCTTCATAAGCTGCCAATATCTCTTTCTCCGTTGGGGTATAGCTGGCCTCTGAGCCTTTGTATCCCCAGCTCCAAAAACCAAGGGGTCGGCCTCGAGTCTCCCCTGGAGTTTTCTGCCAGACGCTCCAGGTAGGACCTTTCTCTCCGGCTGCGGTGTACAGTACATTTTTCACATCTGGACTGGTTCGAACTGGTCCAAGGGCCACTGCCTGAACTATCTCGCGTTTAATTTGCTCGAAGGCTTGTTGTTGCTCAGGACCCCATTTGAAATCATTCTTTTTCCGGGTCACATGGTAGAGAGGGCTTACGATTGAACTCTAATTTGGAATGTGCATTCTCCAGAACCCCACAGCACCCAAGAAAGCTTGTGTTTCTTTCTTATCAGTTGGTGGAGACATTGCTGTTATCTTATTGATTACTTCTGTAGGGATATGTCTATGTCCATCTTGCCATTTTATTCCCAAAAATTGAATTTCCCGTGCAGGTCCCTTGACTTTACTCCTTTTTATGGCAAAACCGGCTTTCAGCAGGATTTGGATTATTTCCCTCCCTTTCTCAAAAACTTCTTCAGCTGTATCACCCCAAACAATAATGTCATCGATGTATTGCAAGTGTTCTGGAGCTTGCCCCTGTTCCAGTGCAGTCTGGATCAGTCCATGGCAGATGGTGGGGCTGGGTTTCCACCGCTGGGGCAGTCGGTTCCAAGTGAACTGGACACCCCTCCAAGTAAAAGCGAACTGTGGCCTGCACTCTGCTGACAAAGGAATTGAGAAAAATGCATTGGCAATATCAATCGTGGCATACCACTTGGCTGCCTTTGACTCTAATTCATACTGCAGCTCTAACATGTCTGGCACGGTAGCACTCAATGATGGTGTGACTTCATTCTGGCCACAATAGTCTACTGTTAGTCTCCACTCTCCATTAGACTGTCGCACTGGCCATATGGGGCTATTAAAAGGTGAGCGGGTCCTGCTGATCACTCCCTGCCTCTCCAGTCTATGGATCAGATTATGGATGGGAATCAGGGTGTCTCGATTGGTGCGATATTGCCGCCGGTGCACTGCTGTGGTCACAATTGGCACTTGTTGTTCTTCGACTTTCAGCAACCCCACAACAGAAGGATCCTCTGAGAGACCAGGCAAGGTGGATAGCTGCTCAATTTCCTCAGTCTCCAAAGCAGCAATACCAAAAGCCCACCGGTACCCTTTTGGATCTTTGAAGTACCCTCTCCTGAGGTAGTCTATGCCGAGGATGCATGGAGCCTCTGGCCCAGTCACAATGGGGTGCTTCTGCCATTTCTTCCCAGTCAGGCTAATTTCAGCCTCTAGTACAGTCAACTCTTGGGACCCTCCTGTCACTCCAGAAATATACATGGGTTCCACCCCTTGACAGTTCGATGGCATCAGGGTACACTGTGCACCGGTGTCATCTAGAGCCTTATACTTCTGTGGGACTGATGTGCCAGGCCATTTGATCCACACAGTCCAGTAAATACGATTGTCCCCTACCTCCACCTGGCTGGAGGCAGGGCCCCTCTAATAGTCATCGTCGTCACAATCTTGGACACCTAAGTCATGCTGAAAGGGATTATTCTTCTTTATCACAGGAGCTGGCGTAAAATCAGCTCTTCCACTCCATCTGGGAACCTGTTCACCAGAGACTGAAGCTGCAGCTCTCATGGGGCGATCAGTCTTGGCCCTTGCTCCTCTCTTCAATTCACCCACACGTTCCTCCAAGGCTGAAGTAGGTTTTCCATCCCACTTTTTCGTGTCTTCTCCGTGATCCCGCAGGTAAAACCATAGGGTGGCCTGTGGTGTGTATCTTATATATTTTCTCTCTCGAGCAATAGTACGCCTTTTGTTAATAGCTGAAACGCGTGTTGGCACACGTGAGGAGCTAGATAAATCAGACAGATCGTCCCTCAACTGTATGAGATCCTGTTTGAGATCCTGAGACAGTTTTTCCACAGCTGAGATGATGGAAGGGGTAAGATTGTCTTTGAATTCTCGGAGTTTATGAACCATTTCATTCACTGTTAGTGGTGCTATGTCATTCCAGGTTACCGTTGCCAATGGATGGGCATATGACGATGGTGCGTTTCGTGTAAGCTTTCGCCACATGGGTCGTATGCATTCAACTTCATCTGGGTCTATGGGTACATTCCCATTATTCGGCTTGGTGTGGTAGATCATCTCTATGATAGCTGATTCCCACAGGGACTGGATACCTTTGTCTATAGTAGTCCACTTGGCCGAATGACTCATAACATCATCCTTGTATGGGAACCTCTCTTTCACAGCTGCCAAAAGCCACCTCCAAAGACTGAGGGACCTTTTCTCTCTTGCAATTGCTTTGTCAATTCCCCCTTCTCTAGCAAGTGATCCCAGCTGCTTGGCTTCTGTACCTGCTAGTTCGTGACCATTGGCCCCATTATCCCAACATCGGAGCAACCAGGTGATGATGTGCTCCCCTGGTTGACGGGTGAAATCTTTTCTCATATTCCGCAGCTAAGTTGAGGTCCGAGATCGAGAAATCGCCTCTTCTTCTTCGTCGTGTGATGATGACCCCTGATCAGATACTAGACCAGGTAGTGGATGCATAGTTTCTTCATCCTGCCTCTTCCTTCTTGCCTCCTTTCTGGTTTTTCTCTTGTGTACAGGAGCAATGGATATTGGTACGAATTGGCCCTCTAGTTCAGATGCAGTGATTATCACTGTAGTTTGAGTAGCAACTGTACTTGTTGCTGGGATAGCTGCACTGTCTGTCGCAGTCGAGGGTTGAATAGCCGCTGTACTCGTTACTGGGGTAGCTGCACTGTCTGTCACAGCTGAAGTTTGGGTAGCAACTGTACTTGCCGCTGGGGATGGTGTAGCTGCTGTACTTGGAGTTGGAACAGCTGCGCTGACTTCTGTGTTGCTCTCAGATCCAGGGACATTTTTTTCCTTTTGAAGGTGTTGGATAATGTCGAACAAGGCCCTATAGGCATAGGCCAAGCCCCAGCATGTTGCCGTAATTTGTCCATCTCTGGTATGGCCAGGACGACAACACACCTCATTTAGGTGTTTTACTAATTCTTCTGGATCCTTCACTTGTTCGGAAGTAAAATTCCAAAGTACTGGAGGGGCCCACTGACCTAGATGCTTGCCCATACTATCCCACACACCCTGCCACTCATGACTGTCCAGCCTCTGGGAAGATCTCCTGGTCCTCCTATGTCATCGTTTAACCCCAATACTGGACCAGACCTGATTCCGCTTAACTCTTGAAATCAGATGAAATAACTGTGGGCAAAACACACTCTGTATGCGTGCTACTATGGTGATCCCCATCACAATCAGCATACAAGTCTCAACAGTATTAAAAGGCCATTCAAAAACTTCAAAACCCTCAAATGATGTTGTAGACCATCTGGAGAGAACACTGGGAGGATAGAAGAATGTCTCCTTCACAGGTTGACCACCCGAGAAGGAGAAAAAAGATGTGAAATTGCTAAGCACTTCTATTATATACCTCCCAAAATATAAAGTTGGTGACCATACCAGCAACATAAACCAGATCAGTTTCATGATCAATGCTTCTATTGTATTACAAGTGGTTAACATAAAGTAGAATGAGACCAGAACCTTAGCCCAAACCCCATACTTGATAAACACTAACACAGCTAACATATATGAAAAGTAATTGGTAAAATCCTGAAACCGTGAGATCAAGAGAAAAAACTGTGAGAGCCAATAAAACAGCATTGTGACAAATGACTATAAATCCTGTCAGATTTGTTGTTATTTCGTGGGTTTGTGCCCCACGTTGGGCACCAAAAACTGTCGTGGTTTAAACTAAATCTGCACACTCCTTTGTTTCCCCTTCCCCCCCTCCACCTTCCCACTCCCGGAGGGATGGGAAGGAGAACCGGAGGAATACAATTCCCAGGGATTGAGGTAAAACCAATCCAGCAATTAAGGTATAACACAAATCACTACTGCTACCACTAACAAATCAATATCAGAGGAAATAAACAGGGAGAGAGAATACTATACCACCCACCGACACGAGCACAGCCCAGAAGAGAGAGCTCCCTCCTCCCCTCCCGGCCAGCTTACAGTTCCCTCTCCGAGCCCAGTCCGGAGTGTTAACCCCTTCCCTTCTGGCCAGCTTCCAGTCCCCTCCCCAAGCAGGATGTGCTGTGGTATGGAATACCGCCCCGACTAGCCCAGACCAGGCGCCCTATCTCTCCCTCCTCCCTGGCAGAGCATGAGCTACTGCTGAACCCATGACACAGAGTTCCATCTTGAGTGAATGATGACAGTTGTATAAATGTGATGGAGCTACCACTGGTTTTGAGTAAGGACTGAATGCCAGTCAAGTTCCTAATGAAATATTTTAATAAGGCGTGTACACATTAATAGAAACCTATAGCTGAGAAGCACAGAAATCAGACTTCATCCAGCAGTCAAGGCAAAATTTTAATGGATTCAGATATTTTTCATGTGATCTAAATGAGTTTACTACATATTTAGAGGGAGTTTCTTTAATGAAATCAGTCAGACTAGATCTCTCTTAAGAATCTCCAAGTTTTCAGCTTTATTCTATATGCACCATATGACTTTGCACCATGCAGGAACCAAGCTATAAATTCTGCAATCTGTTATCTAGGTGAATTACAAAGTGTGTGGTTACCTAGCCTTTTGGGACTTTATTAGTTGAAGGAGAACAAATGTATAGATAAAATCTAGTCACCTAGTAACAATGAGAAAGGACTGCCTGTGTACAGAAAGTAGATTAGGCTGGGGTCAGTAACTTTATGACAGCTATTGCAGCATTTTTTATTTAAAAGGAAAAATGCCAGAAGTTTAGTACTTTGGAAAATAGAACCATGTAAAGCCTATGTTATATGGTGAACACAATAGGTTAAGAACAGTGACAGCAGAGAGATTTAAGTTTCTTTTATGTTCACTCTCCCCATAACAGTTCCTCTATTACATCATCCTCATAAACATTGCTGAAGTCGGGCAGTAGGACACTCACTCTGGAGAGATGTTTATCACTGTGGTGCACATGGACTGCCTTCAGGGATTCAGTTGCATACAGGGCACTGTACTGAAATAAGACAGCTTGGACAAAAAGAAAGACAGTCTTGAGATGACTTCAACAAAACCATCGTTTCCTACACAGATGAGCTTCACCCAGCTAGTATCACTGAGTCAAAAGAACACAAACATTGGAATGCTACATCTATAATATGATTGTAAAACAAGATGCTGAACAGACATGATATAATAGGAGAGGTCAGTGTAGAGGATAGAGAGGATAGAGCACTTTATATCAGGCTGTGCCACATGTTTTGTGGAAGCTCTTATCTACATCAAGATCTGACCTACCTAACATCTCATTTGTGTGTGTCCAGGTGCTTTTTCTCCACATATAATATTTACAGGTGGATGTACGGGTGCAGCTCTCGAAGCAGGTATCTTCTTTGATTGTGTTCATGGTCACATTTTGCTGTCTCCGAGACCAGTATTGATACCCACATTCTCAGTTTACTTCAGAAAGGATCCCCTTAAAATCAGTGATAATTTTAGTGCAATACAAGGAAAAGGGATCTGATGTTGTATCATTTGAGAAGTGTGTGTTGCAATTCACTTGCTTATGAAAAAGGGCCAAGGACACTCAAAGCTGCTACTGGTCCCTGACACAAGTAAGAGAGGGTTTTCAGTCTTCTACTTGAAGTAAAAGGGAGGTTTTTAAAATGTGGACCCTCATCTGCTTACAGTGTTGTGCATGATAGTATCTGTGGGTACTAGATCATATCTACTGCACTTTCTAATTACCCCTTACACATCCATCCATTCCTGTAATTTCATTACACTCTTCTGGGCAGTGATGGTAGGGCATGTCTGAGCTCTCTTACCCTGCTGTGGCTATGTGCAATCTCCTGTTGGTTCTGATTTGAAGAGAGAGTTAACTTTACAGAAAGCTTTGTTAAAAAGAAAAATCTTACACCTCTTAAAACAAAACCAAACCAAACTCACAGCTGTCAGATTCTTAAATTTGGGACTGGTGTAAGGCATGCCTGAGAGTAGTTTGGCAATCTCACAATATTTACATGCATTTTATTCTGTGTATGTACAGAACACAAGTTATTCTGTGTCAGGAAAGATGTCTGAGTGTTATGAAAAATGAGACAATGTTCTGCTGTGGATGCTTGCATCCCTGTGTTCTGAGTATGAAGTAAATTTGGCACGTTACCGGCCCAGATGGGTAATGATTTATTCCTACATTAGAATAATGAAAGCATCTATAAACATCAGAAGGCAAAAAAAAATTGTAGTGTTGTCAAGTCTTGTGATGTAATTATGAGTTTCATGCTATTATGGTTTTTTTTTGTTTTATAACTTTTATTCAGGAAAACTTTTTAAACCTTATTACTATACAAAGATACTTGAAAACAGATGCAGAAATAGGCATGAGGTTTATGTTCAAGTTTATCTTTCAAGCTGCATACAACGTAACATCATCTAAGTATATGGTTAATTTAGGATTAACAGTTTGTTCAAAGGATAAACTGCTTCTTTGGATTTTCTTTTTATGATGGATGTTTGTATTGCATAAAAGATGAGCCTGAGGCAGGTAAAAGCAAGTCACTGAATGATTTTTCTACTGCTTCCTTTCACACATTTTTGTTTGTCTCTGTTTCTCTCACCTTTCTGTACCTGGCATAGTTCCATACTCAGTGTTTACTTCAGATCATTCAGTTGGGCTCTAGTCAGTCCTGGAAATCCTTCTGCATACGTTTAAAGTTGAGGCATATGCACACATATTTAGTTACTACTAAATGTGTGTGAGATACTACTTGGTGTGGAGATATTACTTGGTGTGGAGATACTACCTGGTGTGAGTAAAGAGTACAGGAGCTGTATATTACCTACCAGTTATGAAACAATATGACTTATGTGTAGGTTGTAAATTAGTGAGAGTGTGGAAGTTAGAACCTCTCAATCCCTCAAAGACAAATTGTGAGGGGTTCAGAAACTGTGGGATATACAATGTTCTGTTTATAATGCTTTGTATTTCCACAGTTTCTACTTTCACATAAATCTTTTTTTTTTTTTTTGGATACTTCTTATATTATGGATTTCAGTTTTTTTTAGTGTGGCTGTAACTTTTCATTTGTATCACATAATTTTCCAGGGGAATATAATTGATCTGTTTCCCTTTGCAATGCTCTTTATTTTATATTCACTTCAGCTGCCTGCCTTTCTTCTTCCACCCCAATAAATTCTTTCTTCCAGAACTACTTTCTCAGAAGCTTGCTGATTTATTGTTTCTGTTTTAAGGAAATGCCTCCTAACATTTGCATAATAATTACGCAAACATAATTGGTGGTCGCATTACTACATTCAGTCTAAAAAGTTGCTGTCTAACTGGCACAACATTCCTTTTACTGATATATATGAGCTAAATCTGAAATTCAGAGTAAAGAAGTCACTACGTTTTTGTTTAAGAAAAATGTACTAAAATACCCCATACAGTAGCTTGTCAATGGAGATTGTGACTTTTTAGTAGCCAGGGCTTTTACGCGTAGTGAATAAATGCCTCGGGGTAAGAGGTCAAGGACAAAGACCTCCCTCAGCTGTCAATATTCAGGCAATTGATCTTCTCCTTTTATTTGATCTCATCAGCCACTTGCCTTCTTTTCCTCCCTCTTCTCTCCTGCTTCTTTTCCCTTCCCCCCAGTCTACTTAGGGAAATGTGCCTGCTGCCAGCAGAGCTTAATGTAAGTGTAATATTACATGAATCAAAGGCCCTTTAGGCCATGATATAGACTGGCAATTTGTTACTGAAGAACAGAAGCTTTTTTGAAATTTCCTTTAGTTCAGGCAGATCACTATGAATTAACTAGGCAAAAGGGCAGCAGGTGCTCTCATTAAATTTACAGTCACTGGCAGCAGACAGGGAAGTATTTAAAAAAAGAATATGCAGCTGTGCTGACACATGTAATCACAACCATCCACAGACATACAAGATGTATGGATGTAGCTATAGATTTTCCAGCCACTGTGCTCAATCCATGCTATCACGCAAGGACCAGTGCTTACAATTAGGTCCCTAAAATGGCAAATTGCTTGCACTAGACCTCCAAATGTTGTGTGAGAAACAAACGAGCTACTTGCAGGACTGGTCTCAGTTGAATCTCTCAGCTGAAGTGACCTTGAACTTCAGAGAAGTTCATAGCCTGATTGCAGCTTTGTGGTTTTGGCATTCTTCCAGTTACCATTTTGTGAGTCTGAAATAACAGCTTCAACAGATCTCCCCCTGATCTGTGTTCTTGACTCAGTTTCTTCAGCCATCAGATAGTGTTTTGTATATAGCTGGTATTTGAAACTAATGAAATGACATTTTCTGCAGAACCAAGCCTGTATTTTCCTTAAAGGAAAGGAAAATCCATACAAAGCTGCTTCCATCTCAACAATGATATCTTCGCAGTTTACATTTGTAATTCCTTATTAGAAAAAATAGTACAGAAATGCTTATTTTGTACTCTGAACATTGCTTGGAGAAATGTTTAACAAGTAAACTCTTGGTATTGATCCAAAGCTCTTTTAAGTCAAGACTTCCCCTGGCTTCATTGAGGTTTCATCTGGACTTTAAAACCTAGTTTTAACTTTAGATGTCTGTGCTTTGTTTTCATTAATTTTCATGGAAGTTGCACACACGTCTAAAGTCACTACCTTGGCCAGAGTGTTACTGCTTATTGTCTAAGTTCAAAACAATCCAACAAGAGTAAATATACTGAAAAGTCAGTGCTCTGTATTCAAAACATACTTTGTCTACTGCTGTGCCGCATATGGGTTTTGCATACTGCATGCTATTGCAAAATTGTGCTTATAGTTTTCACAAGGTTTTTTTTTTTTAATATTTTAAGTTTAAAAAATCAGAAAAGTGTTAGTTTGGTTGATTAAAGAAAATCTAAGTTACACAATTTACCATGTGTAACTACAAAGAAATATACTTTTTTCCATTTACAGACATTTTGAGTTTTGAGTTAACATTCTAGCAGGGTTTTTTTGTTTTGAAGAGCATAAATCAAACAATTAAATATGGGTTCAAGTTTTTAATTCTTTTTAATCCTAAAGAAAAGAAAAGTTTCATATTGCATTCTTCAGTATGTCTGAACCTTAATGCAAATTAAAGGAAACATATTTCAGAGGAATGAATCACCACACTGGTCATTCCTCTGTAGCTATCACAGACCAGTCTGCAGTGCTGGTAGAACAAGGCCAAAGCTTTTTTTTTTGTTGTTGTTGATGAACCCTGCTACTGCAGACTTGACTGTTCCCAGTCATCTGTCACAGAAATACTGAGGTATATATGAAAAAAAAAGATAGATAAAAAAGTTAATGTAATGAAAGAAAAAACATGTTTATAATGAAGTTTCTCAGTTAAAATGAAAGCAATGTGTAGAACTAATTTTGTGCAATGTAGCTTGGTTTTCAAGGAGCTGTAGTGGGATCAAATTTGCACCAGCAACTTTAGGCAGAATTCAGCAGTTTTAACTCGAGTTACTTAAGTAAATTTTCAGAGCTTATTATATGTATTTCTACAGATGATATGGGCCTTTGTTCGTCTAGCTCTAATGAGTTTTTCTGTTATATCTACAAGACGAGGTTTCATTTTTTTCTCATCATCCTAAATTGACCTGGTTGTGATACATGGATACATTTCCAAGACAGTGAAACATAAGTTATGTGTGCACGAAGTTCAAGTTGGAAGCCCATTACATGAGTAATAAGTTTATTCATGGGCCCCTGAAAATAAATTATTCTAATTAATTGACCATATTTTTAATTAATATTATTGCCAATAAATTTGCTAGACCACTAGCAAACATAACAGAGCCAGAATATTGTTGGTTAAAAAAAATAACAAGTTTTAACTGCTGGTTGAAAAGTTATTGTATGACCAAATAAGATGTTTATATCAGGTGCCTTTTCGTGGCTTTCTGATCAGACATGTTCATAGAATCATAGAATAGTTAGGGTTGGAAAGGACATTAAGATCATCTAGTTCCAACCCCCCTGCCATGGGCAGGGACAACTCACACTAAACCATGCCACCCAAGACTCTGTCCAACCTGGCCTTGAACACTGCCAGGAATGGAGCATTCATAACTTCCCTGGGCAACCCATTCCAGTGCTTCACCAACTTCACAGTAAAGAACTTCCTCCTTGCATCGAGTCTAAACTTCCCCTGTTTAAGCTTGAACCTGTTACCCCTTGTCCTGTCACTACAGTCCCTAATGAAGTGTTCCTCCCCAGCATCCTTATAGGCCTCCTTCAGATACTGGAAGATTGCTATGAGGTCTCCATGCAGCCTTCTCTTCTCCATGCTGAACATCCTTAACTTTCTCAGCCTGTCTTCATATGGGAGGTGCTCCAGTCCCCTGATCATCCTCGTGGCCCTCCTCTGGACTTGTTCTAACAGTTCCATGTCCTTTTTATGTTGAGGACACCAGAACTGTACACAATACTCCAAGTGACGTCTCACAAGAGCAGAGTAGAAGGGCAGGATGGCCACACGCAAAAGTTTGTGGTCAAAGGCTCAATGTCCAGCTGGAAAAGAGTAATGAGTGACATCCCTCAGGGATCAGTGTTGGGACCGGTCTTGTGCAACATCTTTGTCACTGATATGTACAGTGGGATTGAGTGCACCCTCAGCAACTTAGCCAATGACACCAACCTGTGTGGTTTGGTTGATATGCTGGATGGAAAAAATGCTATCCAGGGGGACCTTGACACACTTGAGAGGTGGGCTGATGCCAGCCTTATGAAGTTTAATCATGACAAGGGGCAAGTTCCTACACCTGGGTTGGGACAATCCCAGGCATAGCTACAGGTTGGGTAGAAAAGAGATTCAGAGCAGCCCTGCAGAGGAGGACTTGAAGATTGATGATAAAGTGAACATGAGCTGGCTTCAGTGTGCGCTCACAATCCAGAAAGCCAACTGTATCCTGAGCTGCACCAAAAGGAGCGTGACCACCAGGTGGAATGCTGAATCTTTTATCTCAGCCTCTGTAATCTGCCACAATGGGATTCCCTAGCAATTGTGCTGACATTGTCTTTGCAATGTCAATCACACTTCTATCTTAGGTGAAACCAATCAGAATGATTGAGCCATAAAGGACTTACCCAGCCACTTCCACATTTTTTAGGGATAGCTTGTCATGGGCTGTTTTTAACGAAGAGAAAAGTGTTGCTTGCTAGGAGCGGGTCTTATTAGTATCTTTGAATTTAACATAAATGAAATCCAAAAATCAACTCTTTTCATCTATAAACACAGTTACATAAAATTGTCTCACATGACCTGAAAATGGTAGTTTAAAGCAGGAATTAGCAAATCCTATACAGTGGCACTAGATGCCTGAATCAAACATATCAATACTTAAACTTTTTACGAATCTGTTTGATTTCTGCATTTTAGGCATGCTTTATAACTCCATCATTATATGATATCACTAGATCAAAAATCTGATGAAAAAATATGCTGAAATAGTTACTAGTTTTTCTTTTTTTTTAATTTCTCATAATTAAACCCTTTTATAAAATTTAAGATGTATTCTGTAAAGTGACCAGAAGTCAGAGCATATTACCAGCAGTGAGCTTATTTCCGTAACAATGAATTCATTATCTAGCTGACAGTTGAAAGGGATCAAGGCCATGTTCATGCCAAAAAACAAAGAGGTCATACAGTGAGGAGCATTTTGCTGGGAAGCTGCAGGAAACAATTGTTTGGTGTTTTTTATTGTGGGTTTGTTTGTTTTTTTTAAGGGAAAGAATTTTTTTTTTTTACTATTTTTGGTTGAGTTCATTTTCTTGTATCTAGCTACTGCAAGGTAACAAAACAAAAGGAAAAGGGATTTAAAAAACCTTGCACAGTCTTAATTAGGATTGAAATAGTAACAGTTCTTGAAAACATGTGTTCAGTCCTAGAATATCTTTTAACGGTTTTATTAATTAATAGCAGTCTGTGATGATGAAAATATTTCACCCTGTTAATAACTCTTAAATGTTTATTTTAAGCAAATTAATTGGAGTTTAATTGTATCCTTGATGAGTCACCTGCAGTATTTGAAACCTAGACCACTCATCTCTCCAAATTTATACATCAAAACCAAATTTAAATATCAAAATCTGGCACTTTTTCCCCCCCACTACTGTTAGCTGAAGCTCTACAGCAGAAAAAACTTACAGTACATTGCCAGCTACCTCCACTTAAAGAGAGGAGAAATTTCAGTTTGCTGATACTAACACTCCTCTTTATAATAGCAACAAAAGAATATGCCATTGTACATTAATCTTAACTGATTACTGTCAAATACAAGTATCTGCTTTCAATAATATGTTGTTATATTCCTGCTTAAACAACAACGCTTAACTTTGCAAGCTTTATGTAAGATATATGGTATTTAATGCACCTTTACTGCAGAAGATCTCATAATCTTGGCAGATTGATATCCAAAGGAGCATTTGGTTTACTATCAGTTCAGTTAGTTTATTGACAGACATTACTGTGACATTTGCTTTATGTGATAACATTTCTTAGACGCTTAATGCAGAAGTGACCAAAGTATTATTTGTCATAAACACAAATTCTTTCCAGAGGGAAATATCCTTTCCATTATATTTATCATACGGATGGTCTAATTAAAAGTATGTTTTGCTATATTCTTTTTCTTTATCTCCCTTGCAAATGTATGTCGTGCTTTCATGTCTCACTTTTAGGGTTTTGCTGAGGAGAACAAAACAGAATAGACACACCAATAAAGAGGTGCAATATAACTCAACCGAGTATGACCCACCTGTTCTTCTCACATCAACCCATACCTACAAGAAGTATACTGACAAAGAGCACCTTTATGCTCCTCTGATCAATGGTTTCCTAATGCCATGCTGCCTAATTGGCCTCTGATGAGGTTCTGCTCCACTAACCAGAAGTCATGGGTTTTAATTTTAACCATTTTTATTTTAACCATTGTTACATTTCATACACCAACTCTGTCTACCCTTTTTCTTATGCTGTACGGTATCCAACTTTTCTCCACAAATTGGTCATTCACAACAGGTGTATAAATGTATTTATGTCAGTGGTGAATATTTAACAATCTCCCTAGACAACCTGTTCTGGTACTTTACCTTCCTTATCACTGGAAGATTTTTTTCTAATCTAATTTTGTGCTCCCTTATGCAATTTACATCCACTGTCTCTTGTCTTAAGTGCCATAGATGTGGATAACACTGTATTCTCCTTTCCCTTTTTCTACTTTTTTTTTTCATGTGTTTGAACACTGCTACCATGTTCCCCTATGAGTTTTATCTTTCAGCTAAGCAATACCAGTTCTTTTAATCTTTCCCCACAGGTCACATTTTCTAGATATGACAATTCTCAATTGCTCTCCTCTGAACTTTTTGACATTTTTCCTTTAAAACTTTCTGTAGATTTGCTTGTTTTCACAGCTCACCTCTCTCCACTCTCCCAACATAAATAAGGGGAGGCTGAAGGAACTGAGTTTGTTTGGCCAAGGAAAGACTGGAACTAGTATCTGTCTTCAGCTAATTAGCTGTCATTAGCTAACACTGTATAGAGAAGAGAGAGACAAATTTTTTGAGGTCGTCAGTGAACACAGGTAGCTACAATTGAAATTTTAACTGGATAGCAGGAGTCAGAGTGTTCAAGCACTGATATAGGGGCTCTGTGATGCTGTGAAACCTCCATCCTTGGAGATTTTCAAAACTCATCTGGTCAGAATGATAAGCAATCTGACCTAGCTTGAAAGCTACTGTTGTATTGGGTATTCAACTAGATGACCTTGAGAGGTCCTTTCTAGCCTAAATTGTTCTGTGAATCTGTTGCTTAAAACAGATCACGTTACACTATGTATCAATAATGGTGTAGAGGTAGAAGGTGAGAAATTAATTCTATAGTTATAAATTATAGTTCTGTCATGTATCCCCAAATTATGCTTGGCTGTTTTGCAACTTTATTGACTGAAGTTCACCTTATGATTTCACTATAGCATCCAGACTACCTAGTATGACTGCTGCCCAGGAGAGTTTTTATTTTCTCTATATTCAACTGACTCTTCCTACTTAACCCTTCTAAAGCTTCATTGCTTTTTTGCATTCGACTTCCTCTTTTTTTGCATTCACTTTTTGAGGATCCTTTTGAATTTCAATCCTGTCTTATGAATGCATGTAGACCCTACTAGCTTGCTGAGTATATGTTAAATTTAGTAAACATATTTTCTCATTTAAATCCTTCTTAAAAATGTCAATATTACAGGACTGGAATATATACCTTCAGCTTTGATAAATTCCTCCTTTAAGACAGAGCTACAACTACTGTCTGAACACAGCTTTCTACTAATTTTTGCACCTACTTTAAGCAATTTATTCTCTACATGTTTTGTTAACTTGCTTATGAGCATGTTATATGAGACAGAGTCAAAGGCCTTACTTAAAGAAAAGGATCACAGTTTCTGCTCCTGATGTATCCATAAAGTATGTTACTCTGTCACAAGACAAAATGAAAATTAGACTGGTTTTATGTAATTTGCTCCCAACAAATCCTTGACAACTATTATTAATTTATATTTCCTTTCCTTCCTTTCCCTTTTTAACCTTTCCATCACCTCCCTTCCTTTCCCCTCCCCTCTCCTCGACTCTCCTCACCTCTCCTTGCCTTTTTTTGAAATCCTGCGTTTTGTTCATCTGAACATGTCTATTGCCGAGTTCCCTTTAATCATTATATTCTGCTTTAATCATTATCACAGATTGCTAGAAGGTCTGTGTTCCACCAATGCTTGGACTTGCTTGTTTCTTGAGATGCATGTCAACATTTTCTAAATCTTTCCTTCTAATCACATCACTCTTCCTAACAAATATCTATTGTGTCAGTCAAATCATTGGTTTAATTTTTAATTAATATTTATGTCTCTTCCAGATTGTTTCCAAATCTTCTTGTGCCTGTGCACAAAATCATAAACATATAATAGTGAACCAGTTCATTGAAATTATTTCCTTTCTGTGTTGCTATGAATAATTTTATCCTTGTTACTTTAAGGGACTTCACCCAGATTGTTGCACTTTTTTGTTCCCAGTTGATTCAGCTGAAGAGTTTCTTCTTGTAAAGCCAGTGCATGTCATGCAAAGATGAGAAAACCCTTTTCCTGACATAGAAACCACCCTCCACCTATAGTTTATAGAATGTCTTCCCAAAGTCAAGGAAACTAATGTCTTCTTGGTGACCCATCTGCACAGTCCTACTTTCATTTGTGGGATGAATCTGTCCTGGTCTGATCCTTTGACCCTTGATGGAAGGATTAATGAAAATACCATCTGAGCCTCAGACTCTTTCACCATTGCTCTGAGCCTCATTGTCACTTTTGATCTGTTTTGAGGCATTCTTGCCTATCTTCTTAGCATTCAGGTTTTTTGTTATATTGCATTCACTTCAGTCACATATGTTATTGAATAAAGATTTTGGAGGGTCTCTCTAGGAATTTGTCATTAGTTTTTGTGCAAACAATTGTCTGTCCTTGGGCATGCTGCAAAATCTTTTTTACATGCAAACACTATTGTAAGGCATTCCTTTTTCAGTCTGGATGATTTCATGCTTTGTTGATGCAAGAGTCCTTCATTAAAGAGCTATGACTGTCTGTTTTCTCGCAGTAGTTCCTCACTGCCAGTACATGGTATCTGACTTGTTCACGTAAAATATGAAGATGTAACTGTAAATACTGCTGTGATAATTTGATTTGCTTTTATAGAGATGAGTATCAGGAATGAAGTCAAAACATAGAAGTCATAAAGTGTCCCAAAGATAATATAGTATTTTTAACATTTAAAAAAAAAAAAACAAAAAACTATTTCACATCTGTTTCTTAGCTTTATGATACTAAAGGATCCAGAAGCAAAAGAAAGTCTGAATTACTATTGTTGAGACCTTTCATGTTCATATGTCAAAAGAAATTAACTAGAGACTGGTTATAAAAGGTGTAATATAGCGGTTTGATTTTTTAGGGTATTCTGTGGGAAGAAACATTTTAGTCACGTGTTATGATCCTCCATGTTTGTTGGAATAGAAATCAATTTTACTAGGTTAAAAAGACATGAAACTAGAAGGAAATAATACTAAAAAAGAGTGGCTGTATACTCTTAATACCTTATGTATTCTCAGAAAAAATTAATCCTGTTGTTTCTGAAGCACGGTGGAAAGGTCTGCAGGACAGGGACAAGGGGGTGTAGTCACTCTGACTGGACTGGGAAGAAAGGAAAGCCAGCAGACATCTGCCAGAAATACCACTGCTTGTTTTATAACAGGAAATATTTAACAGATATGGAGCAAAGTCATGACAGAGCACTGGAGAACATACAGCACAAGTTATGCTACAAGCCACCAGACTGCACTGAAGGACAAGATGTCAGTATTTCAGTTGTTTATCTAAATATGTAAGAAAAAAATCAACCTTCATTACTGGGGTGAAAAATTCAATTTGACTGACAAATAGGGTCTCATGCTGCCAGAACAGAAATATGAAGTTGCTGAGGTGAGTAGCTTGGGAGAGGACGCCTGCAACACCGGAGTGGAGCGGGGGGAGGTCAGCGTCCAGGAGCCTCACCTCAGAGCAACAAGAGCCACCAAGGAGGGAGCCTCAAGTCCTCGACAGGACTTGCCCAGGAGCCAGCAGCTTAGCTACGGTGAGGAGGTGACTCACCGGGGGCAGAGCCAGGAGGAGTGGCACCAACTGTGAGTGGTTAAAAACCTGCCCAGGGAGAGTGGTGACCAGGAGCTGGCAAACAGAGCGAGTCGAGGTAGTTTGTGCAGCAGTTCGCTTGGGCAGGCGAGCGGGATGGTGAGCACTCGCCGTACGACCAGGGCCCGATCTGGGAGCTCTGCTCTGGCTGCCCCGGTGGTGGCCAGCGTAGGCACCCAGACAGAGCCGGTAAGTGGGTAGGCTGCGGTGCAGAGTTCTGAGTGTGGAGAGTGCCTGCACTGGTCTTGCGAGGGAAAGGTGCAGAATGGGCAGGGCTGCGCTCGCTGCTCCTTGATGGAGGCCCTCCTCCAGCAGGTGGCTGAGCTACGGGATGCTGTCAGTAAGCTGCAAGATGTCAGGGAAGCTGAGAGGAAGCAGGACTGCTTGCTCCAGGACCAAACAGCACAGGGGCCTCAAGATTCCCCTCTAACTCATGGAGGAAAGAAGGGGGCTGTTGATCAGGGAAGCTGGGAATTAGTAACAAAAAAAAACCAACAAAAGGAGGAAGAGAGCAATTAAAAGCAAGGGGCTTCCTCCTAAATCTGCTGTACCCACCCAGAACCACTTTGCTGTCCTGCAGGGGGCTGATGAGGAAATGCACTTGCACCAGAAACAGCCGGCTGGTGCACTGGTACAGATCTCTACTGGTGCTGCCAGGAAAAACCTGTGGGTTGTAGTAGTAGGGGACTCTGCCTTGAAAGGGACAGAAGCGCTCATCTGTCGGCCTGACCCGGTCGCAAGGGAGGTGTGTTGCCTACCTGGGGCACGGATCAGGGATGTTGCGGAGAGGCTGCCAGCTCTAGTAAGTCCCATGGACTATTACCCGCTTCTGGTGATACATGTGGATGCTAGGGATATAGATTGTAGTAGCCTGAGGAGTATAAAAAATTACTACAGAGCTCTGGGAGAGGTGGTTAGAGGCTCTGGAGCTGAGATAGTCTTTTCGACAATTGTCCAAGACACAGGGGAGGACCTTCCAAAGGCAAGGAGGATTGGACAGGTTAATAAATAGTTAAAAGGGTGGTGTCATAGTCAAGAGTCTGGGTGTCTTGGACATGGGGCCCACATTTGTAGGCCAGGCCTACTGGGAGCTGGTGGAACTGCTCTAATAAAGAAAGGGAAGAGTGGCTTTGCTGGGAGGCTTGCCAGGCTTGTCAAGGATGCTTTAAACTAGTTGTGTTGGGGGAGGGGAGCATCATTCCATCCCAACACACCCAGTTAGTTGCTAGCACCTATAATAAATACTCTGAGAAATGTAGTGACATTCTAAGCGCTCCAGCCAATGAGCTGGCTTCATTTGGAGCTTGGCTCAGATGTCTCTACACAAACACCCATAGCATGGGGAACAAACAAGAGGAATTAGAGATGTGGGCACATCTATGGGTCTATGATATTATAGGTATCACCGAAACATGGTGGGATGGCTCCCTTGACTGGAGTGTTGGAATGGAATGTTATAGGCTTTTTAGAAAAGACAGGCCCAGTAGGAGGGGAAGGGGAGTTGCCCTTTATGTTAGGGATAGGCTGGAGAGTATGGAACTCTGTCTGGGGACAGGTGATCAGTTAACAGAAAGTTTGCAGGTCAGGGTTAAGGGGAAAACAGTGATGGGAGACATTACTGTGGGGATCTGTTACAGACCGCCTGATCAAGAGGAACCTGTGGATGAAGAACTCTACAGACAAATAGGAAAAGCCTCACACTCACAGACGCTTGTTCGCGTGGGGGACTTCAACCACCCTGACATCTGTTGGAGCGATGGTGCGGCCCAGCACAAGCAATCCAGGAGGTTTCTCGATTGTGTGAAAGACAACTTCCTTCTGCAAGCAATAAAGGAGCCGACGAGGAGAGGTGCCCTGCTTGACCTCGTGCTTACCAATAGAGAAGGGCTCATTGGAAATGTGACACTTCAGGGGAGTCTTGGATGCAGTGATCATGAGATGGTCAAATTTGAGGTCCTAAGGACAGTGAGAAGAGCGTGCAGCAAGCTTATTGCCCTGGACTTCGAGAGAGCAGACTTTGGCCTCTTCAGGAACCTGCTTAGAGAGATTCCATGGGATACAGCCCTAAAGGGCAGGGGGACCCAAGACTCTTGGTTGATATTCAAGGATCACCTGCTACAAGCTCAGCAGTGTTGCATCCCGACCAGAAGGAAGTGCAGCAGGAGGACCAGGAGACCTCCTTGGATGGATAAAGAGCTGCTGAGAAAAAGTCACAGGAAAAAAGAGGCTTATAAAAGGTGGAAGCAAGGACAGGTGGCCTGGGATGAATACAGGGATGTTGTCTGGGAAGTTAGGGACCAGGTCAGGAAAGCTAAGGACCAGTTAGAGCTAAACTTGGCTATGGATGTTAAGGATAAAAGGAAGGAATTCTATAGGTATGTAGTGGCTAAAAAACAGACTAGGGACAACATAGGCCCCCTCTGGAAGCTTTCGGGAGAACTGGCTACACAGGATTTGGAGAAGGCTGAGGTTCTGAATGACTTCTTTGCCTCAGTCTTCACTGGGAAAGGCTCTGACTGCACCACTCAAGTCTTGAAAGGCAGACGCAGCAACTGTGAGAATGAAGACCTTGAGCCCACTGTACGAGAGGATCTGGTTCAAGACCATCTTAAGAACTTGAACGTACACAAGTCCATGGGACCTGATGAAATCCATCCGCGGGTCCTGAAGGAGCTGGCGCATGAAGTTGCTAAGCCACTGGCTATCACATTTGAAAAATCGTGACAGTCAGGTGAAGTTCCTGATGACTGGAAAAAGGGAAATATAACCCCCATTTTCAAGAAGGGGAAAACGGATGACCCGGGGAATTACAGACCAGTCAGTCTCATCTCTGTGCCTGGCAAAGTCTTGGAGCACATTCTCCTGGAAGGCATGCTAGGGCACATAAAAAACAACAAGGTGCTTGATGACAGCCAGCATGGCTTCACTAAGGGGAAATCCTGCCTGACCAATTTGGTGGCTATTATGATGGGGCTACGGAACTGATGGACAGGGGTGGAGCAGTTGACGTCATTTACCTGGACTTGTGCAAAGCGTTTGACACTGTCCCACAGAACATCCTTGTCTAAATTGGAGAGACATCAATTTGATAGGTAGAGCACTCAGTGGATAAAGAACTGGCTGGATGTCCGCATGCAAAGAGTTGTGGTCAATGGTTCAATGTCCAGCTGGTGTCCCTCAGGGATTGATGTTGGGGCCGTTCTTGTTTAACATCTTTGTCAGTGACATGGGCAGTGGGATTGAGTGTGCCCTCAGCAAGTTTGCCAATGACACCAAGCTGTGTGGTTCGGTTCTTACGCTGGAGGGAAGGAATGCCATCCAGAGGGACCTTGACACGCTTGTGAGGTGGTCTGATGCCAACCTCATGAAGTTTAACCATGCCAAGTGCAAGGTCCTGCACCTGGGTCAGAGCAATCCCAGGCACAGCTACAGGTTGGACAAAAAGGAAATTCAGTGCAGCCCTGTGGAGAAGGACTTCGGGGTGTTGGTCGATGAGAAAATGAACATGAGCCGAGTTCAGTGTGCACTTGCAGCCCAGAAAGCCGACCGTATTCTGGGCTGCATCAAAAGAAGCGTGACCAGCAGGTCAAAGGAGCTAATGCTGCCCCTCTACTCTGCTCTTGTGAGACCTCACTTGGAATATTGTGTGCAGTTCTGGTGTCCTCAACGTAAAAAGGACATGGAACTGTTGGAACAAGTCCAGAGGAGGGCCACGAGGATGATCAGGGGAGTGGAGCACCTCCCATATGAAGACAGGCTGAGAAAGTTGGGGCTGTTTAGCCTGGAAAAGAGAAGGCTGCATGGAGACCTCATAGCAGCCTTCCAGTATCTGAAGGGGGCCTACAAGGATGCTGGGGAGGGACTGTTCATTAGAGACTGTAGTGATAGGACAAGGGGTAATATGTTAAAACTTAAACAGGGGAAGTTTAGATTGGATATAAGGAAGAAATTCTTTACTGTGAGGTTGTTGAGGTACTGGAATGGGTTTCCCAGGGAAGTTGTGAATGCTCCATGCCTGGTGGTGTTCTAGTCCAGGTTGGACAGAGCCTTGGGTGACATGGTTTAGTGTGAGTTGTCCCTGCCCATGGCAGGGGGGTTTGACCTAGATGGTCTTAAGGTCCTTTCCAACGCTAACTCTTCTATGATTCTTTGTCCAAAAAGCCTAAAACTTGTAATGACAATTTTCTATCCTAGAAATAGTTGCATTCAACTCATGGAAATTTATTCTTCAGCTTAACAAATAGAGATTACAGATGTTTAATAATACTTGTTCAACTGCTGGCTGCAATTTTCTTGTACAAACAAAATGATGACCAAATATGAGCTTTGTGGGTTTTTTTTTTTTTAATGAAGCATCTGTGTGTCTCAAGAGGAAAAATATGAGTGAGAAACAGATCATGTTATAGAAATATATAGATGTATACTGCCAGGGCTGGGGCAACCACAACTTCTCTGGGCAACCTGTGTCTCATCACCCTCACAGGGAAGATCTTCTGCCTTATATTTAATCTAAATCTCCCCTCTGTCAGTTTAAAACCATTTCCCCTTGTCCTGTCCCTGCAGGCCCTTGTAAAAAGTCCCTCTGCAATTTTCTTGTAGGTATTCTTTAGGTACTGGAAGACTGCTATAAGGAACGTTCTTATATTGCAACCAAGTATTGTATAGCTGATGGTAGTAGTCATATATATAGCTGATGGTAGTAGTGGTGATAATGATAAAGAAGCAATCTTCTTTACAGCTGTGACTTCTTAGCTGGTGACTTCTCTGATCCATTAACACTTGTTTTTTCTATATTTTGAAAGATGAGATATTTCACAAAAGTGGAAGGAAGCTAATATTGAATCAATGTTTTTGAAGGTGCTTTTGATGCTGTGTGTAATCATGGGTCTATCAAACAAAATAATAGAATCTTTGGTCAAATTTTATCAATAATTAATAAAGAATGAATATATAATTAAAGAGAACTATACCAAAATGAGGACATTTTTATTGTGTGGAACAGTGTGTTGCAACAGTGTTGGAATAGAGTTCAAAATAAGCAGGTGACACACCATCCTGCAGAAAATTATGAATACTAGAAGTTGATTCTTTTACCTGTATTCCTAAGAAGATGAACATCAGCATACATATGTAGTCAAATATTTAAGAACAAAAATTGATATGAAATATGAAAAGAACAAGTAGTCCTTCATAGGAAGTAGAGCTTGTGGACACCTTTTATGAGTAAGAACTATATCTAGCAGGTATTTGTGTCCAGCTGCCCACTGATCAAGAAACATTGTGCAAGCTGCAAGGTGGAGACACATATTAATCAAGGATGGGAAAATATTTGTCTTTACGAAATCTCAGAATTTTCAAATTGGTTAGCAGTAACAGAGATGATATACAAAAGTAGTGATGCAGAGGTCTTCAGTTTAGCAGGCAAGCATTAAAATCTAGAGTAGAATAAACAGGATAAAGAGGATTTCCAAGTTAGAACCTTAATAGGCCACACGTCCAAGGTTTCAAACAAGCTAAGCCTACAAAGTCACACTTCCTTCGTAACCATTTTCTACAATTTCCAATGAGTACTTCAATCACTAAATATGGGTGAAAAGTAGCTTCATTACTGCCTGAGTCAGTCATGCCACACAGACATTTTTTACAGGCTCTTGATCTTAGATTTTTTTTAAACCTTTAGCAATAGTAAAACTATTTTTGTGATTTCTGAATTTTACATGTGCACTCCATTTTGTTATCAACCAATTTAACAAAGGAGCACATTGCAGTCTTTGCTGCCAGTAACACCTCTTTCAGTGGCTTTTGTTTTGTTTGGCTTTGTATTGAGCTCTGTTGCAATTTCAGATTTTTCCCATTGTTATTTAAAGAATGTCCAGTTGCAAAACACATCCTCCTTTGTGTTCATCTGCTCTTAGAGAGAAGAGTTTGGTATGCTGCCACAATTACTGTTCTCTTACTTACTGGATTTGTTGGGGTTTTTTTAACTCTCCCCCCCAACTTAGTTTCTGATTTCATGCACCTGCAGGAGCTAACTCATTGCTGATTGCTGACCCCCATGTTCAGTGTTTCCAAGTACAGGCAGAGAGAGAGAAGAAAGTCTGTGGTATATTTAAAGCTTCATGTTTTCTTCACGTTTTCACACTCTTTTCAGTAAGTACTTCCTGAAAATACATTTTCCTCTATTTCTAGACATGCATATGTACTAAGCATATCATTAAGTTTTTATTCCCATGTTGATGTTATGTCTTGTAATTGATATGACAAATATATTACACTAATTAACCTTCAAATAAACACATTTTTCAGGTGTATTGCAAAGGAGTGAATTTTATTTGTTGAAGAAAAAATTTAAGGTTAAGATCCATCTAGCACAGAAAGATGACTTTTTCCCCTCATAATTACAGTATATCTTTGACCACAACAACAATATAGCATCTTGTTACAGAGCATTACTGGCACCCAGAACTTCCTAATTGCAAGTTACACTTTTTTCCTTATTGCTTTTGTGGAGCTCTATGTTGTTATGTCCTTTTGAATGTGAATTCTTTTGCTTCAACATGATTCAGAAGAGTGTCTTCCTGCATATTATTTTTGGAAAGATGTTATCAGCATATTTGTAGGAGACAAAGCAGAATGAAGGAGTAAGGGGAGAGTTCTGAGCTTTTGGAATCCCAGGAAATATAATTCAGCAGAATTTGAAATGTAACATTTAAAATTAATATTGCAAATCTTTTTCCTATCATTACTGTTATTATTTCTGTTACTCTTACTCTCATGCCAAAATCATTCAGCTTGCAAGAAATGAATGGAGAAATTTATCCTCAGAGTAACTAAAAGATTTCTCAAGGGTTCAACACTTCACTTAAAGAATTAGGAATTATGTATTTAAAAGAGAAGTCCAGCCAAACTTGCTGTAGAAAAAAATTTATCATAAAATTCCTCGTTCTTCACATTGTTAAAGATTCAAACCATTTTCTATAATAAAGCACAGAAAGTTATTAGTTAATTAATTAAAATGTAAACTTTTTTCAAGTTTCTTCTGCTGTGCAACACAGCCAAACTTTGTCCAGCCTCCGTCAGCATACCGAGCTCATGCATTTGAAAAATGATGCGCTATAATGTGCTACATGAGAGCAAAGCACACATACATAGATGTGCAAGGAAAAGTATTTTGTAACTAAATACAGTCAGGGGAAAAAGAATTCTGATTTTCTCAGGATGAAAATGCAGCTAAAAGAAGAAGACAGTAGGCAGCAAGGAGTGAACCTTTTGCAGTCAGACCTGGTGTATTTCAGAAGTCTGTAGGGGACTAAGGTCAAGCTGGCAAAATGAAGGAGTTTTGTGAAATAAGCTTGGTTTAATATTACTTATCTATCATTAAAAAACAATTTGTGAGGTTATGTACGTCCACGTGTGTATTCCAGAAACTGGCTGATCCTTCCTTACTCTGTTACAGTTGCTAGTTTGCAACTATGCATTTTATTTTCATTGTGTTGATAGAGATTTAGACAGTGAGGAGGAAAGAAAAGTCTTTCCTCTGACCCTTTCAGTAAAGGTTAATCTCAGTTAGAGATTTCCTGAGCCTCAGGCCTCAGGAAATGAACCTCCTCAGACTAGGCAGAGTGGGGAACGAGAGGGAAGTTCATCACTGTGGGGCTGCCATGAGTGGTGCATTTGGGCATAAAAGAGGAATGACAGAGAAAGAGGTGACAAGTCTGGAGAAGACAGGCCATTGAATGGTATCTCTGGAGAGCATGTCTTTGTGTTAATTGAAACGCATTGCCAACGCATGCTTTACAGGCATGGTCTATCCCTTAATCACTGCATCTTACAAGCCCCAGATGGGATCCTTTCCAGTGCTACACACTAATAATATTTATTAAAAGGACGAACAAAGCTTTCCTCTGTAGCCAGGCTCTTGTTGTATGGTGTCATTACATAAAAAAGCCTTGGAAGACTGTTTCCAGCTACAGACGTGTAGCAGAAAGCTTAATCTGAGAGGCCCAGTACACTGCGGTTTTAGGCTTTTGTATGTCTACATAATAGCAGACTAAATATTGAAGATGATTTGTAGACTACAGTGTTTCAGTGAAAAACATGCCTTGCAGTAAATTATTTCCTTTTTTTTTACCCCTTCTTCACTTTAGAGATTTGAAAGTTTTGGTTGTTAGGTGGTGGGGGGTTTTTTGTGTGTTTTTTTTCCTTTTCATTTTTCTTTTTTTCCTCTTAATTTTTTTTTTTTTCCTCTTGTTCTGGGGAGTCCCTACCATCATCAGCTTCCCATATGTTAGAGACATCTCAGGGTTTATTAGTCAGCCTAGGTCAATTGAGATCTGTTGTATTTGCTTTCATAAAAGCTGTGTGTACTATATACTTTTTGAACTGGAAATCACACAATGCTCCTTATTTGCCTTCAATCACTTGCAGATGCGGAATGGTCAGATCATTTCCCTTTAAATTGACCTAATGGATTAAAGGAATTCAAAGGAATTTCCAACTAACTAGTGTCTCTGCTTTCCCAGACTTTAATTCTTGAGCCTTCAAGGTCAGTCTCGGGTAACTTACTCTGTCTCTCCCTCCCCCAATTTGCCCACTTCCTTCCTTTTGTTTGCCTCTGGAGAAGTAACTGAGTAGCCAGGCTCAACTCCTGTATTTGTTGCCTTCCCAATTTTTGAACTACACATTTGTGTAAATCTGGTGGAGGAAGTGTGCTCTGTTGAGAGCACAGGAATTTGAAATGCATTTTTATAGCAGTTTTGAAGAATTAAATTTTAATCCACAGGTATCTATAAACATAGAATTACATCAAAGGTAAATGAGAAAAGCAAGCCTGTTGGAAGTAGCTTAAATTTGCCATGCAAGGATCCCAGCCTCCACTGAAAAAAGCTGTATATACTCAAGAAAGGCTGAAACTGCTTTCAGTGCAGCAGTGAACTGGGAACAAGGGCAGGTTTCCCAGTGTTCATGAAAGCTCTCCTGAAGGGAAGGAGTCAAGAAGGGCAGACTCACAGTAGAAGATGCAAAATCCAATGCAGGGGAAGAGCAGAGCAGGGCAACAGTCTGCTTCCAATCAGGGATGGCTAATGGCAGCTCTGCATCTTTTGTTGGGTTTTGTTTCAGAAACCTGTCAGGAGTCTTTGTGTGAATTGTCTCAACTATCAAGGGACAGGAGCTTATTTAGCAGGTGGCCATCTGAAAAGTGGCTGATGTTTTTAAAAATACCTCTACCTCTTTTGTTCTCTGCCTGCCATCTTGACTTTGGTGGTTTTTTTTGACATGTGCTCTTTATCCAATTACTCATTTTGACTATGTACTTGTAGGGCATGAAAGGCACTTTATTTCAAAGGCTCTGTGTGTCATTGTTTTCTTTGCATACTGTCATCTTCTCTATTAATCAGTTTCCATTTAAAAAGAAAAAATCAAAACCAGCAACCTTCCTACCAGTTTGATGATAAAAAACCCAACAAAATGCTTTCTCTGCAATGCATCATTAGTATTTGAAAGCTAAAAATTCTTGGTTGATTGAATAAAAATCTTCAAATATGAGCAAGATCTTTTCAAAGAAGACAGCGATTTATGCCTGGTATTTGCCAAGAACATGAAAAAAACACAAACCTCTTGTCATTACTAGAATTGTTTCCTTATTGTTCAATGAATTATGGTCATAGCAACAAAGATAACTTAAATGCTTATTTTACCTACTTGTTCCTGGTTCAAAAGAGACAAACATTTATAATCGGAGAAAGAATATAATACATTATTTTCCTGGAATAATGCTGAATTTTTGGATAACAAGCAGTTGACACTTAAAGTTATCATTTATGCTATTTCTTCACTGTAAAACGGAAAAGCAAAATCTGTAACGATGAAGCTTAGTTTGAGGTACTTCTGAATCCACCCAAAGCAGCCAGAAGTATTTCCAGCAATTTTGTCACAATTTCTTTGGATTGAGGAAGCCCATAAAGATATCAAATTTAAGAAATCAGTGGGATCTGAGTGCAGATAAACAAAAACTATACAATTAAATTGAGGGGGAAAAGCCTGTTATTCTTTTTTTTTTTTAAACTCAATATTATCTTTGCTTGCTAAATTTTTAGAAAGGAGGGGGGAAATGTTAACGAATGCTGTATCCGCACAACCTTTTAATCCCATGGGTAGTCTTTTTGCCCCAGTAAGTGCTATGTCCTGTCGCTTGTTGCTTTCTGGTGACAAGGAAGAAAATTCTTATATAAAGTAAATAAAACCTTAACTCTGGGAAAGATAGAAGCAAAGACATTTTTCTTCATTTTCACACCGACATCTTCCCATAAATCAAGCAGCAAGTTAAATGGTTTCAGATGAAATGCAAGTACCTAAATTAGCCTTGGAGTATGTGATTGCTTCTAGGAGCTTGTGGAAGTCTAGATTCTTTTAGCCTATCCAGGATGTATATACTACTAAATTCTGAGTCCAAAATATGATCTGTCATTCTTCTGTGTGCAGTTTCTCCCGTGTTATACTGGTGAATGAGGCACACCAATTAGTTACCTGAGCAGAGAGTGATTGGTTAATTTCTCCTAGGATTGGTTTCTCCCATTTATGTCAGTTTGGGAAGGAAGCACTGCAGCTTACTGGATTTGACCTCTATGTATAAGCCCAAGGACAGAAGGAATAGCCCAATGCTTTTGTTGAAGAAAAATGTTCAGGAATTTGTCTACCAGCCTGTCTTGGTAGTCCAAGACAGTTGGTAGACAGTTACAGCCAAAGCAAAGCACTGCACGGGTACAGCTTGTGCCACACAAATGGTAGCAATGTAAACAATACGTTATGACATAAGATGTATAGAGAGAACAATCATCTAAATTGATAAAATATGTATTTTGTAGTGTGTTATACTCTTTTGTTTTCAATGATCTAACAGATGGTGGTACTTTCTTCCAAGATTTCACAAAGGCCAGAATTAGATTTCAGAGCAGGGTTATTTCTGATATTCAGTCTACATCTATTTTGGCTTTCTTCCATCTTCTGACTCACACTTATGCCTTCTTGGACCAAGAACCCTGTGCGGCTCAGTACTGCAGACCACCATATAGTCTTCAAGCTTGTTTCCTTCTGTGGTTGATGAAGAGAAAGAAGGACTTAGAGGATCACTCATATTCAGTCCTTGACCTGGATAATTCTGATGTCTCCCTTGTGCTTACGTCCTGCAGTTAATCATTAATTGGTATTTAGCTGATCTTGCTGCATTTTAAGTATGTGGAAATACGGACATTGCTCTTCATAGGAGAACACTCAGGACCTGTGGTTTAGATCATGCTACTCAGTATTTATTTATGGAAGTTTTCTGAACTTTTTATGACATGTTAGCAACTTTCTTTTTATCTTTCTAACAAATCAGTATTCATGCTTGAGTTCAGCCACATCACTGCTATACTGTCACTTTTTACATATGAGAAATTATGGCCTTTTCCATATTGTTTCATAAAGTGTATTGGGCTCTTCTGCAAACTTTTCTATTACAAATTCTTTGTTAATTTTGTGTTTTCTAGTAGTTTTACTGAGGTTTTTTTACCTTCACTGTTTTGCAAATGCTTCTCTCCATTTGAAAATCTGTTTCAAGTTTTTTTCCCTTCAACATATTAACTTGCCTTTTTCACACAGAATTTCATTTTTTTACTTCCTGCCTCTATTTCTGATCCCTCTAGGACACTGTTTTATGATTAAACAAACCTGTTCATCGGCTCAATGAAAGAAGAGATAATGCATTTGTAGGTTTATTTTTATTGAATCATAGTGAAAATTGCACCTTGAGGGAGGGCTATATTACATTTAACTACTTAGCCAGGATTTATCTAAATAAATAGCATAGGATTCAAACCTTCCAGATGGTATCTCACTCTAAATTGTGCTTCAAAATATATATGGGCTTGTGGGTTATCTATATAATTCCTCTGATTAATGACAGTTAGATAAGCCTAGATTAGTAGCTCATTTTTGTGGGTTCAGATACTCCAAAACACTTTATGTATCATTGTGTTCCGACAGGTTGAGTAAGGTGACTGAGGGTGAATTTCCCTTTTCAGGGTACCTTGTGTATGGGACCAATAATTAAAAACATCATATCAGAAATAATTGTCCTGTAGCCCGTGCTTTGCCACAAGTAAGGAGATTCCACCGTTTTCCAGACTCTGTCTTTTTTAAGAAGTCTTAGCTTTTTCCTTCTGTATTGCATAGGGAAATTCTAACTCAAGATCAGTTTGAGTTTACAATATTCGTAGAAGCTGAGAGAGAGTTGGATTTCTGCAATGAAAGTTATCATAGCTCTCAACTTAGTTAAGAATATCGTTAAGAGTCAAAGCTGTATTTTTCTGCTGGTATGTTGAAGAGCCCAAAACCTCCAGTTAAAATCAAGGAGGTTTGACTTTGTAGAAAGTTTATAGGAAAAGAAAATATTTTGCTATGTAGGTGGAAGGGTTGCACTAAGACAGGTTTTCTTCTGTTTCATCAGTGTTATGCTAAATGACTTCTACTGATCCTAGTGGGATGACATGGGATTTTTTTACTGGTTTCACACTCACTGAGATCAGAGTCTAACCTACTATTTTTCAATGGACTTTAAGGAAAGTATTGAGTCCTTGATGGAAGTAACTTATAGGCAAAATACCTTTTTTTTGCTTCCTTTCTTTTTTTTTATTTTTTTTTTTAACACTACAGTGATGGTAAAGTTTAAATAAGCATACCGCACAGTCATGGAAGAAATAAAATTCACAACTGTATTACATCAAAAATTGGAGCTCAAGCAAGCTAAAATCAAAGCCCATGTCAAGAACCATCAGGCTTTGTTTGGCTTCTCAAAGAGCTTACTCTTGATAAAGGGAAAAAAGACGGGAGTGTGCAAGCTTTTACACTCATAACTCATGTTCTGTATCACATAACAGCTGCTAGGGGCTTTTTCTCATCCTTTAAATCTATTCTTTACTGGGGAATGAAAGAAAGGAATGAGAAATCCATGGGAGGAGGTGTGCAGTTCCTCTGCAGAAAATCTTGCCATGATGACAGTTTGCTGTAATGCTATTTAAACATAACAACCACCAGCTAAGGAAACAGAAACACGACTGAGTGTGGTGTGTACCTTCCCCTTACCCTCTGCACACTTGTGCTCATTACAGCTCTTTCTTTAAACTGCTGGCTAGACAGCTGGCAGTGCCTCAGAGGAGTACCAAGTAAGAGAGCATATAAATTACTGTTGTGTTTTACAGCCAAGATAAACTCAAACTGCAGGGTTATACCCTGAACTGACACACACAAAAAGAGAACCTAGCAGGCCCGTGAAAAGCAATGAGAAAAAGAAGGAAAGAAAGCGTGTTTCAGCTAACTTGAGTCATGTGGTGGGGGTTTGGGAATAAAAGACGCATAAAATTAATCCTTCCCTTGGTCTAAAGATACAACCAAGGTTAATATTTTTGTGTTTGCAACTGTGAATCTGTAATTATAAATTAGGGAGTGGGGTGAATAGCTTTAGGCTTGCTTGTACTGTAATCACTGTAAATTTTCAAATATGGCAAAAAATGTACGATGATAATTTTCTTATCATGCATTTTATTAAGTGAGGCTTAACATACAAGTAATTCAAGTGGGCCAGTGCTTGGATGGAGTTTCCAAATGAAAACTAGGAAGGTTGGTCTGCTTGGAACTGTCTGTCCTGGCTCCATGCCTCCCAAATGGAATAAGTTCTAGCCTGTTATTTGAAACAATGAGTTCAAGATACATTGAAATGTGAAAGATTTATTAAGATTCAAATATTACTTCAGTTCCATGTTCGTTTGCAATAGAATTTACACAGTGGTGGTTCCTAATGTGAGAGGGTCTCTTTAATCCTACACCCAGTGTTTTGTAGGTTATGCTAGAGAACACAGGATTTATTTGAATGCAAGCATGGCTTTATGCTGTAATATGAGGTGCCAAATATTCAGATATTTCTATGTAGACATTTCAGTACATTACTTCACACTACTGCAAGCATTGCCTAAGAGTGCCACATAATTTGTCCAACAAAAAGAGGATGAAAATCTATGCAAGCTTGACTCATTCTCTCAGAAAACAGTGCTCAAGCGTTGAAGACCCACAAAAGTCTGACAGTACTGGAGTTACTCTCAAAAACTTACATACTGGAGCACAGTGTGTGGTGTGTATTACTGCTCTACTGCAAGCAAACATAAAGCATGAAGCTTTATCTTTAAGCCAGAAACCTTGGGACCTCTGGGAGACCACAGTCTAAATCAGGAATTGAAACACCTACCCAGTGCAACTGGAAATTGAAAAGAAGCCCCTGTACAGTGCTGGCAAAGATATAGGTTAAGGATGACTTCAAAATGCTTAAAAGCTTCTCAGATCAACTTGGTGACTTTTCTATGTGAAAAAATCTTAATGTCAGATATATACCTCTTAAGAGAGGCAATTATTTGTTTGCTGTATATTAACAATATGATGGTGTTTGTTTTAAAGTTAACATAACGCATAAATAAAATATCATGAATAAGGGAAGTATTCTATGCAATTATAATAAAAGTCCAACAAAGACAAGCCATAACATGTTTATAGTCCTTCAAAATTAAATAATGCCGTACAGCTGAGATTCTGAGTTTAACAAAACTTTTCTGACTTCTGTTCAGTTCAAAAATATTGTAGTACTAGGGCTTAGTGCCAGGAGAAAAGGCTGAAGAAAGGTCTGAAAGGAACCTCATGGATTTCAAAAAGGAGAAATGAGAAGTCCTGAAGCTCAGGTGGAGGAACAACCCCAGATACCAGCACATGCTGGGGACTGCCTAGATGGAAAGCAGCTTGGGAGAAAAAGCCCTGGGGTCCTAGTGGACACCAAGCTGAACATGAGCCAGCAGCGCACCCTTGTTGCAAAGAAGGTGAATGGTATCCTGGGCTGCACTAAACAATGTATTGCCATCAGGCAGAGGGAGGTGATCCTTCCCCTTTACTCAGCACTGATGTGGCCTCACCTGGAGTATTGCTAGGCTTCCCAGTTCACCAGAGCCGTTCTCATTTCTAGAGAAAGTCCACAAAGGATGATGAAGGGCCACAAAGATGATGAAGGGACAGGAGCATCTGTTCATAAGGAAAAGGCTGAAAGAGATGTGTCGGTTAATCTCAGGGGATCCCGTCAATGTATGTGCATACTTGAAGTGAGGATGTTAAGATGACACAGCCAGGCTCTTTTCAATGGTGCCCAGTGCCCGAAGGAGAGGTGGACATGGGCACAGACTGAAAAACAGGAGGTTCCCTCTGAATATCAGGAAACACTTTTTTTTTTTACTGAGGGTGAGGTATACAACATTTCATTAATTTTAATGATAAATCCCTAAGTTTTTCTTCAGGGTTTGTAATTAATAGTGATAGACACGCTGGAAGATGCCTAGAAAACATTTCTGAAAATGGAAGAAACAAGTACTAAAACAAATGATGCAGACTGGGAGGTTGGCTGCACAGCTGGTTGAAAGTACAGATGTTTCTTACATGCTCATTGTATTTGGCTTATTATGCTTTAATAAGGAAACACATGAAGGATTACTTTCTTGTAAGGTGAACCACCACAGCAAAGATGTGCCAGAGAAGACACATTATCCCAGACAACAACCAAAATCTTGTGCCTCAGCACTGTTTTTACATGACTATATTTGAATTATGAACTTCAGTAAAGCCAATACACCAGCAAGTTGGTTGTATTTTGTTTTGGTATTAGCTATTGATTTTGTACAATTCTTGTACTAGTTAGTCTTGCAGTAGCTGATACAAATGTACCCCTTGCTGTCCCATCTTGGCTTGGTTACCCATGTTTCCTCAGCCCACACAAAGCCCTTCTTTCCCAAGCTATTGGCTTGGATAGCACTGTAGGGTAACAACAAAGGCTAGCTGATTTACAGCTTGCATCTGCGTGGGCCATGGCTTCAGGGATGCTCCAGCACTTGAAGAAAATCCTCCTTGCTCTGTTCTAACTCCTGCCATGTAGCTCTGTCCACAGGTTTCCATGGCCTATGGTTCGCCTCTATATTGCCCTTATACTTAGTCCAGGCTTCATAAACCTCCCTGCACCTGATGCAAATGCTGAAGGGAACAGAATCGTAAAATCATAGAATGATTAGGTATGGAAAGGACCTTAGGATCATCCAATTCCAACCCCTCCACAGGCAGGGACACATCACACTAGACCAGGTTGCTCAAAGTCCTGTCTAACCTGATCTTGAACACGGCCAGGGACAGAGCATTCACAACTTCCTTGGGCAACTTGTTCCAGCACCTCACCAGGCTCACAGTAAAGAACTTCTTCCTTATATTTAACTTAAATCTTCCCTGTTTAAGTTTAAACCCATTACCCCTTGTTCTGTCATTACAGTCACCGATAAAGGGTCTTCTCAGGCATCCTTATAGATCCCTTTCAGATACTGGAAGGCTACTATAAGGTCTCCATGCAGCCTTCTCCTCTACAGGCTGTACAGCCCCAACCAGAAGTGCTGATTCCTACTGGCTCTAAACCAAACTTGTCCTTTACCGAAAAAAATACTCAAAGCGGTAGAGAGAGTGCTGCCTTAGAAGGCTGACAAAGGCTGTTGATTTTGTTCATCTCTTTCTAGATTTAAAATAAAAGCCTAAGTACCCATTCAAATAAACAGGAGCAGTTGTATATCTCCCATTTTCGTTGTTTGCAAAATGTACTTAGTCTTTTACTTCCAGTCACTCCTACGGAGCAGCAATAGAGACACTGCTGAAATCTGAAAACATCAACTGGCTACAGGGACTTCCCAGGACTAAGGGAGGCCTACTGAAATCACAGAGCCCTTCTTAGGCTAGAGAAGAAATGGGTAGGAATTGGGCAGACATCTGGGAGCTTCTCCTCAGCACCCCTAGCCAGACAGTGCCAGTTTGATGGTGCATGCTGTCTGGCAGGACTCAGCTCAGCTGCCCAGAGAAATGCCTACAGCTAGTCACCACTTTGGTCTAATCCTGACAAAAGAGTGTGAAAGAGATACACCTCCAGCAGAAATATCATCTGCTTCTGCTTTGGGTAAATTCCTTGATTTGACATACTGAACTTCTCTTGTCCTTCCAGGATGGACAAAAGAGCACCAAGTGATGCTTCCAGCATCCATGAAGGATACAAAGCATTTCCAATCATGCAGCAAGGACCACAGCACCAATGGAATCCATCCCATTCATTCAGAGACTTCTGGTGAAACCAATGAATTTGTGACCCTCACTTTTCCAAAGAAGTTCTGGAAAATGCTCCAAAGCCATTTTCAGTCCGTTTGATACTTTGGTGCCAGCATCTGTGTTGCTATTGATGAAGAAGCCTCCCTAAAGGAAATGCCTGCATAAGAAGGACCTTGAAGTGTTTTTCAAACTGACAGCATGAAAAACTTCTTTCATCAGCTCCCACTTTATGTGTTCACCAAAGTGCAATACTGCACCAAAACATATGACTTGCTTGACTTCTGGCAGAAGAAGCAGAAGCACCTTCTGTTCACAGCAAGGTACATCACTTCCCCTGCACATGAACCCACTCTCATGATAATTCTAGCATAAGAGAATTGCCTTCTGGTGGCATAAACCTTGGAAATGGAGGAGAGGAGGAAGAGGGCAGGAAATGTTGTGAGATTCATTCCTTTCTTAGCTGAAAACACAAGGGCAGCCATTACGAAACAGAATCATAGCACAACTCTTTGGTCAGCCTAGGCTTCCAAAAGAAGTGTTTCAGAGCTGCCTCTGCTGAGGTTCTAATACTAGTTTTGCTTTGGAGGTAGGCTTCCAATGACTAAATTAAGCCTCTGGTCAATAAAAGAGAAAAATGACATTTCTGTTAAATTCTTAACAATTAACACCCAGAAGTCATAATTACTAGTACTATACACTGTTTTTACAAGGGGAAAAAAAAGAGTATTTAATCAAATGAATTTTCAGTTAATGTCGTTATTTTTTTCCTCTAAATGTTACACTAATTCAGGGCAGCTGTCAACAGTTGCATTATCTCAAATTTTTAACCAATGTTGTAGCTTTTTGAAGACAACACTGCAGTTTGAAGCGGATGTAGTAGCAGGTTGCTTTGTGACTGAAAGAACCAGACTAGTGCCTTTAAAAATACATGTCCTTAAAACCTTTATTTCTTTTGAACATAGATATTTGCTGGAGTGTCTGTCCCCTGATCAACTGTTTCATGCCCAGAAAGGCACCCGTACCCTGAGCTGCATCAGAAGGAGCATGACCAGGGGGTCAAGGGAGCTGATGTTGCTCCTCTACTCTGCTCTCATGAGATCTCACTTGGAATATTGTGTGCAGTTCTGGTGTCCTCAGCATAAAAAGGACATGGAACTGTTGGAACAAGTCCAGAGGAGGGCCACGAGGATGATCAGGGGACTGGAGCACCTCTCATATGAAGAGAAGCTGAGACAGTTTTGTCTGTTCAGCCTGGAAAAGAGAAGGCTGCATGCAGACCTCATAGCAGCCTTCCAGTATCTGAAGGTGGGCCTACAGGGATGTTGGGGATGGACTATTCATTAGAGACTATAGTGATAGCACAATGGGTAACAGATTCAAACTTAAACAGGGAAAATTTAGATTGGATATAAGGAAGAAATTCTTTATTGTGAGGTTGTTGAGGCACTGGAATGGGTTTCCCAGGGAAGTTGTGAGTGCTCCATCCCTGGCAGTGTTCAAGGCCAGGTTGGACAGAGCCTTGGGTGACATGTTTTAGTGTGAGGTGCCCCTGCCCATCAGGGGGGTGTTAGAACTAACTGATTGTAAGATCCTTTCCAACCCTAACTATTCTATGATTCTATGGGAGATCTTTATAAAGAACTGAGGGTCACTGAGCTATTCTCTTTAGAGGACTCTTACTTAAGATGATACTAAGGCATCAGGTGATATCAGAGGTCAAATATGCTTCAACCTTTGCCACTAAATTTGAATTCTCTCATCAGTGTTTCCTATGTTATTCCTAGAGTTGTTCTATTCTTCCACAAAGCATCCCTATTCCTCGGTAATAGAATCAGATTTCCCCGATATAGTTTCAATAGCAATTTTTATAACATTTGCAGCTTATCTGTTATAAAAAGGAGAATAACAGATTAATAAACAGTAAGGCCATCCTAAAGCCAGCATGATTAAAATAAAGAGCCAATGTTTTCCATTTTCAAGTTTATTTCATAAGACAGATACAAATATGTAACTCAGCTGAGCTCACTGTGCAAACCTCAATATTTCTTAATTGTTGCACTGTGTGCGGAAGTATTTCTTGTTATACGTGTGAGAATGAGCAAATTTTGCAGGTGTTCTAGA
Source organism: Melopsittacus undulatus (assembly GCF_012275295.1). Taxonomy (NCBI): domain Eukaryota; kingdom Metazoa; phylum Chordata; class Aves; order Psittaciformes; family Psittaculidae; genus Melopsittacus; species Melopsittacus undulatus. Next base: position 65,805,668 of record NC_047557.1, on the reverse strand, counting down.
ACGCTTTTCGCCAATAAATTGTAGTGACACAGAAAAGAACAGTCTTAGTGAAAAAAAGCACATCTACAGTAATGCATGTTATTTTTCAAATAGAAACATAGCTTTTTCATAACAAAAAAGTGTGTGGTCTCTGAAATCTGTCCTAAATAAAACTGTGCACAGCCATAGCCAAAGTATGTTAATCAATTCCTTTCTGGGTTCTCTTTGAAAAGGAAACAAAATAGCAAGTACACAGAATGTGAAACAAATTACTGGAAACATGGAGATAGACCAATTATTCACCATTTATTACCAAATAAAATAGCTCAACAATTCTTAAATATAAAGTTATGTTAAATGCCTAAACTATGACGATTACATATGGGTTTATTTCTGTCTTTATTACATTTTGCTTTTAATAGACATCTTTAAATGAGAGGAGATATTTTTATGTGGAAAATTTACTGGGGGGAAAAATTTCATGCCATATTTAGTGATTTCATGTGCCTGAGATTTCACTCTTCCATAAAATTCCTCTGGGATAATAGAAATTTTTCATATTGAATCATACAATGTTTGAAAAGCCACTTCTGTGTAAAACGTTATGCTCTGCCGTTGTGATCAGACACTTAGGAGGAATTGTGGCCACATTTTAATTTGTATTTTGAAGGAAAATATCAGTAAAAGTGAAGAAAATATCATTATCTAGACTAGTTGGCTAAAATGCTTCCATGTATTTCTAATTTGCTAAGGGACTAAAGAAATGGAAATCATTCTTTCCTAAAGAAAGAAACCAGTGTTCCTTGTACTCCAAGGAAGCCTTAATGTATGACAGATCTGTGAAGGGAGTGAGATGATTTCACACAGCCTTGTCTGCTGGTAGATCATCTGCCACAGTGCAAGCAACTAATAAATTCCTCTGGCTGGAGAAAGATAGGGATGTATTGTGATTTCAGTTAAGAAAGAGGAAATAGAATCTGGCCTTCATTTCTAAGGATTTGACTTTCCAGATATGTCTTGAAAGAGCTGATTCCTTACTCCAGTTTCTGAGATGAGAATTTTTTCTTTGGATAATGTGGAAGAGGGATGCCACAACTTCTAATGCAAAATCCTCGTTCCATATTTGTCCCATTTCTTAAGATTCAAAGGGCCAAAATGCTATAAAAAAAATCATAACCCCCCTTTTTTTTGCATTTCAAAAGAGTTCCTTACAGCTGGCAAGCTTTAATGAAAAGGGCTTCCTCAGAGTGAGGCAGTAAGCAGGAAGGGCCATGCTACCTCTAATAAACACCACAGCAAACCATGGTATTTATAGCATGCTGGAAGATTGACATACTCCTAGGGCTACTCCTGACATACTCCTGGACTTCAGGAGAGCAGATTTTGGCCTCTTCAGGAACCTGTTTAGTAAAGTTCCATGAGAAATTGCCCTAAGGGGCAGGGGGACCCAAGACTCTTGGTTGATATTCAAGGATCACCTGCTACAAGCTCAGCAGTGTTGCATCCCGACCAGAAGGAAGTGCAGCAGGAGGACCAGGAGACCTCCTTGGATGGATAAAGAGCTGCTGAGGAGACACCAAAGAAAAAAGAGGTTTATAAAAGGTGGAAGCAAGAGCAGGCAGCCTGGGATGAATACAGGGATGTTGTCTGGGAAGTTAGGGACCAGGTTAGGAAAGCTAAGGACCAGTTAGAGCTAAACTTGGCTATGGATGTTAAAGATAACAGGAAGGAATTCTATAGGTACGTAGCAAATAAAAGACAGACTAGGGACAATGTGGGACCTGTCCAGAAGCTATTAGGAGAACTGGCTACCTTCGGTTTGGAGAAGGCTGAGATTCTTAATGACTTCTTTGCCTCGGTCTTCACTGGGAAAGGCTCTGACTGCACCACTCAAGTCTTGAAAGGCAGACGCAGCAACTGTGAGAATGAAGACCTTGAGCCCACTGTACGAGAGGATCTGGTTCAAGACCATCTTAAAAACCTGAATGTACACAGGTCCATGGGATCTGATGAAATCCATCCGAGGGTCCTGAAGGAGCTGGCAAATGAAGTTGTTAAGCCTCTGTCCATCATATTTGAAAAATCATGGCAGTCAGGTGAAGTTCCTGATGACTGGAAAAAGGGAAATATAACCCCCATTTTCAAGAAGGGGAAAACGGATGACCCGGGGAATTACAGACCAGTCAGTCTCATCTCTGTGCCTGGCAAAGTCTTGGAGCACATTCTCCTGGAAGGCATGCTAGGGCACATAAAAAACAACAAGGTGCTTGATGACAGCCAGCGTGGCTTCACTAAGGGGAAATCCTGCCTGACCAATTTGGAGGCCTTCTATGATGGGGCTACGGAAATGATGGAGAGGTGGGGAGCAGTTGACATCATCTATCTGGACTTGTGCAAAGCCTTCAACACTGTCCCACACAACATCCTTGTCTCTAAATTGGAGAGACATCAATTTGATAGGTGGACCACTCCGTGTGTAAAGAACTGGCTGGATGGCCTCACGCAGAGTTGTGGTCAATGGCTGAATGTCCAGCTGGAGACCAGTAACAGATGGTGTCTCTCAGGAGTCAGTGTTGGGACCAGTCTTGTTCAACATCTTTGTCAGCGACATGGACAGTGGGATTGAGTGTGCCCTCAGCAAGTTTGCCAATGACACCAAGCTGTGTGGTTCTGTTGATACGCTGGAGGGAAGGAATGCCATCCAGAGGGACCTTGACACGCTTGTGAGGTGGGCTGATGCCAACCTCATGAAGTTTAACCATGCCAAGTGCAAGGTCCTGCACCTGGGCCAGCGCAATCCCAGGCACAGCTACAGGCTGAGCAGAAGAAGGACTTGGGGGTGTTGGTTGATGAGAAAATGAACATGAGCCGGGTTCAGTGTGCACTTGCAGCCCAGAAAGCCAACCCTATTCTGGGCTGCATCAAAAGAAGCGTGACCAGCAGGTCAAAGGAGCTAATGCTGCCCCTCTACTCTGCTCTTGTGAGACCTCACTTGGAATATTGTGTGCAGTTCTGGTGTCCTCAACGTAAAAAGGACATGGAACTGTTGGAACAAGTCCAGAGGAGGGCCACGAGGATGATCAGGGGACTGGAGCACCTCCCATATGATGACAGGCTGAGAAAGTTGGGGCTGTTCAGCCTGGAAAAGAGAAGGCTGGTGGAGACCTCAGCCTTCCAGTATCTGATGGGGGCCTACAGGGATGCTGGGGAGGGACTGTTCATTAAAGACTATAGTGATAGGACAAGGGGTAATGTGTTAAAACTTAAACAGGGGAAGTTTAGATTGGATATAAGGAAGAAATTCTTTACTGTGAGGTTGTTGAGGTGCTGGAATGGGTTTCCCAGGGAAGTTGTGAATGCTCCATGCCTGGTGGTGTTCTAGTCCAGGTTGGACAGAGCCTTGGGTGACATGGTTTAGTGTGAGTTGTCCCTGCCTATGGCAGGGGAGTTGAAACTAAATGGTCTTAAGATCCTTTCCAACCCTAACTATCCTATGATTCTATTGCAAATATGCTGAGGACCTCTCCAGTCCCCGAGCAGCAAAAACATGGGTGAAAACTGTTCGCCTGGCTGCCTCTTTCCTTGGCCTCAAGCTTTGTGCTGCATCTTTACAGGACACATGGTTGCAGAACTCACTTTGCTATCTGAGCCAACAGCCAACATTAAGTGACTCCAGGAAGTCAACAATTTTGCATGCACCCTAGTGCCTCTCTGCTTGGAAGGCAGGGGGTGGGATGCAGCTCATGACAAAATATGAGAGCAAACAAGCACAAATTGATAATGTGGAAAACTTCAGAAGCTGTATGAAGCATTGGTCCTTTAGAGCAAATAACTCTTCCTGCAATCTCAGTTCCCTATCCTGTTGTTCGTATTCTAAGTAAATTTGAAATAACTCTTCCTGCAATCTCAGTTCCCTATCCTGTTGTTCGTATTCTAAGTAAATTTGAATCAGTCTGGTAATGGGACACCACATTTGTATGGAATGAAGTCTCTCTGGCATGGCTGAATCACTTTCTATTCCCTCTGCTTCCTCAATTGCAACACTTAAATCTGGGATTTATTCAACACATAGAAAGTATCATGGCTCAAAGTTAAAGCAGTATTTTAAAGCAGTCACTGGGTATTAAAGACTCCAAGTGATGGAAGATTAAGAGAAGGAAAAAAAAAAGTATTAGAGATTTTTCTGAAGTCTTTCTGCATTGGTTGGACTGTATTCCCAAAAGATAGATGGTTTGAACAGAGTTACAGACATATAGTCTTCAGGGATTTTTAAGGCTTTCTAAGACTGTAGGCTTCCTGTTTACCAGAACATCAAGAAATACTAGGTTAGCTGGTGTCAGAATTGATTTTTCAGTGCTAATCTGAAATCTGTAAGTGAAATTGTGTTGATTTCAGATCATGTAAGCAAAAAACAGGAAATGACATGCAAGTGGAAGGCTTTGTAACTTTTATACTACATGTTTTGCTGCTCTTGGGAGTGAAGAAAAGACAACAAAACCAGGGATGCAGGGATGCAAGAAACAAGTTTTCAAGTGAAGGAATGAACTAAGTTGTCAAAGGAGCTCTACAATTTAGGGTCAAGTTAGCAAATGTCAAATACCAGAGCTTTAAAGAGGGCAGGTGTTTATCAAATCCAGAAACTGTATTTGCATTTGCTTCAGTTTTTCCTGTGAGTCACTACAGTTTTTCAGAAGCTATGATAGCAGGCAGAGCTTCATGTGGAAATAAGACTTTGTTAAAAATATACTTGTTAAGCATTTCCTCTTTACATCTGATGCATGCCTCAGTGGATGTCATAATATTTAAATGGTTGCTTACTGTTCAGAATGTGTAAAATGCACAGCTTGGAAATGCACTTAGTCACTTGTGCAGAACTGTGAAGTCAAGAGCAAAAGGCAAGAATGAGTTTTCAGGCTGAAGAATAAACTGCTGGATAAAAAACAGTAAGGACTGTGTTGGATACAGACTCGAAACACCATTCATACATCTTAAACAGATCTTTGTCAGGCACAAGATCACACAGTCCCCACAGTAATAATAAAGCAGCATGCCTTCTGTTTTTTACACACTTTTCTCTTTGAAAAATTGCATTTAGAAGCCAAGTCTTCTGACAGATTTGATAAATTTTTATTACAGTGTGTCCAGCACAGACATATCTTCTCTAAATACTTACAGAGCAAAAAATCTTTTAAAAACACAGAGGTACTTTCAGCTCCAATCAAGTGAGATTAGTCAGTTTAGTGCTGCTGCATGACTACATTAATTGAGAGTCAAGGGAAATCTATTCTACAGAGAACAGAGTATTTTACAGCATATCTCCGATAAAACATCTTCTGGTCAGTATTAACTCCCAAGCCTTGTTAAACAGCATAATTGTAAGAAAAATGTCACATAATTCTGCTCCTTAATAGTTGATGAGCACTAGACAAAAGGCCCATTTCTTTCTCACTCTTTAATGCTTTTCAGACCATGTCTGCAGAAACCTGCCTGCTGACAGTGTAATTTATGGGGGTATAAAAATATTGTAGCTGATAAGAGAAACAGGTTGGACTCATAACTGCACAGCTTTTGTTTGCTACAATACTTCTATTCTTTTGAGTTTTTATAGCCCTGTTTTCTTTTGCTGAATATACAGATGTGTTCAAGAGAACAGGGGAAAATACCTTAGACTATGCAAATAAAACACATAACTGACAACTTTGTTACAAACGCTGCTGGCATGTCTGTTGTGTTTAAAGCAGCTTAAGACCTAAAGAAATCTAGGATTAACTTTTCTGTTTTCCAGGAAAAAAAAAATCAAGTTACAAGCTAAGAACATTTAAAAGAGAAAAAAGAAATACATTTTTCTGGTATGAAAAGACAGATGGATTTTAAAAAGACAAATTATAAATAGTTTTTTCTTTTTCACATAGGAATTTTGAAAGCAATTCATTTACCAACTTAGGAATCATTTCCGCTAATGCTCAAGTGATCTTTCTAACTTTTGGGTTCACAAAGGACCTTATTCACAGTATGCAATTCATACATAGCTACGAAATTTTGCATAATGCAAGTGACACTTCTTGATCCATTAACCTCTCTTTCTCTTTCTTGTGAATTGCAGCTGTTACATCTGTAGCAGTTTCCATAGTAACACTCAATTTTGGACTTTCTAAAGGGTTAGGATGAGTAGCTTGAGAAAGAATGACCAGGAAATAGGTTTAAAATGAACAATTATAAAGCGTTTAGAGGCTACTAGGAGAAAAAAATCCCACCACCAGAAAACCTTAAACCTTTCCCAGTCCTGTACAGTGCTAACTTAGCCTTCCAAAACAACTCAAAACAGCAGTTCTAAACACATGAATCATTAACACTGTGACCTGAGATTTGGTATCTTGATGTGACGGTGGTTTCTACTGTGAAGATTATGGAAGCATAGCTTGGTACTAGACTTCAGCACTAAAGAGTCCTGTCATTTCTGCAATCATTTCACTTTCTCTCAGGAACTGAGCTTGCCTCAACAATATCTATGATGGGGTTGCATGCAACAGTGTTGAGGAGATCTGGGCAGGCATTGAAGTGAACTCAATGCACTAAGTTTTAATAATGATCACATGGTACCTGCATGGAAAATGTTTTTCAATTTAACAGCTTTTTTTTAATCCTCAAAGTCAACTTCAGGGACCAGTATCCCAGCCTCAGACAGCAATGTCTCAAAGGGTGTTTATACGCATTTGGCTACAGCTGGAAATAAGAATAACAGCATTATGAACTTGTAGAAACCTGAAGAATCTGAAAAATGGTTTCAGAGACTACCATGGCTGCTGCACAAGTTTTCCCCATGAAGTGAATGCTCACTAGAAATATCTGTTGCAAATCACTTCAAAAGGAAAGACAATAGGGGAGAAGACAGACATTTGGTGGCTTAGCTGCTAAAACTCTGAACCTTTCACCTCTGGATCCATGCTGAATGTCCAGCTTGAAGTTCTCAGACATACTATTTTCTACTTCGAAATGAAAAGACTTTACCACACATAATTGGAACTGATTTAGGATAAGGAGCTAGAATAGTAGTTTTATGGGGTCACGACCTTTTAACCTGCACATTTTGTCATGGTGCTTTTTCCCCGCTGACATTTAGTCCAGGAAATAATTTGCCTTGACATGTTTTCCTTTGGGTTTGGTTTTGTAGCAGTGGTACATAGACACGTTTTGTTGTGTTTAGATGTTCTAAATTTAGTTATTAGAAGGCTGATTATCTAGCTAATCTTAACATAAACAGAATTTTCATTTACTCTAGCAGATAAATTACAGTGCAAGTGAATATCTAAAATCAGCATTACAAACCCATAATTGAATTTCCACATAAAGAATTATCAAGCAAACTAAACAGAGAAGGCAGACTGTGTGCTCCATGTAATGTCTGCATGGTGGGGAGGACCATGTTGTAGTTCCAGCTCACCCATATGTCTTAATTTCAGTGGATCACTTTAGATACCTGCTAGAAGACTGAAGAAAATCATATGATTGAGCCTAGAAAATAATATTTATTTCCTCTTATAATCCTTCACATGAGGCAATTGTTGCTGTATGAAATGACTTGGCCCTGTCTCAAGTTGATCAATTCTGTTACAGCTGGGTTTCTATGTAAAGGATGAAGACACTTGGAAGTACACACAGTTGATATCTGCAGTGTATATGAGCAGCAGCTATAGTTCAATTGTTGACAAAGCCTTCTTATTAAGTCTTCACCAGAGCAGACATTCTGTTAGACACAAAATTAATGGACATATTTATGCATATATGCATATATACCCATTTGTAAATAAGAGCCAGGCCTAAAGAGTTTGAAAGAGATTTCAGTTTATCCTGATATAACTTTGCTAGCCTTCTTTGAAAATACCGCGCTGAGAAATTCATCTTAATAAAAAATTGAGCTGAAATTTATCCCCATGAGCCATGATAGCTTAGAGAAAGTAGAAGGGAAAAAAAATCAGAAAAAAAATGAAATACAACAAGATAGCTGGTGAAAAAGAGTTAAGCCCTTCACTTCATGCAGCTTGGCAAATTGAAGAACACAAATCATTGCAGAGGGAAAAACATGCTTAGAAATCTCAGGAGACTGACTTCACATGGCTAATTTACAACCACATGCCACATCTGTTACTTTTACAAATCAATGAGAGTGCCTACCCTTTAATAGCACAGGGTCACTGATAAAGGTTGCTAGTGTCAGCCCTATAGATGAGGCCTTTCAGGATGTCAGAAAAGAACCTCAGTGACGCACATTAACACCCACATGCTCCTTTATGTCACTTCAAATTTACTTTATCTTAAATTGTCAGCTAGCAGAGCTCACTCTCATATTAATAACTAGAGGTTTGCTTCCAAGCCAGGAAAAATAAACCCTGCTGTTAGCTTCATGAAGCAGCTGGTTAGCTCCAAGGAAAGCCAAAAGGGAAATATTGAGCTTTTAGTCTTTCTTAGTGGAGTCTGCAATATTAAGGAAAGGAAAAAGAGTATATGACTTACAGATGGCCCATCTGTAGTATATACAGAAACATTTGTATTTTGTTTTTCTGTAGATACTATTCAACAGGAGAGTGATTCTGTTCTTTTACAGCACTGAACTACAAAAGAAGACATTAAGGGCACATTAATACAAAATATCCCCACGAGCTGGAACAAGTTTTTCCAGACCTGAGTTTATAGTTTTCTGTGATATCTATTAGGTATTTAATCCTCTTTCTTTTCCCAGTCATATTGGAGGGACTTTATAAGCTTGATTTGCTTTTTCAATTCAGCTGGTGGAAGCTGAGCTGTGGGACATGGTGCTGGAAACATTATTTGGGTAAATAACAGTGCCAAACACGTCTCAGCCTAGCTAGTAGGCAATCCCCCAAAGCATATATCTATCCCTGCTCTTTCATAGCACAGGGCAGGATGCAGAGCTAAGTGCCTGGGAGAAGTGCTGATGCAACCAGTCCCATAAGGGTATTTTGCCAGGGTTACTCCTCTGGGACAACAGCTATCCATTTGCGGAAATCACAGAGGCCTTGCAGCACTCCCCATGGTAACTGCAGCTTCCTTTTCTCAAGTACTTAATCAGGTGAATAAACCCTTAGATTTTCTTTCCGGCTTCCTCACTTCAGAAATATTTTCTACAATTTTGACTGGACCTCACATAAGAACCTTGACTTTTCAAACACACCTTGAGCATGTTCATTGGAAAACTTTGAAGTGGATGCATTCTTCTTTGAATGTTAAACCTGCTCCTTGATAAATTTGTTGGAATCATTCCCTGTATGCAATTGTATTAACTGTAGCTGTATCCCTTCAGTCGTACTATTTTCAAGACAAAGCATCCAGGCACATTTTTTCTTTTTTTATGGGATCTGTTTCATGCCTTGAATGTTGTAAACAAGTTTTATCATGTACCTAATTGTCTTCTTTTCCTGATTATTTAGAAGTACACAAACTGAATAGATCTTAGTGGCAATCTTGTGGCATCCTCCCTTTTGATAAAAATGACCATTTCATTTTATATTTTATTCTCTAATATAATACAGTGCTATTTCTGGGCCTTGTCTTCTTTGCTATGTTGTTACACCTTTGGAACCAGACGATGTTGAGCAAGGCTAAAAAATTTTTCTGAAGGTTCAACTACATGGTATCAGCTAGCTCATACTAACGCCTTGATGTCATATTCATCACTTTTTCTTTCCTCTAGAACAGAAGTTAAATGTGTCTGCAGTCACACTTCTGGATATCAGAATAGACATATCCTAAGCAGCAAACAATTTAGCAACTAAATGCCTGCCAGAATGGCAAAAAGTTTGAACTAGCTGCTGCCTGTGCAATATTGAGAAGATGAAATACACCTGTATAGTGAAAGCTGTAACATTTATTCAGACTTTTAAGCTTCCAGTAAGAACTATTCAAATTCATGTACTTCTGCTGAGGTCACTGTGTTATAGAAGTGATTTATAAGCTGCAGTAAAAATTTTGCTTCTGGGTTTATCTAGGCTGGTGGTTACAAGGCTGGTGTACTCACACTTTTTTATGTGACAGCAGAACAGAAAAGACTTGCAGAACTTTTGCTGCCATTGTTAACAACAAAATATGATGTAGCTCTTCTCCTGCACTGAAGAAAAATATTTTCTCTGTTGAAGTGATTTGTGAAGTGTACTATGTGGTGTTTATGTCTGGAAGTTCACTTTTGGAAAACAAATGTAGGTCTTCAAGTACTCATTTCTGCTCTCAGGCTCTGATGATATCTGTCACATTCACACTGTGCCTTGGCAGATACAGGCTACAGGTGAAGACAGAAGATGCTGCTATTTAGAATAAACTAATGGGCTTCTTTATACTATACCATTATGTCATCCCAGGTTAAAAAAGTTGGTCCTTTTGCAAGCTTTTCCTCAAGATTTGCAGCAGAGAGTGTTATATACCGTGGTAATCATTGTAATTAAAAATTCTTGCTTTACTGATGAATACTTTATCATGAATGTGCACTCTGTACAGTGGATGCTGTGCATGCTGGGCTTTTTGGTCATGTTTTCATCTAAATCCTCAGGAGTGTTCAACTTTATACAACCACACAGGGGGCCAACAGGGAGATAAAGAATAACACATTACAATAGGAAAGACACAGCTCCTGCTGTCCGGTACAGACAAAGACTAGTGTTTGATTAGTCCGTGTTGCTATTTTGCTTCGTTTCTCACCAATGTTTTGCAGGACGACAGAGAGATACAAGAACTCTTTAAGATGTACTGCTGGATATACCTGCTCAGCAGCTTTAGTGACCTATACTCAGATTTTACTCTGTTGCTTTCAATATACAATGCAGTATATAATTCAGTCTATATCATTTGTCACCTGTTTAGGCCAAGATGACAGTCTTAATCGTGCCTTACTGGCTTTGACTCAAGTACGTCTATAAAAAATATACCTCTTACCTGTAGTAACCTCTTACTTGCAGAAATTGTTCCTAACTTGTCCTTTTCTTTCACTTGTAGTAATTAAAATTTGGTTAGGATAAAGCTTTATTAAAAGTTGTTTATTTCACAGGAAACCTGAAATGCTGAAATCATTCTGAACCACACTCTCACAGAGGATAAAAACAAAGTAAGATAAAGTCAATCAATGGATTTCAGAGGTAAGTGCATTGTACTTCTTTTAGCACTTGCATTGTCTTTATCCAGAAGATGTTGTACTCAGGAGTGATCCAGCTATACCATATTGAAACCCATTAACTTCTTATATTTCTTTATTTTGTTAGTATTCTTATAGCCTTACATTGCAAACTCTTTTTGTTTTCACTATTACATTGGCAGTTTAAGGAGTAACAATGTTTTGAATGCCCTGTAGGTAACAAGTTTCTGTCTTAAGCCAAATAACCCTCTTAGGGTTAATTACACCACACAGGAGACATAGCTAAGGCAAACAAAAGAACAAACTGTCCTTTAGGTTATACTGTCTGTGAAGAAAAAAAGAAAAAGAACTTGTCGATTCAGACACAGACAAGCATTAGGATTACAAGAATTCTGTTTTATATATTTTTATTAAAGTTTTTTTTTAATTTAAGTGCTTAAGGAAAATGCACATTGTCTGTATTTCCCAGATCTCTTCCCTCCAGAGGTTTAGACCCAGTTCTTGCTATTTTATCTTTTTTCTTAATTTAAAGCATACCAAGTATTTGTTTGTTTGTTTGTTATTTCCTCTTCCTTCCTTTTATAGTTTTTAAGTCCTCTAGAAGATATAAGCAGGTAAATAATACAAAATTTTATCTGTGCATCACCTCTACTCAGCATGATCTCACAGAAAAAAATTGAAAGAATAATTGACACTGGTCAAGGAGCTAAAGGCCGAACTTGATCCATAATTAAACAATACTTTCACATCAATGGCTGTATAGCAAGCAGCTGTCACTGCTCTCTGATGTTCTTTTACAAGACTCATCTCCATTTGAAAGCTTACTTTAAAAGTATGGTTTTCCCTGTTAGCATTTCAGCAAAATTATTATGCTCTGAAATTATTTTTTTCTTTTCTGTACCTTCTGATGGGCTTTAATTTGTTGATGCCAAATACTATGGCATAAAGGTGAGAATACACCAAACTTAAAAAGAAATGAGGGCACAAACAGTGCAAGAATTGATCATCTGTTGCCCCAGCTTCTAGCAGACAGGAGGAGGAAATGCCTCAAAGGGATCTGCACTCCCCTTTCGTTCAGGGTGCTGAAGAGGTACAAGGTGGCATGGGTTGGCAGAAGAGGTGCTACCCAGAAACAGTATGCTATTCAAACATCATTGGAACACTGGCAAAGCTCCTGGAATAGCATAAGAAGACAAAATAAATACAAAGCCAAAGACAACCCAACTTAGTCTTGAATTCTTGAACAGTTTCTTACTGTCTCCTTGCATATGAAATTAGTTCTGAGCACTACCACTGTCATCCCAAACTTTAATTTTTTTCTTTTGTATGCTAATCAAAAAATCGCAGGCTTAGTGCAAGTCCCAAAGGATATTTCTTTGACTACAGGTAATTCAACACCAACCTTCGAGGTGAGGTTCCCACTGTAGAAATTACTCAAGAAATTTCTGCTATAATTTTGTGCCTAACCAAGGCCTGACAAACTAGGTTACATTAGGCATAACCTAAAAAAAATTTTTCAACTCCACCTAGATTAAACAGATATTAAATAATGGCTCTTTCTGAGCTAACCAGTTGTCAAAACAAAATATGAGAGCACTTAAATGCTGTTGTTTCTGTAGCAACTCTAACTTCTTATAGAGACAAAAATATTGCAAAAATTAAGATTTACACTAGGCTTCTGCACTGAGTACTGTAATGTGTACATGGGCCTTCAAACTTCCTCTCTGTTATGTGTTTTCAAAAGCATCCCAGCCTGCAAAAGTCTGCCCAGTGTGAAACAGATCTACCTACTATCCATTCTGCTCCATATTCGCTGTCCGTTTGGATCACACCACACTACAAAACATCTGCCTTTGCGCAGATGTGCGCAGCAATGAGAGAAATATTAAACTGCGTAACTGGTCTTGCTCACTATGTATTTATACAGAACAGTAAAGGTGTCTTCTGACTGCTAATCCTGGTGGTGCAGACCCCCTGTCCATTTGTCAATAGGTATTTTTTAAGAAGATATTTCTAAGTAAGAATTTTTGCCCATATAAATCTGGCCAGTATTTTTTATCTTGGCCACAAAAGCATTTAACAAGCACTTACAAAAAAGACCTAGGATGCTCTGCTGTGTACCACCTGGCCACAAAAGCAACATCTTTGCTTTATTAACTTCAATTATGTTATTAAATGTTATTAAAAAAACAAAACAAGAAATTGGTACAACAGTTCAATGCATTCGTAGTTTGCTGGAGCTGGAAATAGTGATACTAACTGGTGACGGTGACTGTGCTGTTACTGCAATACTTAGGAAAAAGCACCCTTTTGGTAAGATCAGACTAAATGTTTTAGTAATACTGTACAAAACCTGGACCTGTCTTTTTTTTCTCAACCCAAATTCTGTCATGTGTTCTACACAGACGTACAACACAGATGTTCATACATACCAAAGCAATGGTCTTTTATTCTGTGAAGTAGAAAACATGAAAAGACATTTTGTTCTCTGCCATTATTTCTTTTCTTTCCTAGAAAAGAAAAGGTGAAAAAAGAGTATTATTAAAGCAACTACACAGAATTGATCAGAACTTAAGCATGAAAGCAAAAGAGTAAAAGGAAAATAAATTACAATGAGGCAGAAGTCAAAAGACTTGCAGAAATCCTGTGGCTGCATGTTGAGGTAGGATTTCTTTGAAGGTCCAGTGAGATTTTTTTTATAACCACTAATAGACAAATATCTTTATCTGCAATAAAATATATTTGATACTGTTGAAATGCTTTACCTGCATTGGCACAATGATTGTGTTAGTCATAAGACATTAAAGAATAAAAACCAAGATTACTGCTATTTTAGACAAAGCATTTACAGGATAAAAGGTGTAAAGTGATAGGCACTGAATTTACTGTAATTGCTAAGACACAGTGCCTGCTCTGAAGAGCTCTTATATCAGCAGTGTGAAGATATAAGATCTTAACAGTGTGGAATACAGCCTTGAGTACAACACTGTAAAATGTTATGATTAGAAAAATTAATAACAGGGGAGAAACCAAGATAATTGACCATAGAGAAAGCAGGAAAGAAAAGAAAGAAAGATTAAATGCTAACAATGAACCAATTTCTGGAAGATATGAACAGAAATTATTGTCCCCTATTTTGTTTAGAAGTTTAGAAATAGCTAGTAAGTGTAAACTAGGTTTTGTGAAAGCGTGTGATGCGGATTTAAGACAAGCTTTTTATCAAAATGTCTCAAAGAATTTATGGTAGGAGGCAGAAAGAAGTAAGGCAGAAGGAAGCAGACTCATGTTCTTTTATTTGCTTAAAGGATGAAGTGATCCTAATTAAATAATCTCCCTTGATTTGCATTAAGTAGTAATGACATTTTCTTCCCCTGGCACTGAAGTGTGTTTCATAGTTTCAGCAGCATTCTGTGTTTAAATCCTATTATTGCCTACCAGAATAAACAAGAAGTTTAACATGATTATCTGGATGTTCCACTTATTTAAAGCTGGATTTGTTACTTCATCTATCAATAGGTTCAGCATTTTCTAAGACCATAAGATAGAATGTGAGCATCTGTTTGCCTTTCTCTAACACTTGGAGGGCTGCTTGATGAAAATTATACTGGATTCAGGGGGAAATTTTCACAGAATATTTTTAAAGGCCTATTGTAAATATGCTGTTCTTGAGACCTATGACTTTTGGAAAATGGAGGATAGGAAGCATAACACAACAATTAATATTAAACATATGCTCAAATGGAGGAATAAGGCATGTGTATAGTTGCAGGAATTCCTGGGAAGCGAAGGATAAAAACTCTTGAGCACTCTATATATACGCTAGCTCTGCCATCAGTTTACAAAGGTGACAGAGTGACCTCATCTTTGCTTCACAGTGACTGCTGTGAGAGACTGAACTGAAATCAGACTCCACCATCCATTGCCTTAAGGATTGGTATGAGAAGCTGAGATGGGATTCCACCATCCATTGTCCCAGAAACTGGTAGGAGAAGTTGAGATAAGACTCCAAGGGTCCATTGCTTTAGAGAAGTGTGTGAGAAACTGAAATGAAACTCCAGGGTCCACTGCCTGGGTGTGAGGAGCTGAGATAAGACTCTTTCTATTATCTCAAGGATTAGTGTGAAGAATTACTGCCCATTACCTCAAGAATTGCTGCAGACTTGCAGCTGAGGAGCTTGATGCAAGGCCAGAAAAACTGGTCCACCAGGAAGGTCTAGTAACATTAACTGACATTAAGAACAGAGGTACTCCCCCCAGCTCATTATAAAGACGAAAAGTAGTTGCCATCAAGGACACCTCCACGAGGACACCTCCACGAGGACACCTCCACAAGGACACCTCGAAGAGGAAACCCTCCACAAGGACACCCACCTCCAATGATGACTACTACTCACTCTTGGGGACACTCTGCTCTAGTACAGACCCTGAAGGCCTCCCACCACCTCTGGTGACAACTATGGACCCCCAGGACACCACTGAGTCCATGGTCGTGATAATCTCGCTCTCTCTGCACCCCAAATTCTTGCTTCATTTCTATCTTTTTTCCAATTTGTCCTATCGTTATCCCCCTTTTCATAATAATTTCCTTTTTTATAATAATTGTCTTTTTGTGATAAAATAAACTGATCTGTTACTGTACTTGATCTCATTTGCGTCTTAATTTCACTCTTGGGATCACGAACAAAACAGGTCCAACACTGCAGTTTTCTCCAGTTGGACCATGACAACTGCTTAAAAACAGCTGTGTAACACGAAGCTGACAAATCCCGTTAAAGAAAATGCTGGAGTCTTTTCCAAGAATAGAAGGATGATTATAAGTGAGGCTGCCTAACACTGGGTGTTAGTGTTCAAGCATCCTGTCCACACCACCTGTGCTGAGCTACAATTAAATAAACTCCTAAGAAAGTGTTTGGAGAGGCTGAATGGATATTCCTTCTATTTAAAGATAATGATGTTGTAACTCGTCATTGGATGACCTTTTTAATGTGATACAGCTGTTTAATTAGGTCCTGTAGCAATGTTCTTTTACCCTCCTATAGATGCAGTAGTGATCACGTGACCAGCTCTAGACCTGACCAGTTCTACGGTGTTGCAAGATTCAGGGTTTGGTTTGTTAAATGCCTTCAGCCCCCTAGGGAGGGGAAAACTTGCCCTTTTCCAGAGGGCTGGAAGAGAGTCGGGGAAGTGAGCAGCCTCCCACTGGCAGTACTCTGTGGAGTGAGTGTATTCAGGAACCTGCATGCTTCCATCTTACCCAGCAGTTTGTCAGTCTCCTCCTCTCCAGTGCCACCAACCCTCCTCCCCAGGGGAGCACTACAGGACCAGAATGTTTATAAAGCAAGCAGATTGCTTAAAAAACAACAACAACAAAACAAACAAAAAAAAGAAAAAAAAAACCCAAAACTAACTTACAAACTATTTAGAAAATATGATTTCCAACTAATGGTACCACATTTCTGAAAAGCAGTACTCCAAAACTCATTTGGGTGCCACAGCCTCCTCTGATTTTCTTAATAGGTAGTCTGGTAAGACACTGGGACAGGCTGCTCAAAGAAGTGACAAATGCTCATACCTGGCAGTGTTTAAGGCCAGGCTGGACAGAGCCTTGAGCAACATGGTCTAGTGTGAGGTGTTCCTGCCCATGGGAGGGAGGTTGGAACTTTAGGTGATCTTAAGGACCTTTCCAACTCAAACCTTTCTATGATTCTATGATATACCTCCAGTGAACTTTTTCATTCATTAGGACCCATTAGCTACTTTACAGTATGATATTGCAATCATTTTAGAGTTACTCATTGCTAATTGAAGAGTTAAGAGTTCTGCAATTTATACGGAATAAATTTGGTGAACATATGAGGACTTTATTGAAAATATTTGTTTATTTTAAAGTACGTGGTATAATTTAAGCTTGCTCTCTGTTAATATACAAATGGTGTATTGTAGCTACTTGCTTTTGAAATAAGAGGGTTTGTACAATTTGAAGAGATGAAGCTGTGTATTAAAATTTTGCTAAAGGATCTAAGGTGGCCAATGCTGGCAATTTTCCCAAACTCTTTCAGGTTTATAATTATCAGCTGGAGTGCGATAAAATCTGCTGCTAATTTGGTTTTGTTTTCTGATTTAAACTTACAAGGATATGTAACTTGGACTGTGCTCTTTTCCCCATTTTATTCTTACTAACCACAGCGCATGGATAATGTAATAATGCACTCAGAAGTGTTCTTTGCTGGGAAACCTGCAGCCTAACATGATCAGATAAAATTCAACACTGGATGCGACTGTGCTGAAAGATCGTTTTAACTCTTATTATCAACACTGCACATTTTCTCATGCAAGATACCAGTATAAATGGACTCTAGCAAGTTTTTATACCTTATTAGGCTTGCAGGATGCAAGTATTAGGATACCTTCTATAACAAGGTATTAGAATACCTTATATTAGGACCTTGATACCTTACTAAGGCTGCAGTGCCTGTGTGTTTAAAACTATAACGTATTATCAGCATAGAAAGAGGAGTTTGTGAAATGTTATGTGATACCATGATGTGATCCCATACCAATGTTTGCATTAGTCAAGTGACTGTATTAGAAAAAGCAATCCTCACAGCAGTCCTTGTAGAAAGTGATACTAACATGCTCATGCTGTTTATGGTAGTTTTTATTTATGCTTACTTTTTTTTTGCATTGCATTTTGCCTGGAAACTGATTTTCCAGGTGTTAGATTTATTCAAGAAGAACTGGCTTTTCATTTTACTTTTCTAACATTCTAGTCTTATAGCTTCATTTAATTTTGCATGGTTTTGTTATGTTAATTTTATCATGGTTTTGTTATGTTTTATACAATTGCACATGATACACTTCTGTCTTTTTACAGAGATTTTCCTTTGGAGGGGGAGGTGGTTGGCACTTTAAATTGGCTATAACAATTTACAAGTAGAATTGGTAAAAAGGGGTGAGATATGAATTGTATCACATCTATGATCTTCAATATACCACAGAAATTCAGACATCTGTTCTGTTAAACTTCTGATTGCTTGAAAATTGTCCTTACACACAAAAACCCCTGTGACTAGCATATGACAGTATCTTTAGTGCTACAGTTGTCAGCTTTAGTTAGGTGTAATAGAGACTGACTGTAATATGCTTCAAAGAACTTTAAATGAGAAAGTCATTGCTGTCTTGAAAAATAGAAATTACAAGTGTCTCTACTATGATATTCCAGTGGATATAGTCGAACCTCATCAGGTAATGCTATAATCCATGCTTCCTCCCATTTTGCAAAACTGCATGTGTAAAATAGCTAAATTTTTTATTTCAGTATTTGGACTCTTTTTTTGGTCATCACCTCAGAAAAACAGGAAAACGGCTTGAACCAAGATGACTTTAACAGCCAGTTTTCCCATTCTTCAAATTGGGCCTGATTTTCAGCCCATTAGCACTGAGGATTTTTTGAACAAGTTTTTTTGAGAGCAGGCCTTAGACAGCCTTGAGGTTATATTTGTTTTCAGCCTTACGGCATGTCTTTTACCTTTAAATTCCTTTCTTTTTTTTTTTTCTGGGGGGCGTTTTCCAAAACACTGTGTTTTGATCAGTCCTGGTCTGATCATGATATTTGTATGACCTTATTTCTGGCGTTGCATTGCCTGTTGCTTCTACTGAGTTGAATTATACTTTTCCAGTCTTGCAAAGTCTTTGCTGATATGGATTAACTTAATTCAATTGCTAGGTGATCCTGTAGACATTTTCTCTGGTTTTGTGCTATTTAAAAATTTTAAGAAAAAGATTTTTGCCTATTCACTCTCCTTGAATATTGTAATTACACCTACTGCAGTACTTCAGAGAAAATGTGCAGGGCTTAATAGAGGGGTCAAATTTACCTGACATGTAGAACATTTCATTAAAACTTATCACCTCATTAGCATCCTGTACTCCATCTTCTAACCTCCAGCCTTTTTTCTTCCATTTTTCTTCCACTTACATTTGTGATACTTCTGTTCAAGTTTTGTTTCAGTTCCTTCAGTTCCTTTGATGCTCCTTGTGCAAAAAAACTTGCATGAAATGCAAATTATAACCACCTTTTTTCGCATTTCACCAAGCAATTTTAGTCAGATAGAGGCTCTGAGCTATTTTTACGCTTATTTAATCACCAGGAAATCTGGAACTGATCTCAGCAAGTAAAAGTGATGGATAAGGACCAGGAGCCAGCCCTACCTCTAAGTTGAAAACAAAACTGCAGAACCACCTGCTGAGAAACTTCTCTACTTGGGCAGTGCCTTCCCCTAAGCATTACACAGAACAAGCACTCAACCTGAGAACACCACAAAGTTGCTGGGATAATTTACTGCATAAGAAAGATTCTATTTGGGCATACATGCAATTATGGCCTATCTTCATCTCTATTTTTATTTTTACATAGGGAATGATTTAGGAGGTACTATTAAATTAAGGTAAAAACTCCTGGAAATATCGACAATGCTGTTATTTGGACTCACCAATGCAAAACTGATCTGTAGGTATCTCCCCAGTCATCAGAATACTAGTTGTTTTTAGCAACAACTAGAACATCAGTATATCATCAACATCATTCTCAGACTAAAACCAAAACACAGCACTATACCAGCTACTAGGAAGAAAATTATCTCTATCCCAGATGAAAACACAACACTGGGTTATGAACAACTGATTTGATCAAAGCCTACAAAGCTGAAGTAAGTATCCTGATTCTTGATCAGCATTCTAACTTTAGCAACACTGTTCTTACAGTTGAGGTGATGTTGCTGACTTGAGTATTGAAAAATAAATGTTATTTTTTTGTTTATATTTATTGTCTAATCGTTAACCAAGATCTTCTGTGACTGTTGTTTTATGTGTAGAGGTGCACTAAACCAGTTTAAAAGAAATACCTAATTTAGATAGGATTAAGATGCAGGAAGTAATATACCAAGGAACAAGAAAGATAGTGCCATTAACAAAGAGCTTTCTTTCTATTAATTACATTCTAAGGAAACAAGGTTGTATACTGCTGCAAGAAATGCAGAAATGTAAAAGTAAGTTTAAATTAAAAGCTAATTTTGTTTGAAAATTATAGAAGAGATCCTTTACATATTCTGATGGAAAACTAAAGCAAAAAATATTTATTTCATTCTCGCTTTCTGGTGGGACAGTGATCATTATGAAGCAGGTTTAATTTTAAATCCTATCAGCTAACATTTGTTTATTTAATGTGTGACATGACTAACACTCTCCAGTGGAGGTTCTAGCCAAGTGAGAACAAATTGTTGAGATCCTGTTCTGTTTCAATTTGTTATTTGCAGCTTGCCTAGCAGAATTTTTACTGTTTCAGTGCGGTGGTGGTTTTTAGATTCCTGTGAAGAAGTATTTGCATAAAACTTGGAAGTAATTTTTGTTTCAAATATCATATATTTAGATATTCCTACATGACCAAGTGTTGCAGTCTATCAACAACTTATAACTCCTAGTGAAGTGAGTCACATATACAAAATTGCTTTTCAGATTTAGTATCAAATATGTTATAAAAATTAACTGCATTTATTTGTCTTTTCCTATCTGTGCTTTAGAAAAACGTGCCTCTCCTTCACTTTAAATCCCACATTCAAACTAACAAAAACTTTATCTTGTGGTATAGTCTAGCCCACTGAAGTTACATCCCCTAGGTTAATTTCTTTAATCCATTCCTTTCTTCAAGCGAAGATTGACCTTAGGAACTACCACAGAGGACAGCAGGATTTTATTGTCATGTAGGTTGGAAACAGTATCAAAAATCAAGACTGCTTCCTCTCCAGGCCCCACAGAGGCTAGCCTCCCACTGTTTCAGAAGGATGTGCTTGATGAAATCCGAGAGGTCCAGTGCCAGACCTCAGAAGGTCTCAGTTTGATGGTGGTACATGAGCAACGATGTCTCCCTGGCAGATGGGTCCTGGACCACATCCAGATCCGAAGCTGTTTCTGGGCAGGAGGCTGAGCATAATGGCCAGCATCCCCTAGTGAGGTGACCCAGATGCACATGTGCGCACCTGTATTCTGTTGCAGGTGATGTTTTGGAGCTGTTTTCAGTTGTGGTGTGCTGTTTTGGTTGTTTGATGTTGTGGTTTGCTTTAAGTCTGAAAGACTTGATGTCTTTTACACATTCATATCTTTCAGTTCTAGCACTGTTTCTAAACTAACACATCTGTGTTACTATTTATATCATTTTACTGGATGTTTAAATTTCTGTTCATTAGATAGATAGGCTTAAATTGTGTTACTGTTATCTTCTGCTTCTGAAAAGTAAAGGCTTTTTTTTGTTAAAGGGATATTTTCATAAGTATGCTTTTTCTTAGCCTTTCTTCTTCAAATTCTGTAAGATTTTGAATGGACACTAGTAAGCCTTTAACTAAGTCCCTAAGATTAAAGTTAAGTACCATAATGCTCAAATTCTATTGTTTTCTAATTTTCTGACTAATATCAACAGAATTCACAATCTTCCTAGTTTTTTAATTAATCTGAAATATTTTCATAGACTAACGACATTTGGTCTGCCAAATTACAGAAAGTTTTGTAGGGTTTTTTTTTTGTTTGCTTGGGTTTTTTTATTTTTTCCATCCTTAATTTACAAGCTAACAGTTCATTCAATTGAACTTAGATCTCTCTTTTTGCTTCTCTGAATATATTAAGTTGAACAGAGTAAAAGGTCTACTTTTCCTAAGAGCTTGGCATGTTTACAATGTAGACTACATAAATATTAGAAATAGGCTGAAACAAAAATCTTGGTTGTGAATAGTCCCAAAGGTATAAGAGCAACATCTTTTGGTTTTAATCTAATGTCAGACCCATAATTTTCTAAAGGAGATGGATAAAATAAAACATTGACCTTTGGGGATATTGTGGGGGATTGATGAGGATTCAGGGATGATGCTTTTTTATTCAGCACCATAAACAAACACATCACATTAATAAAGTTTGTTCAGTATAGAGAGATTCTTGATTTTTAAACCTTTTGCATAGTCTTTGTTACTCCTTCTGTGCAGATACTTTTTTCTTCTTTAAAAAAAATTGCAAAGCATCTTAAAGGTGTTGTCCATCTTGTTTAATAGAATAAGTATTTTTAAAGGACTTGTGATATGTTTTATCACATATTTAAAAACCATATGCTAATCAGGGAAATCACCTATACCTCATCTTCACTTTAATGACTATTTCCTTCACAGATCATTATTTCACATTTATCCCCGTATGAAGAACACCTTTTACATTCTTTCTCTGTTTGCATACCTATATCATCATAATACAGTTTGCATGAGATATTGTTCATCCTTTATGTGTCTTTGCTTGTTGACTATATATACTTTCCTTGTGTGTATTTGTACTTTCAAGCTTAATTTGATTCAGGAAGAAGAGTTAGCAAATTACCACATGCAAAGCTATTTTAACGATATCTCTAGCCTAGATAAAACATGGAAATGCAAGAGAGTTTATAACTGACACCTAGACCTGTAGGATTAACACTAGAAAAATATAATTTAAACAATTTGGATGTAATCTAATATAGAAGTATAAGAAATATAGTACTTTCACCTTAAAAGTTCATATGAAGCTTTTCTTTGGTTTCATGTCACATGAAATTTCAATAGCGATTCTATGGTTGTAGGGGAGATACTTAAGCAAAAGGTGTCCATTAGAACTTTTTCTTGATTGGTGGGATGTTGCCACCGGTGCACTGTTGTGGTCACGACTGGCACTTGTTCTCCTTTGACCTTCAGCAACCCCACAACAGAAAGATCCTCTGAGAGACCAGGCAAGGTGGACAGCTGATTCACCACCCAGCCCGACCTGAGCAGCGATCTGGGCCTTTTGGGTAGCTGCCCCCAGTTTATATACTGGGCATGATGTACTGTGGTATGGAATACCCCTTTGGCTAGTTTGGGTCAGGTGTCCTGTCTCTGCTTCCTCCTGGCTTCCCCTTCTCCCTGGCAGAACCTGAGACTGAGAAAGTCCTTGGTCAGAGTAAACATTACTTAACAACAATTAAAAACGTTGGTGTTATCAGCGTTGTTCTCAGGCTGAAAGTCAAAAACATAGCACTGCACCAGCAACTAAGAAGGAGAAAAATGACTGCTACTGCTGAACCCAGGACAGATTTAAACAACATTAATTTTAAATAGTATATGCCACATAAAAATAAAACCTATCACAGGATAGGCTACATTAATTTGTTATAGCATTCATTATGATGCTGCGATAATGCTTTGTTAGGATAGTAAAGACCTATAGTGAGCCTCTGAAAATACCCAATGACCTAAATGTTTCCAGAAGCTTGCACATCATCTGTGAAGGCATCTTTTTTCTAAAGTAGGCTTAGTTTTTACATTTCATGAAAATTTATTGAGCAGTTATGGGCCATATTATTTCAGTTGCCCAAAGTCAAAGATGCAGACTTTGGAACTGGTCACAAAGGCAGATAAAAGTATAATTCAGGAGAACACAGAGGAAATGTATTGTCTCTTTAAGGATTCCCTTTTTGACTCATGCAAAAACTATTGATTATATTTCAAAGTTTGGGGTTTTTTTAACACATAGCAGGGACTTCATCTGTCTAGAGCTGTCTGAACTTCAAACAGATTTGAGAAATATAGTAGAGAAAAGGAATTTAAGGGAAATAAATTATGTCACAAAAATGGTTAAAGTCTTTCCCAAATAGAAGGGTTTTTTAATAGAAAGACTAAACCTTTTTCTGCTTATGGATAATCAGGAAGTTGAGACATAAACATATGTAAACATGTGTAAACACTTTATTAATAAAGAGTTTTAGAATAATAATTTTTAATTTGTGCATAAGACTGTCAGGTCTTTCATAT
Organism: Melopsittacus undulatus; assembly: GCF_012275295.1. Taxonomy (NCBI): domain Eukaryota; kingdom Metazoa; phylum Chordata; class Aves; order Psittaciformes; family Psittaculidae; genus Melopsittacus; species Melopsittacus undulatus. The sequence goes on along the minus strand of NC_047557.1, from coordinate 65,781,698 downwards.
TATTATTAAAATGTTTTACTTTCTAATTTTAATGTATTATTAATGTTTAATAATTTATATTTTTCTAACCTGAATATGGTCACATCTGCAAAAAGCTGACATTCATGGAAAGACATGAAGAATCTTGAGGAAGCATGAGCATCTTGTGCAGTGTTTATTGCCTGTGATTAGAGAAAAGTCTGGCAGTATATCACATTGAGCCAACAGCTAGAAGGCATGGAGAATATCCTGGGCAGTTGTGTGTCAATGTCTTTGATTTAAGTCAGGCAAAACAGTCTTTGGAAAACACTGTCCTGAGTGACAGCCTTCTCACTGAGCCTCTTGTAAAGCCAAGAGATGTAACCAGCATCTGTGAGGTCTGATGCCTGTGCTTGAACCTTGCTCCAGAGCATGGTGAGGATGCTGGAGCTCAGATATGGGGACCTTGGCTGATAAGCAGTCCAAGGAACCTGGCTTTCAGCCCTTCCCATGGACACAAGTGTAATCATGTGGTGTGCTCTTCTAGCATAAACATGGATGTTTCTAGCCCTCACCAAGGGTTGGCAGAAAAATAGTTTGAAGATCTCAGTATATACAGTGGCAATAAAGTTGCTGAAAGTCTGTTTTCATCACTCCCTAATAAGGTTAAAATTAAAAGGTTTTCTATTAATTACTGAGGTGAGAAGGCTGAAAAGACCACAGGGTTTAAATTAAACATAGTTTAATTTATTTTGTAGTGGGAAAGAATTTCTAAAAAAATGCAGTAATGCAGGGCTGAAGACTATCTTTCAGCACCAGCTGAGAATAATGAATTTCCTGACTTTACTGTGAGGGAGAATAACTATAAGCTGTGCTACCCTACCTTTATTGGGATTTATGTTACTAGAAGTCAATTTTCAGAGCTGTTTATACCAGCAATTTTTTTCTTCTGCATTACAGCAAGCTGCCTGGCTGGGTGGTAAGGCTGGAGGAAGGGACAAAAAACATACCCATGCCATGAAGGAAAAAGACCTGCTGCTCTGTACAGGTGGCATTCTCCAAGGATTTTCCATCTGCCAAGCAACCACTAAATTTTGTACTCTGCCCTCTGGGCGTTCAGGCAGAGGCTGTATGAGAAAACTGACAGTGACATTCTGCTGGGTTTGCACTGTCTTGAGGTGTCCGTATTGGTAATTCTGTTTATTTGACATGGTTGACTTACGATGTCTCGGTCACTGCTTGTTTGCCCAACCAGGCTCTTCATGCTCACAGATTTGCTTTCAAGTGCCATCTAAGCCTGTGAAGGTACCTTTAGATCTGCTTTTTGTGAAGCTGGTGGGGAGAGAAACTGACAGTTAAAATCCATGTTACTGAAAAAAAACAGATATGTGTGTGCTCTGCGAAAGGCAGGTGCCTTTTCACTGATGGGTTTAAAATGAAACATTTGTCCTTTGTCAACCTAGGTCAACTGTTTTTCAATACTGTTAAAAAAAAAAAGGGAAAAGCTGGTAGAGTCATCTTCAAGTACCGTTAACAGGTAATCTGCTAAACTACTAAAGCAGATATAAATGAGTAGATCTTACATATATTTGTCAAGAAAATCTACCAGCTGTTATCAAACTACTTCATGGAAAATGTAAGGGATGAAAAAGTCCCATAACTCACCTATACCATGAAGGGAGGAGTGTTTCTGTGTAACTCACTTGAGTATAAGTGAAGAGTCCAGGATGCCTTCTGGAGCTGCAGAGCTTCTGAGGTGTGTGCTGCATCTCAGTGAAGCATTTGAGAGTAATACCACATCACCCAGACTTGCCCCTCAAATCCAAATCTGCAAAGACAGCCTTTGGCCCCCCAGAGATATTTGCTGATAATAGTCTACCTAGCCTTCTGGCGAAATGGCAAGATGGAAAGCCAAACTCTAAAAGGGAACCTGTGTGAGTTTTGCTTTTGTCTACCAGATCTGGAAGTAGTTCTGGGCAGCATATACTCTTTGGGGCTTTACCTTTGATTCGATACCTTGGGCATTTCAGGTTGTTTAACATTCTGCTGGAAACCCTTTACAAAGCAGTGAATGTCCACCCTTCAGTCTGTTCCAATCAAAGCTCTTTTTTTTTTTTTTTAACTATTCTTGGCCCCAGTGTTGCAGGCAACTTTGTGAGTAAAAAGACCTGTTATTTCCTAAATGAGTCCTTATCCCTCTGTGTTATGTGGGAGTAATGTAGGATGTAAGAAGTGGTGATCCCTTATAATGTACTTCCTTCCATTTTCTTCACTGAAACTTTGAGGACTGAATTTTGATTCTTCCTTCATGTTTTCACCTCAGAGGCTGGCATGTTAGGGTTATGAAACTAGAAAAGGTCTAGTCAGATCAAAAAAAGGTCACAGATAATTAAGTGCATAAGACCTTCCCCTTTGGCACATATATGTTTATATATGTGAAACATATACAAGCTTCATGTGAGCGCAGCAACAGTGAATTATAGCATAAAATTAATGTCATTTGCACACATTACGCAGCTTCTGTCTACCCTGCTTCTACCTCTTCCCTCCTAGCATAAAACAAAAATAAAATAAAATTAAAATTAAATAAAATAACATAAATCTTTATACATTTGTCAATAAATTCATTTCTGATAGCTTTCTTATCAAATCATTCTGACACTTTTCCTTTTCAAGCCTGACATGTCATTAACTTGATTTGTAAAGATTTTTAAAAGCCTCACAAACCAACTTATTTTCTACATTTCTCAATGGTATAAGGTAAAAACTGTTTTTAAAAATTGAGACAGTCATCACGTTTTAAATTCTGTGTCTTTAAGGGATGCAAAGTTTCATATTCAAATCTGTCATAGTGACTGCTTCACTCATTAGCAGCTATGTCTGATGTTAGATATGTATAGCCACTGTAACTGTGAAAATTCAGCATTCATCCTCCTGCCTGAGGACACGTTTATTTTGAAACAAGAACTACATTGTGCTTCATTCATGCAATATTTACATGGAACTAATTATGGATATCATGAAATTTGCAGCCTCCATAATAATGCTGACAATTACACTTGCAATTTGATTTAAAATGACTGTTTCTGCATTAAAAAAGTTACACTTAATATTCCCTAAAAAAATCCAGTGTTAATGGGTATAAGAAATCAACTAAAAAACTTATAATTATGTTTTTCATGGGAAAGAAGCAGAAGTTATGAAATTTAACTACCAACTACCTTTGCCACTCCTTTCTATTCAAGAAATTGTATGAGAAACAAAGACAAGTTTGGATTGAACCTGAGCACCTTTGAGTTTCTGTGCTGTGTGATAAGATGTTGGAAATGGCAGAAGTCGCAACTTCCAGATGATGCAACTGGGCCACATCATGTCATTGTGACATTGGCTTAAGAATGAGTAACTATAATGCAGTGACAGATCTTGAGTGAAGAATTAGGGATACAAGTAACTCTTGCTTGGACTGGATGCTACTACCCCTGCTGGTGTAACTGAAAGCATCAGAATCCACTCACAAAATTAAAGTAGGTTTGTCTGCAGGCAATATTCCCAAAAAACTCTTACAAGGTACTATCAGCCTTGGAGTAAAATTTCATGAGAAACAGACCCCTGCCACTATTGGACTTAGAACTAAGTTGTGTTGCAAGCAACCAAGGAGTTTTTCTTCTTAATGACTGTTTATTTGTGTTATGCTTTTCAACTGAGCAATTTTTTCAACTCCTCTGATTTTCTTAAATCAGCTTCAGAACAAGTCTGCTGTCAGTGCAGCAGGAAGTTAAGATCTGATTTACAACATCAGAAACATAACTCAAAGAGGACACCTCAAAATGTACATCCTTTCTCACCTGAGAATGACTTTAGGTACCCAAAAGAGTGTTCAGTGTTTCTGAACTAAATTAATTTGTCTAATCAGGAAAAAAAGCAATCATTGCCTGTGCACCTTTCCTGCCACAGTCTTTTTCTAGCTGCCACTCGGCGATTTAGGTAGGCTCTTTCTTAGTTGTTTAAACTAACCCAATAGCTTAGGTCACTGTTTTTAGAGATGATACTGTGAGTCCTCTTTGCTCTGGTTATACCTGAGGTTTCTGAGATTACTAATGCAACAGACCCATCACAACCTATTTTGAAAGCACCTTTAATTTTTCTTTCCTGACACAACCTTCTTTTTAACTGAAACAGCCAATGCTGTGCTTTCACTTAGCCCTGGGAATGCATGCTAAGCACGGCTTGGGTGTCAATGACAGATTTTTTTAAAAAGGTGATAGTAGGGTAAGTAAATTTTTCACAACAGGGTGAATGAACTCCTGTTTCATTTGATTCCTCTCTTCTCACTAGATGATTGGCATTTTGACATTTTTATGTGTTTCTAAAACAAAAACATATTTAATAACAACTTTCTGATAATCTCACAATGTATGTTATAGAGTTGTTTTTTTACAAAGATCACAAACAGCACATTAGTAATAAAGCTGTCTGGGCTGGCATTTGAAGTTTCCTGCTGTCCAGTCTTTTTGGACAGTCTGGGGCTCAGGCCATCACAACAGGTCATGCTGTTGACTTTGAAAGCGATGAGAAGAGTCTGGAACTGGATTTGGATTCTGAGGGGAAGCCTGTCAGCACACAGAGGAGCTCAAGTATTCACAGTGATAGGATGCTAAGCAGACAAGCGTCTATGGCTTGGTGCACCTGGAATTTTTCCAAAGTATACGGCTTTATTCACAGGCCTAATGAGCTGCAGTAATCAGACATGAAGATTATGAATGTGTGGATCTCCACAAGCAGTTGCTGTAGGCACAACTGGATCTGAAAGGTTTAGAGACAGTCAACTCACCAGTCAATAACATGTGAAAGTAAATAGATTTGATGTTAAGAATTCTGTAAGACTTCTTAAGACTACTTGTCAGTCTCATACTAGGTGAACTTAATAGCTGTGGAAGTTACAGACGAGGGGACTGCTACCCACCTGCTTTTTCCCTCCAACATTTTTATTTGGTCAGATACATCTCACAGCTGATTTTATAGAGATAGGCATGTTAATGCTCATACTTGTTGGAGAGAGAGGCACAGAAAAGGATGTTATCCTTTTGTCCTTCTTGATTCACTTTTTTGTTCTCTGATTGTGGCATCCTTAAAAGCACTCCTGAAGTCTCTCTGAATTTGGGATACTACTTAGATATAGCCTTTGACTGAAGAGGGAATTGGAAAAGAAAAATGTTTTTAAAAAATCCACATCCAGTGAAGGATTTTCCTCTGGGGAAGTCTCAAGTGTGTTATATGTGTCTCTCCAGACAATTATAGGTATTCGCTCAGCTGCTCCTCTCTGATATAGTCAGTTTTCTAATATAATATATAAACCTGTTCCTGATTGACTCCAAAACCACAGATGGTTTTGATCAAGCTTCTATAAAAAGGAAGTTTCAATTAGCAGTGATCCAAATGTACTCGGAAGGTATATTTTCACGGCTGCTCAACGAATAGCACTCTTTGTTCATAGAGGTGTGTGTGACTACAAAACACAGTGCAGCCAGAATTGTGAGTCATCATTGTAAGCACAGTACTTTCTTGAAGAGGTCAGAGTCTGCCAAAACCGGAAGAATTCACTAGCCAGACTGAATTAGCAGTTGAAACTCATTAATTCATGCTACATAAATGTTATTATGGCCCTGTGGGCAAGTACTTAGGTCATATGCTTTACGAACTATATGCACCAAGAGGGCTTTCCAGCCATAAATCAGTTCCAAAGAATACCTCTGCAAAGCACTCAGGGCTCTGCACTGTGCCCCGCCCCCATCTGCACCAACTTCATCTCTTGGCACAGAAGAGGCACGCAGAAGAGGCTCACTGTTCTGCACATGCTTTATAAGAGTTCCTGTAAAAGGAGAAGATCAGTGACCAGAGCAGAGTCAAAGCTGTGTCTAGCTAAGAAGTCAGGACCTGGCCTCCCGTGACACTTGTGGGCAGCTGTGGGACTGCGGCTCCAAGCATATGGCAGCAAGGGGGGCGGTTCCAGTCGGTGCAGCTGTGTTGTGAATGGAAACCTTCATATGTCAAACACACATACAAAGAGCCCTTGACAAGGTTGTTTCTCTTCTAGGGGAGGAGGAGAATTAGATACACTTTGGCCAGAATATTTCAGAGTGAAAAAAGTAGAAGTAAGTGTTTTCTGGCTGCAAATTGTGGTAACTGAGGACACATGCCAAGAAAGAATTATGCATAAACGATAGTGTTTAAGCTTGTTTTTATGTGTTTGGATGTGTCTCTGCCAGAAATCTGGCAGGGCCTCATTGTTGGAGCATTTTCTTCATGAAGCCACTGACTGCACCCAGCAAACATTTCATAAATAATTAAATAATTGGGGACATTTAGTGCTGTCTGCTGTTGTCAACAGCTGTGTGTAATACACTCTACTTCCCAGCAAGCCAGGTAATGCTGCAGCAGTGTGAGAAGGGAGGCGATGACCGTCTCCAGAGAGGAATGGTCTTTTTAAACCGCATATTTCACTTGGAGCTCTAATTCTACTCAGTTTGTTTGATTCAAGTTGTGCCTGTTTTTGCACAGAGTTTTTTATTTCACTATTGTTTATTTTTGTTCAGCTCAGCTAGCAAATCCACACCTTTACACTGCTGCCACTGTGATGAGGAATCATGTTGCCCATGCATCTTTCTCCACAAAGTGTCACAACACATGCCTCCTCTTCTTTGTAAATGTAATACAGCTAACATCCATATTGGGTGCCTGATGCTGCTGTTCTCAAGGACAAAACAACTCTATTTCAGACTCTAGACTGCAACTCACTTTTACCCACCTTTCCTGATCTCTAGGCTTGTTGATTTAGGAATCTTGGACATTAACCATCTGGTGTAAATGACATTTTTCTTTATGTTGAATATTTCAACAGAATCACAAAAAGAATTTTTTTAGAGCATTAAATATTCATAAAATCATGCTAAAATAGTTAAGGGGTTGTGAAATAGATGAAGCTCTGAAAGCATAAATATTTAATATTTTAATAGCTTACCATAGGATTTTTTTGTTTTGTTTTTCAAGAGCCTTGTGCAGTTACCATACATTTGTTTTCTTGAATAGGAAAGCTATTATTCTTTTAAGTGTTTCCTATTATAAATTATAATGTTTAATCTACTTAGTAGGCATTTGGTTTTGCTCAACTTACGAAAAGAAAAGAAAAAAAAAGAAAATCAGGTCTGATAACTGCCAGCCCTTCTTGTGTGCGTAATCTCCATTCTTACTCTTAAAACACTCCTGTGTCTACTGTTTTTAGCACAGGATACAGTTTACCATTACAAGGATTGCAAGATGGCTATTAAAACTCCCAGAGTGTAATTTTTCTTCATAAATAGTTTTTTCTAGAAAGCAAATAAATGATTGTGTGTGAAGTGAGGTTGATTTTCAGCAATAATGAATCCATATGTTTCACATTAGGCCCATCTTTAGAAAACTCATGGCAAAGAAAAATCATTGGCAGTGACAAAAGAAATTCTTGTGTGACTTATATGAGTTTTTCTTTTAGATCTATCTCCATTCTCTTTGTAAAACCAGAACCGCAGCCTGTAATGTTGAGGGGCAATTGTTACATGTTTCCTAAGCAACTGTTTAATCAATAGAAGTGGTACACTAGGTATTTTTAGTACATTTTATTAATAGGTTAAGGAAGCAGGGGTATTTATGACAACTCTTCGGAAAGGTGTATAAAAAGATAACCAGACAAACAAATGTCCATAATCCACTTACACCTCACAGAAGGGAAAGGGTTGAACAAACCCATTAAACAAGCTGCATTCATGTCTGTTGGGAGGAGCTGTTAAATCATGAATCTCTGCAGAGCACCTGAGGCAGTCAGTTAAGAAAGATGTTTTGTAGCAGATTTCTGTTCTATTAAGGATGGACATAAAGCAGAATAATTTAGAATGTCTCAATAAGTCAAGGTAATAAACCTTAATGCAAGAAGCATAATCTTAACATGTAGACAAACATGCACAGTGGTAACCAGTAGGTGGAATGATACTCATGGGATCAGAAATAATTTTCTTTGGAAAAAATTATGTATGTGTGTGTGTGTGTTTAGGTAGGTAGTAAAAATATCCCACAGTGGTTTATTTTTGTGGTATCTGTCTAGATGCCAGATTTGAGTTTTTAAAATGGAAATTAACTTCTTTTTCATCAACTTTTCCTAGGAAGGGGTCTGAAAACTTGTCTGCCCTTTCAGGTGGCTGAATCTATAAATTGGAGACATCTTCACATTTTGTTACAGGAGAAGAATGAGCAATTCTTCACTTCTAGGGATACATACTTCTGCAGGTGCTCCACACAGCACGAGTTGCTAGCTGGAGTAGGTGGTGATGGTGGTTTAGCACAGCAGCTCTTGGCAGCATTCTGACTTGTATGCTTCACCTCATTGACTGCACCACAGAGCCTACGTTAACCACATGCACAGTCCTAATCTGTGTGGTCTGCTTTAAGAGCAGACACAAAGAGCACTACTGCTTTTTTTCTGATGGCATGTTCCCGTGGATTTGTGAACAACAGGTGATAATTTGGCAAAAGCTCTCCTCTTTCAACCTTGTTGCATTCATGGCAGGGGTTTCACTAAAGACATGCTGCTGAGTGGGGCATTACCAACACTTGGGACTGGCCAGTGTGCACCAGTAAGAGTATATGATGTGGATCAGGCGTGGATAGTGCCTCTGAACAGTAGATGGATATACAGGAGAAAAACCCACAAATATCTTTATTACTCAACAGATAAGATTTACCAGTTATTTGCAGGGAATGAGATCAGCTAGTCTGACTTTCTGTTCCTCTTTTCAGAATTAGTGTTTTCCACAGCCTGAGTACAGATGGGATACGGCATCGTCTTCCATAGCTTTTGCTCTTTCTTCTTCCTGTCACTTTTATGGATCTTTTTTGATGATGAGAGGAAAGCAGGCCAAGCTATGGCTTAAATAAGAGGGAAAAAAAAAAAAAACAACAGGAGTCATATGCTAATGATTATACTTTAATTGTCTAGAGACACAGCAGAGGCTTTAATTAAATTCACTATATTTAGTAGTTTTTTGGCAGCTTTGATTGATTTATTATGTGTTACATCTGGTCTTGATTTACTACATTGCATTTATACTACTGTTTAGTTTTTGTTGCTTATGTGTTGCATATTAGTCATGAGTTCTTGTGGTTTGCAGTTTTTGAATTACACTGTGAAAAGCATTCATGCTACAACTTGAAACCAGGTGTTTCAATATGATAGCAAATGACTCCAAGATTTACTCAAACCTCTGCGTTAGCAACCTCTAGAGTCTGTCAAAATATATTTGTTTATTTTATAATTTAGTTTCTAAAGGTGATGGTGTCTGCAGTGAGTTTTCGGGCGGGCATGTTTATAAATTGTGCTATAGTTAGTATTGTAATTACGTGTTTTATCAATTAATTGTATTAAAGGTTTAATGTACTTGCCCTGAAACCTATGCCGATATGTTTAACAGAAAACCAAGTCAAATCAAATAAAAAATCCTAACAATCCTAACTTTGTGATCTATTCATTTTTATGCTGCATTTTAGATGAGTGGAAGGGGGTTTAAAATGAATGCCAATGCAAAGGAAAAAAATGTTCTTTGGACCACCATTAAATTTAACAAGACGTTTTCTATGAAACACAGCACAGTTGTAATATAAGACCTCAAGTGTCAGAAATCGTGCAACTGCTTGAGAAATCAGTGTACTTCAGCCCAAAATGCCGGTAAATTATTACAGAGACCACTTAATAGAAAAATCATCTCAGCCATGGAAGCATTGAAATGAGTATTCTGAACCTTAATAAATTTCAGTATATTCATTGTGTCAAGCACACTCACAAGGTTACCAAGGACAAAGGAGGCATTGCAAACATTTTTAATGTGCTCATCATCTGATAGGATTAAAAATGTTCATTATTTCTTTGGAAGAGGATAGATGATGGCTAGAAATTAAAAAGAACACTTAAATACCTTATTTATCATGCCTCTTTCTGATGGTAATAGTTAACGTGAAATTTCTCCTTTTGCAAATGTGTATAATATTTTATTTTCTGGGGGACACTTGTGTGTTCCAGTCTCAAGTAATCACATTATAAACTGCCCCGGATTATTTGAGCTTCTGTTTCTGATTTTGGTTGCAACAATCTAATAATGATGATTTCAGGATAATACTGACTTCTGCGGAGTCTCCATTGATTGTGTTGTCACCAGAATCTGGTTTCTTTTGGTAATAAATGATGTTTTTTATCCACCTATTTTCTAAAATTAATATTTTCATTATTTTCCGTATTTTTTTTTGTCTTTGGATTTCAATATATCTATTCCTTAGTCTTATTTTTGTTGTTTCCCTTTTAAAACCAGGCCTCCTCTCTATCATTCTGCAGTGTTACTAGATGCAATCCTCAGTGGCAGGACAGGCTTGAGGCTGTCCTGCTCACTGACTTTTATAGTTCCTGCCACATGTCACTGGTGTGCACCCTTGCTGCATCACTAGTTGTGCTGGATGACCATTCATGTGACTTTGAATAGACATCTGATACACACATTTTTCATTTCATATTTTATTCACTAATTTTTAAAAAAAATTATTTCTCCAGTACAGCTTTCAACATGGCTCAACAAGGGAGTAGTAGTGTTAGCAGAGACTACTTTGTGGAAATTGCTCTAGTTTCCACTAACATAATCTAAGAAACAATGTGTGAACATAAAACGTCTAAAATAAAATTAAAAAAATTAGAAAATAGTAATCTAGTAAACGTGGCTTGGACACATGTATCCAAGCAGTAATGTTGTTCTAGTCTTGTCTGTTAGGAACACGGAAATATCAGATGGGTCTAAAACATGGGCCATTTCTTAGCTATATGTAGAAAGAAAGAGAAAGATGGTAGAGAAATTAATATCTACCTCCCGAGAAAAAGGCCCTGTTAATGTTATGGACAAGATGGTTAGGTTCTGGCTCGTTTCCTTGGTACTGATTTCTGAGGAATTTTAATAGTTCAAGTTAAAGGCAGTAAAAAATTTTTTCAAGTTTTTGGGTACCTTAGATGCCAGGGATGCCAGGTGGTGGCTCTTGAGTATACATGCGTGTGGTGGGCTGACCTTGGCTGGCAGCAACAAAGATTAAAAGTTCATGGGTCAGCATAAAGACAGAAAGATCACTCAGCAGGTGGTGTCAGGGGCAAAACAGACTTGACTTGGAGAAATGAATATATTACTAATTAATAACAGTGTAAAATAGTGAGCAATAAAACAAAACTAAAACCACCTTCCCTTCCACTCCCCTTCTTCCCAGGCTCAGCTTCACTCCTGACTCTTCTATCTCCTCCACCCCAACAGCAGAGAGGGACAGGAAATGGGGGTTGCAGAGAGTTTATAATGCTTCATAGAATCATAGAATTACCTAGGCTGGAAAAGACCTTTAAGATCATCAAGACCAGCCTTTACCCCAGCACTGCCAAGGCCACCAGTAAACCATGTCACTAAGGGCCCCATCCAGATGTTTTTTTAACACTTACAGGGACAGTGATTCCATCACTTTTCTGGACAGCCTGTTCCAATGCCTGACCACCCTTTTCGGGAAGAATTTTTTTTTAATAGTCATTCTAAACCTCCTCTAGTGCAGCTTGAAGCCATTTTCTTTTGTACTATAGCTTGTTACCTGGGAGAAAAGACCTACCCCCACCTCACTATAACCTCCTTCCAGAAAGCTGTAGAGAGCAATAAGGTCCCCCCTGAACCTTCTCTTCTCCAGCCTAAACCCTCCTCAGTTCCCTCCACCATTCCTCATCAGATTTGTGCTCCAGACCCTTCACCAGCTCTACTGCCCTTCTCTGGTCTTGCTCCAGCACCTCAATGTCTCTCTTGTGGTGAGGAGCCCAGAACTGAACACAGAATTTGAGGTGCAACTTCTTGGCTGTCTGAGCACAAAGTGGGTCATGTTCAGTGGCATCAGTAAGCACCCCTAGGTCTTTTCCTGCCACTCTTTCTCCAACCTGCAGTGTTCATGAGTAATATGCAGTAGAGCACGTTATTTATCCTAGTGTTTTGATCAGATGTATTGTGGTATTTAATTAGCAAAATGTTTGCCTGGCTATTTTAATCCAGATGTTTTCTAGGTTTAACCTGATTATGCAGATAAATTGAGTTATTCTGTAGCATCACAATCCTATTTCTGGAATTTCAAATTACACTTTGAAAATGTTCTGAAGTTTCTAATTGTCTAAAGCCTTATTTTCTTTTCTTTTAATCAAGTTTATGCCTTGCTATGAAATCACAGATCGAGTATCTAGAATAGATCAAATATCTACAGGGAAAATCTTAAGCTTAAACAAGATATTTATGTAAGCAAGAATTATAAACAGAACTTCCACTGATTTTCTGTGGCATTTATCTGCACTGGCCTTCTGAGTTAAGACCTCTGTCTTCTATTCTTAATATAATTTTAGAAGTAGAATATTTTACATTTTTATATTAAAACACTGCTAATACCTGCAGACTTGCTCCAGCACTGCAAACACATTTTTACTGTGCTGGAATAATTCAGTCAGCTTTAATCCCCTTGTTTAAAAGAGAAAAGCAAACCTGGTGTTTCCTGGGAATAAAATAAGATTAGAATTACTGTACACAAACTAAGAATTACGTTGATATATAACAATCAGTTTATTTTCACCTGACACCTTCACATATCGTAATTTGATATAATAAATGTGATTTTTTTTAAAACAAAAAAGAAAATCATTGTTTGATAAGCAAAGGCCTGGAGCAGGCATAGGTGGTAGCTATGTATTTGTCCTACTATACTTCATAAAGTATCTGGAGTCATCAGATGTGTGCAGATTGTATCTGTACTGTATGTCTTTTATGTTAAATCTATATACATATCTAAGGACAGATATGATATATCAGCAAACTTATTATCTTTGTTAATCTAATCTGAAGACCTGTGGAATGAAGTTCTCTATTCCAATGCATAGTGTGAAGCATACACTTAGAGTTCTGGAGTACTTTGTTTTCTGTGCAATGTTGTATTTGGATAGACTTTGTTCTCAATGAGAAATAGTTTATGTGAACGATGCATACTTAAGTACCAGTAGTTTTAGCTGAATAATTAACATAAAAAGGATACAGAACTGTTGGAACAAGTCCAGAGGAGGGCCACAAGGGTGATCAGGGGACTGGAGCACCTCCTGTATGAAGACAGGCTGAGAAAGCTGGGGCTGTTCAGCCTGGAGAAGAGAAGGCTGCATGGAGACCTCATAGCAGCCTTCCAGTATCTGAAGGTGGGCCTACAGGGATGTTGGGGATGGACTATTCATTAGAGACTATAGTGATAGCACAATGGGTAACAGATTCAAACTTAAACAGGGAAAATTTAGATTGGATATAAGGAAGAAATTCTTTACTGTGAGGTTGTTGAGGCACTGGAATGGGTTTCCCAGGGAAGTTGTGAGTGCTCCATCCCTGGCAGTGTTCAAGGCCAGGTTGGACAGAGCCTTGGGTGGCATGTTTTAGTGTGAGGTGTCCCTGCCCATGGCAGGGGGTTGGAACTAGATGATCTTAAAGTTCTTTCCAACCCTAACTATTCTATGATTCTATGACTGGGATCTGTACAATTGGATCATAGTGCTTGTCCTCTGATGGCAATTTCAGTGGCACCTGTACCTCCATCTTCAGGTACTCAGGGTTTCTCTGCATTCTCTTCCATGGCCAGGTTTTAAGCTTCTGGCCCTTCGTGACATGTTAACTCCTATGCTTTTGTGGTTTGATATTGAACTCTTGCCTCTCTGCAGGTATTCTCACAGTGAGTGATGAAACACATTACTGCAATTATGCAATTCTTTGTAATTATTGTTTTTAAGTTAGTAATAGGAGAGTTTCAGAGAGCCATTTATTAAAAAAAAAAGTAACATTATAAAATGTAAATGTTTGACTGTAAGCTTCTGCAAAATGCTAGTATTGTACCCCAATGGCTTTTTGTGCTTTTGCAGCAAGGATGTAACTATGGTGACAGTTTCTTTCTTAGTAATATTAATCTAGTGTTCCCTAAACTCTGAGCAGCATATTAAATCAGATCTGATTAAATCAGGTTCCCTTGATAGAGCAGGAGATTGCTTAAGCCTTTCTAATTTGTGACCTATGATTGTGCTCAGTTAAATGTGGTATTAAGGTCAAGGTCTAATATAAAGTCACAGCGTACACAAATTCATTACAACATTTTAATTCATGTAGTGACACATCTGAGAACATGCTCTTTTACCTTTGACCCTGAGTTGTAAAGGGAATCCATTTGTACTTTCTAGGTTATGCAAACCTCTGGAGAACAGATTGTCAGGATTGTTAAGGATATAGAAGCTCATGATTAGGAGACTTCTGTATAAATACCTTATTATTAATATTCTCCTTCAGAATGATTATTGGCAAGAATCAGTAAATAAGTACCACAATCAACAATGCTTTGTGACAACTCAAGGACACACTGGCAGGTATTTAGAATGTCTATTCCACTTTGAATGTCTTGCTTAGTTATAATTAAGGGGACCAAACAAGTCACCTAAATTTCATCTGCAGTTAATAGAGACAGGTACTGACAAGGCAACGATTTACCACCAGAGCTAGATGCTAAGAAGACATTACATATACTGCCTTTGTTCTGACATACAGTGTATGTGAGCAAAAAATAGAATGGGCACCAGAAAACAAGAAAAAGGCAGGAGAGAAGAAAGTAGTAAATTATAGTAACCATTAGAAAATCTTTTATGATAACATGCTTGTTCGCAGCCAGGAGACTTCTTTTTATATTAACACTATTTATTTGGCTAGTTCTCTGTATGAGTTTTTTCACAGGTAAAAAAAAAAGACAGAGTTTATTGCTTTTTTTTTTTACTGTAGGTATTCAGCTAGTACAAATGTTATATATTCGGTAGCATCTTGTTCTTTAGCACTGTCAACTGCCTATCAATCTTCATATTTGCAATGAAGAATAAATCACCATCCATCCCACTGTGCTGAGTGTGACAGCATTGTAATGTCTGAGAACCAAGAGACAGGTGATGGTTTATGATAGAAATAAATCTTTTATGAGAGCAAACTTGGGAGAATTGCATGCTTTGTAGGGGATATATCTCTGCACAGCTATTGCTGGCAGTCTTTTCAAATGCATCAGTTTGATAAGGCAAGGCTTTTATTGTGTCTAATCAAGAATTGAGTCACTGAGGGGAGAAAGGAGATATATGCTATTTGCATATATACATATAAATTATATAATGTACACATGTGTGGATGTATCAATATACATGTATGCACATTTTTATATATATTTGAAAATAATTAGATTCATTAAATGACCCTTAAGCTAACATCTACATTTTATGGTACAATTCTAATTGTTACAAAGCACAGAAGAGTGCTTTGGCTTATTGCAATCTGAAATGAGGCAAAATGCTTTCTGGAAAAGGACTTTGAGTGAAAGGATATGGGGTTAAACTGTATATTTTAAAATGCAGTGAGATGTTTCATTTTTCATATCTTTGCAATATTTTAAGTATGTTGCTTTTATGTTTCAGAATCATTTTAAGTTGTTATCTGAATATGCATAAAAGAGACCTACCCTTCCAAAAAAGAAGTAGAAACAGAAAGCCACGCATCCTACAGCCAGAAAAAAAATCATTTGGATTATTTTATTATGAGCTCTTCCTATAACACTAACCATTACATCCAGCCCTCTGATTTACAGTTAAGCTGGTCCAGCACTGTCACATGGCCATGATAAAAATAATTTATGAGAATAACACAAACCTCACAAATATCTCTCTTTTTTCTTTTTTTCTTTTTCTTTTTTTTTTTTTCCATCTGTGGGAAAAAACAGGATGTGTGTGAAAAATTCAGTCCCAGAAAACCACTTCATAATCAACCTAGCAAGCAGAGTTGCTGTTCTGATCTCCTCTCAGCTCTTTGTCTAACTGTTGCATAGTACTTTTGTAGTTCATTTGCTAGCCTGACTGCACTGAAAATTATAATTATAAACTTCACCCATTTTCCTTCTCTTTAAAATGATAATCACGTAACTTAAAGAGTGCTCAAGCCAGTCAGTATCACAATAGTACAGCATTCAAAAAAAAAACCCAAACTAACCACAAACCCCTTTTTTATTTCTATTAGTGCCTCAAAAGTCTTATCAATTTTATGCCAACCCTTTCCCTTCTTACATTGATTTTTTTTCCATTTCATATTGTAGTTGCTTATCTGAGCAGAACAACTGCTATGTGGTGTCGTTAGCTATGCCCTTACCACAGATCCATGGAAGGGTCAGCAAATAATCATGCAACCCAAAGGGCAGACCAAGTGTGTCAGTGTCTTTCTGTAGTAAAGTAAACTTATGACAGGCAAATTCTCTATCTTGGTAGCTTCTACATTGATACAGCAGTGGATACTGAGGTTCACAAGCTGAAGCCTAGACAAACAGCTGGGAAGGGAATGGAAAAAGAGAAAAGACGTATGTTTTGGTTTATATTGGATTAAAAAAAAAAGAAAAGAAAAACAACAAATTTTCTGCTTTTTGTGTAAATATCTGAGCCAAGCATTCCACAGAATTGCCTCACAGTTCTGCCTAGCTTCATAAGAAGAGCTGTTAGGGTGTTTCAACAGACCAAAAAACATTACAATCTTGTGTATGACATACGTTTTATTCTCATTGCATGAACTTGGAGAGTAGGAAAATGAATTCATTGACAGGCAGACACATGGGAAGGAGCACAGTCTGGCCTTATAACTATTGAAATTCGTGTCCAATTAATTCCATTTGCCAGTCGTGGAAAGTGTCATGGCTGAAGCCCAGCTGGTAACTCAGAACCATGCAGCCGCTCTCTCACTTCTGCCTCCCACATCCTTCCCCACCTCCTGGAGGGATGGGGAGAAAAATCGAAAAGATATAACTCCCATGGGCTGAGACAGGAACAGTCCAGTAGCTAAGGTATAACACAAATCACTACTGCTACCACCAATCATCATAATAATAATAATAATAATAATGGAAAAAAACAAGGAGAGAGAATACAACCACTCACCACCTGTTGACTGATACCCAGCCTGACCCAAGCAGTGATCTAGCCCTTCTGGGTAGCTGCCCCCAGTTTATATACAGGGCATGACATGCTGTAGTATGGAATACCCCTTTAGCTAGTTTGGGTCAGGTGACCTGTCTCTGCTTCCTCCTGGCTTCCCCTCCTCCCTGGCAGAGCATGAGACTCAGAAAGTCCTTGCTCAGAGTAAATATTACTGAGCAACAACTAAAGACATCAGTGTTATCAGCATTGTTCCCAGGCCGAAAGTCAAAACACAACACTGCACCAGCTATTGAGAAGGAGAAAAACAGTTCATTATGATAAAATTAAAAATGGTTCAGCTACTGCTGAACCCAGGACAGAACGTAAAACATATTATCCCATACAGTCTTTTACCAAATAATCCCCAATGACAAAAATGGCAAACTGGCAAAAATTCTTCAGTTTTTTTGTTTTTTTTTTTTGTAAAGTGGCCTAGCTGGGTTTTCTGTCTACTGTGTTTGGTCTAAATCCTCAAATTTTGGCTTTTATACAAGCAACATGTTTTCAGAGACCTCTTTCTGTCTCATTTTTTCATAACAGGTGTGTTTATTAACAACAAAGTCAGATGAAGCAGGAAGGGGATTTCTCAACCCCCCCAAAAATCTCCACATTCATTTATTTTTATTTTTATTTTTATTTTTATTATTTGTACTGCTTTTTGGTTTTTTATTTGTGTGTGGTTTTTCACGTTGTTCTTTTTTATCCTCTGAATTCCATCTGGCTAGTAGCACAAAGTGTTTCTTCACAAAACTTACATTGTATGTATGCTGTGTGGTGCCAAAGCGTAGGATGTGTTAATGCAAAGGCCAGAGATAGCATGCTCTGTCATCAGTTCATTCCCTGCCAAGCCTTGCTCTCCAGAGCACAAAAGTAGGCAGTGGATGAAACTTAACAGACATAACTCAGATTAGTACTCAAAAGTTTGAGAGTTATCCAAACGGTTCAGATGCTTACCCAAGTGACTAGGCATTTGAGTAAACCTACAGCAGTGCAAATGACCTTATTCCCACAGCTCACTAGAAGTCTTGTAGTCTTCACAGCCTCCCCATTTCATAATTTTCCTTCTTTCTTTTTGCTAGAGCTACATCCTACTTCTGTTTATAACCTGTGGCCTGTGGTCTCTTCTGAGATCCCTCTGTCTCTCTTTTCTTTGAGTTCTCCTGATGTATTTTGGCTGTGCTGGTCAGGAACAGGCAGCTGGGCTCCCCATTCTGGTGGTGTCAAAGCAACTTCCTACATTTTTGTAGACTGTGTGATATCCTGGTCTGAACAGCCAGGATATTCCTCTGACATCAAACACTGTTGTAGCTTCTCCATTTATTTAAGCAAGCCTGAGAATTTTCTGTGAAATCACATAAAGACAATGGCTGAAGGATTGCAGATCTCCTTTTTTGGAGGTTAAGGATTTGGCTTCATTAAGAGCAGCCTTTTTTTCCCAAACACAGTCACTGCCTAGCCATTTGACTGGCAGAAGGTTTGCTACTACTGGGGTTTAAAATAACATGGTACATATTAATGGATGGATAGATATAGTCCAGATATGGCTAAGCTGAATTCTGTGTAGCTATTTTTTCTCCAGAGTGAAACCAAAATCTGTCTAAATGCCCATTCTTCATTTGAGATGCTTCAGATGGAGCTACAGAAGATGATGAATTAGGGAAACAGGGTTAAATCACTGTTTACTCACAGTCTTATTGGTGAAAATTATATACATATTACCCCTTGTATTTTAATAAGAGGATTGAATTTTAGCACACTTAATAAGAGATTTAAAATAGCTGTATGCTTGCAATTTATTTTAGAAATGTCTATGTGTGTGCTTCTATGTGGATAGAAATTTTATCAAAAAATGATATATGCAGTTCACTCCTCTATTTTATATCCTTTCTTTTGTAGAAATAAAGGTAAAACAGAAATTAAGAACCATAAACCAAACCGCTAAATCTAACTCTAGCTAATTGCAATTTCACAAGGGTAACAATAACCCAAAGTATTTTGCTGAAAAGTAGTTGATTTTATATATATTTATATATTTTATTTCATGAGATGAAAACAAATTGTGAAGAACCTATTCCAGAGGTGCTACAAACTTAGAAATGAGAAAACTGGACAGAAGCATTTCTCTTGGTGGTAAACCTGTGGGAAGGATATTTTTCAAAGGCTAAGAAATTGAAAGAAGACCCTTTCTGCAGACTAGTATGTAGTACAATCTCAAAAATGTTTGTACAAACTAGAAAAGGACTTATAAAACATAAAATATTACTAAGAAATACAGGTTTCTTTGATATAGATGTATATCAAACTCTACAGGAAAGTCTTGTAGAAAGTAATATTTAGACTTTTTTTTTTTCACTTTACATTGTGGCTTTGAAAAGTGCTATTTTGCCCTGAGAGATGGTGGTGGAAATGATCTTTTTGATCTCTCATTTGCTCTTTAGTTCTTTCCCAGTCCATGTTGCCTTGCTCAGATTCTCCTGCTAGTCTGTTGCCTGTGAACATAGGCTTGGTCCTGTCCCCAGGGGCTGTTTTCAGGAGTCAAGGACCACTGGAGGGCAAGGGCAATTTGTCCAAATTGCCTCTCCTTTAATTGTGCCTCTTGCTCATACAAATTAATACAGCATTACTGTCCCTAAAAACAAGTCAATTCTAATCCTATCAGAACTCTGTCCTTTAAATGTAGTGAATACATTAGTGTGCAAAATAATATAAGCTTGGGGCACCTGAGATTTGCCTGCTAGAAAATCTGTCAAGGATTATTCATTTTTTTCTCACAGAATGAGCATCACGGATGGAAATCAATATTGTTTACAGACTAAATAGAGAACCATGCCAGTTAGTTGATCTATGTTTTATATGATAATTTAAAAAGTGTTAGAAGGAAGGGACAATGTGCAAGGTATGTAAGCAGAAACACTGGGAAAGTGACAAATATTATGTTAGTGATACATGTGTGTCATGGGTTCAGCAGTAGCTCATGCTCTGCCAGTGAGGAGGGAGAGATAGGGCGCCTGGTCTGGGCTAGTCGGGGAGGTATTCCATACCACAGCACGTCCTGCTTGGGGAGGGGACTGGAAGCTAGCCGGGAGGGAAGGAGTTAACACGCCGGGCTGAGCTCGGGAAGGGAAGGGGAAGCTCGGGCTGGGGCTTCCGGCTGGGGGGTTCCGGCTGCTGGCCTCGTGGCGGCGGGTGGTATCGTATTCTCTCTCTCTGTTTGTCTCCTCTAACTTTGATTTGTTATTGGTACCGGTAGTTTACTTCTGTTATACCTTGATTGCTGGACTGATTTTACCTCGATCCGTGGGAGTTGTATCCCTCCGGCTCTCCTTCCCATCCCTCCGGGAGTGGGAAGGAGAGGGGGGGGAAGGGGAACAGAGGGGGGAGCTCTGGAGAAAAATGGAGGAGGGAGCACATGGTGCTCGGCCAGGCAGGGTGGAGTGAGTTATGGGTCGGTGGCTGGTGGGGTGTTGTATTCTTTTCACTTGCTGTTTGCTGTATCATTATTATTTGTAGTAGTGAATGGCAGTAGGGGTTTTGTGTTATGCCTTAGCAATTAAACCGTTCTTATCTCAATCCGTGGGGGCTACATTCTTTGGATTCTCCTTCCTAACTCTCCGGGAGTTGGGGGACTTGGTTTAAACCACGACAATGTGAAAACAGAAGGGGGAAGGGAACCATGAGAAGGAAAACAGTTTAATGATTAAATGATGCATGTGATTTTTTTTGCTCCATGGCCTGCACCTAGTTTTTGTTTTAATTCATGTGGTTTTATATTATTAGGAAACTCTACTGGAAACATAAGATTTAAGTGCAAAGTATTTTGTTGAATAATTTGAAACAGAAGAGAGCTGGGGCATGTAAACTTGCCTGAGTGATGGAAGAACCTGATGCTAAACAGATTGGATGAATTATAAGAGAATGACAGAAGGATACAAAGTCAGCACAAACTGCAAATCAAGGCATCTCTCTTCTGAAGGTAAAATTAAGATGATACATAAGAGAAAAATGGTAGAGACAATGACATTTTTTAATACACTGGAGGAGGTTAAGAACTAGATTTAAGAGTATACTTACAGTTTTTTAAATAAAAAATTAAAAACAAAGTGTGAACTGAAATCACGGGATAAAAAAAAAGACTGAATGAGAAAAACTGTTTGTTTTTAATTTTTTTGGAAGACATGAGTCAAGGGTCTGTGATCAAATGGAAGGCTACAGGTGAAGAGAGAAAGACAGGAATAACTGGGACAAAAGAGATAACACAAGCCTTTTTCACCTCCTACAACTATTAATGTCATTACAGATTTTCCCTGAGCTTCATTAGGATTTGAATAAGATCCTCTGTGAAAAGAATGGAATGAATTAGACAAGACTCAAGAAATGGTCAGGAGAATGGCTTTACTCTTTTATCAGGAAAGATAAAGAGCATGAAGGAAGTAGCATTCATTGACCAGTTGTCCTTGTGGGGATTGAAATTGTCATGAATGGGATGCATAGGAGGTGAAAATTAGCAGATGTGAATGCACTGGGGGACATAGGACAACCTCCATGCAGGTCACTGAAGGAAGCAGCACCATTATCATCCTCTCACTAAAAACAGCACAAAGTCAAATATAAAAGGTTTTCCACTCCATAACAAAGATCCACCATCCTAAAAACTAAAATTATACAGAAGAAGGGGGGGAGAGGGGGGTAAAGGGGGCAGAAGGGGAGAGAGGAATGGAAATTGATGAGGTATGGGTGCTCTTGCAGGGAGGTTGGACTAGATGATCTTTTGAGATCCCTTCCAACCCTTGGGATTCTGTGATTCTGTGATATGACCTTCTCTTCCTATTCTCTACAGATTTATCTGAAATAAATGGACTGCGCTGGTTAAGCAGGTTGTACCACTCATCTTTTCTATTTTTTCCTGAACTTTCCTGAGTAATATTCCCCTTTGTATACATAACACCTTTATTACATTTCAAATACTTAAGTTACATATTTAAGTTAAAAAACACTTGCAGTAGCTCTCACTTGTCACAATGGAGTTTATATGTTTTCACACAATCTGAACAGCTTATGTAGATGAAAACTAAGAGTGGATACAGAGCACTGGAATAGTACTTCACACCTCATCTACTTTTAAAAAGTTTTTTCCTTCACAGGAGTGAAAAAAAAGGTACTTTGACATTTATCTCTCTAAACCCCATATGCTAAAGATCCAGGCTATCTACACCACAAAGCAAAAAATACTTATTAAAATTAATTATAAGGTGCATTTAGCTACAAAAGGAGCTTTAACGGCCAGTCTCCTAGATAACTGGCAGTTATTGGTACCTACATCTTCAGAGATGTCAAATGTCAAAACCTTATTTCAAACCTTCATGAAGAAAACATTAAATTTGGTACAGTACTTTCACAGATATCAAAGCAATGAATGCTTGATCAAGCATAAGAATTAAGTGGAAATCCTCTTGTATCATGTTTAAAATAGTCAGGAAAATGAGAAGGGACATAATTCTGTTGAGGGCCAAACAGGATTTCTCTGCAACAGATAGCCTTGAGGGAGGTTCTGGTTCTACAGTCTATGTGGCCGTTCACTGAGGAAACTTTCTCTGTAGCTCCTTATAAGCAGCTGTCATAGTCAAAATAAAATGGACAATTTTCATACTAGCTGTCCTAATATCATTTACGGAGGAAAGAAGGAAAATATCCATTAACTAAAAGAGCTTTACACAAAGCCTACTTACGAATCTTTGAATGAATGTTTCTAAAATAATGCATATTAATTTCTCTGTTCAAATAGAGCATCAAAGATTTAGAGATTGCCATATATATCAATAAAGTGGGATACAGTTGTAAAAACTTTAAAGTGAAGAGCTTTGTCACCTAACTCTTATGATCTTTTGTAAAATTAAACACAAAGAATGATTAAATAGTGCAGTTAAGGAACAATTTCATTCTCACTAATGAGGATAAAGTAGGAAGTCCTGTGGGGTTAATTTGTCATTCAGAGACTATCTACTGTAGCCATGCAATTGTTTTTCATACTCTTCAAGCTAATGCTTCCTTCTTATAGTCTGTCACTAAAACTGGATTTATATGGGTGTTGACAAACAGAAGGAAGTAATTGTGACTGAGCAGAAGAAGCAATATATTGTGGCATGTGAGTTTCCTGGAGAAGTAAAGTTATCATCAGAAAACAAGACAAAATAATAACATTAATGTAAAACATGGAAGCGTTTCATGTGTGGATATATTTTGGCTACAAAAATTTTCTCTTAGCTTTCTTAAGCTTTCCTTCTAGAATCCCTTTTAATGTTTTTGTCTTGTGCATACACACATCTTGTTGTGTAGGCCATTCAACTCAAATACCTTTTCTTCCAGGCTGAATCATTGTTGCTTCTTGCTGGCTCGCTTCTAAAGCATACATCCCAGGTTGGATAAGGCTTTGAGCAAGCTGGTCTAATGGAAAGTTTATGTGGCAGAGGGGCTTGAACTACATCATCTTTAAGATCCCTTCCAACCCAAACCATTCTATGATTCTATGAGTCTATTATTTCTTTTTAATAACTTTATTTAAAGGTCAGGAGAGTCCTTCCTCTTGCGAGGTGTTCATTGTATGTGCCTTGCTCTGCCACTGGGCTTTGGAGATTTTTCCTTGTCCTTCCATTGCTGAGATTCAGGAGCTTGCCAGGGTCTGATAAACATGTATCTCATTAAAACATTAGGAAGGAAGAGCTGGGTCAGCAGAGTAATCCCAGCTGCCAGCACATTTAACATACCAAACAGAAGTAAAAGCTAACAGCGGTGAAATGGGACAAGCAAACCAGATCCTCAGCTGAGCTTTTCCATCTCGCTGTACTTTTAACATTAGAAGAGGGAGCTGCTTGCACTTACAGATATTTCCTACAACTGTCCACACTTGACCCTGTGTTACCAATGGTGTAATCTGACTGTTATTGTATCTCCTCTGAGTGTATCTTTCGAGTGACTGAAGTGCTTTAGAACCTAATGTTATCTGAAGCTCAGCAGGGCTGGGTTCCAACAGAGATGTGTACATACCCCCTGAGAAGGAAGATTGGTGGGTTTCCACTAATAGACATCTGGATGTCTCCAGTGCTACATAGCTCCTCGAGTCCATATGCAGAAACATGTTGCATGTTGTCTATTTGAAAATTCAACTGAGACAAGGTTTTTTGAACTAAACAATTATAAAAATGAATAACACCAAACTAAGAGGAGTGGCACAACCACAGGATTGTGCCATTATGCAGGCAGCCTCAGTAGGCTTAATAGAGGGGTTGACAGGAACCTCATGCAGTTTGACAGTGGGAAGCTCAGAGTGCTACACCTGGGAAGGAACAGCCTCAGACACCAACCAGTATATGCTGGGGGCTGCCCTGCTGGAAAGCCCTGGAGGTCCTGGTGGACACCAAGCTGAACATCAGCCAGCAATGTGACCCTGATGCAAAAAAAAACCTAAGTGTCCTAGGCTACATTAGAAGGAGTTGCCAGCAGGTTGAGGGAGGTGATCCTTCCCCTCAGTACTGGTGAGGCCACACCTGGAGTATTATGTCTAATGCTGAGTTCCCCAGTACAAGACAGACACGGACATACTGGAAAGAGTCCAGCAAAGGGACACAATGATGATGATGGGACTCGAGCATCTCTCCTATGTGAAAGGTGAAAAGACCTGGGACTGTTCAGCCTGAGGAAAAAAAAAATCAGGGGGTTCTCATCAATGTATGCGCATATTGGAAGGGAGGGTTCAAGAAGAGGGAGCCAAGATCTCTTCAGCCTAGTGACAGGACAACAGACTGGGCAAAAATTGAAACACAGGAGGCTCGATCTGAACATAAAAAAGCAATGTGAGGGTGGCTGAGCACTGGCACAGGTTGCCCTGGGAGGTGGTTAATCTCCATCCTTGGAAATATTCAAGAGCCATCTGGACATGGTCCTGGGCAACAGGGTCTAGGTGACTTGCTTGAGCACAGGGATTGGACCAGGTGATATCCAGAGGTCCCTTCCAAACTGAATCATTCTGTGATTCTTTGATTCTGTGGATGCCTATTTCCTGATCTGTACTTACAGTAGCCCAACTATTATATGCTGTTGGCTTTTTTACTATCATTATTTTGAATATCTGCTCATACGCAATATCAGCTTAAGACAAGTCACTCCTCCATCCTGATCCAAATGTAAACGGCACTGTGAAATAGCAAGATGTTGTGTGGACTTAAAGATGTCTCTTTCTTGCCAGGTAATAGACCCAAAAGAGATCTTCTGGGTCGTCCACTGTTAGGAGATGAGTTCTTTGAACATCCACACTATACAGTGACTATAAATTACAATGCTATGTGCAAAATTAAGAGAAGAATCAATTCTTATTCCTCATTAAGATATAACACAGCTTTCAGGATTTTGCAAGAAAGAATGCATTAAATACTCTTATTAAGCTCCTCCATAGAAAGAAACATTTCTTTGTCATCCCTCCACAGATTCCCAGTGCAGTTCAGACTTCTTTTCCGTTACAGTATGGATGGGGGTGATCACAGATAATGAATTAATCCATACCCTGAGGATTTCTTTTACATGAAGCAGAAGGATACAAGAAATTATGAATGCTACTTTGCTCACAACTACCACCCTTATCAGTAGCAACAGATAGAAGCAAAGACAGAAGCATCTGTGTTCTCTCAGGTGAATGACGTGGGAGGTCAAGCCTCTTTTTTTTTTTTTCTTTCCCTTTTGTTGAGGCCCAAGTATTTTATTTTCCTTGTCTTGTTAATCAAATATTACTCACACCCCAGGGTACAAGGAACATTCATTCAGATTACTTTCATAGTCTATTTGCCTGGCATTGAACTTACATTGTTCTATGTGATCATGTAACTGAAGACTATTAAAATACACACACAGGTGAACAGTCTTATAGTTGTTCATTCATCCTTAACTGTGTCATTTCTTGACATTTGAGTAGTTCACTATATAAATTTATTGTTGCATAACCAAATTCTTTCGCACTTAATTTCTTAAAGCATTTTTACAGAATCTTTTTAGGAAAAGAAACCCAATCAATCAAAACTCTTTCATTTTCACTTTGTAACTTATTAAAATATCATTCACACTAAAAGTACCAGTTTAATCATCATTAATATATTTGTTGTTAGAGAAATTTGTGCTAATGCTGTTTCAATTAAGCAACGGTCATTATGATTCACTATCATTACATTAAATCAGTATCCTGGGAGACAACATATCCTATATTCAAATGTGATATTTAAGGCCTTTCATTCCAAACATAACTAATACACAAACTATCACAGGAGTGCCATTGCTTCTGTAGAGGACAACAGTCAACTACTTGAAGGATTTAACAGATAGGAGAAATGAGCAGCAATTGCAGATAGGCTGCTGTGCTTGCACTATCTGTTTCGTAAACTATATACAGTATCAGTGGACAGGTATAAATTTCTGTCATGGAATAGGTTGTGAAAAAATTCACAATAAATTGTATAAAATTGCCCTCAAGGTGTACAGAGAATAAGAATAAAGGTTAAGTCACATCTCAATGGGATGTGAACTCCCAACACAGATTTTAAGTGTCAACCCAGTGAGCCATCCTCCTGAATTACTGTTTATGTTTACGAAAAAACAATATGGTGCAGAAGTATCCTCCAGATCACCCATTACTTCTGCTTTTCTTCTGCTTCCTCAGCCTCAGCTCCTGCTGTGCACACTGGGCTCAGAGGAAGGAAGCAAAACTTGGGTCAGGAGGAAAAAGTTCTTCCCATACAGCTTGCTTTGTTCCTTCACGCACAAGGCAACAAATACCTGTTTAATCCTTTACATGTTTGCAAGGCACTCCCTTCAGGAAAGCTTTCATAAATAATACCTCCCCCGTGAGTAATTATACATGTTATTACACAAATGTGAGGAGTTAATTCTTTTCTCCAGGTTACACAGAAAGTTTTTCTACTGAGTGCTTTTCTCTAAATCTGATGGATATTTTATGTCCTATAGAGAAAATGGTATCTCACAATACATATCTCACAATGATACGTAATCTCATGCAACAGACACTAAGCAAGCAAGTTATAGGGTTCTCTGCACGTCATTTCAGAACTACAGGAAAGAGCTTGTTAATGAAAACCATATACATCACATACATTTTTGACTGTAGAACAATTCACCACAGCAGGTCTTAAAACATTTGTGACTCTGTAATAATAGCTTTATGTTCCTTTCACATTTCTTTAGGCATATACTCTTCATTAATAGATTTCATAGTTCATTTTTTCAGGAAAAGGTTTTTTGTTTTGGTTTGGTTTTTTTTCTTCAATGAGAATTATAAATTTTTGTCACGTCTCTAATGGCCGAAAGCAATGTTTTTAACTACTTCAGGTTGCTTGCCAAACATGGAAAGTTGCCACCCTAGAACAGAGTTACCTCTTTAGAGTGTGCAAGTTTTACAGCCCTAACCACTGCAGGTACAAGTGCTTAACTGTGTGTACATGCCTATACTTCAAAGCACAGGATATTTTATCTAATGATTCATGACATCATCAGACCAACAAATGGACTATTTTGTGTATTTATGTTCACTAAGTGAAAAGTCCAAGAGTGACTTAACTATTGTTTTTAGTCTTGATTTTGTGCGTTACACACTGAAGAAACAGACTGACTGTACTTAGCGCCCAGGTTGCCTGTCTTTGCATGCAAACACCAGTCAGCTTTGCTGCCTTTCACTTGCAGCACTTTTCAACGAGTATGAAAAGAGTTGCTTCAAGAGGTGGGGGAAGCTGTCAGATCCTCTGTGAGATTAAATGAACAACTTGCCAGAACAGAAAGGAAAAAGAAAATTTGCTTGTTCAGGGCATTATATGCTTTGGCTTGCTGTTGTTGGAAGACAGGCTTGTAGCTGTTAGGGGTAGAAAATGGGGTGTGGTTCAAGGCACTGTTTTTATATGGTTAGTAAATTGTAAGTACAGAATAACCAGATTGAGTTCTGATCTGTCTGGTTTTCAGAGCACTTAAACCCACCAGTACAAAACTCCCCTAAGCTCCAAGAACTCACAGGCCAAAATTAAATATGGACATTTTTGTAGTGAGTTGTGAAAGGTAGGTGACAGTTTAAATCCTTATGCCCAGTATATGGGAATTTAGACCTATCACTTTGTTCCTCTAGATTCTGGCTATGTCTTAAAGACGTATTTAGATATATTCATTCCATTCTGGTGGTGTTTGTCAGTCTTACTCTTTGCTTACTTCTCAAGCACTGGGATGTACCAAATGATACTAGCAGAAAACATGGATACAAGTGCTGATATGATAGACTTTCTCACAAGTGCAGTTCTAGCACCTTTTTAAAATCTGTCTATAAATTCATTGAACAACTGTGGTACATTGAAACATTCTTCGACTAATGAAGGATATCTCTTGTGCACACATTTTAGTTTTCTGCTCAGACAATGGCAACAGTTCCATCTGAATTAATATCCGCATGGAATCACTTTGAATTAGAAGCATCTAAATCAACGAATTTACAAAGATGCCTGAAACTAAAAATATTCATTTGCAGAAATACTTCATTAAAGTGTATTGTCTGGAAGTTTTTACTCAAGATGCAATAGAATGAAGAACACTGAGGAAGTCCTGTAATAATGCTAATGATATTTCTGTAAAGTTTACTATGATTCGTGTTCCTTGCTTTTCAAATACATACTTGCTGAAGAGTACCTGGAGGGACTTTCTTCTCTTTGTACTTTCAGCTACAAGTTGCACATCTCGCCTGATTGCAGCCTCTCTTAATCATTAACACAGTACTGAATTTTCTAACAACTTTTCTGTGGTTGTAGGAATTAAAGACTAAAAGAGTTCCCCAAAATTAGAATTTCTCGAGCACTAATAATGTGTCTTCTGCTGAACTGGAACCAGATGTCCAAAGTTATTTAAAACTGTCTTGTTCCCAGGCCCCAAGCATACTAAGAAAAATACATTATATGTGAAGCAGACCCCTTTTTTAAAAGTAATTTGATGTAAGATAAACCATAGGAGCTCTTAAATATCTAAGAATGATTTAGTGAGCTGTAGCTGTTTGTTTATACAAGAGACTAAGATTAAGCATATCACAAGTGGGTTGTTAGTAAGGTTGTTCATTATGTTTATGATGTCTGTTGGGGGCATCAATGATGATTAGTGGGTATGATGTAGATGGGCAGAGGTTATATGCAAGCAGTGACAAATCTGATCTGTTCTGCATGGTCAGGGAACACAAACCAAATGAATTTAAATTCCTCCTTCTGCCTTTATAGAGTAGAGACCAAATGTAGCTTTATATAGGGAGGTGGAGTAAGCAAATCACTGTGCAAGGAGGCAGTTAATTGCTGAACTTGATTGCAACTGCTAATCAGAATCACAGGGAAAAAAAGTGTTGGGAATTAATTAGGCAAGGACCTTCACAACAGCAGCAGGAAGCCTCCAAGTGACCTTTATTTACAGTCAGTTAAACAGAAGTGTGACTAAAAATGCCAAGGAGCAAATCAGATTATTAATATTGATTGCTTAAAGAAAATGAATAATTTAGGAGCAGTTAAAATAAATATGCAGTGACAGAGATGAAAGAGCACAGAGTACTGCCTTTCCAACGTTCATCTATCATGCAGCAGTTCCCCTTCATACAGAAATGGATAATTTCCACCATCTCAAAATATAATTAGTTTCATGACCCAGCATGATTGCTGTGTTGCTACTACAAGGAGGGTTTTTTATTATTATTTTCCCAGGGCAGCCAAATATGGAGGGGACAAGAACCTGCTCAACAGAAGCTTTGCTCTTGGAAATTTCCACACAGATCAAATTCAGGTACTACGCAATTAGCTTTTAGTTCTTTGTCAACAAAATAGCAGAAACATCATGTCTATTTTTTTCAAACACACTGTCAGAGTGAGCTTTTTAAGCAAAGCTTAAAAGCAACTATAAAATCTCTAAGTCCTAAATTCCCTTTCCTTCTTGCCTGTAATCTAGCTTGTGGGTTTGTTTTTTTCCCCAGCTATTTTAGAACAGATTATTTTTAATCTGCAATTTTTTGCTTAATTTTAGCCTTGTATCCTAGAAAATTGGCAAAATCAGTTGCAAGCACTGTTGGAATAAATATTTTGTTTATTTTTGGTGGAGAGCTCACGTGTGATTTTATTTTTCAAATTTACAAATGTGAATAATAATAAATTAATAAAATATAAAATTAAAATATTATAATAACACTGAAGGTATAACATAACAAAAATATAACTCTGTGTGTATGCCTACCTAATCAGTCCCATTTTTCACAATCTCATCTGAAAAGGAAACTAGGTATCACTGCTTCAATATCTCTTGTTCTATTGTCTTGTCTCTTTTATTTTTCTCTTTTTTTTATTTTTAAGAAAAAATATGAAGATATAATTAACCAGGACAAGTAGATCACCCAAATCTAAGGCAAATTTTTTCTCATTTTTCTTCTAGTGTGTCCAGGAATTGCAAAGTGATCACAGTACTGAAACTCTGCAGAAGAAGACATTTCTGACAATTTTCTTTCTTGTTCTCTGAGGAAAACAAACATGCTACATCTAAGGTTTTCAAAAGATGATGCTTAGCTTAACTGAACTTTATGGTGGCTATATTTCCTTCTTTACTGCTGATGGTGACAAAAGTGGTAGGACACTGTCTGTCATGGTGACTTTTGACACTGCAGTGGTTTGGCTCACACTAGAGGAGTTCTTTTTTTGACTGTATTTGACTGTATTGTGTTCATATAAATGTACATGACAGTTTGATGACAGCATGCATCCAAGGATTATGATTCCAATTTTCATGATAGTATGTGCTGTCATGCACAGGCAAATATATACTTGGCAGAGGCAAGACAGGTTGGCGCTTGTTGTGTATTCATACGTATCTATTGAATGTAGATCCATGGGGGAAAATGGTACTTCAGGTAACATCTTGGATTAAATAATAGGAAAAATTAAACATTTAGAACATAATCATATCCCTACGCCATAACAAGTGTCTGTCAAAATCAGCCAAATGGGAAGGAACAATACAATCTGTGCAGAAAGGAAAGCTGATCTGGTCATCCATATACTCATATACCAGCAATCCTGAGTAAGTACTGTTGATTATATGAAGGTTTGCCTTGCTAAATGTGGAAAGGTGTAACATGAAACAAGGCAAGTAAGATTACACTGAAATGTATGGTATTAGGATCCATAAATATTTTAGTTTTCATTTTCCCTACTGCCACAGAAATAATGACTTACGGATGGAAAAATTAGTTTGCTTCTCAGATAATTTTTTTTTTTTTTGCTTCAGCACACTTTCACTCTTTGCATTTAAGTGACTGACTGGAGTCCCCAGAAATTACAGAAAGTGCTTCATTTCTCTGCTGTGGATATGCTTCATTGAAACTGAGAGGTGATGTCAGCAGATTAATAAGGCAAACTAAGTAGCAGTAAGCAAGCAAGTCATGGTTTCAGCATGAATATAAATATATTCCAGCCTTGGAAGACCTTGTGTTAGGCCCATTGGTTTCAATGAAACTACTCAGATGAACAACTCCTCACATACTGAACATTATTATAATGACAGGCTGTATCATGCTACATTCAGAGCATGGTGAAAGAATGAAGTGGTGAAATTCAGCTGGTCTATATAGCTTTTTCATTAAGTCCTTTAGCTCAGAAAGCACTCTTCATTAGCAAACTGGTGTCCTTTGTTTTTCTGTAGATCACAGAAACATTTGCAAGAGATGATGAACACATAATGATAACATTAACGCATGAGTAATGTAAAATTTGGCAACCAGAACTTTGCAAATTAAACATAACTCTTTCAAATGCAACTATTTTTGATGAATGTCAGTATAAAATTTTAGCTCATGTGACAAAATCACTCCTATATATGAATTTTAGCTAATATGTGAACTTTACCTTATAAAGTGAATTAAATCCTGCTTTTATGAACAGAATACGTCTGATGAATGCTATTATAAAGTGAGTTGCTATATGACATGCATAGCCTGATTTATATCCACCTAGATTCATGCTATCTTTGTGATCCTCCTAATTTCTTGATCTTCATCAAACCAGAGAAAGAGCAGATTAGAAGATTTTCACTTTTATGTTAAGCATGGATGCTTGGTGACCTCTCATCCTTGTCCTTTCAAAACCATCTCATTATAAAACCCACTGTGAAGTCTGAAAAGGAAAAGAAATTTTGACAGCTCGTGCTTGGGAGTGGCACAGGGCTTGGATGGCAGGCACCCTGCTGCTCAGGACCAAGTGGTGCTGTCAGTGTAGTGTGGGAAAGCAGGGATGGCAGTAACCCATGCGATATGATACCTGGCTCCTTTTCAGTCAGCACTGTTCATCTCTCAACAAACCGTTCATTTTGTCACATACCTTTCCGTTCAGCATTCCCCTGGTGTGTGAAATGTCTGTAACCTGAGAGAACTATAGCAGCTTCTTTGGACGTGCAGCTTGTGAAACGTCCCTGTTCCTGAATAAAACATCATAATTCAGAGGATATTCCCTATTTCTTCTCTGATAACTCATTCCAGTATATTTTATATTAAACTGTTAATTTTTTTTTTGTAATAATGCTATTTAAAGAAGTGACAAGAAGGAGCCACAGAGATTTTAAAAAGTACAAGCTAAGAACCTTAATCACTTTAGATATCAAAGTAATGCATTTTTTTCTATGGAGGTTAAAATGATTCTAGTAGTTGACAAACGGGTTACTGGTGGCTTATGGATGATCCAAGTACTGAATGAGCTGCTATTTGTTCTCACATGGTGTCAAGACACTTTGCTCTCTTTCCACAAAGCAGTTTTTCTAATTTAATTACACCACATAGGTATGTCAACCTATCTTGCATCACATGGTTCAATGAACTGCATATTAAAAAAAAAAAAAAAAGAAAAAGAGGGAAAGAAAAGACTCACAATGCAAATATACTTTTCTTTGGTGCAACGAAAAGAGCCAAGCTCTTTTGACAGGAAAATCCCAGTGTAACAGGTCAAGATTCAGCTCTTGGTAGTGATGGGTGCAGGAGGAGAAGCTGGCTGAAGTGAGTGGCAAGAGGAAGAGGTGTGAAGAGACCCCTGCCTGTTCTTTTGACCCCACCACCCAAATGCTGTCGCAGTGCTCTGACCACTGCACTTGGAGTGGTGAAATGCATGAAGGAAGAAGAAGCAAGATGGCTCATCTGAAAATGCAGAATTCATCCTCTGAAATGCTGTTGTTACTCTCAGAAGTACTCTTGGTCTTTGCTGCTGCCCGTCCCTCACCATTCAGTTAACCAATTTCTGAAAGTACTTAGGCAAGTGCGGAAATCCCATGATATTTGAAACATGTGTCTTGAAATTAAGTATGTGGTTAAGTGTTTTCTTAACTGGAATAATAATAATAATGGAGCTTGGGGAATGCTAGCATGATTCATAAGGGAGCCTTAATCTAATGTGGTGGAAGGTTATCATCACCACAGAGTGCCCAGCTATCTGCAAAGTTACATTTCCTTTAAATTGACCTTGGAAAAAGCTCTTAACACTGAGTGTTAAAAAGGTACTGGCATACCTGGGAATTGATTCCAGACATCCTGATATGAGAACATGCTAACCTTTGAACAAAAACGTTGACTATTTCAATGGAATTACTCTCCTGAGTAATATTTTTTATCCAAGTAGAATCTGAAAAATCCTGTCATGTTTGGAATAATGGTCTAATCCTGCATAATTCTGGGAATCCTTCAGACTCACTGAAATTTCTGCGATCACACAACTTGTAGTAGATCAGGGTCTTTGTGAGGCAGATAAATGACAGTGAAGCAGAGCAGAACATGTGCCAGTCTGTACATAACAGGCAGGCACATCCTATGAGACAATTTAATCTCAGCCATTTTCTGAAGCCAGCCTATATTATTGCAATGCTGCCTAATGTTACACTGTAATAAAGTATCATCCTTAGAATAGGTACATGTTTCTGATTTATCCTCTTGTTTATACACAGATTACAGTGTGATCCCCATTGACTGTAACCTATAATTGGGTCAAGGATTCCATTGTTGTCATGGAAAGCAGGAGTGGCACTTGAGTGGTTTATGAGCATGAGCAACACAATCTGAAGATTAAACTTCATCTTTTATCTTCAGGCTGTGACCATGAATTTTCTGTTGATAACATACAGAAAGCAAAATAATATAGATAATTATGAAAAGATGGAGAGGAAAAAAGTTAGCTTTGAAATAAAGAGTAACTCTTTTGGTGTGAAACTTCGAAACAGACCACTCAGCTGAAACTGTTGAAGATTTTTACTGGTCACATTTGTTTCTAAATATATAAAATAATCCATGAAACTTTTTGGAGAGCAGATCACTGAATCCAAGTGGGTGAAGTAAACTGCTTCATTTGTCCTTTAAGCTTCTGAAGTCTCAGCACAATTTTGAATAAGGAAAAATCCTTTTTTTCTTGCTCTTTACATACAAGTCACAGTTTTCATACTGGATTCCAAAGTACTAATGGTCTCAAAGCACTGCTATACAGTTGCCACTACATATGTTGTTGCTGAAAGCTAAAACTTGCTGAAATAATCATTCCCAGTGTTTGAAGAGGACTTGTTTTAGGCACTGCTTGATGCATCTTGTTTCTTCATGGAACATGAAGCCAGAGAACAAAACGACAGCTACGTCAAAACTGCAGGGTTCATGTGGGTTTTTGTTGTCCCTCCTCCCATCTCTACCCTCATCTCTGGAAATGAGAAGGACTACAAAAAACTGCTTCTATCATAAACCTTTATTTCAGGGTAAGTGACTGGGTTGATATTCATACATAATTGCTCATGCCAGGTATGGGAGTTGTAAATTTTTAATTTATGTCTAAAAAAAGGACAATACAGAGAGTACAGTGTAAAGTATTAGAAAAGAAAACAAAGGAAGATGCACTTTTACACAGAAACTGTCATGGGATAAGAGATGCATAAAATATAAGCTAGCAGAATAAAATCATACATATAGGTAAGATCAAATAAGTCATATAGTAACCCTGAGAGACAGAAGTCCTCCTCAATTCTTTCACTCTATCGCGATAAATAACTGCAGTTTTGTTACTTGACTGATGCAAATATAAAACTCAATTGAAATCTGCAGCAGTGTTGAGATTTATTTTTTTTTCAATCCTTGTATATGGTTCTTAATAGAGTTTGGTCCACTATAAAGTATGCAATGAAAGAGTAGTACAATGTGTTTTAAATTTGTTTCTATGCTTCTTTTTCTCCTTTGAACATCGTTACTGACAGCTATGAAAGACAGTGAGAAATGTTCACATGTAGAAGTGGAGTAGAGAAAATATACCTGTTCCACACAGACAAAAGAGAGAAAACAGACATCAGATATTGGAGATGGCAAGATGGGAATTTTAGTTCTGTTGGATATGGAGTCTTAATTAGTCACCAAGCTAGGAGTGGGATGAAAATGTTGAAGATGATGTGTCCAGACTTCATCAGAATCAGGAAGCATTTGGTTATTTTTGCAGACCAAACTGTTCAGATTTGATGGCTAAAAAATGTAATTCAAAAACTAACTTTAGTCAGTGAGGCTGGGCATTCCCATAAGTGCCTGGTATTTTCACAGCCACTTGTCTTTTTGAAATAGAGCTGAAAGGTGCAGTCCACACCTGTACAAAGCCCATGCAAGGTCTGTGCAGCAAGACTGAAAACACAGCTGCATGTGGAATTTACATGGTGCTGAGGCTGCATGATGCTCCACTGAACAGGGGTGAATTTAATCCAAGAAGATAAGAACTATATATTGTATAGTCAGTCTAGTCACAACATGCTTTTGAGGAGAACAATAGTTAGGCCACAGCATCTGGTGGAAGGAGAGTCACGATTGCTCTTCTTTATTCTTCTTTCAAAGACAGCAGCTCTAATTCTCTTCTGACACCATTTTATCTTTCTGGTCCTGTAACTTTAGAATTTTCAGTGAGGCAATCCCAAGGTGTGCCAATATAAATGGAGCCAGCTGTAATTCAGCACAGTGTGAACTCTTGCTCTTTTTTAATATTCAGTTGCAGCTACAGGGATGGTGAAATCAAACTGGAGCAGAGATCTGTCATCTGAAGACTGTGCCTCTTTACACCACCAGAATCTGTGCAGCAGAAAGGCTTTTCCACACAGGCTCACACAGAGCATGGAAACCCTGCTCTGGACATTCGAACCAGGGCTGGGAAAATGAGCTGACAAATGTTGCTCATGAATATTCATACACATTTTCAAAGGAAGGAATTCATCCATGTTGTCATCTCATTTTTGTTTGCATTCTGCCAAAGTGTAGTTGTGAACAATCCAGTATGCACACATTTTAAAGTAAATTTTTAATTAAAACAATGACAGCTATTAAAAACTCATTTCTTTCATTGAATCTGAGCACATATCACCCTTCCTGACATTTGCTCTATTTAAACATTAAAGACTACAGAGTGAAGACTCACCCAGGGTATCTAACTGTGACTTCTTACGCCTGCAAAATGGTCTGTGGATCTCATGGGAACACTGCTTTCTCTACTAGTCATCTGGAAAGATCAAGAACTTGTTTGAAGACACATTTTTATTTTCATTTATAACTGTAGATGCTATGCACACCAGATACCAGCCTGAATCTCAGAAATGGTCCAGTTTAATTCTAGGTTCTGATCAGCATAAATACTTTTATTTTACACTGTTTAATAAGTGTATCTTTGCTGAAGACTGAGTTTACAGTTTTGTGTACAGTTCTTCACACAAACTTCCCTTGAAGATCTCCAGCACTTGGAAGAACACTGGCCAGTACAAGGAAATAAATATGACATTGTAAATAAAGGTCACTGAAATATCTAACAGGACATCTTTTTTCATTAGTTTCCTCCCCAAAACATTCATAGAGTTCAAAGAAGATGATCTTAAGATTCTTTCCAACCCTAACTATTCTATGATTTTATGATTCTAAGTTTTAGAAAGCAGCAAATGTGGCTTCATTCGGGAGGGTACAATCAGCCCCTATCACAACAGTCTGACAAAGAACAACATCATGAACATGGTTATCTAAAAGTTTAAGACTGTATGCAAAGATTTGTCTGCAGCAAACCTTACTTTAAATGCATATCTCAGGACTATATAGTGTAGCTGCTATATAAAGATACTTCTCTTTTATGTCCTGCAGCTAGAGTAGACACTAGAAGTCATGCCTCCTGTCAGTCAAAGAGATGCTTTCAATTTTTCATAACAAGCCGTAAGCATCTGCAAGTTTAAAAAGAGACTGAGAGAGAAGTTATCTCAACAAGCAAACTCCAGTATATTCCAAGGTTACTGCCGTATAATTAATGGCATTACCAAATAGAGCTGAAAGTGTAGAGTCTGCAAAAAGCTAATAACAAGGATTAGATATGCACTCTCTTTTTCACTCATGTTCTTACAGTTTCTTGTGAGCCTAATTAAAGTCAGGAGGGTTTTCCACTTGATATTTTCGAATTCAGCTCTCATCAGTGGCACACAGTGCATGTGCTCTATGGAAAAACCTCTTACCATGTATTTTGGTGGGGGGTAAAGGGTGAAGAGGGAGGTGGTGGAATTATTAAAAAAAAAAAAAAAGAAACCTTGCTCTTCTTTTTGGATCAAAATTTTAGTAGTGTATGCTACTTTAGAAAACTGGGAAAAAGGTTTTCAAATGGGACGACTGGCACAAGGGCTGTATGCTTTTTCTCTCTCTAGGATTAAACACGATAAGGTTTCATTAATGGAAACAGCCACATATTGCAAAAACCTGCTAAAGATCAAAGCTGCTTCACAAGTCTATAAAACAGTGGGATGTAGACAAATGCTGGAAAATACTTCTCAAATAGTCCTTCTGGCATCAGATTATTCTGTGGTAACAAAATCCACTTTAGCAAATAGGTCAGAATACATTTGCTAAAGGTAAGCAGCCTGATACAATAAAGGTTATGGTTTAAACACTATCAAAATTATTTTGGGTTAATCACCTTCCTGCCTGCAAGAAAGTTATTTATAAAGTTACTAAAGGTTACTTATAGAGTGTGCTTAAAAAAAGAAGCAACCTGAACATCCCTAATTTCCTACTAACTTTCTACAGTAAATAGCAAAGCATTAACTCTATGTGCATTTCTGAATCCAGCTTTTAATTATACCTTTCTGATGTTTCTGTGAACTTTGGTTTGCTTTTCAAAAGCCTCAAGGAACAATTCCTGCAGCTGACCTGTATGTAGTGGTGAATTTCTCCATAAGGTGAGCATTGATAAACTGAAAAGTTCAGTGAACAGGAAAAATTCTGCTGCTTTTACTGCCAGTGTGACAGGTTAGTTTATTACCATGCCTTTCGCAGCAATTTAACAGTTACCCTGGTAACGGATTCGGTGAGGTAATGGGATCAAAGGCATTAGAGGAGAGGAAAGGCTAGCAACGAGAGAAAACCATCTGCTGGCTTATGTTCTTGGGGCTGTTTGCTCACTGCGAGCTCCCGACAATCATTGTACTTGGATGTAAATGAGGCAAGTTAAATCACAGGTCTGCCCTATTTAGCCATACTCTGGTGATTTGCCTTTCTAATTCTATTGAAATAATAATCAGGATTTGTTTCTGATTAATTAACTAACCTTTTGGTAAAAAGATAACAAAATTGCTGCCTATTCAGAGATAATGAGATTTTTATTACTCTATCAAAGGGAGAAAAAAAAACTAAAAAAAAACCCCACCAACAAACCCCAAACTTTTATGTGTCACCAGCCACCATGTCAAGGGAGGAAATAAAGATTTAAATCTTTATGTCAGACATATAGTTCGTCCGCAGTTTAAATATATGTTGGATTCCGTGGGTGCATATCATCTTGTTTAAAAATGATGTTCAGAAGAGCTTTTAAAACAAAGTAACAAACATGTTTAAACCATGAGTGTTTGTTGTTAATTTGTTTCAAAAAATGTCTCTTAATGGAAGAGAAATACCTGATGAGTCCGAAATCCGCCTGCACTGCATGGGTGTGTAAGGGGGTGAAAAGAGCAGTAAAATCTCAGTCTAAGCACTTTAGAGTGACATATTCAAATAGGCTGCTATTATATCTTGCAGTACAGACATACTTGATACAGTAGCTACAGTAGAAAAGTCATTTATATGTGGGGGCTTTGCCTGTGTGTGTGTAATACCACACAGGACACTGGAAGCTGATATAATTAAATAACAAACGGTAACAAACCATGGCATTTAGAGTCTTCTCATTAAGGGCTCCTGGAGAAGAGACAGCTGCAGCCCTCAGCAAGTGACCTGGACCTGCAGCAGGCTGTCTGCCAGATCCTGGGTGGCTGCAACCACAAAACTGGTATAGCTATGAAACGCGTTAACTGTACATTGACCACATAGCTGTGGAGACGTCAGCCATGCCTTGGATCTTGCAGTACAGTTGTGTAAATGGAAATCCTGGGGACAGAAATGTAATGAATGGACAGAATTTGCTGTGCCAGGTAGCATCCTGCTGTTTACCATTGCAAGAAGAGCTGTGTGCTTTGCTGATTGTCAAGTCACTAATTGTGGTCTGTTAATTAATAGATCTCTAAAAAGAATTAAGAACATTTTCTGTCATGCATAGAAATCAAGTTGGAAACACAGGACACAGCACAGCATTTTGTTGCAGTGGAGTTAATGAATGAACTCTCAAATTTGAGGTGACACTTACATTGGTGGCTTTTGGTGTGCTTCATTACTTTTACTTTCACATGTTAACATGAAAGGCTTCCATATGCTGAAAGTCCCTGCTTCTACCCAGTGGTGCATATAGCTGACAGCCAGTCAGAAAAGCAACTTAGATAAAATGTCTCTGGTAAAGAGATCTGATGCTGAGCATATTCCCCACCCTGTTTGCCCAAGGGAATCACATTGTTTCCTATTGGTGATTACCCAGCATGGCCAGCATTCCTCGCTTCCCTTCTGAGATTGCCAGTGTTATAGTCCTGAGAAAGGATGCAGACAAGACAGCTTTCTTCTACCAACAGAAAATTATTTCCCTCCCCCTGCCCTCCAAAAGTTCTTACTGCAGGCTTCTGACCCTTGAAAACTGAAAACCCGTGAAAGGCAAGCAAGCCTTTTTGGCAAGGTACCAGTTGTAAACTTTTACTCTCTCTGTCTTTTCCCCCTCACCCCTCATGAAATTTAGGTTTTAAATTAGTAATTTTTATTAAAATTAACAAAATTATATCAAAGTATCTCAGCTAAGGAGAATAACTATTGTTTCCCTTTTCCCAGACAATGACATCTGCAGCTCTACATTTTCATGAAATGACTATACTTAACAAAAACATTACTTCATTTTTGTGTTATTTCTTTTGCGCTAGGAGCAACCCTGTAATTGTTTCCTTCAATTACAACATTACTATTTTAAACTGAGACCCGTTTTATCTGCATGCCAGCTTTTTATTTGTTTTACCAACTATATCTATTTCCATTACTGCAAGGCTGATGGTTTGTCTCAAGAGAAAATCAGATCCATTCATTCAGAAATTCCAAGCACGGCTGACTCTGCCACAAGCAGCATTTCTTATGCTAATAACAAATGTGCTGAGACTGAAAAGAACTGACAGAGCTCTGGGTTTTATCATAACTTAAGCATTTATGTAAAAAGGCAAATCTAATAGTACTAGGAAGCCGTAAGTGTTATTAGATATAATTCACTTTACTGAGATCTGCATATGGCCTGGTTTGTGCATCTGTGGTTTAAATCGTGCTGTTGTTGGCTTTAACTTACTTGACATTTGTAAGTCTTATTTTAATCTTGGTTACCTTAATGTAAATCTGCCATTGTTCATCTGACAACAATACAATTATTTCAGATTTACCCCAGGGAAATAGAGATGAAGACATTAATTTTGCTTAAAGGTGAAATGCCACCTCACAATCACAACATACTAAACTAGCTTTGGACAGTGTATGTGTGTGTATGGAAAATATATTACATAAGTTGGACATAATATTCTCCAGCAATTAAATAACTGTTTCAAAGGTAATTTAGGTATCGCCAGGAACTTGCACCCTTTCCACACCACACAGAAATAAATTCACCCCTCCTTCCCACTGGCTCCTTATTTAATGCACTTAGTCCTGTTGTATCACATGGGCTGTGTTCAATTAGGTAGCCTAACAAGATGAACTCTGACCCAGAAAAACCAAACCAGATTGCTGTGGAGTTCTAATGTAAGCTTTTTCAAGCACTGTGGCCTGTTTATGTCAATGGAACATGCAAGAGATCCTTATCATGAGGGCCAAATCAGTTCCTAATGATCTGGGGGGGGGTTGGTATACGTGTGTGCGCAGGCAAAATGTACAGAAAAGAGTGTACCATTCTGGCTCTTCTTTTTTTTTTTTTTCAACAAAACTCTTTAGTGCTGTAAATCAGATCTCGTTGGAAGATCTTACATGCTGACTGCCAATAACTTGTTAAAAAGTAGACAGGGCTTTTAGGAATTGCTGAACCATGAAGCTGACCTGCTTAATGTTTTGTTGTAGGCTATTAAATCCAGGATTCGTGTTTTAAGATGATTCTGCTTTCTTCTTCCCTTGGCCTGGTTAAGCAACTCTACCCTCATCTCATTATTGTGCTGATTAAAACAAAAATAGATTGAGAAGCCTGCTGTTTGAAAATCCTGCCTTCACCCATCAAATTAATGAGAATGACTTATGCTGACGTAGTTTACAGCCTTAGCAATTTGACACTAATTTTGCAACTAAGAAAAGATTTACTAACTCTACACACCACACAGCTTTGTTTTTTAGAATGGTATTATTTTCTCCAAAAACAAGCTTTACATCTTTTGTACACATGAATTATTTGGTTGCCTCGTTGTAAATGGATCCCAGTTGGGCAATACTACTTATTCCCACTAACATATTAGACAATTATGCACCAAAAGACCCAGCAAAAGGATTATATTTCAGCTGGAGTGCTCTCTTTTTCAAATTTTTCGAGTGCTGTAAATATGTTTTGCACTGTAATTGTTACTGCCTAGTCAGAAACATGCTGGTTCTTTGCACATCTCTTTCACATTGTGAGAGAAATTAAATGTGCTGGTTTATTTTTTCTGTGTTTGAAGAGTGTTTAACAAGTCCAGCATTTGAGAAAACCCAAACCAAATAAGGCTCTGAAGCTGTGGCTACTAAGTAAATCAAAAGCCACCCGGTGACTAAGTTCATTGGGGCTTCATTTCTTTGTGTGACTGAAAGAAAGAGACCAAGAGAAAGAAAGGGACTCATATACACATGGAAGTAAATCCAGTTGAATCACACTGAGGAAATAAAATCATAGCAACGTGTATATGCAAGTAGACTTATGTTGCAGGTTCCCCTCAATGTGAACACTACAGCATTCAGTGAGGAGAAAAAAAACATTAAGATTCAGGGAGGGAAAAACATACTTAGAGGTCTCTCTATGCTGCAAAATGCATTCTCAAGGACAACTTTTTTTAAGTTAGGCATATTTCTTTTACAAATATGTCTTTATCCCCATGTTATTTAGAGCTCAGATGTCAGTTCAGCTCCCATTGGGACTGTTTTCATATTATTACTCTCTTTATTTGGGACTCTTACCATTGCCTAGTGTACTTGAGCTTTTATTGTAACAGTCTTATTTAATGAAGCTGTCTGATTTTAGTTTTCTCCTAGTCAAAAAGGAAAGGTGTGAGAAACAAATGAATCACAAAACTATAATAGAGGGCATCACATTAGAATGAAAAAGGAATTAATTTGTATATCATATATGCAAGTAGTTATGCTTTTCAGGAAAGAAAATTAATTCCTATGCAACCTTTTCATCTCTGTTAATCTATTGCTCCTTTTTTAATTTCTTATTTATTATTTTTAACACTGTCAAAAGACAAAATTGAAAATTCAGCTCCAGTATCCTGACCACATCAGAGATTTAGCATTGGTTTTCTTTATAATTTCAACAGCCAATTGTATTTCCCACATTCTAGGTCAGCAAAGTTTGTTTTCCTCCATGTATTTTATAGGCTTACATTTCACTCTAAGCCTTATGTGTGCACTCAGGCTTGTGGTGATGAGCAGCTTTATAGGGCAGTTAGATCACAAGCTTAGAGGTTTGTTTGGTTATTTTAAAAAGCATTCACATAACTGCTGCTCACTTTGCTGCTGTGTTCTATCTGCGAAACAGCAAAATAATAACACTAATGAAAAAGAACATTATTTACTGTGGGGCTGCTTCCACTATGCCTGTAAAAAACACATAGTAGTTTATTACTGGGAAATCATGTGAGGGTGCTGCAGGGAATCTATATTATTTCCATAGTAATTACTGATTTCTAGTACCATAGCTATAAATAATTATGTTAATACTACATAACCACCTGCTTTTAGAATAGTAACAGTTTCTTAAAATTATCTTTTCCAGTTTAGATAGTGTATTCCTCTGTTAATCATCTGTCTTCTAACCAACATTTGCTGTTTCAGAAATTATCTATTCAATTTTATGTGCATTATTTGTAATTTAAATCAGAAAAGGGATAATGAGAGTTACTGACACTTTTTCAGACATATTCAACAAAAGACAGAGCTATAATTCAAGGATTTCCCTAAACTGTCTCCCACTCTGGTTGTAATTCTGATCATTATTTTAGTCATTAACAGAGAGACATCCTGTACTAATCCAGTTACTGGGAAAAAAAGGCAGATGTTTTCAGAAGGAG
This sequence comes from Melopsittacus undulatus, assembly GCF_012275295.1. Lineage (NCBI taxonomy): Eukaryota > Metazoa > Chordata > Aves > Psittaciformes > Psittaculidae > Melopsittacus > Melopsittacus undulatus. The sequence goes on along the minus strand of NC_047557.1, from coordinate 65,737,870 downwards.
GCTTATTCCATGTGTTTTTCCTCCTTGGTTGTGGATGAAGCCAGTTAACTAGCCTACAGAAGACAGCTAAATTCTCTCTGGGAGTGAATCCCACATTCTGTGTTAGCTAGGGGAGGTAAAATATTTGACTTGAACAACTTTGGGAGGCTAAGGCTAAATGTGATCATTAGATTAGGATGAACTGAACTAATGCCTTCATGGTGCCTTTATCCTAATTTAAATTACTTATTTCCCCTGACCTCACAGCTCATAAAAAAAAAAAATAAAATAAAAAAATAAAACTGTTGTCTAGCTACAATTTCAGATAAGTAGCGAATGAGGATATCAGTTTACTTGGTCAACAATGGCCAGTCAACTGTAAAGCTATTTAAGTGGTATCTAAGGCATCTGCTCTCAGATCAGTGCGCAAACAGAATTCCCATTAACAATAATACAAATTACGGGCAGGCATGAAAGTAAAGAAACTCCTTAATTAGAAACTCCGAAACACCAGACTGTTGTAGTTTTCAAAGGCAGCAGTGCTCATATTTATTTTGGTATAAAATGAACACACGAACTAAAACCGAAACATTAAGCTCATAAAATGGGGCAAAAGTAACTTACAGTTTGAAGTACTATACAGCCTTACATACAGCCTCTTCATGAAAATGTGTGCAGGTTTTATTATCCTTCTGCAAATATCTGCTTTGCAAACATCCACTTTGCAAGGCGAATTGGAAAAAAATTTTTGTGGACTTGAATATGTCTTCACATGTTTTAAACACAAAAGTGCATGAAAGGAGAAAGCCTAGGGAATTTATGTCAGTACACTGGGAATTCCTGGCTGCTAACTCATAATGCTGGAAACCATGCTGGATAATACCTTTCTTAAAACCACTAAGAATCACTTTAAGTTAGCTCTTTTATATTTTTTTATTCTGACTACTCCTTTAGAAGTGCTCCTCTAGAGTGCCACTTCTGCAGGGTTGCCACTATACAATTTTCTAAAGTACTCATGGTCAGCTTATGCCTATTTATTTCTATTTTAGCTTAGAGCTCTCTTTCTTTCTGGTGTTTGATGTGTACTGTTGTTCAGTGTATTTACAGAATACAGCCTTCATCTCTTAGGTTGAGGAAGCCAATTGCATTTTTAGCATTCCCGTGTTAAATGGACTGTCCTCTTTTCTTATCCACCCAGAAAACATAATTTTCAAGGCCATCCTAGAAGACTGGATCAGTTTTATTCTAAACTTATCTTCTTGGAATATGGGTTCATAATTTTTTTTTGCAAATTCATAGTATTTACAGGAATATGTTTTTCAATATACTAGGGTTTAATTTGTTTTGCTTCACAGACTATATTAGTAAATTATCTGTTTAAATAAACACATCTTTTTGTTTCTTCATATGCTTAAGATGGATGAGCCTGCAGCTTGTCACAGAAATTATTACCTCCAAGTGCATGACCTTAACTTTTGTATCTTTTTTTTTTTTTCAGATAATCAGTCCTCAGAGTAGGCCAGTTTGTTAATTAACCTACTGTGCAATGATAAATATTTCCTAATTTGGTCCTCTTCGAGGCATGTGCTCCAGTTTGCAGTATGTTGCTTGTAATATTATACCAGTATTATTAACAGAACTACTAAATGAAACAAACACAAAGACTAATACTTTTGAGCACCCTGTTATCTTCTTCTGGTCTAACAGTGGTCTTCAAACAACTTGGCCATCATCCCTTTATTCAGGATTTGGGTGTTCTTAAGATGTTGCTTCTCTCCCCAAGTATCACATGGTACTATGCTACATTTCTTTAGACTTTACTGAATTTGCTTACAAACTTATAAGATATTCTACTGTATTTGAAATTATTATCTGTTTAGCAAAATCTTGGGTTTGGATAAATGTTGCTTTTTAACTTTGCACTGAAAATTAAAATGGTTTATGATTTCCATATTTACAACTTGAAGAATTGGTTATATTGTTACTTTTCTTGACCACGTGAACCCTTGGAAGCACGTTTTGTGTAAAAATTACCACTACTCATTAGAAAGGTCTCTTCATAAATATTCATCAATAGCTGCTTAAGATAGATACACTGTTTCAGCACATGCAACTGCAGGGCATCTGTTCTGTTATACTAAAATGTTTAAAACATCTGTGGAAAGCACAAAACAAATCACTTACCTAGAAACAAGGGAAATTTTAATTTAAAATTGTCTATGAATGCTTGGAAGAATTTTAACAGCATTAATTGCCCTACTTTAAAGCTACTGACAGGAATGAAGTTATAGTAAGTTTACATCTGTAGAAAAGCTTTGGGCTTGTTTCCCCTTGGGAAACTTGTTAAAACCCAAGTTTTTCTGCTAAATTAAGATGGCTTTTCTGAGTAAACCTAAATCTTAAAAGCTGATGGGGAAAGAAAGTGTTACAGGGTGATTACTAGGCGCCTCTTGCACAGGGCATGGGAGAGGGAATAATTTTATTTAAATCAGATCCCATACCATTACGAACCTTGGGTTGGTAAGATGAGGGAGGTGCTTGTTTTCTACCTCTGCTCAAATATTTTATTTCCGTGGGTCATCTTTGACTTATTTAAGGCCAGTTTGGACTGGAAATAAATAATATTACATAGAGGGACTTGTGTTTGGGAAATGTTGAAGAGAAGACCCTAAATGCTTATCTCAGAAGAAACTGAGTGATAAACAAAGGAAATAAATAGTCTTCAGATCCAGCTGGAGACAGGAGAGGAATTATTTTTCAGACTTCCAGCACAGACATGTTAGCACTGGGGAAACTTGAGTAAACAGAATGTTGCTAAGATGTGTGGTAGTTTTCTAAAGAAAATACATGTATTTAGCAGTCTTCCAACAGTAAGATTAGAATTAGTGATCAAAACATTTACCTTTTTAATCTGTTCTATATTCTAACAGTTAACACACATAACTACATCTGTCCATCATAATAGCTTTCTGTACTAACAATGGACTTACTTCCTAAATATGTCGGTCTTCTTTCTTTACCATTAAATGTAAAGATCTGTAACAATTTTTTTTTTTTAAGCAGCAAAAAAGCTCTTTGTCAGTGAAAGCACTTCTCAAATAATTAAATACCTTGAAACACCACATAATGTTTTCTTGGTTTCTCTGAAATAAGGAACTGAACAAAATTTTCATAGCCAAATCTAGTAGCCATTCCTGTATAGGAAACCTTAACACGCTCTTGGAATATGCTCAATTTTCTTACCAATGCAGAAAGAGTGTTTAGAGAAGAATAGAACACCAGAAAGAGGAGGAGATATTCAAGGATCCAAAGGGAAGAAATAAATAATTAACCAATGTTTTCTATTTTGTGTACTTGGTCACACATCCTCTGTATTTCATTAAATGATACAATTGCATTCATTTATCCATTATTTATTCATTTAGAAAATTCATCAGTTGTGTACTCTTAGCCTCCATGGTCAATGAAGACAGGGATGGGTATATCCCACATAAACACAATTTCCTAGCACTGTATAATTTTGGCAATTAGTTGCTTTTTGAGAACTCAACTTTCTCTGCCTTTCCCCACCTTATTTCACAGCAGCGAGACTTACAATGTCAGTAGTAGTCATGATTATTAGTCTTTTTAAGCTTTATAAGCCAATGTGTTTCTGAGCTTAAAAGCCTGATCTAATTGTTGTAGACAAATACTGTTCAATCCATGCTCTTCATGACACTTTTAATGCTGTGTAACATTAGCACTTCTTAGCCTTCGCGAAGTTTGTTTTCTTTCTACTTTTCTGAAGAGTGACATGTTGAAGAAAAAGCCATGATAAAGTCTTTTTACAACTGTTGTGCTCTTCTGTAGTCAATCCTTCAGGAAAAGAGTCTATTTTTCTGCCTGGATCAGTATATAATATAGTTGTCTCCTGGGAAATATTTTTCCTTTGAAATTATATCTAAGACAATCAAGTGGTATATTGGTATATTTGCAACTCGAGTCTCATTACAACAGACAATCCTATTGTGCAAACATATAAAGAAATATGGAATAAATAATAAACCTGACTTCCTTAAAATGAACTGAAAGAAGTAGTCTTTAGTGTTGTATACATTCTAGCAAGTTACCCTTTATGTTTCTGTTGTTCTTACACTGCATTGAGTTAAGCCACAGCCTCCCAGAGTTAAGGGAACATAATTTCTTGAAGCCCTGCGACACATTACGTCAGTTATAAACTAATTCAGCAGTACCATGACACTCCCACAGCAACAAACCTCGGTTCACCTTTTGCCTGTGAATATAAAAAGATAAGCAGTAGCAGAGTATTGGTCTGCAATAATTGATGTTTGCTGAAGACTTCCCCAGGCTGCAGTAATTGTTTGCTCTTTTCTTGGCTTCAGACCAGCTGATGCTCCTTTCAGCCCTCTATGTTGAGGGCGGCACTAATGTAAATTTTTTATCATTGCTTGTTATGCTGCTCAGGCCTGTAGAATGATCCCAGATGAAATCCACCTTTATGTCTTTTTTTGTTTTTTTCTTTCCTTGTCTTCTGAACCAGCTCATCTCAGCGGTATTCTTTTTTCAAGCATTCATTTAGTTTTGCAAGACAATTTGAAGCAAAACTAACAAGTCCATAGAGGATGTGTTCTCAACAATTTTTTTTGTGAACTTTGAAAACTCACAAAGCTCTAGGAGAACTGAATGGCTGCTGATCAAATCTGACTGTGTCCAGGCTATACCCACGCTGGTATGAGCAGGATTAGACAGTGCAGTGCCAGAAAGTCTCATAGCTCTATTAAGCAGGGACTCACATTGTACTATGAGCCTGAAGTCTCAGCTCCTGTAAGCCCTCCTTGCTGCTTCCTCCTGTGAAATTGGACGTTTGCCTCAGTACTCCACAACACAGAAGCTTGTAATACTGGCTTAAGTGAGACTGCCCCGAAGTCTTGGTTGCTGGAAACTCAGTCTTTTCAGCAGTCTTCCAAGAAATTACCAGAAACCTGCCTGAGCTTTGATGACTGCAACTATCAACACCTGAGTTTCTTGATACTTTTAATTAGTTCTAAATACAATTTCCAGGCAGCAGGAATCACAAGTAAAATCACAACTATATTCAATTAGTTGCTTTCATAATTAGCAAATACTCACTGTTTTATTGAAATATAGCTAAGTGTGCATGTGCAGGTGCTCATCGTCAATGACAGCACAAGGACAAATATGTACTTGTGCCTGTTTTTGTAATGACAGACTCACTAGTGCTGATAACAAGATCACTTATCACAGTCTCAGCCACTGTCACTGTGCATGGGTGTTAAATAGATAATTCCTTCTACATGGCCCTGAAATCCTATTCCTGGGGTTTGTTTGTTTGTTTGTTTTTGTTTTGTGTGTGGTTTTGTGTATTTTTTTTTGTTGTTGGTTGTTTGGTGGGTTGGTTTTTGGTTTGAGGGGTTTTTTTTTGTTTGTTTTTGTTTTAAGTACATTTACCACTTCTATAATCTTTTATATTCTTTTTTTTTTTTTGGCCTCAGCTTGCAGAAATGAGATTTGACTCACTATGTTAGAGATCAGCCGTGTTACAGATCTCTACTCTCATTCCAGCTGTGAGGGAAGTGAACGTATGTAACCTTTTATTAGCATAGTTCAGCAATAAGTGAGATATTCTCAGACCACCTTACTCATGTAGGAAATCTTAGTGCAAATCAGGAAGAAAGAACTGGAAATTTAACCCTGACTATATTTGTTCTTCCACGGTTTTTAAGCAAATGAAAATAACACTGTATAGAGAGAAATGTTAGGATTGACCTACAACATGTATATGATCTTTTAGGAGCTTGTAAATACAATGGTCTCATTTTCAGTCTGATGGAAGAGTTGTATCTAATTCATTGTATGTGTGCTGCAAGTACTGGAGGGATTAAAAATCTTCCATAAAAGATCAATCTTGCAAAAAATTTTTACCATTATTATGAAAATCTGTCAGATTATTTCCCCATATCCTATCCTATTTCTGGTAATTCACTTTGGATAAAAGAATCTCCTATAGTTTTGGATACTTTTCACTAAACAACAGGTATTTGCAAATCGTGAATAATGGATTTTGTAGTGGAAATCAGGACAGAAAATGGGAATATGGATTTTGCAGCATTGTACACACAGGCTAAATTTAAACTGCTTCACGAAAAGGCATTGGGGAAGGAAGAGAAATTGTTGCAAACACTATTGGAAGTATTAGTAAATATTGACAGTATTAGCAAAAAACTGCAAAAATACAATTTTAATATACCAAAAAAATTAATGTATTGGTCAAGGCTAGAAATAGACAATGGCAGAAAAGTACCTGTATTTTAACCAAGGGAGTGTAAGTGGCATGTGGAAAGGAACAGAGTGACCTTCCTATTGCAGAACTTTTTATTCAGTAATGTGTCAAGTCTTAAACAGATATTTGTAGAAAAGTGTGATTAAGGGCATGGAAGCAAATTAAAATAATAAAATACATTCTAGCTTTATCACAATTAGATTGTTTGAGACTAATTTAATATTTTCTTTATACCAGATAACTGATTTCTTTGGCCAAGTTAATGCAGTGGACCTAATCTATCTTAAGTTCTTCCTGTAGTGTCCTATAGTAAATTGTCATGTAAGACTGAGATGATGACCATTAATATAGGAATGATGAGTGGGGAAAAAGCTAAAAGGAAAACTGCAACAGCATATACTACTGAAGAGAGAATTATCAGCCTGGTGGCTAGGGGTTTTCTTTAGAATATTCCTCTTTGCAAGGTGATTTCAGACTAAATAGGTTTCAGCCACATACACGTACAGGTGAAATATACGGATGATGCATGCTGACTGCCACATTCCTGGCAACAAAAAAAGGACTGTAGCATATATCCCCCCAAAAAGGGAGAGGACTTGCTCAGGATGGAAGCAGGAAATAAGAAGTCTTGTTTGTGTGAGGACATTCCTCTCCAGACACTGTGGTTCTGTGCAGAGGGTGTTCAGTGACATCTAGCTCTGACTGGTTACCCTTCACATTATCTTGCTCACGGGTGTCCCTTCAAGAGCTGCAGCACCATCCAAACCATTTGTGGCCCCTTCCTATACCCAGAAACAGGAGTTGAGTTGAAAGGTTATCTGCCTACTCACACTAGTATGAACTGCACACACAACAAAAAATCTCAAGTTTAAATCCATTCAGCCTTTTTTCTTTCTTCAGATATGAAATTCATATTTTACCTCTGCTTCTCACCCTCAGATTTAAAGAAGTGGGGGTACCTGCACTCCTGGCAGGACAGATGCTGAACAGGATAACATCTCCCTTGCTCAGACAGCCAGGGAGCTATGCTTGTACCAGGCTTTCTGCTCTGCTTTCCAGGAAGAAATCCTCAACAAATATTCAACTTAAAAAGAAAAATCCCTAGAAATCTCAGTGCAAAAACTGTAGGTATGTGGTAACCAAGTGCTACTACAACTGAGGAAAATATATGGGAAGTACAGTCTACCCTGTAGACAGACAATAGAAATGGGAATTAAATCTTGGAGCACATAATGCAAAGTCATGCACTCAGGCACTGGTAATAAGAATTTTCAATATTATGAAATGCTCATCAGTTACAGTGATGATAAAGTTTAAGGGTACTGGTCATGGGATTATTAAGAGTTGCTATGTTGATGCAACCGTGAAAAAAACTATTGCAGGAGGTAGGGCACTTTAAACAAACACAGCTATGTACTAGTACTAGTCTACAAAGTAAAATCTCACTATATTGTTTTGCACAGATCTGGTCACCTATATGCAAAGAATTCAAGCCAGAAGTACAAATACCTAAAATGCTAGGAAAGCTTTGAATCTGTTGAATATGGGGAATTACAAATACGTTGATGTACGTATCTACAAAACTGGTGATGAGGAACAGCATAAGCTCATTCTGTACATTTTTGTAGACCCAAAATTTTAAATTAAAAGGTAGCCGAGGTGTAAGTTAAATAGTTATGAATATGCCATAACTATGTTTAAATTAGAAAAAAAATTCCGATCATCAAATGCTTACTTTCTTTTCACATAAGAATGTGGAACTATAACAGTTTTAAGACAGACTTTGAAAGCTGCATGGAAATAAATGTATGTCACAATAACAGTGGTGTTTGAGTTGTCTTGTGATACACGGGAAAAATCAGATCCTTCAATCTAAGTGCCTAGAATCTATTTAGATGCTCTATATTATCACCAGAATCTGCATGAGACTAGCATAGATAACAGAAATTATTCTCATCCTTTCCATGTGGCAACTGGAATCCCTCAGGGTACTAGAGGGCAGCTAAATCACTCTGAGAACGTTTTGGCACTTAATGTTCACTGGTTGAACAGAATTCTGATATTCTTACCACATTTTGGAAAGAAACTTGATTACAGAGGTTTGTCTTTGAGACAAATTTACTCTATAGATTGTTCTGGTTCCCCATGGCAGCAAAAGAAAAGGAATTCCCCCCTTATTTTCTTTTTATCTTTCCCTTTCTCTGTCCCCTCCCTACCTACCCCATATATTCTGATACAAAGTTTTGTTTCCAGGAGGACATGTTTTTCCTCTTTTGCAGCAGAACTTGATTTCGGACAGAGAGAATGTATTAGTATTCTAAAGAGTGTTCAAAATCAGTAAGATTTCAAGACAAGGAGGAATCTTTTCTCAAGTAGAATTGGTTGGCCCAAGCAAGATGCACATTCTTAGGGCATTTCAGGAAGGCATCTGCGGATCACTGAAGTCAATGTCAAGGAAGTCTGTACTAGTATGATTCCAGCTGTCTGAAACATTTCATGAAGCACACTTCTAGCACTACACTTTCATACCCAGCAATTGGTTGTACCTTGACACAGAGCAGCCAGTGCAAAACTTGACAAAACACCTTGACAAAAAGCAGTTAGAGTAACCCACAAGGAAATAAAGCTCTCCCCACCTGAAATATGGATTGAGTTTAACTGGGATTCCCATTCTTTGTTATTCAAATCCAAATTCCTCACGACTTCTATAACTTAGTAGTAGTCACAGTGACTTTGGTAAGTTTATTACCTCTGCTGTTGAGTGCTTGGTTTTGTTGTTTTTGTTGGTTTGTTTTTTTTTTTTTGGGGGGGGGGTTGTGTTGTTTTGTTGGGGTTTCGTTTGTTTGTTTTGTTTGTTTGGGGTTTTTTGTTGTTGTTGTTTTGGTTTTAATTTTAATGTGAAATACAACTGTACAGCATGTAAATCACTCCCTAGTGATGTATGCGTCTTTGCCAACTTGATGTTTGCAGAGTCCAGACATCCGTCTAACTGGATGACACTCTCAGGGTTGAAATGGTCTTCTTTGACCTTGTTGGCAGATGTTTGCATCTGTGACTTAGAATCACAGACTCTGTGTCATGGTTTAAACCCATCTAGTTACTCATCACTTTGTAGGTTCTTGCTCACTACCCACACCTCCCTTTCCTTCCCTGGGGAGAATCAAATAAATGTAAAACCTCTGAGTAGAGATAAGAACAGTTTAATAACTAAAGTACAATATAGTACTATTACTGCTACCACCAATAATATTAATGATAAGGAAATAAAAAGGGGAGATAATATAAAACTAAAAAAGTGGAAAAAAAGAAAACAAGCCAGCAGTGATGCACAATACAACTGCTCATCACCCATTGACTGATACCCAGTCTGAACCAAGCAGTGATTACTCCCTTCCAGGTAACTCCCCCTGGTTTGTATCCTGGGTATGACATGCTGTGGTATGAAATATCGCTCTGGATAGCCTGGTCAGATTTCCTGTCTCTGCTCCCCTCTGGCTTCCTGTACCCCTCCTCATTAGCAGAGCATGAGAGACTGAAAAGTCCTTTGAGACCATCTTAAGAACCTGAATGTACACAAGTCCATGGGACCTGATGAAATCCATCCGTGGGTCCTGAAGGAGCTGGTGAATGAAGTTGCAAAGCCACTGGCCATCATATTTGAAAAATCATGGCAGTCAGGTGAAGTTCCCAGTGACTGGAAAAAGGGAAATATAACCCCCATTTTCAAGAAGGGGAAAATGGATGACCCGGGGAATTACAGACCAGTCAGTCTCACCTCTGTGTCTGGCAAAATCTGGGAACAGATTTTCATGGAAGGCATGCTAGGGCACATAAAAAAGAGAAAGGTGCTTGGTGACAGCCAGCATGGCTTTACTAGGGGAAAATCCTGTCTGACAAATTTGGTGGCCTTCTATGAGGGGGCTACAAAAGTGATGGACAGGGGTGGAACAGTTGACGTCATTTACCTGGACTTGTGCAAAGCGTTCGACACTGTCCCACATGACATCCTTGTCTCTAAATTGGAGAGACATCAATTTGATAGGTGGAGCACTTGGTGGATAATGAACTGGCTGGAAGGTCGCACTCAAAGAGTTGTGGTCAACGGTTCAATGTCCGGCTGGAGACCAGTAACGAGTGGTGTCCCTCAGGGATCGGTGTTGAGACCGGTCTTGTTTAATATTTTTGTCGCTGACATGGACAATGGAATTGAGTGTGCCCTCAGCAAGTTTGCCGATGGCACCAAGCTGTGTGGTTCTGTTGATATGCTAGAGGGAAGGAATGCTATTCAGAGGGACCTTGACACACTTGTGAGGTGGGCTGATGCCAACCTCATGAAGTTTAACCATGCCAAGTGCAAGGTCCTACACCTGGGTCGGAGCAATCCCAGGCACAGCTACAGGTTGGGCAAAAAAGAAATTCATGTTAGTCCTGTGGAGAAGGACTTGGGGGTGTTAGTCAATGAGAAAATGAACATGAGCCAGCAGTGGGCACTCACAGCCCAGAAAGCCAACCGTATCCTGGGCTGCATCAAAAGGAGCGTGACCAGCAGGTCAAAGGAGGTGATCCCGCCCCTCTAGTCTGCTCCTGCGAGACCTCACTTGGAGTATTGTGTGCAGTTCTGGTGTCCTCAACATAAAAAGGACATGGTACTGTTAGAACAAGTCCAGAGGAGGGCCACGAGGATGATAAGGGGACTGGAGCACCTCCTGTGTGAAGACAGGCTGAGAAAGTTAGGGCTGTTCAGCCTGGAGAAGAGAAGGCTGCATGGAGACCTCATAGCAGCCTTCCAGTATCTGAAGGGGGCCTACAGGGATGCTGGGGAGGGACTATTCATTAGGGACTGTAGTGATAGGACAAGGGGTAATGGATTGAAACTTAAACAGCAGAGGCTTAGATTGGATGTAAGGAAGAAATTCTTTCCTGTTAGGGTGGTGAGATACTGGAATGGGTTGCCCAGGGTGATAGTGAAAGCTCCATTCCTGGCAGTGTTCAAGACCAGGTTGGATGAAGCTTTGGGTGATATGGTTTAGTGTGAGGTGTCCCTGGTGATGCCAGGGGGGTTGGAACTAGATGATCTTGAGGTCCTTTCCAATCCTAACTATTCTATGATTCTATGATTCTAAGTGCTACTCAGCAACAAGTAGAACACCAGTGTGCTATCAGCACACTGCCAGTCTGAGAACAATGCTGCACCAGCTATCAGGAAGAAAGCTAACTCTATCCTACCTGAAACCAGGACACTCTGCTACCCCCTGTCATTGTCAGTCACTTGGTTTCATGTAATGTTTCATTCATTGGATCCTGCCTGATGTCAGTATGCTAGAGAAATTTGTCAAAAGGATATATAACTCACATAAAGCATCCAAAGCTTGAACCTAGAATGGTTTAGGCCTAGGGAATTTGTAGAGGAAAAGATACCAGGCTATACTGCCCTGAGAATGAAACTTCTCAGTCCTTGATTTATTTAAGTGTCTTCTGTCCCTTTACATTAATGCCCAGTTTTCCATATCTAGGAACTGTCAAATGCAAATGCAAATGCAAATGCAAACGTTCTCTCCATCCCTCTGTTCATGCCTTAGTGCCTGTTGTTTGGAAACAGAAGGGGTTGTCTGCACATTCAAAGCAGTCATTTCCAGATAACTGTTCCATGACATAAGCACATTTAGTGGGAGTTATGCAAATAGATTTATCACATCCAAGATGCAGTAGTTTAAACCACAGCAATATGTGTCTCATTGGTATAGTGCTTCATTCAAATGACATGAATGCAGTTTCTGAATCAGAAATAAAAATCACAGCATCATTAATGCTAAGTGTAGCTACAAATTTTATCATGAGAGCACATAGGCTATATGAGATCTATGTTCATATTCCAGCATGTTACATTTTGGATTCACTTCTATAATAATAAAAAGCAGAATATATCAATATGACAGCCTCTAAGCTTAGTCTAAAACTGATACAGTTTAGTTTTGCTGGTAGAGTTTATACTTACACTTTCCTGTTGAGAGAATTAACATGAGATGATTTGTAACTGAAAAAAACCATTGCCAAATACAAAAGATATGTTTCTATGTGTAGTCAGTGGGCAAGAGGGAAAAATATTATGATACTGGATGTTATTTCTTTGACTTTTGAATTATTGTTCATTAATAATTATAAATTGGTTAACCACAAAACACAGGAAATTTATAAGTTCAGAAACTTTATTTACACAATAACTGTCTGGAAACTGAACTGAGAAGTACATTAAAAGTTTGCTGATTTGTGAAAATAGACATCATAAGATTCCAGTTTGCCTACAGTGCTAGAAATTATACTGGAATAACCTTATTCACCTTTCTGTATCTCTGCTTGGAGGAGAGTTGTAAAGTCTCTCGTGTTTTAAGCCACACAGCTTGTTCACTGACTCCCCCCTCCTTGATCCCCCAACTCCCGAAGAGTTGGGGAGGAGAATCCAAAGAATGTAGCTACCACGGATCGAGATAAGAACAGTTTAATAACTAAGGAATAACACAAATCACTACTGCTACTACTACAAATAATAATGATAAAGGAAATAACAAGTGAAGAGAATACAACACCTCACCAGCCACCGACTCATAACTCACCCCACCCTGCTTGACCAAGCACTGATCGATACCTCCTCCAACCCCCAGAGCTCTCCAGCCCTTCCAAGTAACTCCTGGTTACATCCTGGGCATGATGTGCTGTGGTATGGAATACCTCTTTGGCTAGCCTGGGTCAGGTGTCCTGTCTCCACCTTCCTCCCGGCCTCCCCTCCTCCCTGGCAGAGCATGGGGCTCAAAAAGTCCTTGGACAAACCAAACATTTGAGCAGTAACTCAAAACATAGGTGTTATCAGCAACCGTTCCCAGCCTGAAAGTCAAAACACAGCACTGCACCAGCTACCAAGAAGGAGAAAAAATGACTGCTACTGCTGAACCCAGGACAAAGTCTTAGAAATCAATGGAACATACCAAATTATCATTTTAAAGAAATGGGCAAATCTTATCCAAGCAGAAATTGAGAAGGCCTTGTTGGTCAGGACTATTCGTTCCATCTGTTTTCACACCATTCTGTACATGATATATGTTTTTGAGCCTTTTAATCGCAGTTAAAGCAGAATTAGCCACAATAATCTTTTAATTCTAGACTCCATTCCTTAACTTCCCTCTTGCAGAAACACCTCATTGAAGGTTTTAATTTCTTAAACCCATTCAAGTTAATTTTCGCTGAGACTAAAGTTTTGTGTCAAAAAATTACATGTTCATCCCAAGATCATGTCTTAGATGCCACATCATGACCCCTGAAGTTTTTGATAGCAAGGGGACATGACACTTTCTAAACACCAGCGTAATAACATATTTTACCACTTTAGTTTGACTTTGTTTTGTGATGCTATCAGGGAATGAACTTCACAAGATTTTTCCACAAGGATCATAGTATGATATGCTCTGTAACTTAATACATAGTCCACAATTTTTAATATCACTTTGCCAAAAGTAAGTACAATTTTATGTATAATAAAATGTGTAGTCCTTATTTTTCTTAATAACCAACTTCATAATGGGTAAAGGAAATTTTTGTCATAGAGGCCAGAAGTATGATGTCAGCTAATATAAGCATTTTATTGGTATCTGATTTATTATACCAAGCTTTCCTGAATGACAGAAAAAAAGTGCAAGAATTAATGCATAATGATTCAGTTATGCAGCACAAGAGAAACAGTTTATTTTTGACTAGTAACAATGTCACTAGGAAATGGAAGACATTCATAAGCAATGACTTTTTCAAACATGCTAAACTTGGGGGGGGGGGAAACAAAAAAGTATTTTGCCTCAGCTTGCAAATACAAAGTGTGAAAGAAAAAGCTGCAGCTTTCAGTATAACCTACTCTAATGCTTCTGATTTATAACATCATTGCTGTTACATTAAACTCATTCTGCTATATATTAAACCGCTTTGTACCATTTGCAAAATCCTGGTATGTTCACAAAAAATGATCACAGCAAGCAAATATAACCCACCTAATAATATAAGTTACCTACACCTATTAATTTGCAGAGTAGGTTTGGAAACTTTCCTAACTACTACTTAATGTTTTGTAAAAGTAATCAAAACCTGCTATTGAATCTGTAGAGTGAATGATTGGACAGATTTAATTCTAAGATATAAAGTGAATGTGTGAATACATATTATTTCAACCCACCTTTCTATAAGGCAGTTGAAGTCTGCCCTTTTTGCCCTTTTTTTTTTTTTGTTTTGCAATATTTTTGGCTTTCTTTGAGCTCTTTCTTTGGCCTAAGTATGCATTTAAAATTACATCTGTCATTGATCTTTACAGCTGGCTTTATTGAGATTTCAAAATATTAGTCAGCATTATTATTCAGATATATTTGTCATTTTGAAAAGATCAAGGATGTTTTTTAAAGCACTCGATTAACATATGTGAGATATGCCAGACAAATAAAACAAATATGTAAAAGGAGAAATAAATCAAGTAACTTATATGTTTGCTGTACCAAAATTCACCCCAGACTCAAGACACAGATTCACTGATTTTTCTCAACATGCTATACTATTTAAGGCCTGTTTAAGATCTATGGTACTTTACTGCAATGTTGTGGAAGAAAACATACCTGTTATAAAAGGAATGTGGGATTTAGAACTGACTATTAATTGAAAAGATAAAGAATTGGAAAGCTGTTTTATTCTGACACAGTTTTTACTAGATTACAATCTACAAATTTATCAGCAGCTAAGGAGTTTGCTCAGCTGGGGAAGAAATGCAAGATAGAAGTGAAATGTTACAGGAAGGTTAGCTGGCTTGGTTGTATTTAAACTCAAATCTAAATAGTTGCATGGTTCTCTTTTCCTCATTTAGGAAATACTATTGCAAGTAGAGTTGAAGGTTAAACTAAATTGGAGTAGCGGCTATACAACCTGTGAATATGTAATCCCAGGCAAAGATGGAGCACTACAAGTCTAAAAAAATGACCAGGGATCAAAGACACATCCTGGGTATCAAAGAAACAATTGTGTTCTCATGAGACAGAACTCCATGTAAACGAATCCCAGCACATTGCTGTAAACCCACAATAAAACCTTCCTACTTTACAACTTTTCCTGGATGCTCCCCTTTCCATGGAGATGAAGAAGGAGCCATTTATGGTTATCTGTATAACAGTATTCTATCATATTAATATGGCAGAAATTCCCTGCATTATATTTTAGCATAATAAATAATATAAATTAAATATAAATAAGCTAACTTACAGAAGTTGTGCTTCTGGTCACAGACTTGATTAGATATGCTCATAAGCATAGAGAATAGACAACTATTTTTCCTCAGACATACACATATACTCCCCTTTAAATTCAGCAAGAATATCATGAGTGCTAGGGAACACAGGATTTCACCTTTACGTACTTACATAGGTAAGTATGTGTATGCACAAACAAGTTTTTTTGTCCTCGATTTTGAAATCCATGCAGCTTTGTAATAATTACAGCTCAAGCAAGAGAAAAACATGAACTTCCTTCTAGCTCTAATCCCGAGGCTTATAAGTGTATTTCTTGGTACAAAATGCAGCTTAAGGCTTGTACCATGATCTTTTCATGAAAACAGTGGAATGTAGCTCTTGTTGTAAAAGTTGTCACAGTGGATCTGAGGTAAAAAAAATTAGATCAAGTTTTGCTTATTTTTTAACATGTGTTGTGCTTGTGCAGTGAAATTCAGAGACCATTAAATATATTACAACATTATGAAATTCCTCAGCATTTGACAAGAAAATAAAAAAAACCTACACACAAAAACAAACCAACTAAACAAACAAAACCCAAAAATATTCCCAAAACCAAAGAAAAAACCCCAAAACCTAACACCCCAAAAGTATTATTGCTTTTGAAAAAAAAAGATGTATAATTGAACATTATAAGTGAATTATTTGTACCACTAAGGAGAAACATCATGCATTCTTCAGTGAGCAAACATACTGAAAGAATGGAATTTGATGATGAAATAACATTTCCTTAACACTGATGCAAGTACACATTCACACACAGATACTGCTTTATGTCATGATGTAGATTAAAGCATTTGAAGCCCATCTAAATGTCATGCAAAGAGATTGAAAACACATTATTTTGGCTAGGTGAAAGAAATTTTACACTTCTCTCAGCTTTGCAATGTAGCTTCTTTTAATTTTTTCTTTTTCTCCTTCATAATAAGTTAAATTACACCCGGAAGAGGATTTATGAAGTTGCCAGGTGCTTCTCTGCATTTTTCAGTCAACATTTACTATTTAAACCATGACTTCAATAGACTACCTCTCCAATATTGTGAATGTAACTTAATATGCGTACTCAATTAACCATGAGCCCAGAAGCAGAGGTTGCCAATTGCATTGAATGGTATCAAACTATGCCTCATTTTTTTTCAGACATTCTGTTTCTCATTGATTTAATTCTTATTTTTTTTTGTCTTTAGCAAAAAGGAGTGTTTTTACTGACAAACCTATATATGTATGGAGCAAAACAGTTATTTAATTGAAACAAATAATTCAGCTATACTGAATAATATCTATCCTTTGTAAAAAGCAGTCAGCTAGACAATGTTCTTGTAAATCCCAGTGACAGACAAGTATGTGAAAGGGATAAAACATTCTGATTTAAAATAGTCTTAATGAGTTTTGTATTTCAGTTTTGTATACTTAGATTAAGTCAATCTCATTTCTTGAACATGTTTTACTCACTTGTCTAGCTAGTTCTGTATAACCTACTTGTCTAAATATTCTGGGTGTGAAAAACTTATGTACAACATTGATAAACTTTTTTCAAAATGTTTGGCAGTATATTAAAACTGAACATTATGAATTTCCAGGTATTGCCTTGCGTTGTATGAACTGTAACTTTTTAAGGATGAAGAAGATGTAAAAACTTATTTTCTGTATAGACAGTGGTCCTTATTGAGGGAATTCACCCTTTCTTGATAAGATGATTGCATTAATTCATCCAAAACATATGCATACACTTCATAATGTAGAGGTTAATTTTGTATTCATTAGCTGTAGAGGTAAGAAACTGCAGGACTTTAGCTAGAAAGGTTGAAAATATATGTAGTTAACTGTCCTCAGGCAAATATCTACCACCACTGTTAATCACTGTTAACTGAATATACACTAGCCAGTACAGAATGGAGACATTTGCTATCAAAACAGTATTTCAAATACCGAAATAATGTTCAACTGTTGAACAATGTTTTTTCTAGGATACTGGATGGCAATGTTATGATTCAAACCACAGTTTACAGGAATTTTTTGCCATGTTTGTATTTTCAGAAAACAAACAGAGCTGTAACTATAAATTCAGGAATGCAACTTCAGTAAAATCCACAGAAGCAAGAGCAATGGATCTTGTACACTAATAGCACAAACAAGCAAGGTCAAAGCAACATCATGTTAATTTGAAGAACAAGACTTAGTTGTCAAAGTCAGCTGTGAACCACCTTTTACATTGCAGCTCTGACTTTTTATCAGAAAATTTCAAAACAAATACCCGAATCAGGCCATAGCAGGCTGTCTTTTCATTAAACTTAATATAATCACATTTGTATGTTCTGGATGTGCAAGACAATGTCCTCTGATAAACATGGCTGTACTCATTAGTCAACACATACTAAACTCATGTAAATAAATGATCATAGCCAAGGCATCTTTAACTATGTCATTGCATCGAAATAAATAACTAACAAAACTTCCTGGCTTGCTAGAGAGCATTTTTTATTTTTACAGGATATTAGTGCTCAATGAATCTTTATTTTTTTCTTTTAAAAACTTCTCCTCCATTAAAAATTGTTAAGCCCCAATAAACGGATCAGTACTGCAGCATTCAGTAACAGTAAATGAAGTGCTGTAAGCTTAGATCAGACTAATTAGTCTGAGGGATAAAAATATAGAGAAAAACTTTTCAGATTGTTTTGTGAAAGGCAATTTGCTTAATTAAGCCAACTACTAATTGTTAAATATTTTTCAGGCATTAACAGAGCTACACTGACTGTAATTAAA
This sequence comes from Melopsittacus undulatus, assembly GCF_012275295.1. NCBI lineage: Eukaryota > Metazoa > Chordata > Aves > Psittaciformes > Psittaculidae > Melopsittacus > Melopsittacus undulatus. The sequence goes on along the minus strand of NC_047557.1, from coordinate 65,719,522 downwards.
TTTTTATTTTAGTGGTATTTGCAGGGATTAAAGTCACAATCTGCTGAGGCTCTGAGTTTAGTTAATATTCACTTCACTGCTACAGCTGTCCTCTATTATGTTACAAAGGACAGGAAAAGAGACAGCAGAATAGGGTGAAGTAATGAGAAAGCCATTCATTCATTTGAACCAGCTTCACAGTGTACAATCTTGTACAAATGGATCTGATCTGCATGACACACATCTAGGCGTTAAATTGGATTTAATTTGATACAATGGATAGCCTAAGCTCTTAATGCATTTTTATTTTTATACTTAAGAACTATGTAATATATCAAAAAATATAATCGTGATTATCATATGATTCCATTCAAGTGGTATTTCTTGACTTATTAGCGGTATAGTACTCTACAAGGCCTGTAAAACAATTCCTGCTAAGCTGTTATTTGTCCCATGTGTGTGTGAAACCCTTCACATTTCTGGATCGTGGATTTTTGTTCTGAGTAGAGTATTTATTAGCAGGATCAATATTTGAAGCTTTAAATTTTGCTTCCTTTTGCATTTGAGTTTCATAAGAGTGCCAAGCAGATGTAGCACATAACCAAGGCCTGAAGTATGCCACAGTTGCCACAAAAAGGAGAAACTGATCTTGGTGAATTTTTGTACCAACATTTCACTCACCAATATGTCCTTTTATAAATATAATATTGGCATGGGTTTGGTTTCAAGAGAATTCATCTTGCTAAGAAATACCAGTCAGCAGTTGTGCACATCTGTAAAATTGTTCCTTTCCATCTCATGAAGAGCCTTGTATGTTCTTTGTCATAGATCTTTCCTCCAGGCACAGTCTCAGAACCTGCAGTCACTATTGCTGCCCTCAATCTTAAAATTACTAGTTTTATCTTAAAGGAATAAGACCTAATCTCTCTCCCTCTCAAGAATGTGCCAGACAGTCCCTAATTCTCTGTCTGATCAATCTCCCTTACTTTCATGTGGATATGGAGGGTTCTCCTGGGAAAACATTGCACCACTGGGACACAGAATAATTACAAGTATGCCCTGTTTTCCTTCTGGAGGGTAGAAGTCACGTCAGTTACCATAAGACCAGTGTCTGGCCATGCTTCATCTAGTCCATGAGAGAAAAAAGAACCCTGCAGACGTCAAAACGTTCGTCATCATCATCCTTTTTCTTGCTGTTTTCTCCTGGTTGTTGTTTCATGAATATTCCATTTTATTTAATCACTGGAAACTGTCTTAAAAGTTTCACTTTGCCTACTCACCTCTTGGTATCTACTCATCAATCCATTTCAAACTGAGCAGCTGGGTAAATTCTTAAAATGCAAATGTGCAGAAATATGCTTTTCTTTCTGTATCAGGAATAGCATAACCAGGAGGGCCAGGTCAGTGATTGCCCTCCTGTATTGGGCACCGGTGAGGCTGCACCTCAAATCCTGTGCTCAGTTCTGGGTCCATCACTATAAGAAAGACATTGAGGTGCAGGTCCAGAAGAAGCCAACAAAGCTGGTGAAGGTTCTGGAACACAAGTCTGATAAAGAAAGGCTTAGGAAGCTGGGGGTGTTCAGTCTATGGAAAAGAAGACTCAGGGGAAATCTTATCACTTTCTACAGCTACCTGAAAGGGGGATGGAGTGAGGTGGGATCCGGTCTCTTCTCCCAAGTAACAAGCAATAGTACAACAGTAAACGGCCTCAAGCTGACCAAGGGAGGTTTAGATAGGGTATCTGGAAAATTTCTTCCCCAAAAGGCATTGGGACAGGATGCCTAGGGCAGTGGTAGAATCACTGTCCCTGGAGGTGTTCACAAGCTGTGTAGATGAGGCCTTAGTGACATGCTTTAGTGGTGGACTTCACAGTGCTGGTGTGAAGGTTGGATTTGATGACCTTAAAGGTCTTTTCCTACCAGCTGACTTTACGATTCTACGATTTTATAACTCTTTACTATGATGCCTACCATAAAATTCACTATTCCTGTTCCAGTTCAAGGCTTCTAAAGGGGAGGAGGGTGATGATGTTGGTGGTGGTTTTATAAATATTAGAGAGAATATTATCACCAAAGAATGCAAACTCAGAAATTATATGGCCATTCCTAAACAAACATTCAAGGTTCCTGCAGTCTCGTCCAACTTTCTCCTTCCAAACACAGTATCTGAGTCATAGTATATTGAGACATGGAGTTTCTTTGCTCTTTCTTATAGTCCTAGTGAGATATATTTTCTCCAACAGTGGATTTGTTTAACTCCTAAGTGTAGGAAAGGGTACTGCATTTATATCATACAAACATGTTGTATTAGGACTAGATGTTGTCAGTAATCCTGTTTATGCACATTATCACAAATCTTGTGTTTCAGCTAAGTAACTGAGAGATTATTAGTGTGAACAAATTTATGGATGCCGACAATTTTTTGCAGAATCAGGGCCTGAGACTGAATACCAGAACCCATAAATTCACTAGCATTGTCACACTTTCAAATAAAATGCAAAGTCGAAAAGAAATAGTCCTTGTTCAAAGAAATATTTCTAATAATCATAGTAAGGAGCATGGGAATTTTTCCAAAAAGTGTGAGACAAGAATGGATTTATGTTTAGATATATTTGAAAGTTTTCCCAACTACAAAGGTTTCTCTTTAGAAAGGACCTTTTCACTAGCTATCTAACAAGCCATATTGAAGAAAAATTAATATTAGAGAATATAATTCATAACAGAACTGTATAATAAAGGTAAATGAACAATAACAATGATAAATTGGGCAATAGAAAAGATTACAGAAATAATGCTTTCACATATTAGGCATTCATTAAATTGACATTCCAGGTAATTACTTTAACATTTCTACCTCTGATTCAGCACAGACTCTCAGATCATTAAACTAGATAGCAAATGTTATGGTGTTTCAGGACTTCCTCCTGCAGACTGCTTTCCCAGAAATACAAGAGCCTTTGCTCACATCTCTTCCGTAGGTCCAAATATTCTGGAGTGGAATATGAATTCACCAAGAATATTCTTCTTTTTCAAAACCTGTTACTTTTATGCAGACAAATAATGTTCACTTTTGTGTATAGACTGAAATAATTTTAAATAGTATAGTAAGAGTAGCAATGAATTGTTATAAAATATGATTCACATTTATCTCTTATTTGTGTGTATTCTGATGGTATCATAGTATCATAGAATCATAGCCCTTCTTACTCTTGATGTCCTTTACCAGACTCAATTCCAAGTGGACCTTGGCCTTCCTTGTATCATCCCTGCATACCCCGGTGATGTTCCTATAGTCCTTCCACTAGGCATTTTTCCACATCCCAGAAATTTCTTTATTGAGTTTAAGATTTACTAGGATCTCCCTTCTCATCCAAGCAGCTCTCCTGCCCCCTTTCCCTGATTTCTTCATCACAGGGATACACTGATCTTGGAGGAAGAGGTGCATAAATTCTAACCAGCTGGATTGGACTCTGTTCTATTCTAAAATCCTGTCTCATGGGATTCCTCTAAGTAGGTCTTTGAAGAGGCCAAAATCAGATCTCTGGAAGTTTAGGGTTCGAATCCTGCTTACTGGTTTGCTTCCCCCATGCAGGATCCTAAGTTCCATTTCATGACCACTACAGCCAAGGCTGCCCCCAACATACAATGTGCGTCTTCAACCAGTCCTTCCTGGTTTTGTAAGTAAAAGGTCTAACAACACACCTTTCTTCATTGGCTCCTCTACTACTTGTTGTTTTCAGTGATCTGCAGAAATATCCTGGACTGTGTGTGCTGGGCCATGTTATCCCCCCAACAAGTTTCTGTGTGGTTGAAGTCCCCCAGGAGAACGAGGGCCTGTGACCATGAGGCTATCTGTAGCTGCTCATAGAAGGACTCATCAACTTCCTCCTCCTGATCAGGTGGCCTATAGTAAACACCCATGGCAGTGTCCCCAGTATTAGCTTGTCATTGAATTCTCACCCACAGACTCTTTACTCATCATCTGTCCCTGAGTGGAGCTTGATACATTCCAGTTGCTGTCTCACACAAAGAGCAATTACACCTCGCCTCTCTAATCTGTCCATTCTAAAAAGTACATGACAACATTCCAGTCATGTGAGATATCCCATCATATTTCAGTACTTGCAGTGAGATCATGGCACTGTGACCACACATAGATTTCCAGTTCATCCCGTTTATTTCCCATGCTGTGCATGCTTGTATAACGCAGCTCTGCTTACCATGGGGTGCCATTGCTTTGTAAGGTGATGAATGTCAAGACAGCAAAGGTCAAGGTATCATGTCAGATTACAACACTTCTGTTCTGTAGAACTGAATGGGCACCTGATTCTTTAAATTACCAATTAAATTCTTAAAATATAACAAGGCTAAGCTGGCAGAAAAATTGCTGCTTCTTACTAAGGTTCTGATCCATGAATCTGCTAGCGCATTATCTTCTCAAAACTGTTACACTCTTACGTAATTTGTCTCCCAGTCAAAATCTAAGCATGTTCCTACTCAGGTCCCTGATCATAAATAAAAGATAAGACCATTAATATATGTCTGTAGGCTCAAGTAACCCCTTCTCAGTCACTTTAATTAGCAAATGATTCTTTTGTTGATTTATTTTTAGAATTGCTCTCTCCTTTCTCCTCCCAATTTCTTTAAATCAAAAATATATTCTTTCAAGACAAAAAATTTGTAGTTGAGCACAATATGCTTGACATTTTCTGTGTATTAAGCATCAAGACATCTTTCTTTTAGAAGCTATTTAATTTTTAGTAACTAGATGGAGACTGACTTTTACATCTTCACACATCAGAAAGGATGTTTCCAGACTAATTTGCAGTAATAATATAGGGTAAGGATGGCATTTGATCATATAACTTTAAACCAGGTCATGAAGCTGGTGTGTTTTAACATGTTAACAATCCTCAGCTGAAAACTGTCAAATATCACATGAAATACAGTAAGTGAACAAGTGCAAAGACATTTTTTCACAACAAAGGCAAAGAAGGGGAAAGTGTGCTGACAAAATTTTGAATGTGAGGAGGTCATTTCTTACTGTTTACTGTTGTCTGAATGAGGAATATAAGCTGACTTGCTGCAATTCTTCAGTTGTGTTCTTCGATTGTGTTTCCATAGACAAATCTCCAACTACCAGTGTTGGCTTCAGCACTTGCCTGTTCACTTTTTCCTTCCTGAAAATAACTTTTTTATCACATAACCCTACAAAAAAAGCACAGCTGATAAAGTACTGTATTGAAAATTGCCTGACAAAAGAGAGTGGAGGACAAGGAAAGGGGAGTACTACTTTCAGTGGTAACAACGTAGAGGAATTGTCAATAAGATGACTACCTCAGTGTATGTAAAAATGAAAAAATTAGCCTATAAATGAGCAATTAATTTTCATTATCTCTATTATTATAGCTTCAGCTGACATGCTGTGCATGACATATCTCTATGTATATATTAAAGAATAGCATTTGTAATATAGTCTGCAAAGGCATATTCTATTTCATAGTGCACTAGTCACAGCAGAAAACTAATTTAATTTCAAAGTCTGCATAGACAAAACAATGAAAGCTATGGCAAAAGTATATGTTCTGACCGTAGATATTTGCAAGACCTCAGTATAGGGTAAATAGGCCTTTGTCAGAAGTCCTGTAATTTTTCATGTATAGTGATCTCTGCTTACTTATCCTCTTGTATTACTACAACAGTGGTCACCAGAACTTCCACTCTGAACAAGAAACATGTGAAGCCTGGCTTCATGCAACGCTTTCATCACCTTAGCCCTGTAATTTCAGTTTGCTCTTAGACAAAGAGAGTAATACATTGCTGTATCCCTCTTTCAGATGCCGGGATCTATTTCATTTTCAAGTTTTCACCTGTTTCACCTTTCCTCACTCCTTTTTGTTAGGTATCTACTAGGAAAAATATATCAATGTGCCTTTAACTTCAGTGGCTGCTAAAACACAACTGGAGCTTGTAAAATCATGTAAAAAAATAATTTGTTCCAAATCAAGACCTATTCCCCAGGTCACAACAACCAGCCTGGCTGTAATTATATTGTATTTTATAACAGATTTCCATGTAAAGAAAGAAAGAAGAAAATTATTTAAACATTTACTTGTGTATGCAAAATGCAGACAGGTACATAGTGGCTCAAGTAGCACAACAGAGATAATTCCCCTATCTATTCCTCCATGCAATGTAAATGGCCAAACTCATCATGAGTTATGCAGAGCAGAATATATATCATAACATGATGCTTCATCTCCTGTCATGCCTATGCCACTGAACAATGAAATAGTTAATGATTTAATGTGTTTTCTCTATTTCAATCACTTCAAATTCAGAATTTAGTCCTCTTGTGTCATGTGTCCAAGCACTGTCTTGGTCCCTAATGAGGCAGTCTTCCTAACAAGAATTCTGTAAAAAAACATGGAAAGACATAAGGAAAGACATTTCTGGAGGGTGCAAGAAAGAGATCTGATGTGACCAGCCTGAGCCCCCAAACTCTTTAACTGAAGTGGACAAATTCTCCATCATGGAGCTTCCAAGATTTCCAGCATTTTTTCTCTGAATAGCGAGGGAATTAAGAACTTTGCAGGAACTGCTTCCCTGTGCAGGCAAATGTATCCCATATTTCTTACATGATATTAGGATATTTGCATGTGTTTTTAGGGTAATCAAAATAGGCAGACATGATTTCAGTTTTAAGCTTTTCCTTTGGAAACAAGAAATCTTAAAAAAGCTGAAAACTGAGATTTTTCTTAACAGCAGAGAACCTTGTTTACATCCCATGCTTCCTTGCTCCTGATATCCATGTATCCACCTGACCTTTGGCAGCTCTTTGTGACTCATTTGTTCCCCTGATAAGTAGGAACCAACTCCTGATTTTAGGGCACAGAAAGTACTAACTCTGTGATAAAGATTTAGGTGAGTGAATTTTTAAGTATTTAAATCACTGGAGAGTAGGAAGAAACACTCTTTGACTCCTGAATGATTATAAGAGCAACATGGGAATATAGGTTTTTTCCATAATGAAGCCTTAAAACTGTCATTCATTGTGTAGCTCCAACAACAAAAGGCTATTGAAAAAGGAAAAAGCTGCCAACAGCAATCAGGAGGTGCACAAAGAGAAAACTCGAAGAATGGTCAAATTTATATCAGAAAAAATGATTCTCAACTGGCGTAGTTGTGTGTTACTCTGAAGTCTATTGATACTGAGATATGGCCATTTACCCTATTTTAAAAATGAATTAGGAATCTCAGAAAATGGTTTGCTGGAGCATAACGCATATTTTCCCCTTTAAAATACTGAGAGAAAAAATAAATGAGACAGCAGGCTACTGAACGTTCTTGGCGCAGCATGCTCAGTCTCTCCAAAGTAATGAGTAATGCAAGGTTACTGCAGTAAGTACACATTTCTTATTGGATATCAGAGAAAATAGGTGTGCAAAATCCATGCAATTTGGTAGCACATACATCACCACTGCCCTTGGGAGTACTGAATCATAAAGCTACATATATAGCACAGTAAATGAATATTTCTCATCTTTTCTCTGAGAAAATTCTATGGAAATGAGTGGGGGATGGGAGACAAATCTTATAAATCAAGTATTAAGATAACAGGCAAACTCTGCAGTTGCTGCAGAGACACAATGTACACTCTTTTTTTTATTCCATGACATTTTTTTCAACTCCCCCTCTCCCCCTAGTGTTTTTAGTACCAGTGTTAAATTACAGTAGCACTCTTATGGAAATACATGTGAGATTCACATGAATACCAAGTACATTCATTATGATCAGTGCTGAATTCCAAATGAGAACAGCTTCTCTTTTTTCTCTTCTCTGTGCTAACCTTCAAGGCAAGTCAACACACTTCAAACATCCTAGTCTGATTTTAATTTGGAAAAGTGTCTTAAATATACCACTGCCAAGTCAGATCGACTCAAAGCTGTGAGGAATGAAGGCAAGGAGGAGTAGGGGAGGCAGGACTGCCACAGCAAGGAGACATTGTGAGAGGAAAAGAAGTGAAAATGAGAGCTAACACCAGCTCCCCCGGGGTCTGCTGTAATCAGCAGACAAACGGTCTATACTCATGGCTTGTATTCATTCTGCAGCAACGGCTGCCAACAAGAGCCTTCCTGTCTGTTTTGAAATACAGTACTAGCCTTCATCTATTCAGATGCTTTGAAATAAAAAGGAACTGCTGACAAACACTGCTTTGGGCATTTTACACTGCTTTTTAATCTAGTTGCTCAGACAATGTAAAATGAACAAATTAGGGATCTATACAAAAGAGTCTCAGTCAGGGTTTATAAAATGAGGACCAGGTTTTGGGGGGGATTTTTCTCCCTCTCTTTTTCTCATTTTAAACCAAAAAAGTCCTTTCCTCTTTTTTTTTATACTAGTAAATGGATGTTTTCTTCAGCTTGTTAATTGTCAGTTTTTAGATACAAGTCTGTGCATGAAAAGGACATTGATATCACACATACTGAATATACTTACACATTCACCATCTAGATACATTTATAATTTGTGTGACTCCTAGATATGTGCTTTGGATTGTAAAATGAGAAAATTTTCTTTCAGAATCTTTTACAGGATTTTTTGCTTTCTTAGGAGGATTCCGCCCTTAATTAACTTCCACTTCAGTGGAACAAAAATACCTTTCTGTTAGTGAAAAGCCCATAAACATGACTTACAAACGACTCTGTAGCAACACAACTGTCCTTTTTTCCCAGTACATTATTTTTCAAATGTACTTTTACAGTGACATACTGTGTCTTGGGCACTACTGAGCTTCTCTGTAGTTACCTCAGTTTACTTTGAACATGTGATGTGTGCTTATGTAAATGTCAAAAAGCTGCTCTTTTGAAATCTCATCTCCTTTTAGAGAGTGAGGAAAATTAGACAGGCTTTTAACACTGAGCCAAAAGCAGGCACACCAATAACCCTGAAGACTCATCATGAAATTAAGTGGGTTTGTTGTTTTTTTTTTAATTCAGTGATTCAAATGTATTCAGTGATGGGACAGCAAACCCTTTCTGAGATCACTAATACCCTAATATATAATTACAGGATAGCAGCTACTTATCCATTTCCTTTAGCTGTTTTGCCAGTGCTCCCTGGTTTAATTATCCGTCTACCTAAAAAATTCCATTTTTCCCTTTTCCCTCTCTTTCTACAACAGCAAAATGAAATTTCAGTCACAGTTTGCATTAGAATACTGCATCATAAATCTACAGTTTAGGATGAATTATTATAGTCATAAGTGCCTACTGATGCAAAATGTGTAACTGTTAAAATGTGCAACTGTTCCCCAATAGTTCCAGCTCTGATGGAAGGGAACATGCAAGTGTGGAAGTTCATCACCATTTCCTGATCTGACTGTGATAAAGAGGTAGACAAAAACCATCCTGCTTTTCACCTGTGAGTATCCTACTTTTAAGCAATTTTAAAACCTCACAACAATGTAACCACAAAGTCACAAGGACTTTGCAGAAAATGTTCCAAGCAAAGGGTGAATGGAGCCAGTGAATGAAAAACTGTAATTTCAGTGAAGTAGATCCCACCTGTGTCCCACCTGCTCATTCTTTTGGATGATCAAGCTCTTGCTCACAGTTAAGAACAGAAAGGAGCTTGTTCTAGATGTGATTTTTTATGTGGTGCATATGCAGAGAAAGGGCAGAGCATGGATTGTAGATCACAGGATTTTTTTTTTCTTTCCTGTTTTTTACTGAATGCTGTGCTTTCAGTATGTGCTGGATTGGCAGTCTTGGAGGCTGTGTTCCCGCTTGGCAAGAGGAGACACACAAAGACCACAGTGGAAACAAAGCTTCCTGTGCCAAAGGCTTCTGCCTCAGATGGGGAGGACTTGTGTTTGCATTTACCATGGCAGGCAGACTCCAGAACTCAGCATTTATTTGTTTTGTCCAGCTGTGGGATACTAATAACAGTGTGGGTACTAACTGCGAAGGTAGAGTACAGGTTCTAAGGTCTTTCTCTTTCCTCTGTACAGGTAGCATATAGGTAGGTAGGTAGGTAAATAGATTAGATAGATAGATAGATAGATAGATAGATAGATAGATAGATAGATAGATAGATGGTAGATTGTGTGTGTTTATGTTCCTACTATCTGCAGATAGCCCCTCAATAACCCAGGCATGGACAACATACAGTTAGTATCAAAAGTGATTCATAGCTAAAACCTTTTTCACTTCTTTTTATTAGTCACCGATACATATCAGTCCCTCTGGGAGCCTTGAGACATGTTGCCATAGCAGAGGCTGTAGAGTAGAGACAGGAAGTTCTGCATCTATGGGTTTCTTTCAGATACCCACATGGATTTAGAAATCATAGTCCAATGGCTCTTTGTGTGGACATACTGTGAAAATCACTGATAATAGGACTTTTTTGTTCTCACAATGTGTTTAATTCTTCACTAACAACAACTTATTTTCAGCAATAAAATAGAATATTTGCTCTGCTAGCCATGCCACTAAAAAAAGCAAGTGTAACCCTCTATTTCCTAGAAATAAATAAATCTGATGTAAGAACTGTTATCAGAAAATATTGTCTTCCAAATAATTTGTAAATAATTAACCTATTGAGGCCAAGGCTACAATAATTATCTGATGTACTCTTTAGTGATCTGTTCACAAACATTGTAAAAATGGCCAGAAGCAGGCCAATTCAGACTGTAATTTATTCAGTAGCATATTCAGACTGCTAGGGTTTGATATTCAGAAGTGTGTGACACAGTCTGAGGGCAAAGCAAAAGAAAAGCATGCTGTCTTTATGGAAAGAAAACTTTCAGTAGTGTTAGAGGCAGTGAGAAGTTGTCTCAGGCTCTTCAAAAAATTTACTGCAGGCCATGGAGCACCAAAGCCTAGCCTTTCCTTCCTTGCATCTTTTCTGTCTATCGGTGGCAAGCAGTCTTCTTGATGGCTGCCACTGATAATAAGAACAATTTCCTAATTTGCACCATAGATTGTCCATATCACTGTCTGAATACAGCAGTTACTGCAGGATAGAAAATGAACTGCAATGGCCATGTCACTGGTTTGGTCTCCTGCCTCTTTGTAGTCACCTCAGGGGAGAAATTCTGCCATTTTTAATCTCAGCAGAGAAGACAATTTATTATCAAAATTATGCTAGTCCCTCCCACACAAGATGTAAATGGTAAATCACAGTGAAGTGCTATCACTGCAGAAAGGATCACTTTGAGAACTGGCTTGTGAAGCAAAACCTGCAGATGACTTTATTGCTTCTTCCTTGTATTTAAATTGTCCTGGTTGCTTCATTTATTCTGCGCACATCTCCAGGGCAGATGAGAACAAATTGATGAACAGGACTGTGACTGCTGAGATTGCAGAAGGATTGACACTCTAAAGGTAAACATTGAGAATTTTAATCCAGAAGATGCAAGAGCTGCTATAGGTACTGATACAGCTTCTGACAGATAGTGATGAGTGATGTGTAATGTCAGTTCAAGATGAGAGGCTACAGCATAGTTAAAAACAATACACTGAATGTGAACCACAAGTCTGGACCCAGGTGCCCTGGATCTCTTTTTTTCTGGAAAAATAACCTAATTAAATGTTAGGGATGATATCAAATACCGTGTCAAATTTCAGGACAATGAATTTGTGATCAAGTCCTCCCATCTATTATAAGGGCTGGAGAACTTCTGCCAGAACAGCTGCTGAAGAAATAATTTGCCAAGCAGGGCTAGTTGGACAACGTAATACTCTGTCCAAGCCCTGGAATTCCTCCCATCTCCTGTGAAATGAATCCTTCAAAGGCATTGTGCAGGCGGTGTGATTCCTCTGACAGGTGAAGGCATTTATAACTGTACAGAGCTCCAGAAACATTGCTAGTCAGTGTTGAGCTTGACAGTACTTAAAGGGAGAGTCCAAGAGTCCCTATCTCCATTTAGAGTAAATCTTAATGTAAGTTTGATAACTTTATTTTGTGGATTGGCATCCAGCTTGTGTAACCTTGACTAAGAAGTACCAGATCAGCTGCTGAATTACTACTCTGCCATTACCAGAAGCAGCTAAGTTACAAAGAGATTTGGTTTGGAATAAGCCTCGGAATTTTCAAAAGTCTAAAGCTTAGTTAAATTTCTGTGACTAAAGAGTCACACTGAAAGAAGAACAGCTCAATTCCTTTGTTCTTCCACTCCATTGAAATGCAGTAATGCAGAGGCAAAGAAAGATGGAACAACATAGAAAGTTAATTTAACTAATGCAAGCAATACGCACTTCAGTTCAGTTGTATATTGCAACAAAGTTTTCAGATAGTTTTCATTTTATACTACATCTTTTTTCCCAGTCCCAATTCATGTATAGATGGATTCCTTTTCACTCACTTTGTAAGACGCAGACACCACATTGTACAAAAAGCAAAGGAAAATAAATAACCAGAAGTCAAAATTGTAAATCTCAGGTTGTTGTGATGCAGCTGGGAGATTGCTTTAACTTTTTAATCTAATAATATTTACACTATTTGCTTCTCTCATTTTATGGTTATTAGTTTAATTTTTATTTTCCATTAAACTTTATTTGACTGTGCCTAACTTTGTTAGTCTGTGGTATTATTACCAAAGTATGAATAAAAGATCTAGAAAGATTTAGCTATTATCAACATGAACATAAATTAATAATTTAAAGAGATCTACTTGAATACATAGTTTACTCACTTCATGTGGTGTTTTCTTAACCTTTGACACCAGTGTTTAACATCAAGTATTTAGTGAGAGCTTCCAAAAGGAGAACTATGCAGCAGTAAATGTCTTTGGTTTTAAAATATATGAATTCAAGGGACAGCAGTACTTAAATAGTAAGTACTATTTTAAACAATTAGCCACAGCACATTTTCATTGGAAATTTTTTTCTATGTTAATGCTGGTCATTGAATAATGTTTTCCAGGCTTCTGTTTCTGCTTCCCAAAATGTTTGTGTTAAGAACAATCTTTCTGATTCATGAGCAATATATGCTGGTATTGTTCTTTTATAGAAAGTCTTCAATTTGTTATTTTTTCTGTTTCTGCAAAGTTTCCTATGAAAGAACAGCACCACCACTCCAAAAAGCTTGTAGAAAGAGATAGATTTTTCTGTCTTAGTTTTCTCCTAAAACCATAAAAAATAACAAATATTTTGATAATTAAACAGCAGTATTTTTATTGCTTCAATGAATTAAAAAGATTTACACTTCCTCTTGTGGATCCCATAGCTAGTGTCTACAAGACTGCTCTGATAGTATAATTTATTAATAAAAGATAAATAAGACCTCAACAGCTGAAATAAGAAAGCTGTTATCTGGAGGGACCAATATTTTCAGGTCTCTTATGCTGTCTTACTTTCATTTTTGCTTCCTTACTTACTTGCTTGCTTTTCTCTTGCTTTCTCTATTTTCTTTTTAATACTCACACTGCTGAGTCAAGGTTAAAGAGCAGCTGGCACCATCAAGGCTTTCCAGTCTCATTTTGTGGCTCTTCCCTGCTTCCACTCTTGACACTGATCAGTACATCAAATGTTTGGTTGTGGAACAACCATAATGGGTTTTGAACTGTGTGCAGTCATGGGGATTTCTCCAGAGGGCAAAATTAATTCTACACATGAGCCCCAACCCTCCCTCCCATTCCTCCTGCATTTTACTAGCATGCTCAGAATGATTCACTAGAAGAATAACTTAAAAATACATTTGATAAAAAAGCATATTATTGTAAGATCTCCTATCAGTCATCCAATTAGAGCATACCATATGTAAATCTTATAACAGAAAGAATTAGCTATTTTTTAAGTAAACCCACTTTAGCATGAAGTGTAGGTATTTTAAAATGGGCTGCTCTTTATAAGCTCCAGTTTAAGAAGCAGATATTTGTATGCAGATATCAAGAGTGACATGGGCTGTTTTTTCCATCATATCCAATGAGTTATTTAAATTAATAGTTAAGTGACCAGAACTAAAAAACCAAGAGCTGAATAACCTTTTCAATATCAAACTAACACTTGGTGATGGGAGGTTACACTGAAAAGAACACAATTACACATATGTATAGGTGACTACTTGTATAAGTGCTTTTCGGAATAAGAGGCTTCAGGTTGTTTCTGAAATACAGCAGTCAACAGTTTTGCTATTTCAGACTGTGAGCTGGACCACAGGAGCACTAGTCAGCTTAAGCTATAGGTATTTTCATATCAAAACCAGCACCTGATGAACAGCATAAATTAATTTTGTGATATACAGAATCCTATAAGCAAAAAAATGTTCATTTTTCATTCATGATATATTTTGCATGGGTACCAACAAAAAAAAAAAAATAAAAATAAATCAGTAGAATGGAGGACTGGAGAAAGAAAATAGGAAGCCACCAATGACATGTTATTTTAAGGAAATAACAAGACAGAATTTCACCAAGGTCAGGGGAAGAATACTAATTCATACAAAGGTGGCTTTCTTATTTGGTAAAGCTGAGATTTCTTTGTTTAGTAAATTTTCAGGTTTTGCCAGCTGAAGCCTGTGAAATGGTATTAGACTGAAATAAAAAGCATTTTTAGCTATATTGCTATTATAAGTAAAGCAATAATGTTGATAGGAGAAAAGGGGATCAGAAGTAGAAATAATTTCGACCTGACACCATGTAGATGGGGATTATATAAATATAGCAAAACCCTTCAATTAAGAAGCACCACCAATACTGAGGCAACTACGTCACTTCATAGATGTCCTCTAGTTTACAGGTACAGTTCCATTATCAGCCAAAAAGAGTTTTCAAGAAACCAGAAGTTGCCCATCATTTCATATAGGGCACTGCAAACATGAGTACTGACTTACTGAAGCTGCTTGTAAAGACAACAGGAAGTGAAAAACTACACTTGTAGGTGAGGAAGATTATTGGAAAGGATCATTCCATTAAAAAATAAGGATTAATTCATCAACTCAGAGGCAACCCTATATGCTATAGCAAACCCAATATCTCTTAACGGTCCTGACAAATTTTTGTGATGCAATATTTTTTTGGTGTTGTTGTTTCTTTCCTAATTCAGGATGTATTCAATCCCAGAGTGCAGTAAGAGCAAGAAGGCAAGATAAATTCTACCTTTCTCAGAAATTTTCCTTAATGTCAATGCGACTATAGTCATACAAATTTTTATTGGGATTTTTTTTACATATGCTCTTCATGAATACAGTGGAGATGAACAGCTCTGGAAAACAAATCCTTAATCTTTTCTACACAAGAAAAATAGCTGCTGGACATTTTTTAATGGAGCTTTGACTGCCTTCTCTCTAATTTGGAGTGATTGGGCCATGGGTCAAAAATTCAGTCTTCTTGGTTAAGACTGTACCAAATGACTGTCAGCTGTGAAGGTACTTATCATTCTTGCCTCAAAGGAAACTGGCTCAAGCCACCAACTCCTTTTAAAGGAGCACAAACCTATCCTCTGGTGGTAATGACTCTTGTTTCACTGGTGACTTACTTAGACTTGAATCAAACCAATGACCAGAGTAAAAGGCTCCATAAACCCTTAGCAATTCACTGAGCCATTCAGGACTTCAAGGAGAAGGCAAAGGGAAAAAAGAGCCTCAGAAAAAGGCTTAAAATTTGCAAAGATTTTATTCAGAGTTTACTTAGAGATTACTAAACTTTATCGAGCTTTATCTACTATACTGGCAGAATTCACCAATCCAGATTACATAAGTGAAGTCATAGAATCATAGAATAGTAGAATTATAGAATAGGGTTGGAAAGGACTTTAAGATAATCTAGTTTCATCCCCCTTGTCAGGGGTAGGTACACCTTCCACTAGATCAGGTTGCGCATCCAACAAGGCCTTGAACACTGCCAGAGATGGAGCATTCACAGCTTCTTTGGGCAGTCTGTTCTACTGCCTCACCACTCTTGCAATAAAGAACTTCTTCCTTATATTCATCCTAAATATACCCTGTTTAAGTTTGAACCCATTGCCCCTCATCCTACCACCACAGTATCTGATGAAGAGTACCTCTCCAGCATCCTTATAGGCCCCCGGAAATATTGGAAGTCTGCTATGAGATCTCCACACAGTTTCTCTTCTCCAGGCTGAACAGCCCCAATTTCCTCTGCTTGTCTTCATACGGGAGGTGTTCCAGTCCCCTGATCATCCTCGTGGCCCTCCTCTGGACTTGTTCCAACAGTTCCATGTCCTTCTTATGTTGAGGACAACAGAACTGCACAGAATACTCCAAGTGAGGTCTCACGAGAGCAGAGTAGAGGGGCAGGATCACCTCCTTCGACCTGCTGGTCACATTCCTTGTGATGCAGCCCAGGATACCGTTGGCTTTCTGGCCTGCAAGTGCACACTGAAGCCAACTCAAGTTCAGTTTCTCATAAATCAACACCCCTAAGTACTTCTCCACAGGGCTGCACTGAATAAGTTCTCTGCCCAACCTGTAGCTGTGCCTGCGGTTGCTCTGACCTTTCACTTGGCCTTATTTAACTTCGTGAGGCTGGCACTGGCCCACCGCTCCAGCCTGTCTAGGTCCCTCTGGATGACATCCCTTCCCTCCAGTGTATCAACCGAGCCACACAGCTTAGTGTCATTGACAAACATGCTGAGGGCTCACTCAATCCCACTGTCCATGTCGCCGACAAAGACGTTGAAGAAGACCGGTCCCAACAATCACCCCTGAGAGACAGTACTGGTCACTGGTCTCCACATGGACAATGAGCTATTGATCTCAACACTTTGCATGCATCCATTCAGCCAGTTTCTTATCCACTGGGTGGTCCGTCATTCAAATCCACCTTCCTCTAGCTTAGAGACAAGGATGTTGTGTGGGGCAGTGTCAAATGCTTTGCACAGTTAAAGACAGTCAGTTGCTCTGCCCCTATCTGCCAGTTCTGTAGCCCCACTGTAGGAGGCCATCACGTGTTTCTAATTCCTCTTGCTTATTCTCCATACTATGGACATTTGTATAGAAGTATCTGAACTGGGTTCTGAACAAAGCTGACTCATTGACTGGTGCAGCTGGAGTAGTTCTGCATTTCTCTGAGCATTCACTGAAGGTGCTGGCATTCAACTGGTAGGGTCAGGGTGGATCTGTGCCCCCTCCCCCAACAAATCTATTTTAAAGCCACCTTCACCAGTTTGGCGAGTCTCTATAAGTAATGCAATGACAAATATGAACATTACAAATAGATATGGATTGAAGCAAAATATGTGTTAAAAAATTCTCCTTTAGTTCATGAGGCAAAGCATTTTAGAAACAAAGAGCCCATTTGAAGACTTTGAAATTCTGAAATTGCTAAAGCATTTGTGTAAACACGAAAGGAACCTCTCAAATATTCCTGGATATTAATTTCACCATCATGTGTGGATTTTTTTCATTTTAGTATTAACATTAGCCATGCATCTGAATCAGAACATATGTATGTATATATGCATTCGTATATGCCCACATATAAATACTGTACAACCTGAAATGTAATCAGTGGTTTTAGTAAACTTGCAAATAGTAACAGTCATTATTACTCAGTAGTACATATTATATGTACATAGTCTATGATGAGCTAATTTTTCATTCTTTTATTTCTTCACTGTAATTATTATCAATTCCCTCTTAGATGCCAAGTAATTTCTTTCTCTTAGACAAATTAGTTCTTTTGTTTCTTATTTTTCTGTATGATCTGCCATTATAAGTGTTTGCCTATAGTCACAACACTTTTTTCCTTGTTACCTCACTTTATTTAACCTCAACATCTTCTATTCTGTCACAGAACTTTTCTGAATTTCATATAGAAGCAAAGACTAATTATGAAAATTAGACTTTGAAATTTTGTATTATTTGTTAATGCCTTAATTGATTTCTCCTTCATAACACCACACAAACTGACATGGACCTGAAGTTATTAACAATTAGTCTTTCTCAGTTTGTTTCTCTCTGTCAAAAATTAACTCTCCAGACTTTTGGATTTTAAAATCCTGGGCTAGACTACCAAACTAATTGCTAAATTAATCCAGCTTGCCAGAGTCTGTGAATTTATAGCTGTATTTCAGTTTTAGGAGAAGAAAATTAATAAAGTAATCAAAAATATGTATACAAAAGGATGTCTTCCATTGACCACTAAGGTCTAAAATGTTTAAAGCTTCATGTTTTCAACAGTAATCTTCAGCAGCAGCCCCTAAAAACTGCAATTTTTGCTTTATGTCTTAGGTAAAAAGAAAATCAAACAATTCACTTGATATTTATTCTAATAAAAGTTTACTACTGACCTCCCTATCTATTCTATAGACTACTGTTAACCTTGTCTGCAGGAGGGTGGTGATTTTGATAGTTATGATTGTTAACGGCCTTTGAATGCAGCAGTCTCAGACCACTTACTCCCCAGTGTACCATATGGCTCAGACTTTTCCAAATGGGAAAATGATGAGAATATGAAGAAGATAGCAGGTCATTCTTAAGGCAGCCTTGAGAAAATTGCTGCAAAATGAATCCCGCAGAACTGCAGTAATTTACCCAGTATTTTTCTGTTTTAATTTATCAAGCCAAAGCTTGTTGACATGAAAGTGAATTAAATGACTGTGCAGTATGCTCTAAGAAACCAGCTCAGCTGGAAATAAAAAACTGGATCCAAGAAACACTCTGCATAATGGTGCTCTCCATAACATTTTATATTCATCCACTACATGCTCAGGTCCTATCAATAACTTCAGCTGTAAAAGAAATGAAAAATCTGGTCCATGAAATTTATCAACAGTTTTTTTATGCTTATTATCAATGAAAACTAACTACTATTAGTGTTATTTTCTCACCTGGCTATGCAGATCTACACATACTTGTCTATATAATGAACTAATCAATTAAACACAGGAAGTGTATTTGTAAAGGAAGGGAGTACACACAAACAAACAGCATTGCTGTTAATATGTTTCAAATTATAGTCTGTTTTTCCCACAGTCAAATCTTCCCTAATTACTGGCAGCCCAAGTTACATCATCTTTGTGCAGGTAAGACATGTTTAGGAGTCATGAGTCTTTAAGAGCATTTCAAATTGCTCTGTTTTGGTTTTTGTATCCAAGTCTTCCAGAGTTTATTGTTTCAAATTCTGTGGTTCTGATAGCTAGAAACTTACTATTTATTACAACAGTCTCGCTGTTTATTGTAATACTGCTTCAAGGGTCCCAGTGCTGTAATTATGAGAACCACACTAAATGTTGCATGACAGAACCACTGGAGAAGAACAATAAAATACAACTCTGAACAGTATCCTTAGGGTTAGGAGAACAAATACATGTTTCACCTGCTTTTCCTTCTTACCCTGTTGCTTGCTGTCTTTGCAGCAACCAAGGAAAGCACTAAACAGTGGAAGAGATGCAGAGTACAGCCCTTTGCTGTATAGGTTATGCTGGTATTAGTGTCATGTCTGTAGGAGGCATGAGAGTCTTGACAGTGGCCTTAGAGAGATCTGCACTGTATAGTACAAAGATTGGTGAAATGACTCATGCTTTATTTCATGTAATCTACAGTGTGAATATAGCTAGCCTTGAACAGAATGAACATAAATGAGACTGAACAGCTTGACAGGGGATCCATATTGCCCCTAGTTGACAAAGGCAGGAAAGAAACAGTCTCTTATAACCTAGGTCAGTAGATTTGCAGTAGATTACCAAGCAGGTCCTGGCAAGTAACTGCTATTAATTTTGACATGATTTCTGATTATCATTAATTGCTCAAAAAAAAAAAAATTAAGGAGTTTATAAGTATTTATTCAAACTGTTAAATAGAATATTTGTCAAATTTTAGTTCATACATTTCATACAGGGAAAAAATAAAAACAAAAACAAAGAAAGCAATTGGAATTTTAGTGGTGTAAGCCAGATAATTATAGAAAAGCTTCACTCCTGAAAACTTGTTCTAGATGTTCTATCACATCCTAGGTACTAATATATGACAAAATCCTTTTGCTCTTGGTGCTGTCACGTTTGTGAGATGCAGGTTTTTGCCTCACCCACAGAGAGGATAGGATGATACTTTAATTGGAAAGTGACATTGTTGGGAACATTTATGAATAATTTAGCATGTCCTCCCCACTCATCTTTTTATATGTTCTCCAATTCATTATTTTATTTATTATTTATTAAGAACTGACATTGTGGTGAGAGCTGTACAGAATAAAGAAGAACACAAAGTCCTTGCCCTTGCGTATCTTACACAACAAGAAACATAGAAAGCTCTTTTCCATCCTGCTTATAAGATAATAAACACATTCTGGCTGTGCTCCAGACTTTTTCTTCTCTTGGAGTTTGCCTTTGCTAGCAAATATAACAATAACATTAATAATAAAATTTCTCAGCATGAATGTTCTTTTAAACTTAGCTGGTTTTAAGGTTCTTCTTACACTCTGAGACCTTTATATCCTGTTCTAGTTTCCTTTTCTTAATATCATGCTGGACTGAAGTTAACAGAACTAATAGAAGTCTATCTTTCTGTCTTTCAAGGGAGCTGAAACTTGTTACCCTTTTACAAAACAACAGTATTCCTTAATTTCCTTAATTGCTTCTTTCTTTCTATCTCCTTCTTTTGGAGGGAGGTTCTGTTTTTTTTTTTTTGGATGGTTTGGTTTTGGCTCTTTTTTTGGTCTTCATTTGCACATGTATATCAAATTGCTTGTGACCAGCTGGATCAAAAGTCCTTATGTTTATCTTTGATTGCAGAACTATTGCACTGTAGACCTTCCTCCTCTAGTCAGGTCTGTAACACAAACGTACAAAGAAACAATACAGATTCTTTGTGCAATTTGTCTGTACCGTACCTTACTGTACGGGATCTACTTGCTGATTTTTATTAATCTAGAAACCCTTGTCCTACTATATCTGTTTTCTGTATTAGCCTGTGGGACATGAAATATAGGATCAGCTTTATCAAAAGACATAAAGAATCCTGTTTAGGCCTAAGTAATCACCTACTGCTTGACATGAGGCTTTTAATTCCTTTATAATTTTCTACAGAAAGATTGAATTAATTTTGTCTTTCAGGATGTCTCTTTTTCAAGTATGTGATTTTTACCAGTTCACATTCAGACACTTTTTGATCAGATGCAAAATACGGTGAAGATGTACTCATAGTGTATGTCTTGTTGTAACAGGTGTGGTTCCCTATAAGACATTTACTTTTGAAACAACTGATGCCTAAGAAAAAATATTCCATCAGAGACAGTGATGCCCATATGCTACATATTTTCTCCTTCACTCATTACATTTCCTGCTGGAAATCGGTCTCTCCTAGGGTATCACAGTATTCTCTACAGTAATTATGATGCTGCCTACACGGACTTTGTGGAAGACTAAATGAGAATTTGAAATCAAATTTCATTTAACCTTGAGGGTAAAATAAACCTGAGGCAGACACAAGAATCAGTAAAAGAC
Source organism: Melopsittacus undulatus (assembly GCF_012275295.1). Lineage (NCBI taxonomy): Eukaryota > Metazoa > Chordata > Aves > Psittaciformes > Psittaculidae > Melopsittacus > Melopsittacus undulatus. Next base: position 65,698,137 of record NC_047557.1, on the reverse strand, counting down.
TACGTGACAACTAATTTTTTTTGAACCTTCCATTATGAAAAGAGAAAGAGTTGTCAGTGTTTTCACCCCAAGCTTGGCACTGCACAAGTACACATTTAAGAGCAATCAAAACTGCAATTGCACTTTTTACCAAAAAAAACCTACTAAGTTGTCCAAAAGCAACAAATCAGTGATGGAGAGTAAGAGATAACATGCTGGATTTGCAGGGCCCAGTGTAGTGGGCAGTCTCAGTGCAATGAGAACAAGATGAATGTGTGTGAAGCCTAATTATCTGAGAGTGAAAGGTCATCAAAACCAATTTGCAGCATGATGTACAAAGATCATTACCTGACTCAAATTTTTTATGCCCATTTAAAACACAATAAAAAATAGTGGTTGCGTTAATAACTATGATTAGTAAAGAAAAAAGGCATATCATTGAGCCATCTGCTTGAACACTTGAACTACCTTAGGTTTTATTTAAAACACTGCAAATAATGAGAGGTGGCATTTGTTTTAGAAGATAGTGTTTCTGAAACAAACTCCATTCATTTTCAGGATCTATAATGCTGGCAGAATTGAAAGCACCTCTCTAAAGTTATAGTCCTTCAAAATCAACAGTTTAATATTTGCAATTTTTTTCTTTTTATTACTGACCACTTCATTATTATTTTTTTTTCAGTGTATGGCACAAGATAGACTTTAATTTTCTTATCTGTGGTTAAATTACTTACTCATGGGTGCAAATTGCATTGTTTATTTTGCCTATTTTGTTATAGCATCTCCGTGATCAAGCAACTCTTTATAGCCAGCAGAGAAGACATTACAATCAGCAACACCTAAACCTAAAAGAATACTTAGAAATCTATTTATGCTGCTTCTAAAGGTAATATAATCTATAGTACAACAGGAAAATGAGCAGATCTGTCAGAATAGGATGGTTACCACAAGGTTTTTCTTATGAAGCTTTTTGTCAGTTAGCATATCAGAGGTAAGAAGTCCATACATAGAGCTGTCATCCAACAGAAACTGGTTACCAGTCTGAACATGATCACTCAAAATTTCTGAAAATTGCACATTAATTCCCTTATGTATTTGCTTCCCATTTTTTTTTTTTTCAAAACCACAGACTCTCCTTTCTCAATCCCCTATGAAGAAAAAGCACTTGAACTAAATGGAGAACCCAGCTGGTTATGGAGTGGAAATTGGCCAGCATCCTATAATTAAATACCTTTATGCAGAGATATATTTTTTCAGCTTCCCATTTTGCATTGTGTTTTCCAGGGCATTAGAAGATCACATGAAAAGGAAGAAAATAAATTTCCTGCCCACATAGGCACCAAGCCTGCAAATGTTAACATGCCAACAACCGTTTGGCACAGGACAGCCTTGTGAAGAGTACACAGTGACTGCATGCAGAGCTCAGGGCCAGAAAAAGAACACATCATGCTCGTAGCCACTCCTTCCTTCAGCACCTTTGTAGACATGGTCTGTGATTTCTTGATACCTTATGTGTATTCTGTATCACCTCGAAAAGGCAACAAAATAGATACTGAGAAACTTGTTACTTTCACACTTAGTATGCAGCCTCTGAAACCTTTGTTATTCAATATTAATATGTTAATAACTGTAGTCATCACACTTCAAAACTTACAGAAAATAAGCTGTTTCTGCCTGTATTTTCTTCCTGTTCTTTTTCTTCTTGTGTTTTTTACAATCTTCAGCTCAAAACTTTATGCCTAATAAGATGCTGCTGTAATTTCATTAACATCTTTTTCTACAAATAAAAAAGAGCACAGTTGTGCTTTGTTTTCCTTCAAAGACCTTTTTGTGGATGAGGTGACCACCACAGGGTGTTTTCCTTAGTGTCAGTCAAGGAAATCGTCCTGCCAATGAAATGAGATTCAGCATTGTTAATGGGAAGATAAAAATACTCAGTATTTATTTTACAATTTGCTAATAATGAAGCAAACTGAGAGGATGATTGGTTGAATGCACTTAGAATAACAATAAAGGGCAGGGCAGACGCTGAAAGATATTTTTCATGTTTCTTCTAGTTGATGTTTGTTTCTTGTGTCCTTTGTATGCACTTCCTGAATTAGTGTAGCATTCTTTGAAGGTAAATCAAGCTAATTCTCCCCTCCTGAGAGGTGCATTCTTGATGTTACTCAAGGAGTATTTCCCGTCTTGAAACCTGGCAACTGTGAGATGGCTGCACTGGGCTGGACTTGTTCTAGGTCTCAGGCAAAGGTTGACTGCTCTGCTTCTACACCCAGAGCCATCTGTGGTGAGCTGCAGTTCTGGGCCACATAATGTCTGTAGGTGCTGTGCCTGACCTAACATCAGGGTCTTGAAAGACTGATGCCTTCTCATAAAATGACCCTGCTTGGGTATAAGAGTTCACATACCCCTAGCTGGCTCAGGTTACCATGCTGCTGGTAGCAAACCACTGAAGTAGGAGACGCTTTGAGCAGGTAATGGTGAAATCATTGTGGTGGATTTGAGTTACGATCTCAGTGACAAATAGACAGTGACAAATAGACAGCCAGAATGGGGAAAAAAAGTTGGCTGAGTGAAATCAAATCAAATGGGGTATGATCTCACTTCCATTGATGCTGTGAAAAATGGTGATTGAAGAATATTAGGAAACAACCTAAAACTGCAACGGTACTTTCTATATCATAATGTATTAAAGCTCTGCAGGTGTTTTTTTTTGTTTGTTTGTTGTTTGTTTTGCTTGTTGTTTTGTTGTTGTTGCTGCTGTTGTGTTTCCTTGAGGAGGTTTTATTTTTATTTGGTTTGTTGGGGTATTTATTTACAGATACTAGCTGTACCTATTACTAAGTACTAATGAGCTACAATACCTGTACCAAACTGGTCCATTACAGGCAGTGGCAGTGTATCTAATTTCCTTTCTGATAGAGAGCAATGGGGGTTTTGCCTCTGAATTTAAAGATTATTTCACTTTAGTTATTGACAAAGCAATGTTTAAATTGTAAGTTTTGAGTGCCCCAGTTACAGCTGCAGATGTGACAGCTTAACTTTGATGGTACAATACTGAACAAGTCTTTCCTATACAACTATGCAAATGGTTAGCTTTATGGAAATGACAATTGCCAGTGCTTGGTTAACTTTAATTGGCTACCACTAGGGCATGAACATAACGGTTTAGTTACTAATGCCAAGATTAAGTGCAATTTGTCAGTAAATATTATCTTAATATTTAACCCCCATGGTATAGCCTGGACTTTAACCTCCTCTTTTTCCCTTTGTCTCCAGTTTTAAGATTTCCCTTACACCCTGGAAAATAAATTCTGAGTCTTATGAAACTGTTTTTTACCAATATTTGCTTATATTGTCCTTCTTTCCACTTCTTATCTGCTGACCATAAGGTCTGTGTTTGTCTTGTCTCTGAACAAAATTTGATTCTGCATAGATCCATATGGTTTACAACCAGTTCTGACAAAACCAAAGCATCTTGCAAATATCTTAAGATTTTACATTTGTGTTCCTGTTTGAAGAGAAGTTAGTATTGCTATTGTCCTTGAAGTGGAAGGACTTACATGAATGTTAATTTAACTGGCTCACTGCTTTTCAGCTAAGGTCACAGTGTTACTTCCTGTATCCTGTTTTCTGGTCCATTTCAAGCTTCGCATCAATTGTTGACATGGAATTTGTTGATGAACATGCCCTAAGAGGACCATAAACCAATTTGTGGAGCAAATTAGAAGGTTATGAAAGCAATGACATACTCAGTGATTTTCCACTCTCTGTCTCATGTATGTATCTTAATTTCCAGATAGCTGCATTACAAAATGAAAATAGATAATCACAGAATCACAGCCACTGTGTTCTTTGTGTTCCCTTCCCTTCTTCAGTTAGGTTTCAGTAGACTAGTTCAATAAAAGAAAAAAGGAACACTATTCACTAGAAAACAGTTATTCAGGTTCAATAATTTGTACTTTATGTCATATTATAATGGTGAGCGTAAATTTTCCTTTGAACCATGATTTATTAACATTTTTTTTTTCCCACAGAGTTACATCAAAAGACTCTATAAATAAGTGATGTACTCAGCCTGCCAGCTCCTACATGCATACCAATTACCTCTATTGGTTTCAGGACACGTAGTCAGTACTTTAAACAACCCAGATAGTATTGCAAACTGAAATATTCAACATCTCTGTCTTGGTATGCTGTCACCATGCAGAGCATGATTATAATTGGTAATCAGTTTCACTGCTGGTACGTTGAGTGGCATGATTCATTTCATGTCCATGCTTATGTCAAACTCAATTAACATTCTAACACAGTGTATTTCAAAGACACAGACCTAATCTGAGAGAACAATGCAATTATTTTTCTGATAATCAAAATTCTCAGTTCCATCAAGGGAACAATTTGAAGCACAAATACATTTATTAATACTGTAGTATTTTGTAGTTTTACTTGCTGGAGGAAGAGGGGATGAATATGTATCTTCCATCTCAAATTCCTGTTGTAAGTGGGGCATGCCAGTGACATGAGAAACTGCAGTGAAATAAGAAATACAAAATTATCAAGGTTTTCATTTGTGAGTACATGCTACTGTATCAAAAGACACGATATGCATTATGATACTGTGAACTAGAAAAGGGCTTAATTCTTATTTTAAAAAAATATTGCTATCTTCAGGTCAGTTTTTATTGATTGATCATAATGCTTTGTCAAATTCCACATAAAAAACGGGTAAAAAATCATGTTGAGAAAAGTAATATATGTAATGTTTTTAGGAGAAATTTGCTTGAAGAAGGCAGATGAAGGCTGCAATGTAGTGAAACTCATAATCACTGAAAAAACTCACCTGCAACTCCACATCTCTCTTATGGGTTATGCATTTCTCCTATTATCCTTAACATCATCTTGTGATAACATAGCAGCCTTCATAACACAGAATGGAAGTGATAAAATACTCAAAATATTTTTTTTAGACAAACAAATAAAACAACTCTAACTGATAGACATTACTTGTCTAAAGTAGTCCAGGTCCACCCATGGTCAGTTTGCTGTATTACCATACAGCTGGTCACAACTTGCTGATCCATCTGTCCTTCCAGAAGTGATAACACTTTTCTGGCATGTCTTCTGCACATGGGCTCTTTTGTGTGCAGTAGCTGCATGGTTTTGTCACATAGGTATTCCATCAAGTGACCTATGCTCTGAAGTTATAAAATCACACAACATTTGAAGTTGGAAGGGACTCTCTAGATTATTTTGTCTGACCCCCAGGCTGAAGTAGAGTCAGCTAGAGCAGGTTGCCCAGGACCATACCTAAGCAGTTTTAAATAGATCCAAATAAGTTGTAGGAATGAGAAACACCATAATGACCTATTGTTTTTCTTCTTATAGAAAGTTTGGTTTGGTTTCTTTTGGGGAGTGCAGGGCAGGAAACACTGAAAAACATGAAAACAGAACTGCTCTAATAAAAGGAAGATAACTTTCTGGAGCTTAGAAAACATTCAGAAATATGGTAACATCTACTTTGATTCTTTTGAGATAGAAACACATCTCAGTTAGTGGCAGGTAAGATTACTTGAAGTTAAAATTAATGTAACCATATTTTTTCTTGAAGATTTTAATCTCCCAAGTCTGCAAAACTGGTCTGCAAATCTTGAGGGAACAAAGTTGTCAGTTCTAATGTAGTGAAATATTTTTATGGAATAAAGAATACATCTCTATGTTACTGCTAATTCACCACAGAATTGTCAGGATAAAAATCCCTTACCTGTTTGTGGAACAATCAGGAAGTTCCTAGTAGCTTTCACTAGCAAACTCAGATCAGTATCGCAATTGACTTTTCCAATCTTCAAAACATGAAAAATCATCAATGAAGTAACTGACCTCAGCTGTAAGCTCTTTGAGCAGGCCCACATGAAACACAGTGCAGTGGAATCCTTTCAACTAATAAATCCTCAAAACTAGACTATGGATGCAATGGAGCATGTTCTAATGAAACCTGAACAAAGACTGGCATAACTAGTTTCTGTGTCACAACATCTTGCCACTGTGAATTTTTATGAAGGTTGAGCTGAAATTTCGAAAGAGCAATCCTTTTGCTTCCTGGAAGAAATTGTAAGGTGTTTTGCTGTTCCATATTATCAAAAAGGGTGGAGCAGGATGTCAAAAATTCATATCTTTACATCTTGAGAGGAAGACTGTACTGTTGTTTTCTGGTAAGAGAGAGGTTTTTGTTAACTTAGTTGTTCTTGAGAGGGGCTAATTACCCTGATGTCACATCTGACCACTCCATTTCCCGGAAAAGCAATATATGCAACATGGTAAGCAGTGACATTTACACAGGCCACATTTCTATTTATCCCAAGATTGACTTGCAACAGCACTGCATGGTATTTTGGCTACAGGGCTGATTAATTAAATACATTCTTAGCAGGACTCCAGGCAGCATAGCTCTATTTGTTTACCCCTGTTTAGGATGTACAGTACACTTTGTCAGTGGCAGAACCTCATGTGTTTTGAACATTGTAGCAGGCTAAATAGAATTTAACAATTTTTAGGATATTTTTTTCCTTTGTTTACTTCTGAGAATGTCTGAAAACCTATTTCTCTCTCTTGATATGGCCTTCATCACAGCAGGAACAGAATGTATGATACACGTTTTTCTGCAACAGGCTTATAATTGCTGCATACTTTAGTGTTCTTGTGGCATATTTGCTTTAGTACAGGAAGCTGAATCTGATGTACTATGTCAACACTACCAAATTCTCTGAGTAGCCTTATTAAAATACATGTTTGGGGAATAAATTTCTGAAACAGGATCTTAGAATTTGACAAAATTATTATTGCTATAATGACAATTAGGAAAATAGTAAAAACATAATATGGTACCTTCTGTACTGATGTTCTGACAGTTCTTATTATTTAAAAGCTCCAGAATTGCTTTTTAAGTTGCAGATGCATTCACATTCAATGATCACTGCAAATAATAATATGGAAGAAGACATTGCCAACAATCTCTTTCTTGAGTCCTTTCTCTTTCTATTTATTTCTCTTCAAACACCAAAATGAGAAAATTTGTATTTAATTTGTATTTACATCTTAGTTTATTTGGTACGCTATATCTTATATAATGACCCAAGACAACAAAAGGGATTACAAGAAATTTTGGAAATGCAATAGTGGTTATAAAATAACTATAAAAATAAATATTTCTGCTATCACACAATTTTGCCCATAAAATGAACTTGCTTCTTTCTTAAAAAAACATTATTTGAGGATCAGTACCCTCATCTATCAGCCTCATTTTTCATTTCCTTTTTGTTTTTATCATGGTCTGTATTCATAAAAAACATAAAAAATAACAGTTCACATTAAAACAATGGCAGAGAAGGCATCCTGGTATTGTCTGTGGGCTTTTAGTACTGAAATTATTTATTATTTCTGTGACTATTTCAGATTTTAAAAATTACAAGAATTGATTTATTATTTGAGTATTCTTGTATCTGTGTTTCAAAAAAGTCATGGCACAGACCTAACCTCTTTTGCAAGCAGACTGTGTGTATACTTGTGTAGCAAATTATATGTAGAAAGCTAGCTTCAGTCTGGAAAGCTTTGTTAAAATGTTTCTTTATACATATATTTCATTTGATATTTCCTCAAAAACGTCTAACCAAAGAATCAGAGATAATATCATGGTATTTCTGAGATCACTGTTAATGAACCTACTCTCACACAACTCGAAACTGAGCTTAAAGACAAGTGACTTGTGATTAATTCAGGATGTAGATGACTTTTTAAAATTTTTGTGAAATTTAGCTGAAAATGTATTTGGCACATAATGCTTTTTTCACAGAAATTTACTAAATGGTGCCAGATGTTCTTCCACACCAATTGTTATAACTTCTCCACCTGTGCTCTTTTAATTTCTACAGTTTTGTCTCTAACACTCTCCTTTATTTCCCATCACCTCTCTTTTATTGCATTGCTCCATTAGATCCCTTAATTCTCAGTCATGTTCACAACCAGCTTCATCTTTTCTCCAGCTTCATCTCTGACACACAAATACTCTGAACTTCTCTTCCTTTTCAATTGAATTCACAATATCCACTCCTTAAATGACATCTACAAGTAGTTATCAAGTCAACTGAGGGGTATTAGTATCTAGGGATGCATAATGCAGCAATTTTTTTTAATTAATGTATAGTTTTGTACAGAAGCATACGTAAACAACACAAAACTTTGCTTTGTATTTGTCTTGTTTTATTTAATAACTTACTTTCTTCACATACATGATATAGCTGTTTCTTTTCACATTTTTTCATTAACAATATGTGTCTTCACCTATTTATACATTTTTTGGGACCTCTTTGTATCTGCAGCTTCTGAGCTTACAAACTTAAATATAAAAGCAATGGTCAAATCATTAGCTGCTGTTAGCAATTTTATCCATGTCATGTCAAAATAAAGAAGATGGGTGCCATGACAAAACACAGCTTGGGGTTATAGCAGCCGCTTCAATGCACTTTCCTAAAGACTTCTGAGAAACAATTAATAGCACTATTAATGTAGATAGCAATTCTTGGAATTTATTTCAGTTTACAAACAAGGATTTCACCTGCTCATTAATGGGAAGTTGTATTGCATGCAAGGACTTTGGCTGGGGAGGACCTCAGCTGCCTTTACAAGGTCACCCAGCAAACACAATATAGGAAAATAGAGCACAGCTGCTGAGGGATTAAATCAGATACCTTTTTTCTTCTCCTGGTATGAAGCAGGACAGGTTTCCTCAAGGCTTGTACTGATCGGCGTGACAAGCTTTAAGTAGTGGGGGCTGCAGCAGTGCATAGTGTGGGAGAAGGCCATGGACACACGTGGGCCTGTGGCAACTGGTTGTCACCACCACTGGCACCAAAGGAAAACCATCCTGTGCCAGTCAGAAGCCCAGCTTCTCGGCTGAAGGTGTACTCTGGGGAGTGCATAATGTGCCAACAGGGTATGGGTGTCCCTGAGGGACTACAGTGGTAACAGAGGTGTCTGCAATATGCTAGCAATTCGCACCAGTAACCAGGCAGCAGCATGCACCACAGTTGCTGAGTGAGGCTCATGCAAAGGTATTCTCTCCACCTCATGTCTCAAAATTCCGTTGCACTCTGGAGTCACTGGACTGGTGCCACAGCTCATATGTCACATGAATAAGTGCTTGAGACAGCAGTGTGCAAGATTTAAGTTTACTTATGTAACACTGGATTTGATATTTTGGTGTTTCCTTCTGCCATATACTTCAGGCCATTCAGTTTCTTCAAAACATAAATGTTTCCCAGAGAAATTTCAAAAGGGGGAGGGAAGGAGGCAACAAAACCAGCTTAGACAGATAATGTGCTGTAAAGTGAAAATGTGCAGGAGATGGTTCAGACCCACAAGATGCATTATATCCAGCTTCATATAAAAGCTGGATGTGTTCCTTTTGCCTAAGAAGAACAAGTTATGAAAGCATATTAATCAACAAACAGCATAACCTTGACCAAACAGAGTTCAAGGCTTGTTCTCTGATATTCTGCCATATATATGAGCAGACAAATATGGCAACAGAAACACCGGTTAGAAACACTGCTGAAGTACAGCTGCCAAGAGTGGTAAGGAGTGCAAAGAGTGCAAAGTGGTCATTATAGGCAGGCAGTGGCATCTCTGGGACTGCAAAGCCTTGCTGAACCCTGGGAAGGCGATCATGTCAACCTTCTAAGTAGGTTATGTCCTTTTACATACTTCTCTGCTTACCCCTGTCAGATGCCCCAAATGTTCATATTACCTATGCTTGATAGTCATCCTGGGACCCTATCAGTGTAGACAAGCTTGCTGTTAGAAGAGCAGAATTCCTTGCTGAAGGTAGATCAAGGAATGACTTCAAGACTACAGCAGCACAGGAAGTGCAGGACTCTACTCTTAACTATAAAGAACTTAATTTGTTATTCTTAAACAGATTTTTTTCATTCCTTCTTCCTCTCTCTTCATAAACAAAATGCATTTTTCAAATACCAAGTTTAGTGCTGTTGTAAGGCGAAGACTGCTAGCTAAGCAGGTAGTCTGGAACCGCAGAAGACTACATGAACTAGACTCCCTCTTAACAAGTTGAGTCCAACCTACAGTCCACCTACCCTTGTCACAAACTGACACTATCAGCCATGCTAATTGGGAACATATCTTTATGAGCCGGGGGCTTTTTATGAGTGTTTTAAACTCCTGCTTTGTGCTGAAATACACCTAAACAACAGAGTGGGCCTCACCCCTTAGCTTCCATGAAGCTAAAAATCATCTGGCCTATTTCTGTTCAAATGATTTTTTTAAACATAATGAAAATACTACAGTGGTAAACACACTATACAACACAATTAAAACTTCTATTTGGTTAATTCTTATGTTGCAAATATTGGAGATGGAATGTAACCCTTTTTAATCAAGTAAGGGAAGATGCCTCTGAGACGATTTCAGAAAAAATATCTTTTTTTCTTTTTTTTTAATAACAGAATTAGTAACAGAATTTTAATAACAGAACTTCCTATCATTAAAAATCAAAAACATTAAGGCTCATTCCTTGAAGTCTATAGTAAGAGCTAACCAGGTGCCTTTTCCTGTGTTTTGTGATATTCCACTGAAGTTTCTAAGTTCTGTCTCCCTTAAAATAGTTGGAGCCCTGTTTTAGCTCTGAAAAATATCCATATACTCATATAGCATATGAATATATGCTATTCTAACTGACCATAGGCTTGTCAAGTTGCCAGGATTTTGTACCCCAAAGGAAAAAAAACATTCCAGTTTCTCTCACAGTACATAACTGGGATGTAATAAATGCAGAGAAAGCAGCTCATTCAAGACGGCAGACCCTCAAAATTATTAGCTTTCCTGTCCTTGCCTTGCTGCAGATAAAAGAACCCAGCACAGAGAACACAATGTCACCCAGAACCTGCCCAGATTAACCAATTATAAAAGGAGCTGATAGCATCCCTGATTTTTTTTTCTATGTGAATTTAGACCTTTTTTAGGAATACTATAGTTCCTAAGAGATTTAAACCAAAGAGAAACAAGCATACTGCTTGGGTCAGAAAACAAGTGTCACTGAGCACAGATGAGATGAATAAGGTCTGTATTAATATGGAACATTAATTTATCACCTCAGATGAACACACAAAGGTAATTTGTAAAACCACAGTGATTATTAAACCAACTACAAACAGGTGTACTTGAAAACAATATGGATTCCATGCACTCAAAGATTATGAAAGAGATAAGGCTTATTCACAATTTTTTTTTCTCCTAATTTTTTCTCTTTTTCTTTTCCATTGTTTTTTGCTGTGAAGTATCTTTCTTAAAAGCAGCTGTTATGGGAAGATGATGCATTGTCTTCTGAGGGTAACATTGTATTACACATTCTGAACAAGCAGTTTTGCCATCAGAGGTGCAAAGTAACTTTTTGATAGTCAGTGTTTAATTTTTTGTACAGTGTTCTAAGCACAATATAAACATCAGGTTTTCGTAGACTCTACCTGTCATCACCTCAGATGAGTGATTAAGAAGCTCAATTATGCGTCTGTTATAATGCATGCTTATTTTTAATCTGATAATTAATAAGTAAAGCATTACCACAGAAATTGTTAAAATTAACTGAATAGATGGAATATTATAGAATCATAGAATCACAGAATAGTTATGGTTGGAAAGGACCTCAAGATCATCTAGTTCCAAGCCCCTTGCCATGGGCAGGGACACCTCGCACTACACCATGTTACCCAAGGCTCTGTCCAGCCTAGCCTTGAACACCGCCAGGGATGGAGCATTCACACTGCTCTTGCAATAAAGAACTTCTCCATTATACCTTACCTAAACTTCCCCTTTTACCTTATCTAAACTTAAGTTTGAACCCATTGCTCCTTGTACTACCACCACAATATCTGATGAAGAGTACCTCTCCAGCATCCCTGTAGGCCCCCTTCAGATACTGGAAGGCTCCTATGAGGTCTCCACAGAGCCTTCTCTTCCCCAAGCTGAACAGCCACAACTTTCTCAGCCTGTCTTCATACAGAGGTGCTCCAGGTCCCTGATCATCCTCACAGCCCTCCTCTGGACTTGTTCCAACAGTTCTGTGTCCTTTTTATGTTGAGGACAACAGAATTGTACACAATACTCCAAGTTAGGTCCTTTCCAACCCTAACTATTCCATGATTCTATGATTTGATGTGAGGTCCCACAAGAGTAGAGGGGCAGGTTCACCTCCTTCGACCTGCTGGTCACATTCCTTGTGATGCAGCCCAGGATATGGTTGATCTTCTAGGCTGCAAGTGCACACTGAAGCCAGTTCAAGTTCAGTTTCTCATAAATCAACACCCCTAAGTAGTTCTCCACAGGGCTGCACTGAATAAGTTCTCTGCCCAACCTGTAGCTGTGCCTGCGGTTGCCCTGACTCAAGTGTAAGACCTTTCACTTGGCCTTATTTAACTTCATGAGGCTGGCACTGGCCCACCGCTCCAGCCTGTCTAGGTCCCTCTGGATGACATCCCTTCCCTCCAGTGTATCAACCGAGCCACACAGCTTAGTGTCATCGGCAAACATGCTGAGGGTGCACTCAATCCCACTGTCCATGTCACCGACAAAGACGTTGAAGAAGACCGGTCCCAACAATCACCCCTGAGAGACAGTACTGGTCACTGGTCTCCACATGGACAATGAGATTGATCTCAACTCTCTGCATGCATCCATTCAGCCAGTTTCTTATCCACTGGGTGGTCTGTCATTCAAATCCACTTTACTCTAGTTTAGAGACAAGGATGTCATGTGGGACAGTGTCGAACGTTTTGCACAAATCCAGGTAGATGACGCCAGCTGCCCTGCCCCTGTCCGTCAGTTGTGTAGCCCCATCATAGAAGCCATCAAATTGGTCAGGCATGATTTCCCCTTAGTGAAGCCATGCTGGCTTTCACCAATATTGATTGAAAACTACTTCAGTATGCAAAGGTTTGAGGGTGTGGATTCTCCTTTATCTATTTTTCCTCAGGATAAAATATTACTACTAATTCAGTCTTTGTGACCCATGTTTTTCAGCCTTTTCTTACAGACCAGTTGGAGACAGGTTAGAAAAATGCCTTTCCTGGAGTGAGGTATGTAGAGCTAATGCAGTGGTAGTGCCAAGCAGAGGTGTTACTTCATTTTTTTAAGGTCATTGTTACAGTTCGTGCACTGATAATTTGAGTGTCTTCCTTTAAGTGGCAGAATACTGTGGATTCATCTTCTTCTTATGATTAAATATAAACTGCAGATCCTTTTGTGCAGTACTGCCACTGAACTGTTGTTCCCTATCCCACAGGTGAGTGACTTTACCTATCAAAGTACAAGAATAATGTTCTGTAAAGAACTGTCCTGGTTTAAGCCCAGCCAGTAACTCAGAACCATGCAGCTGCTAGCTCACTCCCCCCCACTTCTTTTTCCCCTGCTCCTAGAGGGATGGGAAAGAGAATTGAAAGAATGCAAATCCCATGTGTTTAGACAAGAACAGTCCAGTAACTAAGGTATAGCACAAAACTACTACTACGACCAATAATAATAATGATAAGGGGAACAACAAGAGGAGAGAATATAAAACTAAACAGGGAAAGGAAAAGAAAACCATAAACACAAACTGATACACAATACAATTCCTCACCACCTGCCGACCAACACCTAGCCCAATCTGATCAGCGACCTGGGCCTTCTGGGTGACTCCCCCGAGTTTATATACTGGGCATGATGTGCTGTGCTACGAATACCCTTCTTGTTAGTTTGGGTGAGGTGCCCTGTCTCTGTTTCCTCCCACCTTCCTGTGCCCCAACTCATTAACAGAGCATGAGACTGAAAAGTCCTTGGTCAGAGTAAGCATTATTTAGCAACAACTAAAACATTGTGTTATCAATGTTGTTCTCAGACTAAAGTTGAAAACGCAGCACTGCACCAGCTACTAAGAAGGAGAAAGATAGCTGTTACAACTGCACTCAGACATTATCCAATATGTCAAGATAATTTTTTAATTCTAAAGTTGCCTCCAGCACTTCCAACTGCTTTTAACCTGGTGTCATCTTCAGACATGCTAATTATGCTCTACTCCATTTTTCCAGGTCATTAGTGACTAAAATAGTATGAGACTGGAACCAGAGCTCTGGAGAATCCCCACTGGGTTTTTCTTCTCTGTTTCTGTAGTGGTCTACTAGTAACTGCTCAGTGGGTTCATAGAAGTGTGGGATATTTTTGTTAAGTCTTTTTTTTCCCTACATTATTTGGTAGAATGAAGTGGTGGGGTGGAATCCCTAAACTTTGCAGACAAAAGGTCTAGATGCTTCAGTAGCCTACGAGGTTTGAAAGTTATAGCCATTGCTGCTCAGAAAAAGTCCTTGCTCTTTTGGATTCTTGATGGCAAATAGTTTAATTTTCTGACTTCTGTAATTCAGTAGTTCTGGTATTATTCCCTGTTAGACCCTTAACATGTTGCTGCAGAATAAGGAAGGTTCATGAAAAATTATCCCTGTGTTTAAAAGACTCCTTTTAAAAGCTATTCACAAGGTCTTATTACTATTAAGAATGCTTTCTAAAACTTGGTAGTTTTAGGAAACTGCCTAACTGGGGTATATTTTTATTTTGGTTTAAAACTATGCTCATGAACACTGTTCTTTTATTAAGAAATAAGCCTTTTGCCAGAGAAACAGTGGTGTTGTGATTTGTTCGATGACTTTGATAACACTTGGCAAGTAGAATAGCAGACTCTCATTTCAGAGAATAGAGCCATAATTTCAGGCACCAACCATAAAACCAAGCAAATTGACACCCTGCCAGGAGTAGCCAGAGGAGATCTTAGAAGAGAGTTCATAATGATACTGTTGCCATATTGTGAGCCTGTAAATAATTCATTAAGTCAGCCACCCTTTTGTTTTAAGCAAACATGAGCAGATGCCTTCTTAAGTTGGATGTAGACAACGGTTTTCAGCAAAACATTGTAATTTGACACTTAAAAAGAGGAACATTTTTCTCATGGATTTTTGAAACGTTATCTGATAATTCACAGTGATTACTTCTGTGACACATCAAGTGTCTTGTTGTTTTACATCTACATTTTCCAGATTTTTGCTGTATGATGGATTTCACAGGTGACTGTAGCATGATTGAAAATAAAATCAATCCACAGGCAGTTAGAAGAATTAAGAAGTTTTGCAGAGGTCCAAAATATTAGTATCAATTATTTAATACAAGACCTGCAACTTAGATCTTATATCTGTTTTGCACTTAGAAAATCGATGACCAGAAATAAGCGGGTAATTAAAAGACAAAAAAACAACTGTTGTTAGAGTCCAAGCAAAAGGTTAAGGCTAGTGTTTACACAGCTGATTACTCCTCAGTACTCAGCTTGTAAAGTCAGGTCACACCTTTCAAAATAACATAATTGTAATGTGTGGAAGTATGTAAAATACATTCTTGTTTGTAGCCTAGTAATCTCTTTAGCTCCCCAGTGGTGTGAAGACATAAATGCAGTTAAGAGGCAGTGTTTTACTGTATGCTGTTTCTACTTTGAATTTTACCAGCCTCTCTTCATGTCAACATTTTTTTTCTTACAAGTCCACCCAGCATAAGCATTTCCCTATAGTGATTTCATTACAAGTTTGTCTTCCCCTTTGCAAAACCTTTAAAATAAGAATTCTCCTTTAGAAACTGTTAAAAGTGCATTCCAACTTAAGTGTTCCATTTAATATTTACTAGTAAATAAAATGGAATGTGTAAGCATATTGGTTTTATTAATTCAATTGATGTTTTAGTTCTGCTACAATGATATTTTAAATATTTTGTAAGAGTGTAAACCTCAAATCTTTTTTCATATGAAATACATAACTTTCATGCTAAAATAAAGTGTTTGGAAATGAGTTGGTTTAAAAAAAATACAGTTAGATACTAAGTGTTTGAGTTAGTCTATTTTAGCAAGTGGGGGGTAGGTGTGGATACCTGCAGTAAATTAGACCTTTATTTTTCTATCCGTATGTCTTACATACATCATATCTCCAGATGTCTCTTCCCCCTGCACACCTTTTTTTTGAGAGAGAACTGCAAAAATGACATGGGTAAATATCTCACTCATCACACAGAGGAAGTACAAAATGTAATAGAGGGAGTCTTAGGATCTCAAGTCTGAAGGAGTTTCCACACCTTCTAATCTCACAGGCTCCAGCACACCATCTAGTTATTTTTGCACTAAATTAACAGTGCTTATTGTGAATTTAAAGCAAGAGAAATAATTAATATGCTGAACTTCTAGCCTTTCTTCAGTTGTACATAACTGGTATGTTCAACATGTTGAAGTGTGGCATTCATTAAAAACATTTGGGTCTAATTCACTATGACTCCTTTGAGGAGCTTACTTGTTATGCATAACAATGTAGACAATGAACACACAGGTGCAAAGTTAATTTCATGGTTAAATGCAGTCAGATTAAGGGCCTTAGCAAAAATAAGAAGTGCTTTTAGAGTGAAAATGTTTTTCCAATTATTATAAGTAACACCGATGGTTTTCGATTCATCCAGAAAATTCTCCACACAGAATCAATTCAATATTGTGCACTGATTAAAAATGTTCCACTAACTTACAAATATTCCAGAAAAAAAAAATCAGTTTGCTAGACCGGAGAGTGAGATTGTCTTGATCAAATAGTTTTTTGTTTTGTTTTTTTTTTTTTTGAGCGGCAGTGAGGTGTTGGGAGGGGTGGCTTTTAAGATCAGTCTTATAACTTTAGGTATAATGAATGATTCAGTTATTCTAACATAGCCTGAAAGTCTAATTTACATCAGATCCATGATATGCTGATTTTTCTGAATGCAACTAAAATCACTTTCATAAAGATTTACAGTGTTAATAACCTGCAGCTATTTTAAGTCATAGTCAATCTTCCTGGAAAATAGCACAGAGATTATACAGGGGTTTTTCTTTCCATGTAGTTACTGCCTTATATTTTAAATATAAGCTGTTTGATAGAAATCGTATTGTGCATTCACCCTTTAAGAATGCTTATAAGGTTGTGACTTTCTTTCTTTCTCTTCCTCCCTCCCCTTTGCATGATATGAGAAAGAAAGACTGTTACCCTGTGTCAGCCAGAATTGAACAAATGCCTCTGGGTTAAACTGATTCAATCGGGAATCATTTGGCTTCAACCAGATTTCACTTACTATGAGCTCAGTAGATAGTCCTAAGCAGTCATCCGAGAATGCCCGCATTTAAATAAGCAAGCAGATAATAAGTTTATATGGAGGTCCTTAGGCAGCCAAACTTTTCTTTGAAAATGAGTAGTTGCATGTCCCAAGTGAAGAACAGTAAAGAACAGGCCCTTAACCTTGCAAAGTGTTAGAAGACTAGATGGCATCCTAACTTTGGGACATTGTCTAGGGAACATGGTTTCATTTCCGCACTACTCTTTAAAATAACTCTAAAAAAGTGACACTGAATGTGTTATCTTTTCCATATAGTTATTAACTAAGCCAACCACTGTCGTCAGTGTAATTTTAAATTACTTTTTCAAATTGAAGTAGAAGTTTTCTCAGAAATAAATATTTTCATGATAAAAAATATGCTGCAGCCTTGTTTTCTGTGTTTTACTTAACAACATCAGAAAGATGAGTAGCTAAAATCAAGGAAATCTTAGCAGTGAGGGGATGAATAACCTAACTTCTTGAAACAAAATACTGATTATGCACTTTCTTGTCAAATACTTCACTTTTTTACATATGAAACTTCGTTTTGATCTTCAGATATCTGATATGACCAGAATGCTGTCCACCACGAGAAAGTTTAAATTTAGATAATCCACGCTGCTTTACTGCTAACCACACCATGAAAAAGTTGTGGTACCAGAAATGAGTTGCAGATGCAGCAGCAACTTCATCATGTAAGATGTTTTGAAAACTCTCGGTCAATAACTTATCCAGAATAGGCCATCTCTTCCCAGTAAACTTTTCCATCATGAACTGTCACTTTCAATTCAATATAATGTTGAATGTGCCACTGAGACCCACCAAATCTCTCCTTACATAGGGGTTAAAAAGATAATGAAACAGTTTCCTTGATGATCACTTTTCTCATAATGACTGCAGAATGTACATCTGTCAGTGATAAAGTGTTCTGTGTGTATAATATATTGTTGCTAGCATGACTGTTACGGTAACTTGGTGAATGGTGCTAGGAGGAACTATACAGAAAGCAAGGGAAAACCTTGCCTAGCAGTCCATTTTGAAAGAGTGAGAAGAAAAACTTTTCTAGTGCTTGAAAGAGAGAATTTGATGACATAGTAAAACTGCAAAACCCTGTCTTGTTTAGCTAAATATTTTGAAGTTTTCTTGGATGTATACATGAGATGAAGTAGATGCATGCAGTGCTAAAACTCTTTAAACACTGAAACCCAAGCTATATCATAAATACATTTTGACCTCTCTTCCTAATATCCGAGACTGAGACTATTTCCTCACTTCTTTGGGAAGAATCTCATTTGTTGTTTTTCTGACTTTTGCAGGAAAGACACATACAGAATGCTGTGTTCAGACCTTAGTGTCATGTTCTGTAGCTGGCTTAGCAATATGGCTACAATTAGTCTACTTCCTACTGCTGCATTCTCCAGATCCTTGTTGGAAGATTGTGGTTGGAAGAAAAAAACAGATCACTCTTCACACAATACCATTCTACCTGGGCAATCAACCACAGTCATCCTATGTTGCTCTTGCATCTCCATTATACTTCTTATAGGCTTAAAAGAAGGAAAGAACCTTCCTTTCTCTGTACTTTACATATCAGAGAGAGCCTGTGGTATGATTTTTTTTTTTTCCAAACATTTTTTGTTTTCTAAAGACCAGTTGCTCACTTCTCAAAGTAACCTTATTCTTTCTCCTCACACGTGTTCGTAATTCCCTCTGAGGCTCTGTAACTTCAGACATCTGGCTGTCAGGTTCCAGCAGTGATCAATGGAACTGGTACTGACTTATCTAAAGAATGCTTTTTCTCAATACAGCCTGCTCCAACACTTCATTATTACAAAAATATAATTTAGTTTCCTGAAGGTTATTTCTATCTGTGTGTTTCATAGCTTATAGAAATGGAAAGATAGTCTTTTTATAGGCCTTCGAATATTTAGGCCATAATTTTTCAGAATTAGTATCTGTACTTGGAGCATTTTAGCTGTAAGTTGTGAGTATGCTCTGACTTTAGTTACTGTACTACATGCCAGTATTTTTGCCACAGATAGCTTTTGCAAATTTTTACTTGCTGTGAAATGAATATGTAACACCTGCACATAAAGTTCTACTGCCCTAAAAACGTGTCATCTTGCCACAGTGGTGAATATCAGACAGTTACATTATGAAAAATGTTAACACTGGTTTGAATACAAGCAATGTTTTGTGTTGACCAAGTATATGGTTTCCCTGAAAATACCTGATTTCTGCAATGGGCCATGGCCTATCCAGTTCTGAAGACTATTTTAGGTCAGTAAACAAATCACTGAAAAGCACATGCCAAAAGTATTTTAACACTAAGAAGAGAGTTCTCCCTCTGATTGCTCCTCTAAACATTACATCAGCCTAATAATTTTGCTGGTGGAATCCTTCTTTGCTCTACATCTCACAATTAGCAATAATAAATGTTTTGTGCTGTCTTCTCTTCCTGATGAAGAAAAAGGCTGATGTGTTTATTTCCAGCTTCCGCACAACGATCTATTGTTTTATGTATACTATTGTTTAACATATTTTGTATTATAGCTTACTTTCCAGGAGAGAAGAAGCCCTGTCAAATGTAAGAAGGGAAGAGAGAATGAAACATAAAAGAGACTCCAATTTCTTTCTCTATTAACTGGTATTTTGGTATGCATTAAGACATTGAAGCAGCTGTTGTGAAAATGGTGGTTGTTCTTAACCTATATTTGGGTTTAATTTCCCATATCTGCAAATAAATGTGTGAAAACCTTTTGGGGTTTCCTTTTGGCACCTGCACTATGTAAGCTGTCCTACAGCAATATCAGCTTTTTGTGAACATGTTGAAGCTCACATCCAGCACAAAATCTGCCAAAATGCATCCACTTACTTTTGTCTGGTTTTATCATCCATAAAATTAAATGTTTGAAAGTTGATCCTAAATAGCTTCTCCTTCTAGGCTGTATAGAGGGAGTTTATTTTGCCACTGCTGCTTTTATTTAGCAGGTAGAAGTCTGAACAGCTGCCTCATTTATACACTGATTTAATGGATCTAACTCTTCAGCACAGGACAGTTATATTGTACATCATACATAACATTTAGCTTAGTCCTCGTAAATCTGATTAAACTTTTTCAGCATAAGCTTGATCTAGTGGAGCCACAGAAACTTTTCTACGGTAACTGCTGAGGCAAAGAAAAATAGTTAAGGTGGAGGAAAGCTGTCTCATATGAGTCATCTGTGGCTACATCAATTCTTTATCTTTGAGAAGATATGTATTGTGTACATGAGTTCAATTTTACCCTGAACTGGCATCTGGTTTGAGGTAGTGATACATCTAGCCTTTTGAGTTCCTGTAGATATGTGTTTCTGAACTGCCCTACACACAAACTGTCTTCATGACAGGATACAGCTCTTTAGCATTTCTTATAGTGCACTGCACAGCTTCAAAACATGTTTCTTTAATGTGTACTGAACTTCCCACTCTTTACCTTGAAAAACAGATAGTATATCAAGAATGTTGTCATATTTTCTATCTTTTTGAGCTCCTTTCATCTGTATAATTTGATTTAAATTTCATTTCTTGTAGCACTTTCTGTTTAAGCTCTGGAGACCAGGGTTTCTGACCAGTTGCTTCAGATAAAATTTACATCATAGTCTTGGATGTTGAGCTTTGTGCATTCACTATCTTCAAAGCAGAAAACAGCAAACCCAGGCAAGGGGCTGGAGACTCACTCATTTGTATGCAAAGAACAGGTCATGCTGACTCGAGTAGCAGAGCAATGGATTCTGTTAACACTCTAGGCTCAAGCTTTGTCAGTAAAATTTAGGAGTTTCTATAACCAGTATAAAGTGCTGCATAATAACATATAGGGTATTGAGACACTTTCTCTTGTGGTTTGATTGTTGGAGTTTTTTTTGCTGCAGTTTTTCTTGCCCTTCTACTCCCATTTGCCTGTTCTAGCTGAGCTAATAGAGACTTGCAGTAAACTTAGTATCTGTTCGGGGGTTTTTTTGCCAGTCTTGGAAATAATGAGAAAGAAAACTGACTGTTGGAGAGGAGGGTGCTGCACTTCAGAAAATCACTAGTCTCTGCTCTGTCATAAGAGCAGACTGGGCACTGACTTGGCAGGGAAAACATAACTCACCCTTGACTTTAATAGGAGAGTGAACAGCAAAGCTGCTTTCATCTACTGTGGAGTCTTCCAGAGTGCTTACAATATTTTCTGCTCTTCCTGATGATAAATCTTTCTAGCCACTCATGTTGTTGCCTTATGGCCTTTGCTAACTTTTTCTCTCTTTATGGCCTTTTGGGCATAGATTCCCACCTTCCTAAATAACCTGAAGCTGAAGAAGAAACAATGCCAGAATATATAACAGATGCACAAGTGTACCTTGGGGATGGATATCTATGGACACAAAACTGTCACCACACTTCCATAAGCACATTTTTACTGTCTCATTCATCATGCATGTGTGGCTTGCTGGCAGTAACTTTCTCCCAGTGGGGTAAACTTCTATTCTGAGTACAAACTAGCTGGATACATCTTTTTGCCCAGCATGATAGATTTTTTCTTCCTGTCTGAGGCTTCAGATTCTCATCTCTTGTAAATTATCTAGAAAGTGTTTTTATATCCAACTTGAGGTACTGCTGAAGTTTAAGTGTTGTATTAGAAGTTTTCACTACTCTTAGCCTTCAAAAGAAATCCAAGGACATTTTGACAGTGTTTAGAAACAACTGAAAATTAACAAGCTTTTAAGGTCAATGTGAAATTTGAAGGAGCAATATTTTTTCTAAAAATCATTGCCAGTATCTGTCCACAGTAGAGCTAGATATAATTATGCAGCCTTAGTTTTATGTGAAGCTGCTAAATATGGAAATCTGAATCAGATAACTGAGTAAGTAGATATAAAAATGCCTGAGTAAGGCAAAATGTGATGGCAGCATGCCAGTCTGGACTGGCATACACCAGCAAAACTGCAGGAGAATACCTTCATGACTCTTCCCAAATAGTGCTTAAGCACCACTTCTCTTAACCTATGTTCAGAGATGTTCAGAAAGCTAAACTCTGTATGGAATACAGAACTCCTTTATATACTTGTTAAGTGTCATAACATAACTTGTATTGTGGCTTGATAGGTATAAAGTGTCTTGACTTTTTCTTTCTCTGGGGTGATTTTCTCAATCTTTTCTAACTATTTCTAGTGCTTAACCATCAAAATGGGGGAAGGGCAAGAGGAAGGGGACAGGTAAGAATCTCTTCTCATTCATTATCTCTATGGTTAACCTCCTTTAAAAGCATGAGTAAGGCACAAAAATCTTTTTTCTCTTATGTAATGAAGGGTTTTCACCACCACATAGCTATGTGAGCTTCTTTCAGATATAAGCGGTGTGCAACTTTCTTTTTTTATGGCATTCTGAAAAGATATATTGTCTCAGTTTCTTTCACTGCAAGAATTTTCAGGACTATTGTTTGCTTTCTGATCTTTATAATTCCATTAATTTCAGTAAAATTACTTTAGATTACCACTAGAGAAAATGTGACCACAACATCTCTTAGGTTTTTTTACTTCTTCTAAACCTTTGGCACATGTTTGCAACTAATGGAGGAAAGGAGGAAGATGCCTCTTCTTGATGTCCTGAATAAATATACTCACAAGCCAGTGAGTGTATTTCTTTTCAGGGGCATGTGAAGCAGTTCATGGAGTAAGGTATTAAGTACACCCACCAGATAAGATGCTGGCTGAGATTCTGCTGTTATTTTCACTGTTGTCCAGCAGTGTTGTAGAACACTTTTTCTATGACCTCTAGCTCTATCAGTAGGAAACTCAGTTTTTATCAGCATGTTGTTATGTGAGTATATGATATGTTTTTGGTTAGGAATAGCTTTAAGGTGTTTCACATGGTACAGAGAAATACATATGCTGTACTGCATTAGTTACTTCTGCACTTGCAACTCACTGCTACAGTTTCTAGAGATAAATTAACGGGGAAAGACTTGTGTTTAGACATACACAAGTTTTTAAGCACAGTCCTGTAGAAAGCTTTTCTGTGCTTGCCAATGTGGAGTAATGCTAAGAAAATTGACTTTTCCTAATTAAAGGAGCTCTGTCAAGGCAAAAAAAGTTACAGTTACAGTAGTGTAAATTCTACAATGCCTCACTAATGTCCACATAGCATAAGATTGAGAACACAGTTAGAAACAAGATCAAACAATGTTAGGGATAAAGAAGGCTAGACCAAAAACTTATCCAGAGAACAAAGGAGAAGTCTGAAGCTGAAAGGAGGATTATCATCATAGAAACTCCCCAAACAAGTGAATGCAGAGAAAGGGAGGAAAAACTTAAAGTTGCACATCTTTATTTAGAAGCAAGGAAAATATCCTGGATGAAAATACTTTTTGTGTTGAAAACAAGGTAACTTTTAATCAGTATTTTAGAAAACCAAACCAAACAAAACCAACAAAACCTTGCTCAAATGTTAAGAATTACCTAATTTAAATGAGCTATATTGTTGTACCAAACAATTACAAAACTAAATTGTGTATTAAAAACTTTTGAATCATATCTTTCTTGCAGTTACATTTACAAGATTCTTACCTAAACAAAATGAGAAGAAGTCTAGTCTTGACAGGAATGCAATTAAAATTACTAATTTTTATCACTCTGTATCATGGTCTAAACATCTATTACACACCCCGTTTCTATTACGTTATACCTCTGCAATACAAATGCTGGTGCTTAAGGAAACAGCCAATCAATCAGAGCAGAAATACAAGACTTTTAAATAGAAAATTAATTTTAATGCAGACCAGGATGTTATCTCCAACACTGTAGTCCTTACAAAAGGGAGATCAAGCTATAATAGAAGCTGTCAACCCTACATGAAGCACTTCATCATGTTTATATATAACTTGCATATTAAAAAGCAATATCCAATGTCAATGGCTCTGATATAAAAATATCTTAATAGTCAGTAACTGACTAATGAATACTACAATAATAACAGTTTAATTTGCAGAATTCTGACAGCTGGCTTCCTTGATGAGAGTTGTTACCAGGGAGTACTAGTCCCATGCTGAGAACATACACAGCATGCTGATTTATAGCAGCAGTGCAGAACTGTTTTAATGTCAGCACCTCTCAGCTAAAGTAATAATAAACAGGAATGTTATGGTTTATTATTCTGTATGAATTGTTCAGGCTCTGTATGGTAAACGCCAACTCAATAGGGGATAATAGCTGTCATTCCCAAGGGGGCTGTAACTGAGGTTTAAACATTTCTATTGGCAAGGTTAGTATATCAAAATGAATCCAGAAGTAGGGGTTCTATTCTAGTCTAGTCTAGTCTAGTCTAGTCTAGCCTCCTTCTTTCCCTCCCTCCCTCTCTTCCTTCCTTCCTTTCTCCCTCCCTTCTTCCGTCCCTACCTCCTTTCCTCCCTCCCTCGCTTCCTTTCCTCCCTCCCTCCTTCCTTCCTTTCCTCCATCCTTTCCTCCTTCCCTCCCTCCCACCATCTCTCCTTCCCTTCCCTCTAGCTTTTTTCTTGATTTTTCATCCCATTCTGGAAAGCAAATATAATTATTGCAGTTGTAAAATCCACTTTTAGGTTTCAACTGCACTACTTTTACATAGTAGTTTAACTGTCTTTAACTGCCTTCCCTTTTAAAATTTAGTGTTGGGTGCTATTTTACTACAGACATCACTGTACAGCATTTTCTCTTCTTCCTTTGCTTCCTTCTTTTTTCCCCTACCCTTCTGCTAAAATTTCTGAACATGAAGTTACTTTGCAAATTCAAAGTTTTGAAAGCAGGCTGCTATCTGTGATTGCACAGCTCTTTTGGTTTACTACTAGTTTATGTTTTCTGCCAAGTGTAACAATCATTACAGTACTTCATGGATTTTCGAGCATTCCTCTTTTATAATCCTAGGACACAAAGCATACAGCCATCATATCAAGGAAAGTTAAAACCACATATATCCTCACACTATTCCACCTTGGCAAAAGTAAGCATGGAGAAAGCAAAAATGCACACATACACGCTAACACGCACACATACACGCTAACACACATACACGCACACCCTAACACACCCCTCCAGGAGGAACTACGCCAGTTATCCAAGCAAGAAAAAGCTACATTAAGTGAAAAATGGGGAAGGTGGAAGAAAGACAGGAAAAAAGGAATTTAAATTCTAGAAATACATAATACAAAAATGTTTTTTCATGTTTTATGCAAGACAAGGTATATCAGTGAAGCATGTCTCTGTGAAAACATTTTTCCTCCTTCTTAAATGTGGATATCACCTGGATGCAACACCAATGCAGATGTGAGCTGAGTAAGAACAGCAGACTGGTTTTGGAAAAATCATTCAGGATGTGTCTTAAACTAGAGACATGCTTAAATAATTTCTTAGAACATTTTTAAGGGGGGGTGTGTGATTCTCTTTGAAATACTTTTGGATAGGCAGAACAATACTTCATACAGATCCATGAGCAGCTCTTTGTGCTGTTTTGGAGGTGCGATTAGCCAATTATGTGCAAAGGAGGCAGGACTGAAACTAATGAAGAGCATCTTCATTTGAAGATTTGTTCTTTTTCATGAAATAGATTACAATTTTCTCAATTCTATGTCTCTACTTTCAATGATAAAAGCTTGGAAGATTTTTTGTTTGGTTGGGTTTTGTTTGTTTGTTCATTTTTTGTTTCCAGGCTGCTGAAAGGACCCTGTTGCTCATGTATCTGTTGCCATATCACTAGCTCTGGAGCAGTGACCTTGGGGGTCCATCCTATGGTAAGAAAACTGAGAAGTACTGCTCTCCTATTCAGAGGCAGTCTGTCGGCAAAACTGTTTGTGAGAATGTCCTGCAGCTTCTCAGTAAATTCAGCTTCTGCTCGTTTGTTGTGGGTACAAGAGAAACTGATGAGATCATCGATTTGACTTAACATCTGCACAGTTCAGAGAGTTTCCGGTTCATGGGCAATTAAAAAAAAAAAAAAAAACAACTCTGGTTTGGATCCAAATCAGACCAAAAATATACAATAGGAAAAAAAAAATCAATCAAAAAATCTTCTTTCTGTGTGTGATCCTCTTTGCTAAATTTCCAGGAGAAAATTCCCATACTCTGCAAATTACTTGCTGTATGCAAAAGCTGTCTAATGAAAACTGATAATATAGTTCAATGTGTTGACTTTTTCATTTTTGGTAGCAACTGTGACTAGCAATTTGCACTTAATCTGTGATGCATTATTTCACTTTGAAATTTTAGTGGCGGTGTTCTGTTTTCTTTAACATTTGTTTTCACTGTTTGACTCCTTTAAGTTCAAACAATTAGAAAAAGGGCTTTAATATCTCTCAGAACATTAAGCTTCCATATGACCATTTTTGTGTGAATCATTGCTCATCTCACGCACACTATAAGCTCATTTATGCAACAGATCACTTTTAACTGTATCTCATACCTGTTTTGTGTTTCGAGCTATTACCTGTTTATCCACTTCATTCAGCATTTATTAACTATTCATCTGACTCATATAGATAACCTTAATGGAAAGTGCAACAATTTGAAGGTCACAGCTTGATTTTCAGACTGCTATAAACCCTTCATTTTAAGGTGACAGGATTATAATATCAGAGAATTAAACCAATAACTGGATCATACAATTGCCTTTTGCTCACTTCGCATTGTGGAACTGTGGGCTGGAACTATAGTAAAATTTGTCTATAGCTTTCTAAAGGCAGCAAGTAGTGCACGAATTTAATATGACTTTTTCTCTGTAGCTGGTAACTGGAAGGGGAAAATAATAAGAAAAAAAATAACACAGCTGTAATTAATCTGATGGTTGTGCTGAAAATGTGAGGAGCAATACAAGTCAATTTAAAGTATTTTTCTTCCATAATGGCAACAATATGAAGCTAATGAATGATTTGAGCTATTTCTGAAATCCTTTCTCTGCTGCCAACAAGAGCGGTTTGAAATAGTCTTGAAATCAAGCTAATGGTGTAAAACCCAGGAACTTAGCCTTTGTGTGTTGATTGTATTTTTGGCACTGTCTTTATTTTATTCCCTTGTTTTGGAGCTTCTAATGACCACCTGCAGAAACAGAGAAGGATTTGTCTTTCCCTAAAGATATATCTTGGCTTCTGCAGATTTTTACCCTTCTCTCTGAAGTATCTGAGAGAGACCACTATTAGTATTGGACAGCAGCTTCTATTTGACACAAAACCACAACCAATTACAAAACCAAACATAATAAACCCCTATCTTGCTTCTGTACTCAGAGAAAAATGGATAGATTTGTATCTAGATTTTCTCATGCCTACCATTTTTAAGGGTACTGGGAACCTGTGAACTACCTCTGTCTGGTTTGTGAAGTATGTGTTCCCTTTTTATAGGAGAGCAGCCTGGCTACTACAGGGCTTAGGACTGTTGTGGTATCCTTTAAGCTCTCTTTCTCCTTTCCTGTACTGCTTTAGTTTGTAGGTTTGGGCATTATGCCAATTGCTGAAGAGAGTTACTGGACAGTTGGAAAGTGTTTTGTGGTAGGTATATGCTAAAAGTTTATTCTATTTAGCTTGCACATGGGTGGCTTAGAGTTACCAGATAAGGCAAGAATTTGACCAATGATCCAGGTAATGGCTACCAGTCTTCTGCTGATGAATTCCTAAATGCATACAAGACCATTTTATTTCCCTCTACTATATACATTTCCTGCATATAATGTATTAGGGTTTTCAAACAATTTGTTGCTATTTATTTTTCAAAGTTCTGTAATTTGAACCCCTTTCCAAATCTAACTGACTTTGCAGCACATCACTACATTGTTTTGTTTTTTTTTTGTATTAGAAATGGAAGGAAAATATTTTGGAGCTATTTGCTTCAATTAAAAATTATCATGCCAGCATCTTTTAGGCTCATTTTATGACAAGACAGACTCTTAAGTAGAAATTTTAATTCTTATGAAAGCAGGTGGGAGTTTGCCTATGTAAGAATTGTTTTCAAAGCAATAATACATTATAACCAAGCAAAGATAATTATGTCTTCTAAAGAAATGACAGGATGCAGGCCACTTGTATGTATGCTTGCACAAATTGGTATGTCAAGTCCAAGAATATTTTTTTTAAAAATCAATTGTCTTCATTTTCTTCCAATTTTTTTGTTGGCAAAAGACCCTTGTGGATGGAGGGGAAAAACAAAAACAAAACAAACAAACAAAAAAACCCCAGTAAATTGTATATAACAGTAGTACAAAAATTGAAAAACACTTTTTTGATTCCTGTGCTTCAAAGGATTTTTTTGGTTAAAATGTCAAAAAATGCCCAAGGGCCTACCCTATGTTGAATGGACTATGCTATCTGTGGAAGGAGTGACTTGGTATACATTACTTAGGTGGTAGGATTCTGAGTCTGTCAGCTCTCCTGTCAACTGCTGTCCTTGTTGCAACTGTGACCCCTGAAGGAATTAGCTGCATGATTGAGTGACTGATGATGATTGACACCCACACACAATTAACTGTTTAGCTGCAGCCACCATTGAAAGTGATCCCTAGTCTACAGTACAAGTATGCTGTTATTTCCATGCCAGTGAGCTTGCACAGAATAAATATGATTAAGCTGATGGAAGCCAGACAGAGCTGTGAGACCCAAGGATTTAGCTCTTAAGCTAAATATAGTTACTTTCTATCACTTCTAATAAGACTATTCATGGTGCGCTTTCAAGCAAAGAAAAAATTTGCCACTGTTAAAATAGCTGAGAATCCAGAGTCCAGCTTCCAGCTGTCAAAACTACCTTTATCCTGGAAGCTTATTTGAAGGACAGCACAGTTTGATATCTGCAATGAAAGTGCTTAGACCCAGTGCCATTGAATTAAAAAGGACCACGTACAGACAGAATTGGTACAGGTGATGGCTGTTTTACCACTCTTCCTGAACTGCTTAGAACAGTGGGTGGAAACATCTCCCTTCCCTCAATTGGTTTCTTAAGGTAATTCTTATCAGAGGAACAGTAATAGTCTAATATCTGTGCTTATAAAAATTACTGTGTTCAATCTTTGTACAAAATACAAGTCTTGAAAAAGCATCTGGGGACGGGTTTAAAAGTTTACAGGGATAAAAAATGTTACAAAGATCCCTTTTATACATAAGAGAAAATCTAATTTATCTAAAACTTTTTTTCTAATAAAACTTCAGATGCACCACTAATAAGTACTTAATAACAACCAAGCTTGCTATTGTAATAAATATCTACTAATAGCTGCTCAGAAATGACATGTCAATTTTCATCTAAGCCTTTGAACTCATAGTCTTTAGAACTCATCTTTGAGAGAGTAAACATTAAGAGCTCTAACCTGGGAGCCCATTTTTCAGTGAATTTTCCCACCTAATTCATGCATAATCTGAGTTATTTAGCTTGTACTTTCATTTATGTCTTGTTCGAAAGGCAAAGTGTCTCATGACTGAGTGACTTCTTTTATGTCTGGGGGTGTGTGTTTGAACTGGTGAGGTCAATACCTGAATTCCAGCTGTTTGCCTTGAGAAGAAAAAAGAATATATAAATTTGTACTCCATTTTTGGCATGGTATCATAGGCATATAGTCAAAAGATTTCTTTTTTAAAGAGCCCTTATGGTAAATTGAAGTTCTGATCTACAAAGGATTTCTGACAAACAAAGTGTCTGTTGGATAATGTAAGCTAGGAACAGTAGCCAAAATCCAAACAGAGAAC
The DNA here is from genome assembly GCF_012275295.1 of Melopsittacus undulatus. Lineage (NCBI taxonomy): Eukaryota > Metazoa > Chordata > Aves > Psittaciformes > Psittaculidae > Melopsittacus > Melopsittacus undulatus. The sequence goes on along the minus strand of NC_047557.1, from coordinate 65,668,214 downwards.
TAAAAACTTTCATTAACACTCCATTTTTGACACATTTAACCAAAATAGATCAGCAACTTTTTGAAAAATGCAGCAAAAATTATTAGGTATCAGCATGTTGTGTATGGTGAGAGTTTATTCTGGATGTGTCATTTTTTAGTACATTCTATTGGGACCCTGGGTGGTGAACTGCTTTTGAGAAATAAGGTCCCAACTGATTGTGAAAGCTTTGGCATGAAATCATGCAATGCTTTCATAAGCAAACAATACCATAAATACTGTCTCATTATTTAACCATAAAGCATCTACTAAAGGATTTGTATTGCAGTGCCATTAGCATATTTTAAGTAAACAGTTTGGAAGGAATATGAAATTGACCATGTGTGTTTACAGTAATATTTGCAAATGAAATATTTTTTACTAGTACTGCTTAACCATGTGGAATATGGAAAAAAATGTTGCAGTTATTTGTGTTCTGGCTGCTAAATGACATGTATAATTTTTTCTTTTAACAATACTATGTACTTTTGTATTTTAGTGCAATTTTCCTGTTGGTTACAAATTACTAAATCAATGTTTGGTTCATGTCTGTAATTTGAGTACTTAGATTTAGACAGAAGTTGCTGAATATGGTGCTTCCCTGAAATATGAGATACACATTTTCAGTCTGATTTACTGGAAGTTTTCTGCTTGGTAGCAAAGAATATATAGACAAATAGATCTTCTAAACTTGGATTATAATAAAATACAGAGTAGGTTGTCTTTCTGCATTTTTTTTCTCCACCATTTGCAGGACACAAGGAAGTGCAGCAGGAGGGCCAGGAGACCTCCTTGGATGGATAAGGAGCTGCAGAGGAAACTTAAGAGGAAAAAAAGAGGCTTATAAAAGGTGGAAGCAAGGACAGGGGGCCAAGAAAGAACACAGGGATGTCGTCCGGGAAACAAGGGACCAGGTTAGAAAAGCTGAAGCACAGTTAGAATTAAACTTGGGTAGAGATGTGAAAGATAACAGGAAGGGATTCTATAGGTACATTGCAAATAAAAGACAGACTACGGACACGTGGGCACTCTCCAGAAGCTATCAGGAGAACCGGCTACCCTGGATTTGGAGAAGGCTGAGGTTCTCAATGACTTCTTTGCCTTGGTCTTCACTGGCAAATGCTCTGACTACACCACCAAAGACTTGGAAGGCAGATGCAGGGACTGTGAGAATGAAGACCTTGGGCCCACTGTAGGAAAGGATCTGGTTCGAGACCATCTTAAGAACCTGAACATGCACAATGTTCATCACTGTGGGATCATGAGACCTGATGAGATCCATCTGCAGGTCCTGAAGGAGCTGACAGATGAAGTTGCTAAGCCACTGGCCATCATATTTGAAAAATCATGGCAGTCAGGTGAAGTTCCCAATGACTGGAAAAAGGAAAATATAACCCCCATTTTCAAGAAGGGGAAAATGGATGACCCGGGGAATTACAGACCAGTCGTTCTCACCTCTGGGCCTGGCAAAATCTTGGAGCAGATGCTCCTGGAAGGCATGTTAGGGCACATGAAAAAGAGCAAGGTGCTTGGTGACAGCCAGCATGGCTTCATTAAGGGGAAATACTTGCTGACCAATTTGATGGCCTTCTGTGATGGGACTATGGAACTGATGGATGGGGCAGAGCAGTTGATGTCATCTAACTGGACTTGTGCAAAGCATTTGTCCCACTCGACATCCTTGTCTCTAAATTGGAGAGACATCAGTTTGATAGGTGGACCACTCGGTGGATAAAAACTGGCTGGATGGCTGCATGCAAAGAGTTGTGGTCAATGGCTGAATAGCCTGGCTGGAGACCAGTAACGAGTGGTGTCCACTGAGGTTCAGTGTTGGGACCGGTCTTGTTCAACATCTTTGTTGGTGACATGGACAGTGGGATTGAGTGCGCCCTCAGCGAGTCTGCCGATGACACCAAGCTGTGTGGTTCAGTTGATACGCTGGAGAGAAGGAATGCCATTCAGAGGGACCTTGACACGCTTGTGAGGTGGGCTGATGCCAATTTTATGAAGTTTAACCATGACAAGTCAACTGTCCTACACCTGGGTCAGAGCAATCCCAGGCAGAGCTACAGGTTGGGCAGAGAAGAGATTCAGAGCATCCCTGCAGAGAAGGACTGGGGGTGTTGGTTTATGAGAAAATGAACATGATCCATCTTCAGTGTGCAGTTGCAGCCCAGAAAGCCAACTATTTCCTGGGATGCATTAAAAGGAGCATGACCGAAGCTTGGTCAAAGGAGGTGATTCTGTCTCCTCTACTTTGTTCTTGTGAGACCTCACTTGGAGTATTGTGTGCAGTTCTGGTGCCCTCAACACAAAAAGGACATGGAATTGTTGGAACAAGTCCAGAGGAGGGCCACGAGGATGATCAGGGGACTGGAGCACCTCCCACATGAAGACAGGCTGAGAAAGCTGTGGCTGTTCAGTCTGGAGAAGAGAAGGCTGCGTGGAGACCTCATAGGAGCCTTCCAGTATCTGAAGGCTGCTAGGGGGGATGACTCTTCATTAGGGACTGTAGTGATAGGACCAGGGGTAATGAGTTCAAACTTAAACAGGGGAAGTTTAGATAAGGTATAAGGGAGAAACTCTTTACTGTGAGGGTGGTGAGGCACTGGAATGGGTTGCCCAGGGAAGTTGTGAATGCTCCATGCCTGGCAGTGCTCAAGGCTGGGTTGGACATAGGTTTGGGTGACATGGTCTAGTGCAAGTTGTCCCTGCCCATGGCAGGAGGCTTGGAACTAGATGATTTTAAGTTCCTTTCTATGACTGTAATTATGGGTACATTATAATTGCATACATAAACACATTAACATATTAAACATGTTTATTATTTTGAATGAAAATTAGTCATATTAATTAATCACCTGTGAGCTTAATATAAGCTATATAAGAAATATCTCAAGGGAGTGGGGTTTCCCAGGGGTACTGGTCAAATTCTGATCTCATTCCTGCTATAAAGAACAGATTCATAATACAAAGTTGTGACAATTAATAATAAATTTTTCAGCAATATTTAAGCCCTAAAAAAAATTGATTAGCTTCACCTTTTGATTTTGTTATCAGAATCAACTTTAGGTTATAGTAAAATAGCAGACATGCTGTCATGTGCCATGTCTCTCAAAATTTTGCAAGGAAATGTGAGTAAAGTCAAGACTGAAAATCACAAGCTCAGTACTGCATTCTGTTAGGTCTTGATAGAAATTATTTTAGCAATGTAAGTTAAAAATGAAAACAGACATCCAAGAAAGACTTTTTGCATGGAACCATGACTGTGGTATATTTTTAGAAATGCCAAATGTATTAAAAGGCCATAAAGTGCCAACTTTATCTTCCTAACCCTCTTTAATCCATATAGAGCTCAGCTTTTTACCTAATGTTAGAAAAGTCTTCCCCACCTTCCACACTAGGTGTGTTTATTGGAATCATTAGCACAAAACTCTGTGTTAAGTAACTTGTTTGGAGTAGGATCTTTGGGTTTTTTTTTTCAAACTTTGTACATGGTGATTGTTTTGGGTGTGATTTTTTTGGTTTTAACTATAATACCTGAATTCCTGGAACTCCATAGGGAAGATGTATGACATGTGTCTCTACTGATTTTTTCTCAATCTGGCTTCTTGCTTTATGCTTGCAAGATCAAATGATGCATTTTCACTACTTTTAGAGCAGTTTACCTCTGTTTAAGCAATTTTAAACATCAAATCTTTGAAGCAAGGGTAGTCTTTTTGTCTGTTTTCATATCACTAGACCAATTGAGTGACACTGGAAATGGCTACATGGAACCCTGTTGTAATAAATGCCACTTTCAAATTTGTATATTTAAAATAGATTCTGCAACCAGGCAATTCATAAACTAGCATACATAACTCTTTAAATTCAACTCCTGCTTTTTATAAGATATTTCAAGCAGTGAAAGAATTTTCTATTTTCCATAATATTCTGGGTTTGGACACTTTCCAAGTACCAAATGCCATTATGTTGTTAATAGAATGATTATATTTTTCAAAAAGGCAATATTTCAGCTCTGTGGCAATTCTGTCTATGGCTAAAACTAAGTAAATTTTGTATAAATGGCAAAATTAGTGCCTCAATTTGCTTCCTTGCAGCTTTTCCTTTCAGTAGATCACAAGTTCATGTAGAGGTTGTGGAAGAAATAGTAATGGTACCGACTAGTTAAAATATTTCAAATATAAGACAAAGAGAAATATCTGCCTGTAAAGTTGTTTTGTTGTTAACTATTTCTGGGAGGAATTTGACTTCATTCCCTGTAGTGACATATGTCTGGGATGACACATACCACCTCAGAGCCACACAGGTTTGTGAGAGTAGGATGCTGCTGCTTCAGAAATTACGTCTACCTAAGTTTCAGTTTGAGTCTCATGGTTCTGGGGATCCAGACCTTGTCTTGTGTTCAGGAGACACAGCACTGTGTAACTTGCCTGGAGTGTTATTCTTAGAAAAACATGTATTGACATTATTATTTACAGAATTAAATTGAAACCAGAGCTGAAGGACCAAAGAGAACAGAATCCGTGTCAGAAATTGAGAGCTGACATTTCCAAAGAGAAAACAACACAAAGAAGGTGGAAGAGGAATAAGAAGATGAAGTGTAATGCTTAAAAATTTTCTCTTCAGAGGCAGAAAATAACAAGAGAATTTAGCTCATGTAGAAATATACTTTATGTTAATGTGTTGTTTGTTATGGGTATGCTGATACTACCATGCCAAAACAAACCAAAACAAAACAAATAAAACCAAATATTGAATTCATATGACACCTATGGAGGTAATAAAAAAAAAATAACAAAACATAGTTCCAATATGTAGGTCTAGACTGCTTTGGTTCTTTATTCAGCAAAATAAAATACCCTCATAGACACTACATGTGTGAAAAGAGACAGCTACCATGCACTGGAGAAAAGCAATGCAGATAACTGGAAAAGGTTACATTTTCTCCTGGAAAAGGGAAAATATTTTCCACAGAAAAATATTCCTATCTTTGGCTTTCTTTAGACCAGCCCTGCAACAAAGACTTGGGAAATAATTAATAAAACTGTTATTTTTGCCTTTAAGGTCTGTTTTAAATGTATTAACTGTGATAACAATAAAAATATTTGTGTGATTGCATATTAGTTTGCCATACAGCAACCTGAGTTCATCTTCCCACCTTTCTAGGTGCAATGACAAAATATGTTGCTTAGTCCGAAAGGGACTAACAACCTTTCCATTGTTAATATCTTCATCAGCAGAACAGGCACTCTTTCAATCATACTAACTATTTTGCATTTAAATTAATCCCTGCTTCCAGTCTCTTCTTATACTGAAGGATAGATTTCTTCTGTTTCAGATCTAAAGCCCTTGTTTGTACAAAAAACCTTCCCCTTCCCCATCAGTTAATTTATTAAAGTATTATTTTGCCTGCATTTAACCTGCATGGGTTTACTTGATCTAACTTGGGATCAGAAGCCCAAGAGCTCTGTTAGTACAATGATTCCTTTTGACTAATTTCATCTTGCAAAGAAGTGGAGTAGCATAAAGAACTTACTTTTCCAGTGTAAGCCACTTTGTCTGCTCTTTGGGAATACTTTTACGTTTCGCTTAGTGACTTGTTTAAACAGTTTGAATGTGCTTAAACTCAACAGGCCTATGCCTACTTAAGGATTTGAATTAGAATCCTTACTTTCATGGTTTTCTTGACATTGGTCTAAAATGCTATTAAAGTTATGAAGTTAAATTAAATTAAAATATTATTAACTTAAACCACTACACATTTTGTAGACAGAAACTCCTAGAAAGAAGCAGTAAGGAGAAAGTAAAACTCAAAATTCATGAAGTGTGCAGGAATGAATAATAGAGGCTAAAAATTCTGGAAAAAAGTAAAATAATGTGGTCCAAGAGAGAGCACAACACAAGTAAAGATAAATGAATGCGAAGTACCTGTACTAGGGCACTGTTTCAGCAGTGTCTGTGCATAGGTACAACTGTATAACATTTAACAAGAGCATGAATCTTCATTATTCTCATCCCTTAGAATATTCCTTTTAAAATATATTGATTGTGTATTTATTTACAATGATACTTTATGAACCTAAATGCAAACCAACAGTAATGAGCAATTGGCATCACTAAATCCATTTCTATGTAAATTACCATATGCAGAAAGATATAAGGTAGTTAATGAACCTTGCTGATAGTCTTGTTAGAAATGCCTGACTTAGAACCTGATTTCCTCTTTAAGCCTTGGTAATGATCATGCCTCCATAGCTTAATGTGTTGTTTCCCTTCATGATACTGTAATTATAATATTCTCAGTCTTCTTTATTATTATTTTGTTTGGTTTTTGCTTTAAAACATTTAGTAGAACTAGCTTGCAGAAATAAGGAAATCTAAAGTTTATGACTTCCTGTTTCCAGATTAACTGTTTTTTGTGGAACCAGTAAGAGCAACTATAGTCTCCTGATTTAACAGAAAATTCTAACAGTGTCTCTATGATTAATTAAGAAAAAAAATCTATTGTTCACCTTAAGAAGAAACTATGTAGGCCTTTTCCTTCGAAAACAAGTTTAGGTAAAATCAGAAATTAACTGTTGTGAAAAACAAATAAAAAATTAATCAAGAATAGAAAAATTGAATACATAGGAATCACATGAAACTAACCATGCTCATGTCCCTAACTAAGCTGCCTGCGTTTCCCCTTACCACTCCAGCCCTGAACTTGTTTTGTAAACAGCTGCAAACTAACATGTATGTAAATAGATCTTTAAACTGCCTTTGTGACTATAGTCTGAGTATCTGTTTGTTTATAGATAAATGTATTTATAATGCATACAGTAAGTGAGTTCATAAATACTAATAACAGCTATTCTAAAAATACAAAAATTTCAGGTTCAGATTAGGGATTGGAAGGGGGAGAGGTAGAAATATCTTGTTCAGTTTTTGATTGCTTTTGTTGATAGACTGCTTAGCAGTTCTTAAACATAGATAACTCATGTCACTGGGTATTTATGCTTTCTCAGATCTTGTTCTCAGTAGCCAGAGCTGTCCCAGCTCAGATACCATGGAACAGCTACAACAGGTATGGTAATTCACATTCTTTTTCTCCACTGAAGTTTACCTAGAATCATAGAATAGTTGGGGTTGGACCTTTCATTTCAAGCAAATTCATAAAGAAAAGAAGGAATTGCAACGCTGTGAGAGACTCTCTATGAATCGTAGTGTGGCTATCAGCCAGGTGAGCAGAAGAGAGGAGATGTGCAGATTTACAAGTTTTGCATTTTCCAGGTCTGCAGCCCAGCAGACACCTCCGATGTTTCAAAGCAACCAATTGACATTTAGTTTCTTTGGAAGGCTCAGAACAAGTGTGGATTGAGTAATTATTTAACAGAATATAACATTCTTCCCTGTCCTCAGTCTCCCTGTCTGTAAATCTGTCCCCTTGGTCAGGAGAATAAACAGAACCAGTAGGTCTGTGGTTCAAAAATCTAAATTTTCTTGCTAAAAGATCAGTGAGAGTCTTGGGCAACATCTGTGTCTTGAGGCATCTGTGGGTACAATACACTAAACTATATGTTACAGGGCAGAGGAAAAGAGCATAGAGGTGTGAGTAGTTCTGAAGTAATACAAATTTATGTGTTCTAGTGGATTTTTTTTTCCCGGATGCCGTTTATTCCTGCAGGTAGCTGTGGCTAGTGTTGTTGATTTTTATTCAAAGAACCCCTAAACCAACTAAATTGCACCTGCTAGAAAATGCGTTTTCTCTCCTTTCTCTCCTCCTCCAAAGAGTGGAGCTTATCTTTGAATTCAGAAGCCTTTTTGATGTCTGTTCATTTAGCTGAGTATTTTGTAACTCAGGTTAGTTAAGGACATGGTCTATGGTTGACTCCAGAATTGCTTTAATAAGATTACGTTTATTAAACTGAACTGTTTGTCCCCATATGACTATGAGAATTTTGTCTGTGGTATTAGAAATGGATTAAGATACACTTAGTCAAATAAAATATTTTGTATAACAAATTTTATCTGCGGAGAATAGTACTGCTGGTTTTTACATGTGCCTTGTTTCACTACTTTTAGTGCATGTCAGCGGGCAGCAGTTTCTGGACCTCATTTGCTCAAAGGGATTCATTGTCCTGTGCTAATCGTTTCACCTGGCAACTGCTTGGTATGTAGCAGCATGACAGCGTATCAGTGGTACAAATCCACAGTGTAGGATTGGCAAGCATACCATGGGCTCTTTGTGTACACTCAGGGAGCTGGCGAGGGTCCTGCAAGAGGATGCTCTACCTGCTTTCGTTCTCTAACATTGTGTGCAGCCTGAAATTCACTGTGGGCAGGGGAGTTTTTCATTAGTGCTAAACCTCTGTTCAGAGCTGGTATAAAGAGGAGCTTCATAAAGAAGGAGAGTAATGAGCAGATGTGAGAAATATGTCTTCCTTGGGACCATTTGACACAGTTCTGCTTGCTTCATTTCCTATTGAATTTCTAATTCTTGTTCCATAAAGTTGTCTATTTTCAAGGGCTTTCTCTTGCTTTATGCTTTCACAATTTTATAGCTGCAGGTTCTATATCCCAGTGAAGAGGCAAATAATTATTTCAAACTGAAACAGCAGCCATAATTTTCCCTCTCATGAAAACATAATAATATCCATGAAATTAAGGGCAACCCACAAAAGAAATTATTTGATGGAATTGTCTGGGGTTTTTTAGCTCTGAATTTAGTATTTGCATTAACAAAACATACCCCACAGAAAGAGGAAGGCAGAATATTTTCAGAAGCTTGAGGAAGTATTGAAGGTAAAATTTCATTTAGAAGTTATGAAAAACTCCAAATATAGATAACTGTATTGTGAAGTGCTATGTTGTTTTTTTCCCCAATAACTCACAATGAGATTAATTCTTGCTCTCACATTTTAAAATTTACCCCTTTTTTGCTTCCTTGAAATTTCTCTGTCCTCAGACAAATTGATTTTTCAAACACACAGATGACAGGTACTTGCTTATGTTAATTTTCTACTGGCATATGACTGGAGACAAATTTCACATCAAACAAGAAAATTCTTAAGTGCTGGTTAATAGCTTGGTACCAGTCCCAGATTATGGGACCAATTATCAGAGCCAAATTATTAGGCTTAATTATAAAAAAGAAAGTTTACTATTTCTTTTACAGCTCCCCACTTGACTTACCACAGAACCATAGAATGTTTTGAGTTGGAAAGCACCTTAAGATCATCTCGTTCCAACTCCCTTGCTATGGACAGGGACACCTCCCACTAGACCAGATTGCTCAAGGCCCTGTCACGGCAAAGGTTTCACTTTTGACACAAGAATCTGTATTAGGAACCTCTTAAAGTTTTTATTTGGTAAGATAGAAGCAGTTTTGTGAAACACTGTAGGATAACCATGTGTCATAAATGTACTTCAAAACCATGAAGAAATACAAGTAGCCAAGATTAAAAGATCTCCAACAATTATATAAAAAAAAAATTAAAAAAAAAGAAAAAAATTGGAAAGCTAAACAAAATTAAAGAAAAAAACAGACAGCAGACTCTGAAACAGTAATCAGGGGCTTTTGTGTGACTAAGAGCTATTGTGAGTTTCCCATTCAAGAAAAGAATTAGGAGAATTTCACTTTTTACATTTTGAATATTTTCTTGATTAAAAAGAGAGTTTTCAAGTTTATTGTCTATATATGGTGAAAACTCAGTGACTGATGGCAAGTAAGATAAATTGCAAAAATCTTTTCCACATCCCTGGAAGTGTTTTAAGCCAGACTGAGGGGGATTTGGTCTAGTTTTCCTGCCCATGGCAGGGTGTGGGAACTAGATGATCTTTAAGGTCCCCTCTAACCTAAACCATTCTATGTTTTTATGATTCTTAAAATAAGATTGGACTCAAGGATCCTAACACACATTCTCAAGTCTTTTGCATGTAGAACTTGATAACTCAAGCACAATGCGCATGGAAACCTCTCACAACAGAATTTTAATGGAAGTCAACAACTGAAAAAATGTCTCCATTAACATTTATAACATTCAGGAAGCTGTCAAATGCTAATATTTCTAGATAAATTTCTCAAAACTGTATGAATAGTATAATCCTACCACACTGTAGTCTACTTCCTATCTTTAGAAAAGGTCTAAAAGTTCCCACAAGGGAGCTGGAGAGCCTGAGGGTTTTCTCCCATTCTGTTCCAAACTGGATCTGTGTTACATAGGCTGCCATGTGGATTCCCACACTGCCTAAAATACCTATTCTGGTGTCAAAATATCAGCACATCACAAATTGGAATATGCTGATTTTTGGGGTTTTTTTTTTAAATGTTAACTGTTTCAATTAGCTAATGTATCAAAACCAAAACTTTCAGCACACTGCAGATATTTCTGAATTATTCCAGTGTTGTAAACGTACAAAACTGGCTAGGAAGGCACAGTGGGTCAAATAGCATGTTCAAGTTTTTACTACTTCTTTTCTCCACTTAAAGTTCTTTTCTTCCTAGTATGCCACCCTCTTTGCCACTTGGTACAGTATTTTAATACTCCTATATTTTTGTTTGTTTGTTTGTTTGTTTCAGTACTTTTCACATCCAGTATTCCTCTTCACCCTTATACTAAGCTCCAAATTACTCAGGAAGAATGAAAATGCAGTCTGGACTGGCCTAACTTTTGAAAAACTAAGACCCCTTCCCTTAATCTTTAAAGGTAGAACAGGTGAAGTTTTGGAGAGCCACTGTCAACTGCCACTTAAATGTAGTATAGCTGTATTTTTGTTACACCTTTTCTTTCTTATATGGCACAGCTGTAGGTTTGGGTTTTGGTTTTTTTTTTTTTAATTTGTGTTTTAGTGCTTCAACATTTATAGTCCAGAAATGATAACATGGACTATAAAATGGTCCATAATTGGACTATAAACTGGACTATAATTCTGAGCTGCCACTCAGAAATTCTTCTGCCTCACTACCTATCAAACAAATTTCTTAGAGGCCTTATGCCTATCAGGTTTAGCTCTGCTGAGAAGCCACAAGTTTATGATGTCTGAATAGGCTTTAAAATTCCTATACCGTAATATGTTCACTCCTTTGAATTCTTGCTATATTCTTATGTCAGAATAAGCCTTAGTAGACTGTTCTTTATTTTCCAAGATGCTTAAACTTAATAAAAAAACCGAATGCTTTTATTTCATTGGTCCTGTAGAACACACATGAAACATAAGCTCATTAGTTACAGGAACTGATTTAAATGACAATATTTCAAATGGTCAACAGCAAATAAACTTAGGGAGGAAACATCAGTGCAACATGGTAAACAAGCTAGAAAATGCAGCTGAGTGTGAAAATGATTATCAAGGGATAGGGTTTGTGACTACTGGGCAAGTAAACCAAAGTATTTTGGGATAAGAATGTAATTTTCTCATGCAGTATGTCAGAATACTTCTCCCTCAGCTCTACTCTTGCTATCCTCTTTCAGTAATATTATCCATTCAACTGCTGGCTAGTGCAAAGACCATCAAGCTGCATGTGTGTGCATATGCACATGCACATACTGCTGCTGCTATTTCTTTTCTTAGTAGCCTTTAGATGTTCATAAAATCTAGATTAGTCAACTTGTTTCATCAAGCAGAGGTCATTAAACTGTTTGTAAACCAGGGCCCATGAAGTGAAATTAATCTTTTGTCTCTTGGTAACAAAGATATAAAAATTGTCATACTGCTTAATCAGAGGAACCTTTGTTTTTATCATCTCTTTTAATTTTTTGTTGATTATACCAAGATTTGTTGTAGATTGCTTAAAGGGACCTATTTATTTACAGTGTTGCACATGATTTCCGCAATATCACATTCTGTAGCCAAGTGTAAAGGCATTGGAAAATATTATGGAAGGCTTTCATTAAGTTTTTCCTGGTATATACTTCTGCATGGTCTTAAATTGGAAAGTGATCTTAACCACATTTTAAGTGTTGTTACTTACAGTGGACACTTCTATCAGTGGGACAAGTGTTTGTAAACACGTGCATCTATTCATCTCTTTTAATCTGAAGAGCTCAGTAAGCTTCCAGTGTACAGGTAGTTAGCACTAGAAGTCATTCTTACTGCATTAATTTTGCAGATCTGTAAGATGAAGCTCATGTACTCCAAATGGATAGTAATACATCTGAGGAACAGGGGGATTTTCAGAGCAATGATGTCTTTTTGCAGTAACTTGGTCTGAGTAATGCAGAAATAGGGGCAGTAGGTCCATGATGAGATTACAGCCTGTTTGTTGTAGGCTGGGTTTTTTCATATGCATTCTGAGATTAAAAGCATTAACAAGAATCTGATTAAAATTAGTAACGTACTAATTCTAATGTACCCATTAAAATCAGTAAAGCCAATTCCAAGCTTCATACTTGTTCTGGTTTGAGCAGTAACAGTCATTTTTCTCCTTCTTGGTAGCTGGTGCAGTGCTGTGTTTTGACTTTCGGGCTGAGAACGGTTGCTGATAGCAAGTACGTTTTGGGTTACTGCTCAAATGTTTGGTTTTGTCCAAGGCCTTTTGTGAGCTCATGCTCTGCCATGGAGGAGGGGAAGCCGGGAGGAAGGAGAGACAGGACACCTGACCCAGGCTAGCCAAAGAGGTATTCCATACCATAGCACGTCATACCCAGGAGGTAACCGGGAGAACCTGGAAGGGCTGGAGCTCTGGGAGGATGGAGGAGGTATCGGTCGGTGCTTGGTCGGACAGGGTGGGGTGAGTTATGGGTCGGTGGCTGGTGAGGTGTTGTATTCTCTTCACTTGTGTCATGGTTTTGAGCATGTTTTGAGGGTGTTTTTGTTCAAGGTTTTTTTTTTCAGCCAGGTGGAGGAGGAGAGTCCGGGAGGAAGGAGGGACAGGACACCTGACCCAGGCTAGTCAATGAGGTATTCCATACCATAGCACGTGATGCCCAGGAGGCATACTGGGAAAGAGAAAGCTGGAGGGGAGAGCTCTGGAGGAAAATGGAGGAGGGAGCACATGGTGCTCGGCCAGGCAGGGTGGAGTGAGTTATGGGTCGGTGGCTGGTGGGGTGTTGTATTCTTTTCACTTGCTGTTTGCTGTATCATTATTATTTGTAGTAGTAAATGGCAGTAGGGGTTTTGTGTTATGCCTTAGCAATTAAACCGTTCTTATCTCAATCCGTGGGGGCTACATTCTTTGGATTCTCCTTCCTAACTCTCAGGGAGTTGGGGGACTTGGTTTAAACTACGACATTTTTGGCGCCCAACGTGGGGCACGAGGGATTGAGATAAGAACAGATCTGAGCGGATTTATGGTCTCTTGTCACAATGCTGATTTATTGGCTCTTAGAGGTTTTTCTCTGGATCTCGCTGTTTCGGGATTTTACCGGGTACTTGGTGTATGGATTGGATGTGTTTGTGTTTGTGTCGGAGGCTTGTAATACGGTGGGGCTCCGGCAGCAGGGGGGGATGGACGTGGCCGTGGACTTGGACTTGTACCAGGCCGTCCCGCTGCTCTTCGCTGTCCTTGTCCTTATCCTCGTCGTCGTCTGTGTGGAGCTGCGTGAAGCCAGGAAGGAGCGGCCCCGGGAGCTGCCGGCAGCTGAGGCTGCCAGGGAGAGCAGCACGGGGAGCCAAACGGCTGTGGCAGAGCAGCGGGAGCAGGCGGGGGAGGAGCGGAGCAGGGCGGTAGCTGAGCGGCAGGACCAGGCAGAGGAGGAACCGAGTCCTGCTGCCGTTCCGAACGCCGCAGCGTCCGAGAATATTCCCCGGAAGTCACCCAACGAGCCCCAGCAGGAGGCAGGAGACCACGCAGCATTTCCCAGCAAGGCAGAGAAGGAAGATCCGGACTCGGGAGAAGAGAAGCTGATAGTGGGAGAACTGGCAAGCACGGCAGCTACATCAGCCCCAGTGACAAGTGCAGCAGCATCATCTGAGAGTTCTGATGGTTTTGAATGGCTTTTGGGTGCCCTTGGGACCTGCCTGCTGATTGTGATGGTTTTCGGCATGGTGGCACACACACAGAGTGTGTTCCATCCACAACCATTTTGTCTGATCCCAAAAGTTAAGCAGAGTCAGGTTTGGGTCTTGTCTAGGGTTAGACAAGGATATAGGAGCACCAGGAGACTGTCCCCAAGGCTGGACAGTCATGAGTGGCAGGGCATGTGGAACAGTATGGCCAGGTATCTGATCCACTGGGCCCCTCCAGTGCTTTGGAAGCATTGGAAGTGGAAGGCAGCTGTATGGAGTCCCCAGCAGCAAGCTGTAGAACTGCTAAAGGGGACGGTGAATGATTTTGAGCCTGGTGGGCCCAGATACTTCAGGCCATCAGTCCAGAGATGCAACATAGAGATGTCTCATGATCGAGGGGTGGACTTAAGAGTGATTGTGTATTGAAAATGTGAGATCTGGGCATGATGTGAATGGTATGGAATAAGGGGTGGATAATGTCATGGTTTTGAGCATGTTTTGAGGGTGTTTTTGTTCAAGGTTTTTTTTTTCAGCCAGGTGGAGGAGGAGAGTCCGGGAGGAAGGAGGGACAGGACACCTGACCCAGGCTAGTCAATGAGGTATTCCATACCATAGCACGTGATGCCCAGGATGCATACTGGGAAAGAGAAAGCTGGAGGGGAGAGCTCTGGAGGAAAATGGAGGAGGGAGCACATGGTGCTCGGCCAGGCAGGGTGGAGTGAGTTATGGGTCGGTGGCTGGTGGGGTGTTGTATTCTTTTCACTTGCTGTTTGCTGTATCATTATTATTTGTAGTAGTAAATGGCAGTAGGGGTTTTGTGTTATGCCTTAGCAATTAAACCGTTCTTATCTCAATCCGTGGGGGCTACATTCTTTGGATTCTCCTTCCTAACTCTCAGGGAGTTGGGGGACTTGGTTTAAACTACGACAACTTGTTATTGGCTTTAATGGTTATTATTTGTAGTAGTAATGGCAGTAGTGATTTGTGTTATACCTTAGCTATTAAACTGTGCTTATCTCAACCCGTGGGGGCTACATTCTTTGGATTCTACTTCCTAACTCTCTGGGAGTTGGGGGATCAAGGGGGTGGAGTGAGTGAACTGTGTGGACTTGGTTTTAAAACATGACAATACTTTCTAATGCTTCTGGAGTACTCTCCTGACAGAAAACAATTTTCAACCTGGTTTAAACTGGGGGTGCAGTTCCAGATACAGGAAAAGCAGGATAAGTACCCAAGACAGGCCACATTTCAGCCAGCCACTGTAACTATGCAGCAGCAGTAAATACTGAGTCAAGTGAGCCCAGGGAAAGAAAGCAGGATTTGCTTTTGTTCAGTTGTGGAGGATTCATCAGCACCCTCCGTATGTCATCTGGGAAGGAGCTCCCTTACAGAAGTACACCAGCTCAGGCCTGAACCCCTGATTGCACCGTCTAACAAACATGGTTGATTACATTTCACAGAAAAGATCATCTCTCCTTCTCTGGGTGTAAATATAGAATTTCCCAAAGAAACTACACAGATCTGGTACACATAGATGGTATAAGATTCAGCCCAGAACCAGTGAAGGATCACTCTGATTCAATACAAACAGGTATTCCTTGCCATTAACAAGCCATGTTGCCAACTTTCTAATCATTACATAGTTAGGGACCATCTCTTAATACAATGTTTAAAAATGTTTTCAACTTGATATGGGTGAATTTGGAAAGACATTGCTTACAGTTATTTCTATTCTGTGTTTGTTTCATGGAAAAACATCTTGATGCTACAGGACTCTGTCTATAAAGATAAAACTGAAAAATTATACCAGAGATAATTCTATTAATGTTGTGATATATCCCCCAAACTCTGCTTCTGTAGTTGTATTGAGTACATGTAATGGCATAGAGTGACAGAAGGCATAATAGATACTTTTTTTGTGATGATTTGTACAAGATCTGCCTGGCTTGTGTTATGGTATATCTCAAGTCTATAAAACCTTACACCATGTTATCATCTCTATCTTCTGTAAACAGAGTAAACTTAGTACATATTTAAAACTGAATGCACCTAACTTCTTATTTTGAAATAAGTTTCCAGGTGCACCAGGAAAAAACTTGGTTTTTCTCTTCTTTCTGTTTCTGCCTAGATAAAACGACTAAGTTCTGTTCTTTTTAAAGAGCAAATCTAAAGAGACATTGAAGATCCAAAGAACAGATGAGTCAAAATATAGTCTGATTAACTGACTGTAGATGTCTAAGAACACAAATAGCTCTTAGTAGCCTGGATCTGGCCTTTAAAATATTAGTATTTTCAATGAATTAAGCAAATCACCAGGACACTAATCATATAACAGCATATCTGACCAGAACATCAGGGATCAGACTACAAAAATCCTGGCAATGGGAATCCTGCAGACCTAAGCACTTAGTATTATTAATGCAAGCTATCACATTGAATATAAAAATTTGCAAAGGGCAAAATCAAACATCAGGGAAGGGACTGCTTGTTTAATATCTATGGGTCCCTTTCGTATACAGCTTTGATATCAAGGCAGATACAGACCATCTGAAAATACGTTTGCAAACACTGAATTTTGCCTGACTGACAATACCATGATTGCTCCATTTGATGAACAGAATCACCAATATGTAAACTGTAGTTAACTGTTAAAATTTAGTTTGTTGTTCTCTAGCACTTATTCTTTGGGGACAGCCAGATATTATTTTAGAGCTTGAGGCAGGGTGGGGAGGTGGTTTGCTTCTTTCTTCATAGAAAGATGTCACATTTTTTGAATTGTATCTACAGAGCTCAGATATTACTGAGCTCTGCTGGAAAGCAAATTGAAGTGTTTTTAATTTCAAACCTTGCTTTCGTTCAGGGTTGTGTCAAAAGTGTAAAGATCACGAACAAGCATGAAGTGGAACTGTTTCTATTATATGGTGGCTTTCTTTTTTTCTGTGAAGAATATATTTTTGTCATTATTTTGCTGTTCTGGTGGAGTCCAAAACCTCCTGGTGGACACTGCAGGTCATGTTTTCTATGTTAACTCTTCTGGGGGTGACAGTGCTTGCCCTGCATTGCTCAGTGATAAATGGTTTCAGTTCATTAATCAGGATTCCTCCATTCCAAATGCTGCAAACCAAAGAAAGTCTGTCCCCAATCACTATGGAGATGTTTGTTCAGCTTGTTCCTCATCACTCTGACTATGAAAAATAAGTCTTTTTGAGAGCACACAGCAGTGTAATTGACTCTATGGAGCTGCTATATGGGTTTTGCTGTAAGAAATCATTATTAGACTTCTTTCTAAGCTTGCTCAAGGTAATAAGTCATTGTTGGCATTCAAATTAATATAATAAAATATCTTTAAAAATAAAAAAAAAACAACACACTATACAGAGCTTGGCAAACAATTGATATCAAACATTTCTCGTGCAAATCATGTCCATTTTTTAAAGTGAATTGCAAAGGGGTGGAAGGAATGTTAGCTTCTTACCATTTTCATGTTTGTTTTTCTTTTTTAATAGGCTACCTACAAATCAGGAAGAAAGGATTTTTTTCTTTTCTAAGCAAGAGTAAGGACAAGTTACTGGAAGCCTTATTTTTTTAATCATCATTATTTTAATGTAGAAATAGTTGCAGTGTTTTTTCTGGCAGCTGTTTTTGGTGCTGCCATAAAAAGGCCACTTTCTGGAAACACTAGTTCTTTCAGTGACTGAATAGGAAGGAGTTTTAGTGGTGTCATTCCCAGTTACTGTGAGCGCATTTTAACACATCTGTAGGTGTGTTTATTCTGAAATGTGGAGACAGAGCCTACAGTGAAATATGCTTTCCAGAAACTTATAGGACACTCCAGAATAGTGCTGGATCTTGGTTTGATCCATCTTTTTTTTAATTCTTTCATCTGGAAAGGTCTTTTCTGTTTCCATGGTGTTAATCTGGAAGAAGCCATCTGGAATTATCCTCCCTTGAAAGGTCATAGGTTTATAGACTAGTTTGGGTTAAAAGAGACCTTCAAAGGTGTCATGGTTTAAGCCCAGCCAGCAACCCAGAACTACACAGCTGCTAGCTCACTCTCCTCCCCTTTTCCTTCTCCCCCTTCTACCTAAACTAACCCTGGTGGCTCTTCCTCTAGCATGTGCTTAACAAACTACATTTTAGTGGGTCCTACTGATCTCTCCTTGGCTCTCCAGTCTACAGATCAGATTATGGATGGGAATTAGGGAGTCGGTGCAGTATTGCCACCGGTGCACTGTTGCAGTCATGATTGGCACTTGTTCTTCAACCTTCAGCAACCCCACAACAGAAGGACTCTCTGAGAGTCCAGGCAAGGTGGACAGTTGCTTAACTTCCTCTGTCTCCAGAGAAGCAATACCAAAAGCCCATTGGTACCCTTTTGGGCCTTTGGAGTACCCTCTCCTGAGGTAATCTATGCCAAGGATGCATAGAGTCTTTGGACCACTCACAATGGGGTGCTTTTGCCACTTCCTCACAGTCAGGCTGATTTCAGCCTC
Source organism: Melopsittacus undulatus (assembly GCF_012275295.1). Classification (NCBI taxonomy): domain Eukaryota; kingdom Metazoa; phylum Chordata; class Aves; order Psittaciformes; family Psittaculidae; genus Melopsittacus; species Melopsittacus undulatus. The sequence continues at coordinate 65,649,771 of NC_047557.1, read as the reverse complement.
CAGTACAGTCAACTCTTGAGATCCTCCTATCACCCCAGAAATATAGATGGGTTCCACCCCTTGACAGCTTGATGGCATCAGGGTACACTGTGCACCGGTATCTACTAGAGCCTTATACTTCTGTGGGACTGATGTGCCAGGCCATCTGATCCACAGAGTCCAGTAAATCCAATTGTCGCCTACCTCCACCTGGCTGGAGGCAGAGTCCCTCTGATAGTGATCACAACATTGGTCAGTTACACCTTGTTCACAGGGATTATCACAGGAGCTAGAGTAAAATCAGCTCTTCCGCTCCATCTGGGAACCTGCTTACCAGAGACTGAAGCCGCAGCTTTCATGGGATGATCATCCTTGACCTTTGTTCTCCTCTTCAATTCATGCACCCATTCCTCCAAAGCTGAGGTAGGTTTTCCATCCCACTTGCTCATGTCTCCTCCGTGGTTCTGCAGGCAAAACCATAGGGTGGCCCATGGCATATACCTCCTATATCTTCTCTCTCTAGCAGTAGAACACCTTTTGTTAATAGCTGAGACATGGGTTGGTACATGTGGGGAGGGTCTGCTTCTCTTTTGCAATTCCTTTGTCAACTCCCCCCTCCTTAGCAAGTGATCCCAGCTGCTTGGCTTCCCTACCTTCTAGTTTGTGATCGTTGGCCCCATTGTCCCAGCATCGGAGGAACCAGGTGATGATGTGCTCCCCTGGTTGACAGGTAAAACCTTTCTGCATATTCCATAGCTCGCTTGAGGTCCAGGGTCGAGAAGTCAGCCCTTCTTCTTATTGTTCTGATTCATATAACTCCAGATCATATGCTATCCCATGTAGTATGTGCATTGTTTCTTCATCTTGCTTCATTTTTCTTGCCTCTGTTTTGTTTTTCTCCTTGTGTACAGGGGCACCCAATATTGGCACAAATTGGTCCTCTGGTTTAGCTGCAGTGATTACACTGTAGTTGGAGTGGCTGTAGTATCTGTTGTCGGCGTTTGAGTAGCTGCTGTACTTGTCACTGGGGTTGGTGCAGCTGCTGTGCTTGGAATTGGATTAACTGTGTTGTCTGTTGTAGTCAAAGTTTGAGTAGCTGCTGTACTTGTCAACTGTGCTTGGCGTGGCTGCTGTGCTTGGAGCTGGAGTAGCTGCATAGTTGGTTGTTTTGCCATCAGATCCAGAGGCATTTTTTTCCCTTTGAAGGTGCTGGATAGTGTTGAACAGGGCTCTGTAAGCATAGGCCAAGCCCAGCACATTGCCATGATTTGTCCCTCTCTGGTATGACCAGGATGACAACACACCTCATTTAAGTGTTTTACTAATTTTTCTGGATTTTGCACTTGTTCAGTGGTGAAGTTCCAAAGCAGTGGAGGGTCCCAGTGGACTAGGTACTTGCCCATCCTATCCCAAACACCCTGCCACTCATGACTGTCCAGCCTCAGGGAAAATCTCTTGGTCCTCCTATATCATCATCTAATCCTAGACAAGACCCAAACCCGACTCTGCTTAACTATCGAGATCAGATGAAATGGTCATGGGTAAAACACACTCTTAACGTGTGCCAACATGGTGATCCTCATCACAATCCGCAGTCAGGTCTCAAGGGTACCCAAAGGCCATTCAAAACCTTCAGAACTCTCAAATGATGCTGTAAACGGTCTGGTGGGGTGGCTGGGAACATAAGGGAATGTCTCCTTCACAGGTTGACCACCCAAGGAGTGGAAAAAAAAATATGTAATTGCTAAACACTTCTATTATATACATCCCAAAGTATAGAGGTGGTGATCACACTGGGAACACAAGCCAGATCAGTTTCATGATCAATGAGTCTATTGTATTACAAGTCATTACCATAAAGTACAGTGAAACAAGAATCTTAGCCCAAGACCCCCAGCTGATTAATACTAACACAACAAATAACACCTGTAAGTAACGTATGACATGCTGAAACTCAGAGATCAAGAGCAACAACTTTGAGAGCCAATAAACTAGCACTGTGATGAGTGACTATTAATCTGAAACAATAAATGCTTATCACAGATACAATCAGACACACTTTGGTCACATCTGTTGCTATCTCAACCCTTCGGGCCCTGCATTCGGCACCAAAAAGAACTATTGTGGTTTAAGTCCAGCTGGCAACCCAGAACCAAGCAGTGGCTTGCTCACTCCCCCCCTTCTCTTCCCTTCCCCCCACTCCCAAAGGAATAGGAAGGAGAATTGAAAGAATGTAACTCACACAGGTTGAGGTAAGAACAGTAACTAAGGTATAACACAAGACCATTACTACTACCACCAATTATAATAATGATAAGGGAGATAACAAGGGAAGAGAATACAACTGCTCACCACCCGCTGACTGATACCCAGCCTGACCCAAGCAGAGATCTAACCCTTCTGTGTAACTGCCCCCAAGTTTATATACTGGGCATGTTGTGCTGTGGTATGGAATACCTCTTTGGCTAGTTTGGGTCAGATGTCCTGTCTCTCCTTCCTCCCAGCTTCCCCTCCTCCCTGGCAGAGCATGAGACGCAGAAAGTCCTTGGTCAGAGCAAATATTGCTTAGCAGCAACAAAAAACATCTGTGTTATCAGCATAGTTTCCAGGCTGAAAGTCAAAACCACAGCACTGCACCAGCTACTAAGAAGGAGAAAAATGACTGCTACTGCTGAACTCAGGACAAAATGTCATCCAGTCCACCCCCCCTGTAATGAGCAGGTACATCCTCAACTAGATCAGGTTGCCCAGACATCCAGACTGGCGTTGAGTGTCTCCAGACATGGCACCTCCACCACCTCCCTGGGCAACCACTGCCAGTGTTTTACCACCCTCATTGTAAAATTTTTTATCTTCTCATAGAGCCTGCATCTCCCCTCTTTCAGTTTAGAACATCATCCCGTCTTCTGCCACAAGAAGCCCTGCTAAGAAGTCTCTTCCCACCTATGTAAGCCCCTTTTACGTACTTTTAAAGTCAGGTCCCTTTGCTGTAGACTGAAGTGTATTTTTTTTTTTGTTAGAGATACTGACTTCTTAGATATTGTTCACAGTAGTCCAAGATGACCAAAGTCTCTTGTCTACATGTACCACCAACCCACTTCTGTCAGTGACAATGAAACTGCAGAGGCAATAAAAAGATGCAAGTTCTCTCTCTTATGAAAATGGGGGATAATAAAGAAACTGGGCTACCCTGATTTTCAGTATATGTAGCAAGGGTTGAGGAGGGCATTGTGTAATATCTTCTAGACTTAACTGCAAATAAATTTTGCTTAAAATAAATCAGAGGAAAGAGTGCAGCCCACATTAAAAACAACTAAGTTTTATGTCTTTGAGTATGTACTTCTCGTGATTATCCAGATTTTTGTTGTATTTCTAGCTTGCCAGCTGTGTCTCATAACCAAGCCACAGGGGCTGAGTGCAACATGTTTGTACTGATCCAGCTACAGTTCAGAAAGAAGTCATAAAGTCCAGGGAATCTAATTATATCTTGTTGTGGTCAAATATGAGGCTAAATAGGACTAAGTTGCAATAAGGTTGTCCAAAATGGAAAAAGATTTGCTTTCTTTAGAACTGGTCATTGTGAAGTAAACCCATTTAACTTGCTGATTTAGTGTAATCCAACATGATATCTTTTTTTGCCTCCCTGTGTGAAATGGAAACAGCCTGTTAGTTCTGTGATGCATAAAGCCCAAGAGGAGTGTAATTTTTCTTTGTTCATTTGGTTAGGCTCAATTACATCAAAGTTCAACTGTGAATAATTTACATTTTCCTTAAACAGTTTTGATAGTCTTCATATTTTGTTTAAATAACAGAACTAATGAAACGACTTAATTTTGTGCACATCCAACACAGAAATGCCCCTGCTTCTTAAAGCTCACACTTATTCAAACCTCTATGATAATGTCCCTGACAATACAGTGCTGTAAACTGTCTTGTAGCTGATTTAAGCGTTGTATCTTGGTTTTGGCGGCACACTCTAAAAATACTTTTGGCACCAGATTGCGGTGTTTAGGATTTTAAAGAGGTTGGAGTGACTCTGAAAGTCTAATTCTACCTATTATAATGTTGCTTCCTGGTTTATACTATTTTAGAAGTGTTATTTGTACTGGAAGACCATCCTATAACCTTCAGATTACTGCTGGGTGACTTCTGCAGGAAAGGAAGTACTAATGCATTAAATTTGAAATAGCTTTGAGAAATCGTGCAGATGTATGCCAGAACGTTACAGCAATAGTGTCTCCAAGGCACAGCAGAATTTTCTTTATGCAGTTCTAAAGAATCACTTGAGCAACCCTTAAATTTCACACACAATAAAGCTGAGTGTTGTGGTTTAAACCAAGTCCCCCTACTCCCGGAGAGTTAGGAAGGAGAATCCAAAGAATGTGGCCCCCACGGATTGAGATAAGAATGGTTTAATTGCTAAGGCATAACACAAAACCCCTACTGCCATTTACTACTACAAATAATAATGATACAGCAAACAACAAGTGAAAAGAATACAACACCCCACCAGCCACCGACCCATAACTCACTCCACCCTGCCTGGCAGAGCACCGCGTGCTCCCTCCTCCATTTTCCTCTCCAGCTCTACCCCTCCAGCTTTCTCTCTCCCAGTATGCATCCTGGGCATCACGTGCTATGGTATGGAATACCTCATTGACTAGCCTGGGTCAGGTGTCCTGTCTCTCCTTCCTCCCGGCCTCCCCTCCTCCACCTGGCTGGAAAAAACCTTGAACAAAAAACACCCTCAAAACATGCTCAAACCATGACATTATCCACCCCTTATTCCATACCATTCACGTCATGCCCAGATCCCAAATTTTCAATACACCATCACTCTTAAGTCCACCCCTCGATCATGAGACATCTCTATGTTGCATCTCTGGACTGATGGCCTGAAGTATCTGGGCCCACCAGGCTCAAAATCATTCACCGTCCCCTTCAGCAGTTCTACAGCTTGCTGCTGGGGACTCCATACAGCTGTCTTCCACCTCCAATGCTTCCAAAGCACTGGAGGGGCCCAGTGGATCAGATACCTGGCCATACTGTCCCATATGCCCTGCCACTCATGACTGTCCAGCCTTGGGGACAGTCTCCTGGTGCTCCTATATCCTTGTCTAAACCTAGACAAGACCCAAACCTGACTCTGCTTAACTTTTGGGATCTGACAAAATGATTGTGGATAGAACACACTCTGTGTGTGTGCCACCATGCTGACCCCTATCACAATCAGCACGCAGGTCCCAAGGGCACCCAAAAGCCATTCAAAACCATCAGAACTCTCAGATGATGCTGCTGCACTTGTCACTGGGGCTGATATAGCTGCCGTGCTTGCCAGTTCTCCCACCACCAGCTTCTCTTCTCCCAAGTCCGGATCTTCCTTCTCTGCCTTGCTGGGAAATGCTGCGTGGTCTCCTGCCTCCTGCTGGTGCTCAGCGGGTGACTTCCGGGGAATTTTCTCGGATGCTGCGGCGTTCGGAACGGCAGCGGGACTCGGTTCCTCCACTGCCTTGCTGGGAAGTGCTGCGTAGTCTCCTGCATCCTGCTGGGGGTCGGCGGGCGACTTCCGGGGGACACTCTCGGCCATCGGAGGGTTGGGAACGGCCGCGGGACTCACCTCCCCCGCTGCCTGATCCCGCTGCTCAGCTACTGCCCTGCTCCCCTCCTCCCCCGCCTGCTCCCGCTGCTCTGCCACAAACGTTTGGCTCCCCGTGCCGCTCTCCCTGGCAGCCTCAGCTGCCGGCAGCTCCCGGGGCCGCTCCTTCCTGGCTTCACGCAGCGTCACGCAGACAGAGGTGAGGACAAGGACAAGGATGGCGAAGAGCAACGGGATGGCCTGGTACAAGTCCAAGTCCACGGCCATGTCCATCCCCCCCTGCTGCCGGAGCCCCATCGTGTTACAAGCCTCCGACACAAAGTACAGTGAAACAAAAACTTTAGCCCAAGCCCCATGATCGACAAACACAAACACATCCAATCCATACACAAAGTACCCGGCAAAATCCCGAAACAGCGAGATCCAGAGAAAAACCTCTAAGAGCCAATACATCAGCATTGTGACAAGACACCATAAATCTGTTCAGATCTGTTCTTATCTCAAACCCTCGGGCCCCACGTTGGGTTTAATGTCGTGGTTTAAACTAAGTTCCCCAACTCCCGGAGAGTTAGGAAGGAGAATCCAAAGAATGTAGCCCCCACGGACTGAGATAAGAATGGTTTAATTGCTAAGGCATAACACAAAACCCCTACTGCCATTTACTACTACAAAAATAATGATACAGCAAACAACAAGTGAAAAGAATACAACACCCCACCAGCCACCGACCCATAACTCACTCCACCCTGCCTGGCAGAGCACCGCGTGCTCCCTCCTCCATTTTCCTCTCCAGCTCTACCCCTCCAGCTTTCTCTCTCCCAGTATGCATCCTGGGCATCACGTGCTATGGTATGGAATACCTCATTGACTAGCCTGGGTCAGGTGTCCTGTCTCTCCTTCCTCCCGGACTCCCCTCCTCCACCTGGCTGGAAAAAACCTTGAACAAAAACACCCTCAAAACATGCTTAAACCATGACACTGAGCTAGTATCTTTACTTAAAAAAAAGAAAAATCAAAAGAACATGCCTATGCATGTACACAGAGCACGTATAGCTTAGAGAATTGTCTTTCAGGGAAATCTGATCACAAATGGACTGCTACTGAGTGGGCTATTTGGGTTCAGACCTGTAGTATTGGAGAACACTACTGCACATACTGCAAAAGTGTCACTTAGACTAATGATTATGAATTATGCAGAAGGTCACATCCTCTTAGTTGCAAGTAATTTCTACAGTTTCTCTCTAGACAGCCTAGTCCAGTTCCACCTTTTTCCCCTTTCAGTGCTGCTAGCAAATAACACAAAAAAAATGAATGCTAAGACCTTCATTTATTGATGTTGTGAATGCTCCATCCCTGGCAATGTTCAAGGCCAGGTTAGACAAAGCCTTGGGTGGCATGGTTTAGTGTGAGGTGTCCCTGCCCTTGGCACGGGGTTGGAACTTGATGATATTAAGGTCTTTTCCAACCCTAACTATTCTATGATTCTATGATTTTACTTTCCTTTTACAATTTCAAGTTGGTAAACTGACTGAACAGTTGGAGACAGGGAAAGAGAGTCAGCTATATTGGTAGATTAGAAAAAGCTCCCTTCAGAAGATCATTAGCAGGTAGGGCTAATGTAAAATGATATAGGGGGCAGTAGAAAGTAAGGCAGTAGAAAACTATAGAAACTGTATTTTGCTTCAGGCTTTGGATCCCACACTTTTATGTCAAAAACATCAAATCTGTGCCTTTCCAATTTGGAAAAAAAAAGCTACATTTTAATATATATTTAAAAAGCACTAATGTTTTGGAATCACTAACATGACAGCACCAGGGTGCATGACCTTCTTCTGCCCCAGTGTGAATCCGAAAATCTACTGCAGATGAATAGGAGTGCCAGCGTGGTTCATGGAACCACTGTGGAACAGGCTGTATATGTGATATGTATAGCAAATACATTCTCTGGCACGGCTGCATATACCTTGCACGTCCTTGACAATGAATGGTAATATGTCACATTTGCAGGGCAACAGCTAAGCAGTAAATGCAGCAGCTGGGAAGAAGTGCATAGGGAAGAGCATGTGGAAGGACACTTTCTCTGCCTTTCTCCCACTGATGCTGAGTACTAGGAGGAAGCCTAGCTGGTATTGTCCAGCTCCAGGAAGTTACTCCCTCACAAGCACTAAAGGAGGGAAAGGACTCTTAGCTATAAGGATATCTGCTTTTCTTAAACTGAATACACTTCTTACTAGCCTTTCTTTTAAAGTCTGTGGATTTTACAGAAAGTGTAGTTCATTCCTTAACAGTATATAAAGCTCCTCACACTGTAACATTTTACTGTAATGTTTTCCTGTAAATATCTACTGATCTTGTTTTCCATTCAAAACTGAGAGAAGCTGTTCAAGAAGTGTGTTCCTATGTGTGCCATGCATTCAGAAAAGAAAAAGCAGGAAACATTTCCCAAAGCTATGAAAGCTTATAAAAGGTGGAGCAAGGACAGGGGGCCAAGAAAGAACACAGGGATGTTGTCCGGGAAACAAGGGACCAGGTTAGAAAAGCTAAGGTCCAGTTAGAATTAAACTTGGCTAGGGATGTGAAAGACAAAAGGAAGGGATACTATAGGTACATTGCAAATAAAAGACAGACCAGGGACAACGTGGACCCTCTCCAGAAACTATCAGGAGAACCGGCTACCATGGATTTGGAGAAGACTGAGGTTCTCAATGACTTCTTTGCCTCGGTCTTCACTGGCAAATGCTCTGACCACACCACCCAAGTCTTGGAAGGCAGAAGCAGGGACTGTGAGAATGAAGACCTTGGGCCCACTGTAGGAAAGGATCTGGTTCGAGACCATCTTAAGAACCTGAACATGCACAATGTTCATCACTGTGGGATCATGAGACCTGATGAGATCCATCTGCAGGTCCTGAAGGAGCTGACAGATGAAGTTGCTAAGCCACTGGCCATCATATTTGAAAAATCATGTCAATCAGGTGAAGTTCCCAGTGACTGGAAAAAGGGAAATATAACCCCCATTTTCAAGAAGGGGAAAATGGATGACCCGGGGAATTACAGACCAGTCGTTCTCACCTCTGGGCCTGGCAAAACCTTGGAGCAGATTCTCCTGGAAGGCATGTTAGGGCACATGAAAAAGAGAAAGGTATTTGGTGACAGCCAGCATGGCTTCATTAAGGGGAAATACTTGCTGACCACTTTGGTGACCTTCTGTGATGGGACTATGGAACTGATGGATGGGGCAGAGCAGTTGATGTCATCTAACTGGACTTGTGCAAAGCATTCAACGATGTCCCACTCGACATCCTTGTCTCTAAATTGGAGAGACATCAATTTGATAGGTGGACCACTCGGTGGATAAAAACTGGCTGGATGGCTGCATGCAAAGAGTTGTGGTCAATGGCTCAATGTCCAGATGGAGACCAGTAACAGATGGTGTCTCTCAGGGACCAGTCTTGTTCAACATCTTTGTTGGTGACATGGACAGTGGGATTGAGTGCGCCCTCAGCGAGTCTGCCGATGACACCAAGCTGTGTGGTTCAGTTGATACGCTGGAGAGAAGGAATGCCATTCAGAGGGACCTTGACACGCTTGTGAGGTGGGCTGATGCCAATTTTATGAAGTTTAACCATGACAAGTCAACTGTCCTACACCTGGGTCAGAGCAATCCCAGGCAGAGCTACAGGTTGGGCAGAGAAGAGATTCAGAGCATCCCTGCAGAGAAGGACTGGGGGTGTTGGTTTGTGAGAAACTGAACATGATCCATCTTCAGTGTGCAGTTGCAGCCCAAAAAGCCAACTATATCCTGGGATGCATTAAAAGGAGCATGACCGAAGCATGGTCAAAGGAGGTGATTCTGTCTCCTCTACTTTGCTCTTGTGAGACCTCACTTGGAGTATTGTGTGCAGTTCTGGTGCCCTCAACACAAAAAGGACATGGAACTGTTGGAACAAGTTCAGAGGGCCACGAGGATGATCAGGGGACTGGAGCACCTCCTGTATGAAGACAGGCTGAGAAAGTTGGGGTTTTCAGCCTGGAGAAGAGAAGGCTGCATGGAGACCTCACAGGAGCCTTCCAGGATCTGAAGGAGGGCTATAGGGATGCTGGGGAGGGACTATTCATTAGGAACTGTAGTGATAGGACTGCCCAGGGAAGCTGTGAATGCTTCATCCCTGGCGGTGTTCAAGGCCAGGTTGGATAGAGCCTTGGGTGACATGATTTAGTGTGAGGTGTCCCTGCCGATGGCAGGGGGGCTGGAACTACGTGATCTTAAGGTCCTTTCCAACCCTAACTATTTATGATTCTCTGTGGCCATCCCTGCTTAATGTTAATACAAAATTGAAACAAAATATTTCATAACACTCTATTAAAGGTTCTCTCTTGCAACAGTGTCTAAAAAGTATGTTATATTTGGCTTATAAGATACTTATACTCTCTGATGTAAAAAGATTAAAAAGAAAAAAATAAATTAATTAATTCCTTCAGAGCCAAGTCAATTAAATTGTTTCCTATTCTTTATGCATCGAGAAAAACTGTATTTTCCATCAACAAAAGCTCGCTGTAATATTTAAATTTGCAGTGTGTGCTCAGGATGAATAAACATGAGCTTTCTGCAGAGGATAAGGAGCACCTGTAATCCTCCCATAATTGAAAGTGATGGCTACTATTTGAATAGCTCACATAACACTGAATGTCAGGATGAACAAGAGGCTTGTGGCAGCCTTTTAGCATCTGTCTTCTTAAGAAAACTAAAAAAAAGAAATAAACACTGATTACCTCTTTGGTAATATATTTTGTCTCTTAAAAAAACTTCTTGGACATTGTATTAAAAATGCTGTTGGCAGTCCATCTGTGACTGAGCTTCCAGTTTCCCTATGGTGAACAGAATAGATATTCATCCATCTTTGACCCTAAACCACCCTGTATTTCTGTTCTGCTTTTTTAAAATCTTTTGTATTTCAAGTGTTATTTTCAAACAAGAGTCCCAAGTGTTTTTCCCATGTAGTGTTTACAATTAGAACAGATGAATGGCAAAGACTAAAAATAAAACAGGCGAGTGTAGTTAAAAAAAAAAAAAAAACAAAAAACAGCCTGTATGGCAAACAATGTAATTTGGCCCTGTTTTCTATGCCCAGGTGGGATGTAATCAGTTGCTTGTAAATGTCATCAGGGAGTAAACCAGGAATTAGCACAGATTATGAAATATAGACAGAGAAGCACAGCTAAGTAACATGGCATTCATTGTATATTTCAGCTTTTGAGGAGCTTTAGGCCTAGGATAGACAAAGCATGCGAGAAATTACAAGAGTGTTTGTATCTGGAAAATCAACATCTGAGTTTCTTTTATTTGTTTACTCTTAGCTGCTCTAATTCCAATGGTTTAAAATATCTAGGGATGCAGCAAAACACTCTTCTAAATCCTGTCGATCATACTGAATGACAGAAAGTATTTTATCCAGAAAATACATTTGATTTCTATCACGGACTTTTTCTGACTAAGCAGTTTATTCCCAGCTGAGCTTCAGAACAAATGAAGGGGGCAGTTGGCAAGTCCCAGAGGAATGGAGGTTGGCCAGTTTGATATCTTTCCACAAAAAGGGCAGGAAGGAAAACCCTGGACACTACAGGCCTGTCATCCTGACCTCAGTGCCAGGGGAGGTCATGGGGCAGAGCATCCTAATTGAGATCACACAGCACATGTGGGAAAACAGGGGGATCAGACCCAGTCAGCATGGCTCATGAAGGGTAGGTCCTGCTTGACCAACCTGGTCTCTTTCTATTATAAGGCTACCCACCTAGTTGATGAGGAAAAGGCTCTGGACATTGTCTATTTGGACTTTAGTTAAGCATTTGACACTGACTCCCACAGTGTTCTCCTGGAGAGATGTATTCTTTGGTGGGTTGAAAACTGACTGGATGGCAGCGGCAGAGCCCAAGGAATGGTGGTGAATGGTGTCACATCTAGTTGGTGACCAGTAAGTAATGGTGACCCTCAGGCCTAAGTGTTAGAGCCAGTGTTGTTTAATATTCTTGTTGATGATTGGGAAGGGAAGGTCTAGTGCACCCTCAGCAAATTTGTAGATGACACTAAGTCGTCTGGGAGTGTTGATCTGCAAGAAGGACATGAAGGCTCTGCAGAGGGATCTGGATAGATGGGCCATGGTCAATGGTATGAGGTTTAACAAGGCAAAATGCCGGGTGCTACACTTGGGACCCAACAACCCCATGCAACACTACAGGCTGGGGAAAAAGTGCCTGAAAAGCTACTCAGTGGAAAAGTACCCGGGTGTGAAGATTGATGCAGCTGAGCCAGCTTGTGTCCAGGCAGCCAAGAAAGCCAACAGCATCCTGCCCTGTATCAGCAATAATGTGGCCAGCAGGACCAGGGAGCACAGTGATCATCCCCCTGTACAGCACTGATGAGGCTGCACCGTGAATCCTGTGTTCATTTCTGGGCCCCTCACTACACGAGAGACATTGAGATGCTGGAGAGGGTCCAGAGAAGGGCGATGAAGCTGATGAAGGGTCTGGAGCACACATGCGATCAGGAATAGGTGAGGGAAATGGGGGGGTTTAGCCTGGAAAAGAGAAGGCTCAGAGGGGACCTTATCACTCTATACAACCACATGAGAGGAGGTTGTAGTAAGGTGAATATCAGTCTCTTCTCCCAATTAATAAACAATATGACAAGAGCTAATGGCCCCAGACTGCACTAGGGGAGGTTCAGACTGGATATTAGGAAACATTTCTTCATCAAAAGACTGATCAGGCATTGGAACAGGCTACCCCAGGAAGTGGTGGAATCACCATCCCTGTAAGTGTTCAAAAAAGGCGTAGATGAGGCCCTTGGTGACATGGTTCAGTGGTGGACTTGGCAGTGCTGGGTTAACCGTTGGACTTGATGATCTTAAAGGTGTTTTCCAACCTAATTGATTCATGATTCTATAAATAGGAATACTATCGGCGTTCTGAAAATATTGCATATTCAGGTTGTGACTTGACAAAAAAAAAAGTTGAAAGCATGTAGGATGCAGAAACATATGGTGTGGTTATGTTTATTTCCACTAAAAGTGACAACAATCAGGACACCCTGTCCACCAAAGGGCAGATGTTCATTGAAAGCAAAAGATTTATATTTTATTTTTTGTTGTGCTTATGTTAGGTTATGAATCATGGTTATATATGGTTATTCCAAGGACTCCAATGCATTCGAATGCTGATATTCTGTTCAAGGAAGTTATATCAAATATATATCAAGGAAGTTATATTATTTTATCACTTAGATTTAAATTTGAAAGAAAATCTGTTTTAAATAAAAATAGTGAGTCTCATAATGGTAAAATACAGCATGTGCGTATATGTATGTAGGTAAAGAGAGTTTAGTAGAAATCCCTCAATGACTTCTTTGTGTGTGGTCAGGACAGTCTGTGACTTGATACTGTGTGCTCCTTCACTTATACAATGAAAAACTTGAAATGTAAAACAAAAAGACATATTATTCTTCTTTTCTGTTGGTGACAGAGGAATGAACCATGTAGCACAGCAGATTGCTTTAATCCATAGTGGAAGAAGGCCATTATAAAGTAAAATTGTGTTTTAAGTGTACTTTGGGTTTTCTGACTTCTTTACTGGAAAACAGATAGCATGTGGATGCCTAGGTATCTGAAATTCCTATTGACAAGTCTGCCTATGACACGGACCTTTCCCTTTCCATCCACTGAAATGCAAGGACTGGGAAGAAGTCTGATTGAACAGTGGGGCTGAATCAGCCTTTAGCACAGGGGACAGAGCAGCAGATCCTCAGCAGCCTCAGACCTCCCATCACCATGACCTTGCTGACAGATGGATACAGCCTCCCTCCAGCATGCACAATTCCTCTGCCTCCCTTTAGTCCCAGGACAGCTGAGTCGTGCTCCTCTATGCAGCTGTACTGTGGTGCCAGCTCCGTCAGAGGCCGTCCCAGGACACCTGGGAAGATGAGGGTGAGCAGTGTCTGGAGAGCAATTCCAGACAGCTGGCAGGTGGATGGAGCAGCAGGGAGCCAACACCAGACTGGCGGCAGGTGGAGAGGGCAGTGGGAGGGCAACACCACTTTGTACTTGACATTAATTACACTTGTTGGAATCCTGAATGGCTCCTAAGACCTTTTCTTTTAGGTGTTAGTTTACAAATGATATTTCTTTAGAGTCTGGAAACATAAGATTTCCCTAATGAGTAAAGACCTGGACGGTGGTTATAGAGGTGGGGAGGGAAAGACATGTCTTCTTCCATTCTTAAGCTATGAAACTATGACTGGATTTTGTAGTCAGGTATGAGCTGGCAGTTTGCTCCTTTACCTCTATGCATCCATGCCTTCTAGGAAAAGCCCTTACAGGTACAAAAGTGCTGCTGGCTTTTTCAATGGCTCTATTGCGTGGAGTTCTACACTGTGGTATTTGCTGAGGTGCCCAGTTGTTTATAATTAATTTAGCTTGATTACTTCTCATTATTCCTTCCTATCTGCATTTTCTTGTATTTGTCAACTTCATATGTATGTAGCCCTGCTGCCTATTTCTTTAGTTTTGCAAGGTCCCGTTGGACTTTCTTAACTTACTCTAGTGGTGACTAATATAAATAATTGTGCTGCCTGCAATATTTCTTTCCCACCCTTTTCCCCAGGACATTAATAAAGAGAGCAGAGTCTTATCTCAGTACAGACAAATGAAGAATCCCATTGCAAACCTCTCATGATGAAAACTGGCCATTATTATATCTTTTTTTCATTTCCTTTCCATTTTTTTTTTCTTTTTTTTTTTTTTTTGTCTGTTAACTGATTTCTGATTCATGGCAATATGTTAACTCTCCAGTTAAAATACTCATTTCTCAAGTCTCCTTTAAGGTATTTTGCCAAAGGCTTTTTCAAATCTGAAGTAAATCATATCCACAGCAAATACGCTACTGCTATTCTCAAAGAAATGTTAGATGAAAAAGATGGATATTGCTTTCTAGAAGATGATTTCCTGCAACATATCTTGCTCAGCTATCTGTTCTATAGTTTCAACTAATTTAATTGCTTCCTGTTGGTTTCCCTGATCTGAATTAAAATGTAGTACATAACTCCTTTGAAGTGCCTGTTTGTAAGTCCTTCTAACACTTGAATCTGCAGCTTCAGACAAACTTCTGAGTCCTCAGCCCCACTCCTTGAAGCCTTCTCCTGTTGGCAAAACTGCATTTCAAATAGCTGGTTTAGTGTCTTGTGTCTGTTGTCCTCTCTAGAAGAAAACAGAAATCTAAAGAGAAATCTATACATTTTAAATGTTCACCAGTCACAGCTACAGCTATCTGCTAGAAGAAAAATCCTTTGATAGTATGAAGAAATGGTAAGACAACGCCCATATCCTAAGGATTTCACTCTTATTGGCTCTCTCTATATATACTGGAAAGGTACCAAACAGGAGATACTTCACTTTCGCATGCTACTTTCAAGGTCACATTTCTTCATTTTGTAGCTCTTGGTCCACAGGCCGGAGCACACTGAAAAGTACAGAGCTTTCTGAGTGAAACTTTCTAAGTGAGAAAGTTGCTGCAAGGTCTATTTAGAGAGCTGATAAACAGGAGAAACTGCAGGGATAAAGACATGGGAAGAAATGCACAGATATTATTTCTGTCAGCCCTGAAATGGCAGTGACTTCTGCCTGTCCAATTCCCTGTGCCACTTCAGTGCCCGAACACCAGTAGGCAATAAGAGGGAACCTATAGGAACTCTCAGAAAGGGCAGAGCATGAAACACTTGTGGTTTCCCTTTTCTAATCCTTCATTTCTACCACTCTTGCTCCCAGTTGTTAAGCTAACAGGAGAAAATGCATTGCATTGCACTGTTCCTAAAAGTTGAAGAATTTGAAGGAATGTCATGGTTTAAGGAAGAACGCAGCTGCTCACTCACTCCCTTGCCTTCCTCCCCCCACTCCCAAAGGAATAGGAACGAGAATTGAAAGAATGTAACTCACACAGGTTGAGGTAAGAACAGTAACTAAGGTATAACATAAAACCATTACTACTACCACCAATAATAATAATGATAAGGGAGATAACAAGGGAAGAGAATACAACCGCTCACCACCCGCTGACTGATACCCAGCCTGACCCAAGCAGAGATCTAACCCTTCTGTGTAACTGTCCCCAGTTTATATACCGGGCATGATGTGCTGTGGTATGGAATACCTCTTTGGCTAGTTTGGGTCAGATGTCCTGTTGCTGCTTCCTCCCAGCTTCCTCCCCCCCCTGGCAGAGCATGAGACTCAGAAAGTCCTTGGTCAGAGCAAACATTACTGAGCAGCAACTAAAAACATCAGTGTTATCAGTGTTGTTTCCAGGCTGAAAGTCAAAAACACAGCACCGCACCAGCTACTAAGGAGAAAAATGACTGCTACTGCTGAACCCAGGACAAGGAGACAAAAAGGAAAACCCATCATGTGGTTCCAAGTGAACTTTTCCTCTTTCCCACTGAAGATGCTGAAGATGATCCATTTGTCTTTAACCTAGAAGCACAGTTTTTTTACCTGAAGCAATATATTTTTTCTATTTGTCTTTGTAAATGCTATTCTGCATTTTTTGAATGCTTCCCCTCCCAATCAATATTTTGTGATCTGAACTGAAGTGTTGTGATCCTTTTCTTTGCAAAGCAATTTGAAAAAGACAAGTCTCCTGGGTTTGCTGATTTTATCTGCAACAGGTGCAACAGGTGAATGAATACAATTTTCTAAAACAGCACATCCCTTTTATTAAGACCATTAAAAATAAAACCTGTTTGTAGCTGGTGTTGCTTGGCATAATATATAGTAGGAGTCTCCAAGTCTACTTTCTTGGCTGGTACAATCTGAACATGACTCACTTGACATTTCCAAAGTATTTTCATCTGTAAATTTCAAAAGCTTTACCATCTTATTAAGACTCATAGCTCTACCTGTAATAAGTTAGATCTTGACAGTGCAGCTGTGTAAACACAGCATCACATTTTAGTATATCAAATAAGTCTATATTCCTTTAAAACAACAGTAATTAAGTGCTTTGAAAAGGTACATATTCAAAAGGGAAAGTGGTCAGAATGATGGGTGACTCCTCACAGGAATACTAAAGCTATGGCTACCAAAATTTCAGCCTTTCAATCTGCTGTTTATTCTCACACACATGAACAGACTATTTTATTCCTCCTGTTTGAGTAAGGACTGACCATAGGAGGTGTCTTGACCTGTTTCGTTAAGCAAGCAGACCTTAAAAATAAGAGAAAATCACTCAAATGATTTGGCATTGACTACTGAGTCTGGATTTGCCATCTCTAATGTCTCACTGATAAGAAAGACAAATCTAAAACATTCAGTAATGCTTCTGCTATTACACTGTAATGTCCTCTTCCTGAAGACCAGAGACAATGGGTCACTGGTAATAGGAGCCAAAATGACACATTTATGTGTAAATAATTCAGGCACCAGTTGAGCTTTGTGCAAAATCAAGCACATTTCTAGTGTCAAAATCAGTAACTGTGCTTGGGCTCCTTGTATCTGCCCATGCTGGCAGGAGCTCTGTTTTGTGTTTGGATCTGCTTCAGTGTTTTCAGCCAATGTGTTCAGCAGTCTCCACACTTCTTTCCTCCTGCGTTCAGGCTAATTGTGGGTATGTGAAGCACATGTGCAGAAGTGGGAGTGCAAAGCAGGAAGGTCAAGGATTGTTCACCTGAAACCTGCTGGGGTTCCTCAGTAAAGTTAATTTACAAAGGCTCTTTTCTTGGGGCCCCCATTCCTCTAAGCCTTGATGAGGTATTTGATTAATGGTTCTGGAAGTCAAACATGAGGTGTGCCCCCTCAGTTTTGAAGGTTGCAGGTAAATCCTGCCCTTATTCTGACTCCAATAATGCATTTATCTAAATGCCACATCTAAGTCTTAACCACTCATCAAAGTGGTGACTAGGTAGTACAGCTATTTCTGTTGAAACATAGAGCACCATGTGATACATTACATCTGCAAGATTCGTTTCATATGTCAAGCACACATTACTTCTAAATCAAATGCTAAAACATGCCTTATTTAGTCAAAAGTAAGCAGAATGCTGTAATTTATAATTATCTTACAGCACATTGCAGTGAAAATGAAAGCAGACTATTAAAATTTAATGCCTGTTTGGTGGAGTAACACATTTCTGGCCACATTTGATGCAGCATCGTTTTCTCACACCATTGTGTATGCACAAAAAAGTCAGCTTGTGTTTGCCAATGTTTGTGGAAACTAATTGAAAAAAAATGATTTAGCTGTTAAAAGCTGACACTGGGCTGGAATATTATCGTCAGCACAGACACTGGTGGCAGTGGCTCCTTTCTCCTCCTCTCACCCCCATCCTCTTTCTTTTAACAATTGTCTGTTGCTCTTCCATTCAGCTCCCCACAGTACAGTTGCTAGCAAATATTCATTGGGGTATCATCTCTGTTTAAGGTCTCAGCCTATACACCTATTCATCTGTGCTAAGTGAACAGCAGCATCAGCTCAAATTAAGCTGGCATGAAAACAGCCACTGTTAATAATTTCTGCTGTGATTCAGCTTAGCTTTGGGTAACAGGTGAATATGTTTCATAACAAAGGCAGTTTTAGCTCTGTTATCTCTTTCCGGGTGCCTATTTAATCAGAGGAGAGGACCATGGTAGCTGCTGGAGCATGTGGCACAGCCGGGACCAGCTGCATCAGACCACATTTGTTATCTGCAAGATTGAGCAGGCTGCCTGTCAGGGGCAGATGCTTGGCACAGTGATTAGCATGCAAAGTGCTGGGAAAGGCTGAGGTGAGGCGGGGTGGAAGTCATCACACTCCATCTGAATTTGCTACAGATCTCTCCTGACAGATAAAAATCTAGAACACCACTCCTTTGGCTGAAATGTGAATTTGTACAAGGATGTGCGTCAATCTCGTGTGTGCTGTATGTGACTAAAGATAAAATTACAGAAGTGCAGAGCTCTGTTTCACAAATTAGGGCAAAATGCTCTTCCCAAAATGGTAAATTTCTGAGATGATAACCAGGTTTCCTAAAGAAGTAACTGTTTAACATCTGTTCATTAAAATGTAGATGAAGGAGTAAGATGGGTGGAAATTAATAAGTAGCAAAATAAAAATGAAACCTGTAATTTCATATGAGAAATGTTACAATACTGAGATGGATTTTTAGCTTCTTTTCTTTTTTTTTTTTTTTAATATAAATTATAGAACAATGCATTTCCATCTACTAAATCTCTGTTGTTTTATTATTTAAGTTGTATTTCGTGTCAGTGCCACACGGTTTGAAGTATATTAAAGCATAGTCATATACTTAATTCTGTGGATTTGCAGATGGTTTATTTCCAGCCAAGTATCTTTTTCCTTAGATCTCAAAAGAAAATCTCTAATAGCCTAAATTGAATTTTTATACATTATGATTTCCAGAGATGTACTTCTTAATGGTTTCTGATGTGCCTAAAGGCATGAATCTTTAACTACTTTCATAGAAATGTGTTAGGGAAAAACTGAACACTCCATTGTGGGTTAGTTTTTCAATTTGTTTTGGGTTGTTTTTTTTTACTGGTTGCAAATACTGAAATCCAATTGTGCATTAACCTACTTTTATTGTATTGCTGTAGTGTTTTCTTGGGCATTTGTAATAATGAAAATATAACAATGTGTATTTCAGAAGTGCTTGATCACAATTCCACCATATCTGTAAAATGTGTGGTGTATATTGATTTCTAGAAACAAAAGACATGTCTGCTTCTTTTTCAAAGAACAACCTTAGTAGCTTTGAAATATCTGAGTTTTATCTCTTACAGAAAATAACACTGAGACTGAGCTATTTCCATATTCCATTTTTTCCAAACATGGCATTGAAGGATTCTCCTTTCAATTAAAACATTTTTGAAATTATTTTTAAGTCCCTGGAAGATGAAATTGGTCATGAGTTTGTATCCATACTCAAATTCTAATCTCCCCAGCAACTAATTGTTTTATTTAGTTCTGACAGTGCTCTATCTATTGTCATCTTGGACTGCATTCTGAATACTGTCTCTTTCCCTGACAATTACTGCTGTTCTTTATCCCTACAGCCTTTAAAAGCTCTGTGTAACATTAGCGTATCTAGCCTAGTGAAAATGTCTTTACAGATTAGTGTAATGTTGATACTGCTGGCTCCCTGTTTTTGACCTGAAGTGGAATATATTGTGCTGCTGGAGCAGATGAAATCAGGGCTTCATTGGGAAGCCAAGATTGCTTGGCTGCCTGCCAAGAGTGCAGAGCTGGTGACTGCTGGAGCCCGCGCCACTGGCAGCACCTTCACTGGAGCTGATCTCTGCCCTTGCAAAGTGGGGCAGGCAGCATTGCTTCCATTTGCTTTGCATCAAAATATGTTTAAGGTTGCTCACCCATAGACATTTATGCAGAATTCTAGGAGGAGACAATGTCTTTTGTGAAAATAGAAAACTCTTTACTCAAGGGTTTTTGGTTTTTTTTTGTTTTGTTTTATTTTGGGGTTTTTTTGGGGGGGAGGGGTTAGGGTCCATGTTTTTTAATAGAAAACAGGAGGCAAAAGAAATATAAAACACAGAAAACAAAGCTGTGAACTCCTAATAACTCCCTGAACAGATGTAGATTGGGTCATATGAACAATTTATTGTAATGTTCCTGTTGCTTTTAGTGATTCAAGTATACTTCTTTTCCTTTGTTTGTTTGGTTTGGTGCTTTTTACCAAAATGTTATTATACCTCAATGAAAAGTATTTCCATCAAATATTTACTTCTAAACATCCTATGAAGCTCATGTGGTGCTAAAAATATAAGTGGATAGAAGATTAGGATCAACACATCTGCTGCATGTTGTATGCAATTCAGAGATTAAATACACATATTCAATAATAACAAGTGCACTGTTATTATTACAACAAATAACCTTTCATTGGACATCCATATTAAATCTGTCACCCTGGATTTCTACTTTTTTCCCCACCCTGCAATAATATTTTTCTCTCAAGTGCTGAATTTCCCTAGCAGTAAAACATATGCTGTTTACTGCCTAAGTAGATGGATAACGTAAGCTGTGATGTGAAAAGTATTTTTTTCTTCTAATTTTCTTTTTGAGGATATAGTTATAGTTACATATATATGCTTTTATATGAGATAAGAACTACCATCTGGTAGTTAAATGTGCACAGCTTATTGCTTGAAGTGCTTATACACTTTGTGAAAACACACAGCTTTTGTGTATGTTAGGATACTGCCTATATGTATTATTAATAAACTCACATATTAGCTATTTGAATATGTCAAATGATTGTAAAATAGAACAGTGATTCTGGACAAGAACAATTAGGACTGGTGTGTTGTCAGATGTGTATTTATTCCAAAAGTACTATTATGACCTTTTCATATCATATTGTTTGCAACCTCTTCCAAACAATAATTGTTTCAGGGGAAAAACTGAGCCTTTTTGACAAAAGAAAAGGCCTTTGTTATAACTATTCTATGATTCTGTGATTCTATGATTCTATATTCAGGGAGCTGAAGCTTTCATTCTTGGTATACCAATTCACAAAGATGCGTGCTGAATGTGTGTGAGCCGCAAGAGAGACCGAACATATAAATTCTGAGTTACTTTGACCTTTAATCAAGGAGCCCAGGAAGAGAAATGCACTAGGAAGGCTGGTTTGTTGCTGTCTGGAGACTGATAAGCTGTAATAAAGGTGCACTCCATTGCAATTCATCTAAAGCTTCCATTGCTATCATCCTCTTTTTTCGATTTTTGTTACCTCAAGTACTTATCTAAATCCTTTTCAATGCCAGCTTGAATGCACTTTGTATTTTTTCCAGCTGTGACTGGTGCTGTCTCTGTGTATGTCAGTGTGCTTCAGCACACACTCTTTCCCCTTGTTTGACAAGAGCCAGTGCTAACACCTAATTAAGGATAAGCCATGGAGCTTTCTGCTCTATCTTTTTCAACTTCTGTGTTCCCAGCTTTCTGCCTAGTTGAGCTTTTATGACAAGAGCAACATTTAGGCTTCAGCCTACTTCTAGTCTCTCAGTTCCCCATGTGCAAGCTAAAGGGAACTTAACTCAGCAGTTGATTTTAGAAACGTTTATGTTAACAAAATCCACAAGTCTTTTTTATCTCTTTCTGAAGTACACATGTTTGTATGTAAATCTGTCTCTTCATATCTGTATAACTAGATATGAATGCACACATGTATCTGAACAGAAAATGGACTTTTTTCAGATTTCCTTTCATCTGTGTCCAAGCCTCCCCTCCCCCAACTGTTTCCTAGGAGATGATCAGAGAGGTGGGATGGTATTTTCCTTTGCAAATGCTGTATCTAAAAATCTACCAGGAGCCTAATTCAGTAGGAAGGAAAAATGCTTGTTCAGACTACTGTCAAGCCATTTTAAGTGTTTTGTCTCTATGATACAGATGTATTTAGGTCACAAAACAAGAAACTCTTTCAAAGGATTAAGCATTTGGTAAGCTTGAAAATCAGATTAATATGGCTGATAGGTGACTACCAGATGGCCAATTAAATGAGTACATACAATAATTTTTGTGGGGAGACTTAAATATATGTCTGTTTGCATAACCTAGTTAAATTAAGAGGCAATATTTAATTTTCTTTTTTTCCTGCATCCAAATCCTTGCATCCAAATTCTGATCTGAATTTTATCTAAGTCTGCATAGCACGTCAGGCCCACAGTAAGGTTAAATGCAGATACACTGGTGTAGCTCAAAACAGAATTTGCTTGACTAATAAAGTGGTAAAAATTATTTGTAGAAGAAACTTCTACAAGAAAATCCTGGCTACATGATAGGACCACCTTTGCTATTAAGTATGTACATAACCAAAGGCAAAATAATGGTTTACTGGCTTCAGTGTTTGATATCCTGCTTCTTGTGTTGTTAATCTGACAAGAAACTGGGGAAATTTGAGTGTGAATTTCTATCAGCAAGTCCTGAATTCAAAGTCTGTCCTCAGTCTAACTGAAAATCTCACCTGTAGAGACAAGGTTCATTCAAAAACTATTTACAACATTCAGGACATGTATAAACAGTTAACAGAATCTGCACAGCCCTTATGAGCTATACTTCATAATTTGACCACCTCCTAGTTTTGAATGCTGTTTAGTACCAATTTCCTTTGCAACTGCAAGTTCATCCATTCCTCAAGTTTTGCCAATAACAGTAGCCTCTAAACTGCTCCAGGTTGAAGATCTTCTAGTTAGTACCACTTTTGTTCACCACCCTTATTTTGTCAGAACATTGAGAAGGAAGAGAAAGAGGTTGTCAGGAAACCAGTTCTCTGCACAACTCCTAGATGTCTTCATGAAATTGCTTTGTATCTAGTGTTGAACTGTTCTGTAGCTGATTTCCTGGGCACTAGAAGATAGGAATATTGTTATTTACATTCTTGACCAATAGTGAATAAAATCATGCCAATCGCAATTCTGCTGTAGCTCATAAAGTGCATAGAGACATTGGCTTGTCATTGATGCAGACTACAATAAAACTAATCTAAACGCTTTTAATTGCTCAGGTATGACAATGAGTGCTCTGCATTTCAGAGCGTTACTATCTGCATTAAAACCAGCATTTCCTGAGGAGCAATTCTGTGGAAAAGCTGTTTAGAATCCAGAGGAGAACAGAAAGAATACACATTAGTTGCATTTCTTTGTTTATTATTTTATGTCAAGCAGCTCCCCAGCCAAAACAGCTGGAGGCT
This sequence comes from Melopsittacus undulatus, assembly GCF_012275295.1. NCBI lineage: Eukaryota > Metazoa > Chordata > Aves > Psittaciformes > Psittaculidae > Melopsittacus > Melopsittacus undulatus. Next base: position 65,626,456 of record NC_047557.1, on the reverse strand, counting down.
GAAAGTTAAAATCCGGCAGTGAAAGAGATCATAGTAGGTAGACATGCAATTTGCATGCTCTAGAGAAAAAGTGGATTTGGTTTGGCTATGTTATAAGCCTTGAAAAATCACTCTTCGTGTGAGCTTAGTGAATTTAACAATTATAGCAAAATTAGTTTCAATCATGTTAAATTCCGTAAGTAATACAAATGAATTTCAAAAACTTTGCTCAGGCAGAGCATGGAAAAAAACAGTTTTCAATGTGTGGTACCCATGTATTTTGAGCTCAAAAGGAACCCCAAGCAAACAAGATTACATTGTGCTACTTGAGAAACAATAGTGCAGACACATTATAAGATGTTACTTTTATTTATTACATTACAATTATGAGAATTTTTATGCTCCATTCTGCTTATTTTCTGCTAGGATTACTAGTGGTTTATTACAAGAAGCAGCCACTTGGTCTTCTTTTCCACAATGCAAACAGGTGTTTATAAATCAACCTTGGATTCTAATGCAACTGAAGTGTATCAGTTAGAAAGGTCTTGAAGCATATATCAACATCAGTCGCTTTAAGCAGAACTAGTTTGAATATTTCACATAAGTATTTAAACCTGAATTATCTCCCCCCCACACCCTGCACTCTGTCATTAAGGACATGTGAAGAGCTCAGCTACAATTGCTTTGCTTCAGTGTTTCTATTCAGCTACTGCAAGAAAATTGCTAGTATGAACACAGACATTGACTTGTGATGAGAGCTAGATTTCTTCTTGTTCAAGCTAATCTGAAAGCCATTTCAAAGGCTTTGAAAATTTTTGTCCCAAGGACATGACAGACTTATCAGCTTTTCTGTGCATACTCACAGGGGAAAAGAGTGTGGTTTGAGGATTATGCACACAGATTTAACAGTTTGATATTTCTAGGGAGTAGCTGCAAAACATCGATGTGTTTTCTGTGCAGATGATGGATGTCTGCGGGAGTGTACACTCAAAAAGGAGGAAAACTGCGAAGCTCCGATTCCAGTGCAGAGACAGGAAAAATACTCAAACCTTATCACTACAAGAAGTTCTAACCACTGTAAGCTAACTTAACAACAAAAACAGGCTGTGCTCTGCAAAACACAGTGCACAAGCACTGATGTTCTCATCAACAGTGCTTATATCATGTTAGCCAATACCAAATATGGGAACAGGATGTAAGTTCTTTTCCAGCACTAGAAAGCTGCAGTGAGTAGTTATGCACATGTGTGTGTTCACTCTTGTGTACACATATATATTCATTTGGAAACTGACATTTTTACCCTGCTCCTAGCACAGCACATGTACACTCTGGATATGCTCCAGATCTTACCCTTCCCTGGAGTTTCCTTTGTAGTTAACTTAAATAACAACACACACCTGCCAGTTTTTTCTTTGGAGTTTGGCTGCTTCATGGGCTGTTCTCTGCAGGACCTCCTTTGTCCCTGTCACTAGTTCCCTGAGCTCCAGAGTGGCATTCACAATCTGTTCCACATCCAGAGCTGGTGCCAGAAGGATCCACCTGCTCTGCTTGTTGACAGATCAAATATCTTTGCATTGTTCGAGAAATCCCTAAAGCCTGACCACAAGAGTAAGCAAACAAAATAGACTGGCAGTCACATGAAGATATAGGTGCTGCTGCCTTGTTTATGAAGTGCTAGGAGGTATTTGTACGCTAATGCACCCTGGCTGACAGAATGTGGTTAGGGTGATTGAAGCAGACAGAGTTTTGTTGAGTAGTTGTGCATGCATTTGTGTGTTCGTGGTTGCCGGGCCCTTTCACCTCCACAATGGTGTTTGCAGACTTCAGTTTGCCTAGGTTCTGCTGTTTTCAATCACACAGCACCTTTCCTCTAAGTCCTTGTCCACTTCCAAACTTTCCTCCTGTATCTATCTTTGCACTAGCTTAGACAGAGATTGGTCACCTAAGACACCAGATAAGTTACTCAGATGTTTTACATGACAGGGTGCAAAAAGGGCAATGACTGAGAAATAGAGATTATTTCCCCATACACCATCTATTGTTCCTCATAAATACTGTGTCAGTTACTGCAAAGCAAACAGTAATAATCAAACTGGAAAAGCCAAGCACAGCATCAGATTCTGCTTTTTGTTCCTTCTGTGGAGGAAGACAGTGAATAACACAAAAATTGTAACTGAAGGTTTAATTTGCTTTGGCTTACTTTTTGTAAAGTGTGTATGTGCATTACACATGCCAGTGTGAACTGAAAGTCCTAGTACGGCAATTTGAAAAGTTGTTCTAGGCTACAGGGGGCCATGTATATGTCAGAAGTCCCAATAATGATGCTCTTTCTAATTTTTATCACTGGGCTCAGGAGACAAAGATGCCAGTATGATTGTGAAAGCATTTTAACTCTAACAATGGCTCCAAACATGTAGGATGAGCCTCCAAAGAAGTCCAGCTAATGTTATTAAATTCCTTCAAATAACAGCTGGTCTAACTTCCCTTAGCTTGCATATGCTTTGGCAGTGCTTTTCTACAAATATACTAAGAGAATATCCCAGATTCCCAAACCTTTTCTATTTAAGGTTAAACATATTCTCTGATATAATTACACATAACTCTCTTTAAAGGAATATGCTGTTACATTTCCCTCCATATGTTTCTTAAAAGACAAAATTATAAGCTTGCTATTGCTTAGGAAAAAAAAACCCAAAAACAAACAAACAAAAAAAAACAAACAAAAAAAACAAACAAACAGAAAGCCAGCCATCATCTCCTTATGGTAACTTGGTCAGAGACATGTAAGTTAGTTTCAGCTATAGCAGAATCTGATGTCAGCATGGTAATTACTAGGCAGAGTCAATAATGCATCCCCTCAGTATAATTGCAAATCCAGTACAACCATGACCAGAACTAAATTGCTTGAGAGAAATCAATAGAAATCTCCCAATTGCATTCCCTGGTGTACACATCAGATATAAAAACTGTCCATCCAAGCAAAAGGCCAACTTTACAAATAACAACTGCAATATGAGGCTAGGAAGTAGTCTGTCCACACAGAAGCTTCTTGGTTAACTCTGGCTAGAGGAGGCAGACCTGAATTGGAAGACATGTATTTTGAAGGGTAAAGGCTATGCCTACATGAACAGTAATTTGATGAAACTGAAGTGGAGCGGTAGATTCATGTAGCTGATACTGAATTCCTAATATTTGTTCCCTATGAGCTTTCCAGCTTTTAGTCAGACTGAATTTAGTCTGTTTCCTCAGACCAAATATTCTCATGACATGTTCTCAAAGCTGTCTGAAGGACCAAACTTTGATGCAGATGTCTGTGCTCCTGTGACAGTCTGGACATCATTAGGTTTGTAATTGAAGTGGAACTTCTAGCTCAGTTTCCTTGAAGATGAATGTAGCTCATGTACAACAAAACCACTATGAGGAACAAAGCAAAGCACAGTAAGTGGGAAAGCTCAAGGGATTAATTTCAAAACCTCATTTGATATTGCTTGAACAAAATCACTATTGCAGATGCAGCCAAATATTTGCTCCAGAAATCTCAGTTGTTGCTTTCCTAGATTCTTAGGGCCTTCTGCTTTTTTCTTCCTCAATCACTTTTGCTTGTACCTGCTGGAAATCCCTGAATAAACACGTTGCCTTTGGTGCCATGTAATTCTTACCACTTAAGTTTTTTTTTGTTAATGTTAAACAAAGAGATATATAATGATTCAGTAGAACACAGGATTCATTTTACTTAATGGTCTGATAGAGTGTCAGCTTTTTAAAAAGAAAAAAAAAGCTTTTTCTGTATATGCTTCAGGAGTTAAATATAAGCTTTGAAATATAAGTTTGCTGAAATTAAGTCCCTTGAAACTTCAGAGCTGTAAGGGCCCAGTTTAGGTTCTCTTATTAGGTCTCTCAAAACATTGTGAAGAACAGTCATCTAATAGCTTCTGAACTCCCTTTGAATATTTGCCCTGGCTGCTGAAGGGTTAAATTCTCTTATACATGTTATATCTTCATTATTTTCTCCCTTTATATTTTGGAGCAGAAGTGGTCTGTTACACGTTCTGCCTGTTACTGCATTTCCTTTTAGAGGTTTCTGTTGCAAAGGATTAGCTTTCTAAATTGACTGGAGTTTTCTGAGAGATATGTTTTAGCATAAAATTGTTAGTTTCACACTGTGTCAAATTATGCTGCTCACACATGACACAGCACAAAACAAATAAACCTGCACAAAGCTGTGGTGTGGAAAACATCAAGAGTATTTTTGCTTAGGCTGTGCTGACAGAAAATGTTTTCTTTCCAGTGTAACTCTATCTGTCATTTGACATGTCTTTTGTTACAAGTTTATAAGCCAAATATTTTCAACAGGTGTCAGATTTTAAAATATGCAACTTTTTTAGATGCCTTCATAATTCTATAATGGAAGAAAAAGGTATCTGCCCCATAAGAAAGTGTTTTGTAGAAGTCATTATAAAATCTATTCATTGCTGAAGAGGAAAAAAAGTGTAACAAGCATTGCATTTTCATTATGGTATGGATTAAAGTACTGTAATCAGAATAGTATAAAAAGGCTGCTAAACAGCTGGTTGTTCACTGTGTTGGAACCAAGTATGGAGCTACAATGCAGTTGCATTAGTAACATAATGCTAAGAACATTTTCAATTATTATGCTTAACCTTGCTAAGAAGCTAAAATGAAGTCTATCAATACAGTGTAAGAGTACGTAGCAAAATAGCAGACTGCTATTCTCCCACTTTCTCCCCCACCCCACTCCCTTTTTTTCTCCTTGCTACAGTAAGGGAAATGTGTGGACTCCTGCCCACACTATTTCTAAATCATAGAATCATAGATTCCTAGAATAGTTAGGATTGGAAAGGACCTCAAGATCATCTAGTTCCAACCCCCCTGCCATGGGCAGGGACACCTCACACTAAACCATATCACCCAAGGCTTCATCCAACCTGGTCTTGAACACCGCCAGGGATGGAGCATTCACTACCTCCCTGGGCAACCCATTCCAGTACCTCACCACCCTAACAGTAAAGAATTTCTTCCTTAGATCCAATCTAAACCCCTGCTGTTTAAGTTTCAACCCGTTACCCCTTGTCCTATCCCTACAGTCCCTAATGAACAGTCCCTCCCCAGCATCCCTGTAGGCCCCCTTCAGATACTGGAAGGCTGCTATGAGGTCTTAAAATCATCTAGTTCCAAGCCTCCTGCCATGGGCAGGGACAACTTGCACTAGACCATGTCACCCAAACCTATGTCCAACCCAGCCTTGAGCACTGCCGGGCATGGAGCATTCACAACTTCCCTGGGCAACCCATTCCAGTGCCTCACCACCCTCACAGTAAAGAGCTTCTCCCTTATACCTTATCTAAACTTCCCCTGTTTAAGTTTGAACTCATTACCCCTGGTCCTATCACTACAGTTCCTAATGAAGAGTCATCCCCCCTAGCATCCTTACAGGCCCCCTTCAGATACTGGAAGGCTCCTATGAGGTCTCCACGCAGCCTTCTCTTCTCCATGCTGAACAGCCACAGCTTTCTCAGCCTGTCTTCATACAGGAGGTGCTCCAGTCCCCTGATCATCCTCGTGGCCCTCCTCTGGACTTGTTCTAACAGTTCCATGTCCTTTCTATGTTCAAGTAATTGTTTCCTGTAGATTAATTTGTAATTCTGAATCTCAAGAAGAAGGAAATTCAAACACCTTCCTCCCCAGAGTTATTTACAGATCTGGAATTTTAATGCAATCTAAAGCAGAGGTTAAGGAACTCAGACCACATGAGGAAAGGGAGGGAGGCAGCAGTGAAGGTGACACCAAAGTGTTTCCTTAGCAAAGGTTTTTCTTTGTCTGCCAAAAATCTTGCTTTACCCAGTGCTTAACAACTTCCTTGCTGTTTTCTGTCAGGCAAACAGGCTTATGTAAAAAAGCTGGGCAGGGGGTGAATGTGTGTGCATGGCTTAAGTACACACACACACACACACACACACACACACGGCTATGTTTCCAGGAGGCCTGAGAATGGCAAGCTTCTTTGTGCATGGTTGCTCTGGTGATGAAAGTTTTCTTACACAGATAAATTAAAACAAACAACTCTCATCAACCCTGATGCTGTTCTTTATCCTGTCTATGCAGGGCAGTTGGAGCCCTAAGGTGCTGTTACGGTTATTTAGGCATGAAAAGGGGCAAATAGGCAGATTTCAGGGAGAGTTTGAAAATACACAACTAGTGATCTAAACACTGACAACTTGTTAGAATTTTTAATGCTAAATGCCCTATCAGTGCTTATATACAACTGTTGTCTAAATACCTTTTAAAATCTAGCATTCTGTAAGGAAAGAATTCCTCACTTTCCATTTCTACCATTTTGGGCTATTCAGAATAATTAAATTACCTCTATCAATTCCTGTATAGCTTGCTCTCATCCTTCCTTAGCAATGAAATTTTCTGCTCACCTTGGCCTGAACAGTTCACAGTAAAAGAGGGTTAAAAATGGAACAGAGGAGACTAAAGGGGCACAGAATAAAAAAGTATTACAAAAAAGGGGGAAGAAGCTAATTTAGTTTTTTTCAGGCTTCCCAGTAGGCTTTCCAGAGGGGTGTTCCCAAAAAGTGACATTGTTATCTTCCGCTTCGCAGCGTGAAGTCTCCAGTGATAATGAAAGAGATGTCTGTGTACATGATTATTATGAACATTTGACACAGCAGACAAGTCATAAACATTAAAGCAAAAAGCTTTTGAGAGGATAAAACATTCTGCCTTTACCAGTTTTCTCAGACATTATAACCCGAATACTACAGGGGCGGTTTTTGTTAGCAGTCCTTCTTTCCTTGCAAATTGGAAGTTCCTGTCCCTGATGGCAAATGGAACTTCAGATCTCCTGCTGCAAGGTTACCCATTCCATTCTGTGAAAGAACTGCCTTTTAGGCCAGATTGTGCTCAGCACTGGAAAAAAAAATATGCCCTGAGAGAAGCAAAAGGAAGGAAATGATGTTACCCTCCATCATTTCACCTGTGGGTTCCCACGCTTCAGTGTAGAGTCTCCATAACTAAGTAGAGAGTACATAATCTCCTGGAAACTGCCAAAAAGCTGATTAAGGGGGAAAGAGGGAAGTTTAGAAAAGAATCATCTATAACATTATTCCAGGGACTACAGCCAAATTCTACTGTCCTTATATTTTGGCAAGGATTGGTGCTAATTTTTGATTGCTTAATAAATTTATTTTCATTAGAAACTTAAGCGAGTATTGTTGAATAATAATATTATGGTGGATTCTGGGACGTGCCTGTTTCACAAGGGTGCTAAATTCCCAGCTATTCTATTGCAACACAGGGAGGGGTTTTCTTTTCTCTGCCCAAGGCATATTAAGTCCTGCCAAAATCACTTTTCTCAGACAACAGTGTCAAAAACATTCATAAGCCAAGGGAGGACATCATGAAACAAATGAGCATCAGAATAGAAAGGGTTCCCAGGTACTGTAGAGCAAAGAAGAAAGGCTTCCTTGGCACAACAACAGAGAATTGTCTTGTGTTCCTCTTGACTAGTTTGCTGTGGCACTACAATGGTACAGAAACCATCTGAAATCCTGTCTTTGCCATCTATAATGGAGATCTCTCTGATCATAAAGAAAATTATTCTGTGTGAAGAGGACACAGACATTGTCTCTGAGCACCTCCTGAGGCCTGAGCACATCTGGATGTTTGAAAAGGAGGGTCAGAAACTTGAAAGAAGAGACGTGTGCTAGAATCAGTGGACGCTATTTCACCAAAGTTTGGCCATCTGCTTCACTAAGGTGGAGAAGAAGATCTCATTTAGGAATGAGAGTATCTGGGATATTTTTATTTTATTTTTACTGATTATCATGGATCTGTTTCTATTACAAATATTTAAGACTTCCAAGATATAATATTCACTTTGAAGGCTAGACTAGAAGCCCTCATGTCTCTAATTATAACTATTTTTATGATTTACAAAGGAAATTGAAGGACTTATTATATTATTATTACATTATTATGATATTATATTTATCTCTCCTATCAATTTTTTAATCTCTAAATGTCTCAGCTATTCCAGTCCTATTTACTGAAATAGAAGGCTCTGCCATGCTCAGGTAAAATGTACGTGTTTTCCAAGTGCTGGCTAAAGTATACTGGTAATCTAACAAAGTCAAAGCAGGTGTAGTTTGAACATGAGATTTATGTGTTGAGGTTAAATTTAATATAACAATCTTGTGAAAAACATTCTTGTTTTCCATTTCCATTGTTTGTACTACTGTATGTCATCTGAGCAGATTATTCTCTAGAATAATCTAGTCCTTCACAATGGGATATCTGACATGTACTCCTATTTTGAGTGGCACCTATTTTGAGGTGACCCAGCCCTTTCAGGCTAGATCTGAGACCTCCTTCCTGTCTGGTACAATTGGGCTGTGCTCCAGGGCAGAAGTCTTAACTGCTTTGTATTGCAATGAAATTGAAAAGGAAGGAAAAAAGAACAGTAGATACAGCTGTTCAGTGACAATCTGGGTTTCCAACTGTATGTACAATCTAACCTCAATACCCTTGGAGCTTTCCAGAGCAGATTTTCAGGTTATCTCATGATCTTCTATAGACAGGTCTCTGATAGAAAAATCCTGCTCTTTGAGCAAAATGGCAGCTGTGTAAGGACCTTGAACTATTTGGACCTTTCCCTTATGACATATATATTCAATGGGCCAGAAGAATTTAGTTGCAATATTACCACCTTTATGCCTAAAGGGCTTGAAAAATGTTATGTGGAGACAAGTATTGCACTGTAAAACAGCTTTTTTTTGTGTTTTACTGTCTGTAGATCTATATTAGAGAGCTTATCTAAGAAAAAAAAAAAGAAAAAAAAAGTTATCCACTGCCTTGAAATTTAAAATTACCCTCTTTTTCCACTGAGCTTTATGAAATGATTGCTGAGATTGCTCAGTATCTCTACACAACACCAGTTTTGTTTCACACACTTTACCATGCAATTTGCCTTTTTGTTTTATCTTTTCCCTTATTTTTTTTCTGCTTGGCTAGTCCTTGCAATCTGACTTCAAGAACACGTCCTGGACTCGTTGCAGAAAGCATTCAACTCCCTCTGCTCAGCAGGTCCACTCCATTTTACTTGCCCTATAGTCTTGTTTATTGTTGTTTAACATTGCTGGTTTATGGTTCTTAGATTTTTCAGCTTAACTGGATATTCAAAAGCTGGCAGAATGAAGTGCTTGGTTTCCAGTCTTTAATATTTATCTCCCCTTGGATCTCACCATCTGTTTTATTTGGCAGTGCAGGGAAAGGAAATTTTTTTAACTTCCTTTAATTTGCCCTGTTTCCTGCAGATAGTTAGCTTGTCTGGTTCCTCTTTCTCTCTCCAGACATAATCAAGAAGTATTTGGTGTCACTTACTGAGGCTTGTGAATCTGGCAGAAATTTCCATGCTAGATTGTGTGTTTCAGTCTTTGCTTAATGAGGAAGAGGTAGGGATTTTTCTTTTGTTGGGGTGTATAGTGACTAACGCATCCTCAGTATAGTGCAATGATATTCACAAAATTAGGACTGTTTTTTTCTCACTTCATTCAAGTATATTCCTCGTAACTTTTTCATTTGACTTTATTTCTCAGTGTCTGTCGTGGTTTAAACTAAATCTGCACATTCCTTTGTTTCCCCACCCCCCACCCCACCCCCCCCCCCCCCACCTTCCCACTCCCGGAGGGATGGGAAGGAGAGCCAGAGGAATACAACTCCCACGGATTGAGGTAAAATCAGTCCAGCAATCAAGGTATAAAACAAATCACCACTGCCACCAATAACAAATCACTTTAGAGGAGACAAACAGGGAGAGAGAATACAATACCACCCACCGCCACGAGGCCAGCCCGGAAGAGAGAGAGCTCACCCCTCCCCTCCTGGCCAGCTTCTAGTTCCCTCCCCGAGCAGGACGTGCTGTGGTATGGAATAACTCCCTGAATAGCCCAGACCAGGCGCCCTATCTCTCCCTCCTCCCTGGCAGAGCATGAGCTACTGCTGAACCCATGACAGTGTCATATCCTTGAGCACATCAGCAAGTCAAATACATGTTATTTTGGGTAACATCTATTCTTTAATATTTCAGTTCCAGTATAGTCCAATCCCAACACAGTCACAGTTACCAGAGGTAACCCGGCATTTATGACCAGTGGTCATGCAGTGGTGTCTTGAACTTCAAAGATGGTGCACTTGTTTTTTCAGCTTCTCTTGTTTATGGTCAATCTTAGAGTGACTGGAATCTTTCATTCTCTTTACCAGCTGGGTTTCAAAGTCTTACAGGGAGAGTCTCAAAACGTGGTTACCTGTTACATCCTTCTGCATATTGAAGGACATATGAAGGAAATAAGGATGGAACATAGAGTGTGGAAAGGAGAAAGCATTTGTTTTTCTCATGTATAGTACCCACAGCAGGAAGAACAACTTTGAAAAGATGCCTTCAGTTTTGAAAGTGCTCTACTGCTACCCCTGATAATTGCATTTGTAAACATTTGGAGGTACAAAGGCTGTCTTTCAGAGATAGAGATAATATCCTTTTAATGCCTTTTACAGTGTTCTCTCAAAGTATCTCTGCTTTCATTATTTTTTAAAAATGACACTGAAGTCAAATGGTGGTGAAGTTAAAGCTTGTGGTGCATACATTAACAAATTACTGAAGGAAAGTTAGGGATGTGCCTCATGAAAGGATTCATCTGAATGAAAACCCACCTGCTGTTCCCTTTTGTCATTCATCAACTACCCTCAGATTCTTTTCTCAGTCAGACCTATGAAATAATTTGCCACATGTTGCAGTCTGTCAACTGCCCCTGTTAACTAAAAGTCATTTCCATAGAACAGCTGTCCCTCTGTAGCTTGTGCATAACGAGTTGGTTGTTGGTCCCCTTCCAAAATGAGAACCCATGGCCATTTGGCATTCTTCTTGGGAGTGCTCGTAAAGAGCCCAAGACCCATGCTCACACCAAGGGTAAGTGCCAGTCTGGGAGTAAAAGCCCTTCCTGAAACAGTATCTAGAATTTTTAATCATTTTGTCTAGCTCACTAGGTCAAAGTGATGCTGAATGGGCAAAATGGGTCTTGTGTTGGTAATGTTTTATCTGAATGGCTAAACAGAGGATTTTGATTTTTGGCTCTGTCAGTCAAGAATTTTTCCCCAACTACTGAAAATTAATTTCTACACTATGTTATAAGGTCTCTTAAAACAATTATTTCCTTCTTTTCCAGCAATTTTTGGCAGCTTCTGTAACTTTGTGCAGGATGATGAGATCCTTTCAACAGCTTAGCAAAAGTTACTCAGTCATTCTGTCCAGAGTCAAAGAAGCTGTACTAGATGTTACAGTAGTATCTGGACTAATGACACAGATGGTATTTAAATGATAAACAGCTCCTTAGACATGGGACGGTCCATTATGATTTTGGTTTCCCATGTGCTGATAATTTCCTCATAATTTCTGTCTTGAACAATGTTGCAAGCAGCTACAGGCTAACCTAGTACGAGAAGGCTCATAGATCAGACCTGTTCTTTAGACTGAATAATAATTCTATTTTTCTTTCCCATTTGGGCAATCTTTAGATTCTAGACCATGCTCAACAAACATTCATCAAAGCACTTAGGGCACTGGTTTTTGAAAAGATGTTTCCTGACTTCAGCTTTACCTGTTTGAGTCAAAAAAGTTTATTTTCACTTGCTCCAGCTTAGACCAGTGGCTCTGCTTGCTGACTTACCTGTAAAATTTTTTACCACACTTCAAGCTCTATGTGAAATTCTGCTGTCAGTGCAAAAAAGCAGAGTGAAACCAACTCGATCCTTGTTTAGGGTTTGTTACTCACACAACAAAAGACAGATTTCAGGACTCTGCTAATGTTCTGTAATGTCTTCTCTCATCAAGTGATGGAATACCTTTCAGATTTAGACCCCTGAGGGACATGAGACGTGTTTCACATGTTAATGTACTGGGAGACTGAAATAAAAATGGCCACCTGACTCACTGCATTCTCTCATGCTTAAATTATCTGTGAGGTGCCCTTGCTCTCTTGCATGGGCTATGCACTCATGCATCATAGCATTGGCAGGGGGTAGAAAGAGCAGCATGCAGTGGGCACTGCTTTTCACCTTCAAAAAACACACAAGCTTCAAGCTTATTTAAATCAACTTTAAATTTCAGTTCTTGAATGACTTACGCTAAAATAAAGCTGGAACCACCACACAGTATCTCTAAATTTACCATGTCACTTGAAAACACTAGTCTTAGTTAAATCAGGCTAAACCCTTGGTGAAAGGGCATAGCTCGGCTTACTGTTTGTGCTGCAGCTGGTTGGGTAAGGAGATGAGTGACTCCATTTGCACATTCCCAGCTGGTTCAGATTTTCTAGCTTTATTTCATTTGTAACTGCTGAGAGTAACCTGTGCTGACTTGTATATATTTTAGGCTTTTTTTTTATTGCAACACTTTTTTCTCCACAGAAAGTGGTGAAGGTGTCACTGCTTATACAGTATGCTGGCATAGGTGAGGGAGCAGGGACAAGACAGAAGAGAGGCTGAGCAGATGAGAACAGCAAGCTTTAAATCAAGTTATCTTCACAGCACATCTGACTGTGTCCCAAACAATATTAATTCATTAAAAAAAAAAAAAGGCAAACATTGAAACGGAGATTTCCAGGAGCCAGGGATGAAATTTTGGCCACTCTAAGCATGCAACAGGGGGGAATTTCCCTAGTCAACGAATCTCATCCCATGTTTTTCCAGAAAAACATTCATGAACTGATCATGGTCCAGATTAAAATTCATTTCAAGTGATAGTTCAAGTGACAGAGTCATAGTCACAGAAAGTTTGTGATTAATGCTTCAAACTGGTGTAATTTCCACCACACACCCTGATGATAATCCTTGTTGCTGTTCTGCTGCTCAAAAGACGTATCTGCTTAGAATGCTACCCTCAGTTTTATATAGAAGAAGCAGAATGGCTCCACAGGTTGCAATAAGATGGTTTTCTGCAGATTAAACATATTCTGCCCCACAGCTGGGAAAGTTTGCAGTTGAAGTCTCCTTTTCCTAGAATGTAGGTGTTGTCAGGGAGACATTTCTCATTCCTATTCTTACACAGGTCTTGCCTTCACCCAGACTGTGTGCTGATGATAAGTTTTTTTCCCAAGCAAAAAAGCAAAACAGAGGGTGTTCAGAGGGTAAAACACTAACCTAGCTTACGTTACTGCAAGTTTTTGCCATCAGCTTAGTGCTGGTGAGGGCAGTCTCTTGTCCTTGCTCTGCAGTCCTCTTATATCTTACTTGGCTAGCTCATACTTCCCAGATGTGCTCATTTCCATGACAGTCCTGAGGAATACTTGTCAAATGGGCTCTGCTCCTTGCTTTCCTAAAAATCACACATCTGTGTGTTCAGGCTTTCCTTTCAACAGAGGACTTCTTGTTTGTTTCCTGATATTGTCCTTTCTGAAAAGTGGTGGAAAGGAAGACAAGCTAACAAGACCATTTGCCTGTCTGGCAAGGGAAATGGCATGATTCAAAACTGCTTGAGCTAAAGAAATTCTAAAACCTCCAGGAAAATTCTAACATTTGTTTGGATGGTTTTGTTTATGTTTGGAGCTGTGGAATATCCATGATTTTCAGTGCTTTGACCTTTATTTTGAAGAATGTCATAATTGTGCCAGCAAACTCGGCTGTCAATATTTTTGTTTCACACCTCTTTACGGAAGTTCATAACTGACCTATAAAATTACACATACTGAGCATATGTGGTCCCAAGCAGGAAAACACTTAATAAATACATACATAAATATAAAAGTGTTTGTTTAAATGTTATAAAGGCACAAAAAATATAACTGGTGATTTCAAATGCATTTTACAGTCCTATAACTCAAAAGCAAGCCAGTCAGGTTTTAATTCTTTCAAACTCAAAATTATTAACCTCTTAGTCTTTAATGTGGACTGATGGCAAATGACCACATTATTGCATTTATGAAATTAGTTGCTGTGTACTTGTGGTAATTTTGTCTCCATGAAAATAGCTCACAAATTTTAAGCAGGCAGACTTACTGCAGAAGTCAGTTCTCCTTTTAGATGTACACCATATTTGTGCCTTCATGTAGCTTCATCAGAGTATATTTGAAAGGGTCTTTGTCAGCCAGATTCAATACTATTTTTCCTGCTGAAGGACTGGGAAAGAGAGGAAGGGGTCTAACTTTCAAAATATTGTATGGTTTAGAGGGAGAGCAAGTAAGTTTTTTTAAAATCCTTAATGGTTCTCTTTTCATGATTCATATCTGTGTGTAACAATTAGAATGTAATAGGTCTGAAAAAGTCATTATAGCAGTATAATTCCCAAACTGGTACTTGTAGGGTAAAAATGTTGTTCTGTAAAAATGATGATAAAATTCATAGCAGCTTAGATCTTCAGCTCCCCAGCTAGCACCCTTTCATAAAATATCGGGACTACTCTGCTACCTTCTGCTTCTGAAAATTCATGAAATACATGAAATTCTTTTTTTAATGAAAGACACATCCTTGTTGTGTTTTCTCCCAAAACGGAGTTTAGCACAGTTTAGCACTGCGCTAAATATGGAGAATATGTAGCTATGTATGGAAAATATTCACTTGTACAAGAAATAAGAGGAACAGTGTATGTGGCAGACTGGTGAGAAGATTTCATGCAATGATAATGATAACATGGGTGGTAAACTTTTCCTGTTTCCCTGCTCGCTATATATCAAAATGATGTGAAAAGGGAGAAAAACAGCGTGTGTCCTTTGGGCAAACTCAGTAAGAAATGGGAGTTTTCTTCAGAAGAAGATGAGAGAAGGAACCTCTTCCAAGTTTTAATGAGAAATTACTCTCACTAGACAAATTATGCTGTGGCATTGGTTTGGGCAATGCATCTTCTCCAGGCTGGCATGCTGTTCAGTCATCAGTCTTGGCAGTAAAAGTGACAGCACAGGTCAGTCTGCTGCTGACCTTTTGTTGTCCTGCTCGCATAGGTAGCCCTGAGAAGGGTCAAACAGCAGTGGTGTAATCTTTGCCATGTCCATGTTGCTTCTACTTAGGTAACTATGACTTAAGCAGGTACAAGTCTATTTTAAAACCTTATTTTGGGGGGTGGTAAAGGTAGTGTTGGCCTAGCCATGAAAACTTCTGAATTCCCTAATGTTTCAGCTTGTTCTGAAATTGTAAATCCAACTGTATCTTGCACGGTTTTGCATTTCAGTGAAAAGAGTTCTCATAGTTCATGTCCTAAGATTACATTAATAAGGCAGTATATCGAAAGTACAAAGAAACAATGTTTCGAAATAGGCTCCAGTGGTTCTGAGCTTGGAATACATGACTTTTGGGTGCCATGAAAATTCTATGAGGGACTTCCATACCTAGGAGTTTTCAGTTCAGTGTTCTAATAATTAACTAATTGATCCATTTAACATCATGTTAATTCTCTTACAGATGAAAATTAGCATACTTTCTCTCTAGAGCTTTATATGATACACTAATAAATCTTGAGAAAATAATAGGTAGAGATATCATGGAAACCAGTCTGGAAAAATACTCTATCCCACAACTTATGTTGCAAGACTATGTTTATAACATAAAACAACTTATGTTTTGCAACTCAAAGAAGACGTCAGGTTTTCCAGCATTCCCTTACCTCTGTCAAAATGCAAAAATAGACCCTTTCTTTCAAATATGTAGGTTTCTTTTTTCCGTTTGGCACAGTACCATGATATGAAAGGAAGACTAACACCAGCCTTTATATTAGGTCTGCCACACCTGCCACAGTAAAATTCCGAATGCAGTGAAAACCACTTGATTTAAAATTTGCTTACAGTTTTTTGTTGAATTTACTGGTTTTAGTGACCAATGTACAAACCTCAGCAAGTTTGAGGACTATGTGCCAGGAGCTGCTGATTGTGCCTGGGAACCTGGAAGAAGGTTTTGGAGTTTCTCTGCTGCTGAAAAGAGAATGGAGCTTGGTAAAGTTGTAAACACTTCCATCAGGTCCTTGAGTTGCTTTCCCCAGTTTGGAAAAGAGTTCTCCAGAATGGCATCAAATGGCAAGACTAAGACTCCATATTCCAGATGACCAGAAAATCTTTAATAAGTAGTGATGGTATTTCATTTTTATGGTCATCATATGTGTTTCACAGATTTATTTCTTTATTTAGTATCTGAGTCCCTTAACAAAAACTGTACAAAGAATATATACCAATGTATAAACCCAAGCTGCTCCAAGTAGAAGACTATTCTTGTCTTACCAGTGAGCAACTCACAGACCAAGCCTGAGCAGAAATAAAGGCTTTATGGGAATTATAGATATCTCATCTTAAATAGACTTTCTTAAACTACTCATATTGCAACAGAACTATTTTAACTTCACAGAATCACAGAATCCCAGAATCCCAAGGGTTGGAAGGGACCTCGAAAGATCATCTAGTCCAACCCCCCTGCAAGAGCAGGATAACCTAGAGTACATCACATAGGAACTTGTCCAGGTGGGCCTTGAATATCTCTAATGTAGGAGACTCCACAACCTCCCTGGGCAACCTGTTCCAGTGCTCTGTCACTCTTACAGTAAAGAAGTTCTTCCTGATGTTAACGTGGAACCTCCTATGCTCCAGTTTACACCCATTGCCCTTTGTCCTATCACTGGATATCACTGAAAAAAACCTAGCTCCATCATCCTGACACACACCCTTTACATATTTGTAAACACTGATGAGGTCACCCCTCAGTCTCCTCTTCTCCAAGCTAAAGAGGCCCAGCTCCCTCAGCCTCTCCTCATAAGGGAGATGTTCCACTCCCTTAATCATCTTTGTGGCTCTGCGCGGGACTCTTTCAAGCAATTCCCTGTCCTTCTTGAACTGAGGGGCCCAGAACTGGATGCAATATTCTAGATGCGGCCTCACCAAGGCAGAGTAGAGGGGGAGGAGAACCTCTCTTGTCCTACTAACCACACTTTTTTTAATGCACCCTAGGATGACATTTGCCTTCTTGGCCACAATTTCATGGAAAATTGTTTGCAAATTCAGTTTTGCCATTGATCACATTGGTATAAATGTGTTTTTTCACATTGCCCTACCGAAACAGAAAACAATATTTTGGCCAGGTAGTACCACCTGAAGGTTTCTGACAAGAGGTAGCTAACGGCCCAAAAATCTGAAATGCAAGAACTTCTGCACAACCATATTTACAGTGAGTTTATGGGCTCATTTGTTATATAGTGTAGGAAAAGTTTTTTACCATCTCTCAAAGTAAGGGAAAAAACTGAGCAACTCTATTGTCTATGCACACCACAATAATCCTATTGCAAGCAGAGATGGGCCCAAACTTTGAAGCTGCATTACTTAGAAAGTAAGAAGTGGAAGACTTTGTTGCTACTAGAGAAGAGGCTGCCAGAAATCCTGCAGTTCAACGCCCTGAAGAGCACAAGAGTTTTTTAATGTGCTCAAAGGATTACAATTCAAAGACAAAGGCAGGTGCTGTACTATCCCGAATAGCTACTGATTGACTGATGCACTTAAAGGATAAGTACTGAATCCTGCAGAAGGCCAGGGAGCCAAAGACAATCATACACAAAGAAAAGAAAATCCTGTTCTTTCCAGAGCTTGAATCTAGTACTCAAGGTAGGGGACATATGTCTGGGTGCTGCTGAAACAGGGCTTTACCAAAATAGTGGAAGCACAATACCTTGAAAGCTAGGAGGCTCAGTTTCAAGGTGTATATGCCACCGAACCTCTGAAACAGTGTACTTGAAATCTGGTGGATGAGACTTCAGCTGAGTTGTTGGTGGTTGTTTTCTGATTTTTGTTTCTTGGATAATAAATATTTGATTTATTACCTACTCATAAGACTACATAAAATATGGGAGCATATATTTCCCTAAAATTCACCCAGTTCTCAGCTTTTCTATTTGGAAAGCAGGGGAAAGGGCAGGGACTTTGAATTTTTACTTCTTATTTCTAGTATTTTTCTTTTATATGGATGTTTTTTAGTGAACAGTATCAGCTCTCCCTTTGCAGCCTGTTGTCATTGATAGAGTATATATATTTGAATACTATAAAACTGAAACTTCCATTTAATATGAGCATATCTCATCACTTCCTCATTTACTGTTTTCATACACAATTTACTTTTCTTGTTTTACTGTGCAGAATTATTATCATGTATGCCTCGATATTCAGCTCTTATGTTTCCCCATAAATTAGAGGATCATAAAGCAAATATTTTTGTAACACTAATGTAGCCTTAGAACAGACCTGTCTCTTGAAAAATTAGCAATACTAGAACTTGTGAAGTGCAAGAAAAATATACATAGAGAGAAGCAAAGGCATAACCCTAGAACAGTAAACTAAAGAAAAGGAGTAGTATTCCTAACCTTGTTAGCAGGAATGGTGTAAATATGGACTTCATCAAAGAACACCCGTGTGTATAAAGGAAAACAAAATCTTTCCAAAACTTCCTGTTAAAGTCCTATGTGCTACCTCCAATCTCATGGGAAGAAAATGGGTCAGGAGTGAGGGAAGAATCTGTACGTTGAGTCATCTTTTTTTCTGTTGTGAAATGTGTCACTCAAGAAAACACCAGTTCTGTTCAGGTCAGGAGAGAAGAAAATGTTTTTAATCTACAAATAGTTCTCTTAATGTGATTTTGCTGCTGTATGCAGAATACTTTACCTAACTTTGATTGTAAGGAACTGATTGAAAACAGATTCACTAAAGAGAATACGCAATTATAATGCCAAGCTAAGTATCAGAAAATGAAAACAATAATTTTTAAGGATTCTATTGTATCTGCAGTATTTAAATACAGCTGAAAATGTCATCAGATTTTATATGCACCTAGCAAGACACAAAAGAACAAAGATAAAATAATGCACAAAGTAGGAAAAGTCTTTAGGGATATTAAGCAAAACCAGAACAATATGGAAGTAGATAAAAGTCAGTCAACAGACCAAGTAAGACTTCATAAAAGAAGACTAAGGCTAAGGCAGCTTAAGGAAAGCTGGATGATGGTAGATGCACTGTGTTTACATAACAGACTGAGAGATTACAAAACAAGATATAATTGTATTGGTTAAATGTCAAAAAAGATTTGGAGGTTTGTTTTGGTTGTAATAAGTATCAAGAGGTTTGGCTGCTTATCCAGATCTTGTCATGGTTCCAAGAAGTTGACAAAAACCTATACAACTACATGAAAAAGACTATAGGCAGATATCCTTGCACTTTCTTCTCTCAAATGCCCTCCCCTATACTGTGCATATGTGTTAATGCTTCCCAGACATACATAAAAATTGATAATAACCCTAATATTTCTTTAAACACCTTGATTCCCAGGTAACATTTGAGTTACGAATGATAAGTTTACATGCATGTATTCTTCCAGAAGAAATAGGTAATTTTTAAAACTTAGTTAGAGAAGCATGTGTGTTATTGCCCAATGTGTGTATATGATTTTATATATGTATATATATGCAGAAAAAGTGGAGAGATAAAGCTGAGGAAAAGTAAATATGTAATTTTAGTGTGATGCTTTTTTCAAAGACTACAGGGAATGAGGCGACAGGATAGATCCAAATAACAAAGTTTAAAATGCTTGATTAGTTGTCTGAACATGAAAATTCAACATACTGTTGTAAACAATGCTGCATAACGGAAAAGAAAGCAAGACAGATTCAGAAGTTCTGCATCTGACTGAATTAAGAATGACACATGGGTCAGTTAAGGCACCAGCACAACAGCTGCCCTGTTAAATGTGCAATTAGGGTCTTGCAAGCTGAATCTAGACATCACTGTGATGAAGAGTTCTGAGTTCCCAATCATTCTCACATCATCTTTTAAGGGTATGCCCAAAAAGCCCCCAGGTTTTGATTGCCTTCATCTCCAGGCCTTACCCCATTAGAGAACTGTTACATGGACTCAGACGCAGGAATTTGTTCCTGTTCCTTGCAGTGACACAGCTGAATTTAGACCAGCAGCAGCATAGCTTTCAGAGCTGGTAGGGATCTGGTAAAGATTGTGACTGTATCATTTTTGTAGTGAATGGGTTAGAATAGACAAAAGAGTTTTACCCAGTCATCTCTCCCCGTTACCTTTTTCTAAATATCTTCCCTCCCTCTCTGGGATAGTGGCATAGCTCATAGAATCATAGAATAGTTAGGGTTGGAAAGGACCTTAAGATCATCTGGTTGCAACCCCCCTGCAATGGGCAGGGACACCTCACACTAAACCATGCCACCCAAGGCTCTGTCCAACCTGGACTAGAACACTGCCAGGGATGGAGCATTCACAGCTTCCCTGAGTAACTCATTCCAGTGCCTCACTACCCTCACAGTAAAGAGCTTCTCCCTTGTATCCAATCTAAATTTCCCTTGTTTAAGTTCAAACCCATTACCACTTGTCCTATCACTACAGTTCCTAATGAATAGTCCCTCACCAGCATCCTTACAGGCCTCCTTCAGATCCTGGAGGGCTGCTATGAAGTCTCCACGCAGCCTTCTCTTCTCCAGGCTGAACAGCCCCAGCTTTCTCAGCCTGTCTTCATGTGGGAGGTGCTCCAGTCCCCTCATCATCCTTGTGGCCCTCCTCTGGACTTGTTCTGGACACCAGAACTGCACACAATACTCCAAGTGAGGTCTCACAAGAGCAGAGTACAGTGGCAGGATCACCTTCGACCTTCTGGTCATACTCTTTTTGATTCAGTCCCAGGATATGGTTAGTTTTCTGGGCTGCGAGTGCACACTGCTGGTTCGTGTTCATTTTCTCATCAACGAACACCCCCAAGTCTTTCTCCACAGAGCTGATCTGAATCTATTCCCTGCCCAACCTGTAGCTGTGTCTGGGATTGCTCCAACCTAGGTGTAGGACCTTGCACTTGGCATGGTTAAACTTCCTGAGGTTGGCATCTGCCCACCTCACGATCATGTCAAGGTCCCTCTGGATGGCATTTCTTCCCTCCAGCGTATCAACAGAACCACACAGCTTGATGTCATCGGCAAACTTGCTGAGGGCACACTCAATCCCACTGTCCATGTCACTGACAAAGATGTTGAACAAGACCGGTCCCTGAGGGACACCACTCATTACTGATCTAGAGCCGGACACTGAGCCATTGACCACAACTCTTTGCATAGAGCCATCCAGCCAGTTCTTTATCCACCGAGTGGTCCACCTATCAAATTGATTTCTCTCCAATTTAGAGACAAGGATGACATGTGGGACAGTGTCAAATGCTTTGCACAGGTCCAGTTAGATGATGTCAACTGCTCTATCCCTGTCCATCAGTTCCATAGTCCCATCACAGAAGGCCACCAAAGTGGTCAGCAAGTATTTCCTCTTAGTGAAGCCATGCTGGCTGTCACCAACCACCTTTTTGTTTTTCATGTGTCCTAGCATGCCTTCCAGGAGAATCTGCTCCAAGGTTTTGCCAGGCCCAGAGGTGAGAACGACTGGTCTGTAATTCTCCGGGTCATCCATTTTCCCCTTCTTGAAAATGGGGGTTATATTTCCCATTTCGTGGTTTAAACCAAGTCCCCCTACTCCCGGAGAGTTAGGAAGGAGAATCCAAAGAATGTAGCCCCCAGGGATGGAGATAAGAACGGTTTAATTGCTAAGGCATAACACAAAACCCCTACTGCCATTTACTACTACAAATAATAATGATACAGCAAACAACAAGTGAAAAGAATACAACACCCCACCAGCCACCGACCCATAACTCACTCCACCCTGCCTGGCAGAGCACCGCGTGCTCCCTCCTCCATTTTCCTCTCCAGCTCTACCCCTCCAGCTTTCTCTCTCCCAGTATGCATCCTGGGCATCACGTGCTATGGTATGGAATACCTCATTGACTAGCCTGGGTCAGGTGTCCTGTCTCTCCTTCCTCCCGGACTCCCCTCCTCCACCTGGCTGGAAAAAACCTTGAACAAAAAACACCCTCAAAACATGCTCAAACCATGACATTATCCACCCCTTATTCCATACCATTCACGTCATGCCCAGATCCCAAATTTTCAATACACCATCACTCTTAAGTCCACCCCTCGATCATGAGACATCTCTATGTTGCATCTCTGGAATGATGGCCTGAAGTATCTGGGCCCACCAGGTTCAAAATCATTCACCGTCCCCTTCAGCAGTTCTACAGCTTGCTGCTGGGGACTCCATACAGCTGTCTTCCACCTCCAATGCTTCCAAAGCACTGGAGGGGCCCAGTGGATCAGATACCTGGCCATACTGTCCCACATGCCCTGCCACTCATGACTGTCCAGCCTTGGGGACAGTCTCCTGGTGCTCCTATATCCTTGTCTAACCCTAGACAAGACCCAAACCTGACTCTGCTTAACTTTTGGGATCTGACAAAATGATTGTGGATAGAACACACTCTGTGTGTGTGCCACCATGCTGACCCCTATCACAATCAGCACGCAGGTCCCAAGGGCACCCAAAAGCCATTCAAAACCATCAGAACTCTCAGATGATGCTGCTGCACTTGTCACTGGGGCTGATATAGCTGCTGTGCTTGCCAGTTCTCCCACCACCAGCTTCTCTTCTCCCAAGTCCGGATCTTCCTTCTCTGCCTTGCTGGGAAATGCTGCGTGGTCTCCTGCCTCCTGCTGGTGCTCAGCAGGTGACTTCCGGGGAATTTTCTCGGATGCTGCGGGGTTCGGAACGGCAGCGGGACTCGGTTCCTCCACTGCCTTGCTGGGAAGTGCTGCGTAGTCTCCTGCATCCTGCTGGGGGTCGGCGGGCGACTTCCGGGGGACACTCTCGGCCATCGGAGGGTTGGGAACGGCCGCGGGACTCACCTCCCCCGCTGCCTGATCCCGTTGCTCAGCTACTGCCCTGCTCCCCTCCTCCCCCGCCTGCTCCCACTGCTCTGCCACAAACGTTTGGCTCCCCGTGCCGCTCTCCCTGGCAGCCTCAGCTGCCGGCAGCTCCCGGGGCCGCTCCTTCCTGGCTTCACGCAGCTCCATGCAGACGACGATGTGGATAAGGACAAGGATGGCGAAGAGCAGTGGGACGGCCTGGTACAAGTCCAAGTCCACGGCCATGTCCATCCCCCCCTGCTGCCGGAGGCCCACCGTATTACAAGCCTCCGACACAAAGTACAGTGAAACAAAAACTTTAGCCCAAGCCCCATGATCGACAAACACAAACACATCCAATCCATACACAAAGTACCCGGCAAAATCCCGAAACCGCGAGATCCAGAGAAAAACCTCTAAGAGCCAATACATCAGCATTGTGACAAGAGGCAATAAATCCGCTCAGATCTGTTCTTATCTCAAACCCTCGGGCCCCACGTTGGGCGCCAAAAATGTCATGGTTTAAACCAAGTCCCCCAACTCCCGGAGAGTTAGGAAGGAGAATCCAAAGAATGTAGCCCCCAGGGATTGAGATAAGAACGGTTTAATTGCTAAGGCATAACACAAAACCCCTACTGCCATTTACTACTACAAATAATAATGATACAGCAAACAACAAGTGAAAAGAATACAACACCCCACCAGCCACCGACCCATAACTCACTCCACCCTGCCCGGCAGAGCACCGCGTGCTCCCTCCTCCATTTTCCTCTACCGCTCTCTCCTCCTGCCTTCTCTCTCCCAGTATGCATCCTGGGCATCACGTGCTATGGTATGGAATACCTCATTGACTAGCCTGGGTCAGGTGTCCTGTCTCTCCTTCCTCCCGGCCTCCCCTCCTCCACCTGGCTGGAAAAAACCTTGAACAAAAAACACCCTCAAAACATGCTCAAACCATGACATCCAGTCATTGGGAACTTCATCTGACTGCCATGATTTTTCAAATATGGTAGCCAGTGGCTTAGCAACTTCATCTGTCAGCTCCTTCAGGACCTGCAGATGGATCTCATCAGGTCTCGTGGTCCCACAACAATGAACATTGTGCATGTTCATGTTCTTAAGATGGTCTCGGACCTGATCCTCTCCTACAGTGGGCCCAAGGTCTTCATTCTCACAGTCCCTGCTTCTGCCTTCCAAGTCTTGGGTGGTGTGGTCAGAGCATTTGCCAGTGAAGACCAAGGCAAAGAAGTCATTCAGAACCTCAACCTTCTCCAAATCCAGGGTAGCCGGTTCTACTGATGACTTCTGGAGAGTGCCCACGTAGTCCCTAGCCTGTCTTTTATTTGCAATGTATCTATAGAATCCTTCCTGTTATCTTTCACATCCCTAGCCAAGTTTAATTCTAACTGTGCTTCAGCTATCCTAACCTGGTCCCTTGTTTCCCAGACAACATCCTTGTATTCATCCCAGGCCCCCTGTTCTTGCTTCCACCTTTTATAAGCCTCTTTTTTCCTCTTAAGTTTCCTCAGCAGGTCCTTATCCACCCAAGGAGGTGTCCTGGCCCTCCTGCTGCACTTCGTTCTATCTGGGATGCAACACTCCTGGGCTTGTAGCAGGTGATCCTTCAGTATCAACCAAGAGTCTTGGCCCCCCTGCCCTTTAGGGTTGTATCCCATGGAACCTTACTAAGCAGGTTCCTGAAGAGCCCAAATTCTGCTCTCTTGAAGTCCAGGGCAGTGAGCTTGCTAGATACTCTTCTCACTGTCCTGAGGATCTCGAACTTGACCATCTCATGATCACTACAACCAAGTCTGCTCTGTAGCATCCCATTTCCAGACAGCCTTTCCCTGTTGGTGAGCAGGAGGTCAAGCATGGTACCTGTCCTTGTCAGCTCCTCTATTACTTGCAGAAGGAAGTTGTCTTCCACAAATCGAGGAACATCATGGATTGCTTGTGTCAGGGTAATTGGAGTCCCCCATGAGGACAAGGGCCTGTGAGCATGAGGCTGTTCCTATCTGTCCATTGATTGCTTCATCCACAAAGTCCTCTTGATCAGGCGGTCTGTAACAGATCCCTACATTAATGTCCCCCATCACTGCTCTCTCTTTAACCCTGATCCACAAAGTCTCTGTTGACTGCTCACCTTTCTGCAGACAGAGTTCCATTCCCTTCAGCCTATTCCTAGCATAAATAGAAGCTCCCCCTCCCTGTTTGCCACTCCCTGTCTTTTCTGAAGAGCCTGTAACCTTCCATTCCAACACTCCAGTCATAGGAGTCATCTCACCATATTTCTGTGATGCCTTTTATACCATACCCCCATAGACATGCACACATCTCTAATTCCTGTTGTCTGTTCCCCATGCTATGGGTGTTTGTATAGAGGCATCAAAGCTGAGCTCCAAATGAAGACAGCTCATTGGTTGGAGCAGCTGGAATATCTCTAAATTTCTCCAAGCATTTATTATAGGTGCTGGCAACTGACTGGGTCATGAAATCTTCTCCCGATGTAGCTGTATTTCTGCACTTCACTTATCTTGGTATTTTAGTATGTGGAGTGTCAACTGTCTCTCTACCTCCAGTACAGATATAGCTACTACAGATAGCACCAGTCGTTCCCACTATCTGTATTTTATCTCTCCACTGACGTGCTTGCCAAAGCTGACTCTACTTACTTCTACCTAAGAAAATATTTTACGGTTCTTTCTTATTAAAGTGCTTATATATATGTATATGACAACATTTTTGTAGATTGATGGCTTATCAACTATTTTCTTTTTACAGATAAATGCTGTGTTTACTTAATGTTTTCTTAAAATTGTTAAAAATGTATCTCCCAGTCCAGCACTGACTATATTGCTCTCTTCTGTATGTAGACTGTTGTACAACTAAAGGAAGATTTCACATGCTTGACTGGGTTTTGAACTTCAGGATCTGTCAGAATGGGTTGACTTGCCTTGGCTTTCTATATCACTAATGAACAAAGAGAGATAAGTTATTTTGACTGTGACTCAAACCATGAGTTCATATAAGGTCATCTGAATTACTCTGTGGAGGAATCCCTGGTTCCTGTCTGTGTAAGGAGTCTCTGGAGAATAGCATCCTAAACTCAGTGCCTAAAATCAGAAAGTGTAAATGTCCCTTTTAACATGAATTCTGCTACTAAAAGTGTACTGTGAAGTACATAGAGCTATTGCATACACAGGGTATTTTTCACAGGCCCACACAGTACTTTGTATCAGCAGTGAGAATGACAACTTCCTCTTAGGATAGGAGCCTTACTGGAGTCATCTGCTGTAAAGCCTGATCCCCCTCTTAAGGAAACATCTTAAACTTGAAAAAGTTGAACAGAAACAGCTGAGACAAAACCACTGACTGTTTCCATGAGCAGGAAAATGATGTAAACTTCAATGTGAGGCTGTGTTTCAAGCCTGCATGTATTCTCATAGCTGTTGCCAGGTATCAGTTCTAGGAATCTGTAAACAGCAAAGACCACATCCCAGTTTTGGCTTTGCTAAAAAACTCATTCCATGAGGCTTTTAAAGGACTAGAAAGAAACCCAAGAGGTTTAAAGGGGTTATGGTATGTGAGTACATTTTCAAAGTATTTATTTTTAGCAAAAGTTAAGAACTGTGAGATAAAGCAGGATTGATGATTTCAAAATGAAAAAGGGCATGCAGTCAATTGTAGCCAATTTTAAGTTACTTTTGGTGTGAACTTTTACTTTGATTGCACCTCTGGATTTGCTGTTGTTGCAAAACATATGTTCCAGATTTTGCATGTCTGTGATTTCAGATGCTTAAATCCTATTCATTAACCAGTCCCATTGCAGAGAAAAAATTCATTCTCTGTTAGTAGAAAATGTATTTCTTTTCTTTAACATGGGCCCCTATCCATAGGCTCTGTTCATTTTTATTTGCCACCATGGAGCATTTTCTTTTTTGCCACTAACTGCAAATTTTTATTGTGAATGATTGCGATAGTAATTTTAATTTTTTCTACTTCTAATAACACATAATGGGTCAAAATTAGTGACATCTATTAGAGCGGACCACAGGTCTACTCACTGTCTCCACTGTGAGTACTATACAGTTGTCAGTTTTGGTTTTAGTCTCTTGGAAAAAAAAAAAGGGACAAAGAATTAAAAAGGTTGGGATTGGCAAGTAGGTAGGATATGTAGTAGACAACCTGACTCTGAGAAGAATTTAACAGCTGCGAAATAGCTGTGTTCCTGAAAAGTCCCAAGGATTCTGAAGAGACATGGGATCCATCTGAATCATCTTTATGTATGTAGTAAACAACAAGGGGGCTCATTCAGTTCAAGAAAATCATATGTGAGATAGCCCTGTAAATTGCTTTGCCCATGTCAGTAGCACAACAGTCTAGTGGTAGGATCTGTCCAGGTTTCAGAAACTTTTTTGCCAAATTGTATGATGTTCAAACAAACGACTCTGTGAATTAGTGGGGAATGACTGAAGGCAAAGTGCATTTCATTTTCCACCCTCTAGCTTTGAAAATACAGATCTGGACCTAAGAGTATTCCAGTCTTAGAAAAAGTAATCACCACAGCATAAGTGTGAGAAATCATTTGTGTCTGGTTTTGACTATTTTCTGAAATAAGCAGAATTTGGGAATAAAACCAAAAATGCACAAAAATAATTATTTTGTTATAATTCAAACAAAACTACAGCAAAATGTATGTAACTAATTTATAAACTACAAAACAAAGCACTGCATTCTGTTCTATTCTCATTTCTTTTTATCATTTTTTGCATGTAAATATTCATAAAATATTCAGCATCAGTCTTGTTATTTTTAACTGCAATGTACAACGAAGACAGCTGAGAAGCAAAGAGTTTTCTGTCAGACTGTATACTCTGTCTTACAAAACAGTGCACACTGCCTTTATGATTGAGGCTGATTTTGTTTTTCAGGATCAGTGTGAATTGTTCCCAATAATAACTACCCAATATTTAGACCCAAGACATCAAGGATTACCTTCACAGCCTTCTATTTTTTTACTCCTTTTCATTGTCTGTATTTTTCTAATTTGTCTGATATTTTAAATATTGTGTTATTGATTTAACACTCCTTTTCAAGGAGTGCAGAAAAGGGTCCAGTGTGTTCAATGACTGTTTCCCAGGCTTGCTCAGTTTAGCTTTGTTAAGGACAGGTGCTAACCTTTATTAGACTCTCTGAAGAAGAAATGAATTTCCATTTGTTGCATTTCTCCCAGTCCAGAAAATTAACAAAGCCAGATACACAAATGTAATTTCACTGGCTTTTTTTGTACACAAATAATCCAATCATGCAAATACATTCTTGGCTTTATACACATGAACAGTCCTACTAAAGTCCTACTATTACTATTTTCAAAGAGAAATGAGCAGAAGAAAACAAAAAATACATTTAGAATTCTCAAAACTAATGCCTCTATTATATTTAATAAATATAATTTAAATTAATAAAGAATTTGAATATACTTAAGGTTTAATTGATTAATCTGTGAAACAGTCACAAAAGTGAACTAAGCAGTATAGCATTCAATGAAGTATCCTCAAAGTCTATAAACAGTCCCTGAGATTTGGTTATACACTTGCATTCCAGATGCTGTGGCTGTGCCAGACTGGAATGGATGGTGCAGGGTGTTTTCATAGTTACATTTCTGGTTCTACAAGAAAACTCATAACAGAACACCACTGGAAAAAAAAGGCTTCAATTATTATTTTCTGGGGAACACCTGTAAAGATCCGTCTTTAAACAAGATTTTGAATTGCTGACGGACTTACTGTTTAACTTTTCATAACACTCCTTCTCAAAAGTTAGTATAATATAGAATTAGATAAATGGATGCATTACATGGTGGTTCTAGGTATTTCAGAAAAGTGTTTTGTAATGATTGCATACATTGCTTGAGGAGTCTTGAAATTATGCTACCTTTTGTTATAAGAAGCTTATTTTTTCCCTTTATAGTACCTTGGTAGAATGTGAGTGGAATGAGTTGTTCCCAGGGCATTAGCAAAACAATAACAAAATATTTTTGTTTTCTGTAGCTGTTCATTATATCTTAAGGTAAAACAGGTATTTAATTATATACACTGAAAAAATAGTGTATCACTAGAAAAGATACATATCAAGGAAATGTAATTTGAATTTTAAGTCATTGTTCATTAGTAACACACACAGTTACTTGAGGGACCACAAGCAATTTGGAGCATTTAATTTGGACTTACTGTAGCACAGAATCTGACTTGTCTGCAGCTAAATGAGATACTGGTTTTCCTGAGATGCTCACATAAACATCCCAGCGAACCAATTCAGAGTGTCTCTCCTTTGAAAATCACAGAGTGCATGAGGTAGGGGGAAACCTCTGGAGATCATTAAGTCAACTCCCCTGCTCAAAGTAGGTCAGCTACAGCAGCTTGCTCAAGGCTGTATAGCCTTGATATGATAGTTACTCCAAGCCTTTTACCAGCTTTGTACCCCTTTGATGGACATGCTCCAACATGACCATGTATCTTTGCACTGAGGAACCCAGAACTGGACTAAGCACCTAGATGTTTTTTTAGTCCACAGCTGAGTAGAGGGGAAGGATAACCTCCCCTGACCTGCTGGCAACACTCTTCGTAATGCAGCCCAGGAAGTTGTTTGCCCTTCTCTGTGGCAAATACACATAGCTGGAATAAGTTCAATTTGGTGTCCATCAGGACACACAGGTCTTCTTCTGCTAAGTTGTTTTCAGTCAGTTGGCAACCAGTGTGTACGGATATCTGCAGTTATTCCCCCAAGGGTGCATGACTTTGCAATTCCCTTGGTTAAAATTAAATTGCATTTCTGTGGATCCTTTTCTCCAGCTTTTTGTGATTCTTCTGAGGGGCAGCACAGCCACCTCAATCAGTGAATCCCCTCAGTCTTAGACCTTCCGCAGACTTGTTGAGGATGCACTCTGTCCCATCAGCCAGATCATTAATGACAAGATTAAACAAGACTGGCCTAGTATCAAGCCTGAGGGTACACTAGGGACTGATCTACAGTTGGACTTGATGACACTGATTGCAAACCCTTGACTACAGCTGTTCAGCCAGTTTGCTATCCACTTCACTGCTTGTTTATTCAGCCCTTGCTTCATCATCTTGTCAATGAGAATGTGACAGAAGACAGTGTAAAAAAATTACTGAAGTTGAGATAAACAATATCCACAATTACACTCATCCACTAAGTTAGCCATTTCATTATAGAAGTCTATCAGGTTGGTCAGGAATGATTTTTCCATTGTGATTACTCTCAATCGCCCTCTTTAATTTTCTGAGCCTTTACTCTGAAAAGCACATAAAGATTTATGAACTTCACCTGTGTAATTGTTATTAGATCAGGACACTGACTTTGTAAAATTCTCATATCTGCTATTCTCAACACTAAAAGCATGATCCTCATGTAAGCATTTAACTAAATGTAGTTAACCAAAATAAGAGCAAGATGAAGCCCAGAGCTCATTTATACTATGTTTGGCATTGCCATTTAGAGACTGGGTTTCTATTTTTCCCAGCTGACTAAATGTTATATTGTTTCATCTCTTTGCTGTAGATAGTAAATGATTAGGATGATGTGCTTGGCCACAGCTCAACAACTGAATCAGTGAAAGATTATGATCTCTTCATAACGTTGCTTCCCTAATCTGTCTAATCAATGTGTCAGCATTCCTGAAGTTGTTCTCTGGGCTAGCAGCTGAATGCTGTCTTAAGCGACGTGCAATTGCACAATTTCAGAAGCACAGTAAGTTACATTGCAAAGAAGAATACAGATATTAAAAAAAAATGTCTTGTTTATATACCAAAGGAGAAGGTATTAGTTTTAATTGTTCAGTTATTGCAGTAATCTAGAACAGGCTGTAAATCCATTCTATAAAACATTATCATATTTTTCCTCTCTCATGTTATCATTTAAAACAGAATAATAGAACTATCTTGATGATTCTTTTCTTTAACTATCTCTGTGTACAGTATATTTACAGACTGACTGCCAACCATATATCAACAGTTTTGTGCAAAGTAATGTTCTGTTCCCCTTGCACTTGCTGACCTTTGAGGAGTCTTTTTTTCCAAAACATACTTTGCTGCATTATTGTAAGTCTGTCTGACACCACAGACCAGTGTCTGCCAGCATTTCCATTATGAACCCTGTATTTGGGCTTCATAATTAAAATGTTTCCATTAGACTTAAGCTGAATTAATAGCAATTTCTTAGCCAAAGAAGGGTTTTCATAATCACTCTTAAATGTGGTTTGGTTTTATTTTGAACACCCACAGTATATGGAGAACAGTAAGCTTTCTGTAATCACAGTAAAGTTGAATTTTATGGGAGATAGATTCCATTTATCTATTCTTAAAACTCAAATCAAGCTGGGTCTTCAACCACAAAATTTTATGTTTGCTACTAATTCTTAATGGTATTCTTTAATATTATCTAGATAGAATGGTTTTAGAATGCTTGGGGGGAAAAAAATCCTGTTCAAATAAAGCACCTCTCTATGAAAATGGCAGGAAAGATGACCCTGGACACTATAGGTCTGTCATCCTGACTTCAGTGCCAGGAAAGGTTGTGGAGCAGATCATACTAAGTGAGATCACACGGCACGCATGGGAAAACAAAGGGATCAGCCCCAGTCAGCATGGGTTTATGAAGGACAGGTCCTGCTTGACCAACCTGATCTCCTTCTACAATAATGTGATCCGCCTGATGAGGGAAAGGCTGTGGACGTTGTTGACTTGGACTAAGGAATGTTTAATTTCTTGGATCCAAATTAAGTGGAAGTGAAGGCAGATCTAGCAGACTGGTTAAGTTATTGATCACCAGGGATCAGATCCAGGCAGGGCACATACGGAAGCCAAGTCAAGGAGCAGCTTGCCTGCACCAAGAGGGTACAGGCAGCTGAAGTCCAGCTTGGGATCAGGTGTGCCTGTGTGAGTACAACATGCATCTCCCTGAGGAGAGAGACTTTGCAGCAGAGCCTTCCATGTTTAACTGCCTT
Organism: Melopsittacus undulatus; assembly: GCF_012275295.1. Taxonomy (NCBI): domain Eukaryota; kingdom Metazoa; phylum Chordata; class Aves; order Psittaciformes; family Psittaculidae; genus Melopsittacus; species Melopsittacus undulatus. The sequence continues at coordinate 65,594,630 of NC_047557.1, read as the reverse complement.
TTTTTTTTTTTTTTTACTCATCCTGTGTTGATTTAAACACATCAGCAGAAATAGACCTTTCAATGACTCTTCACTAGAGCTTTGATCTGCTGGAGAAAGCACACAGAGGGCATTTACACAGGTATTCCAAATTCCAGGTTCTCATCATAGCCATCGATGCATTCAAGGCACATGAAGATCTTTTTCTTTTCTGAAGTGCCTACATTAACATATCTCTTATAATATTTTCAGTGCTGAGCAAAATGCTATTTCTGACAGGCAAGATGTAGCTTGGTTTAACAAATGCACGCATTCAGTTGGCTTTTGTCTATGCTTGCATATAAACAGGAACAAGAAGAAAATAGACACAATGTGACCAGATTCTCTAAATTTAAATGCCACTTCCTGCAGTTCTTTTAATGGACAAACCTTTTCCACATGAAGATGAATTCAGAAATTATATTTAAGTAGAGAGCAAAAATCTCAGTCGTTTTTACTAAACAGTAAACAGACATTGTCTTGACAGAAACACATTAATTGGCTTATTTAAATGTTTTTGCCTAATCCTAAAGATTTAAGTTGTGTTGCATTGTTATTTTCACTAATATGTAGGGTTACATTTATATTCTTTCAGAATATTGTCACTATTTCCTGTTGTCTCTCTAAGTAGTAAAGGAGACCTTGGAGATATCCATGTGTGAAAGGAAAGGTGAGACAGCTGTTACTGAAAGTTTCTGAAATGTACTATGCAAGTAAAACATTAAAATCACTTATAATTCATGTGATAGAATGAGGATACTAAGCATCAGACACTTATCAGTGAGTCTCAATTACAGAGCAGCCTGGAGTAGACACTGATACTTGTTTGCCACAATGTCTCCGCTTTCAAACTGAAAAAAAAAAACAACAAACAAACAAACAATCAAAAAACAACAAAAGTTGGTGAAGAAGAAACAAAATGGCAGGTGGTTTGTGTGTGTGTGACAATTTGACGAATTCTGCAAGCATCTAGTAACAAAATTTCAATTTATTTTCTCAAAGAAATATAAACTACTTCCAGGAAGTCTTGCAACTAGCAGAAGGTAGCTCAATTTGGCTTTCATTCTGCTTGTGAATTTGTGCACTTAAAACTAGCAACTGCTTAGATATCTTTATCATTACCCTATACTTTTTACTTATGGTAAGAAAACACATGACTAAGCACTAGTGTATATTTTTGGATCTTCAGCAAAGCCAGTTTTCCAAAGCTTAAAGCAGCTGACAGCTGAAGTAAATTTTAAATGGAATTTTATCCTGTTCCTGCTAGCTCTGCAAATATAGTTGTTAACAGGGAGATATCAATCAACAAAACTGTTTCTGCTAGGAGACTAATTCTTGATCCAACCATATTTTTATGAATAAATGAAGGCTGAAACCATGTCTTTCCTGCAACTCTGTTCAGATGGAACAAGTATTGGTCTAGCAATAAATGACAAAAAGGGATTTTTTTTTTTATGAAAACTGACCTGAATCACCCATTTAAACAGTTACAGGCCAACTCAGAGATCATAGTACAGGTGATGCATGTGAGGATAATAGCTCCAGTTTATGACTGTAGGGTAGAAAAACTGCTAAAAAATAGTAACTCTGGAAGTGCTTTGGGGTAGCTGGGGACAATATTTGGCACTCTAGTCAAGAAGGCTAAGACCAACTTTCAGAATATAAAGGAAGTAGAAGAGTGTGAAGTTGACCTAGTATTTGAATAACTAGCCTTGTATAAGGATATTCAAGTCTTTTCTTTAAATTTCACTTTTTAAAATGAATAACCAAATGGGACAGAACTCTTATTTTTGTATTTTCCCTTTTCTTTCTTTTCTTTTTTCCCTACTGCATGGTTGGCCAGAAAGCTTTTGTCAGCATTTTCTTTTTTCCTGTCCTTCTGGAGGAAAGATGCTGGAGAAAATAGGGCCAGTGAAGAAAGCAGAACACTGTTGTTCTGACATCTTTATGTATTCAGCTTTAAACTGATGACATTTTTTGACTGAGAAAGAATACTTCCTGCCCATTAATTGATAGGGTTTGGCAGGTGTCATCTGTGTTAGAATACCCTGCAATGGTGGTACCTATGCAGCCTCTTAATTTAGGGTCGATAATTGTACTCCTTTTCTTTTATTCCTTGCCTACAGTCAACAGTTATGTAGATCCCAGAAAATATAAATAATTTAGTCTGTCATTACTTGACTTGTTATAGAGTCAACTATCAGCAAAAGCAAAGGAAAATCTTAGACTTCATAACCTCACCTAGAACTGCAGATATTTATTATGAACATTATTTTATTCAGAAAATTAGACTTCATAACCTCACCTAGAACTGCAGATATTTATTATGAATATTATTTTATACTTTTCATCAGGAATCTTAACCTCTTCTGGAAGGATAAGCAGTCCGTAAAACACTAGGAATTTTCAAAGATCAGATATTAGAAATGTACTTTCAATGGACTAATTCTTTCTGTTGAGAGAAGTCTTACTCTAAGAGCAATCTTATACATTTTAACAGTTATTTTCAAATCCTGGCACTATTTTCGATGAGGAGTAGGGTATATTAATAAGATCTGATACATTATTTAGTGTCTTCAAATGATATAAGATGCTTATCTCAATTAATACAATTACTGTTAAAAAAATTCAACCTTCACATATGTTTAATTAAGCATATTAAAAAGGCTGCCATCTTCAAAAACATTCTTAGCAATGACAAATAACCTAAACAGCTCTTTGACTCTCCTGCTATACTTCTGATGGTCATGTTAAATTTAGAGAGAGAATTTCAGAGATACATGGCAAGGCTTAGGAGTTAGAGTAATAGCTGCTTCTCAAAATAACACTGAATCATTGTGAAAACCAAGTATCAATAGTTTGCTGTATATCAAAGAAAAATTCATGACATAAGGTTTCACTTTACTCAGTGGTTGCAGCTGGGCTGAAAAATACAGATCTTAAGTATAAATAAATACAGATCTTAAGTATAAATAAGAGGCCATACAATTCATGAAGGATTATTTTTTGGTTTCTCCCCTTCCCCACCTCATCCTCACCCCCACCACCTGTGATATTCTTTCTGCTTTAATTTTGCCATCTGTCTTATGCTCAGATCAATACCATCTGGTCTTTAGAAATACAGACTTGTAGAAAGCCTGACTAATTTTTCTCCACAAGCGGGTGAAACTCAAATTAAAAACGTCTTTCAATCCATAAGAGAAGGACAGGCCAGATTAGTCTTATAAAAGAAGCAGTCTATATCATGTCACTTTAAAGGAGCTTTCATCCTTACCTTCTCTGCTCAGGCACAGCTAAGGGAGCTGCTTCTCATGTAACTTCCAGCTGCTATAATCCTCCTTTCTCCACCCCAGGATAACCGGTTGATTTGTATGCCTGTGACTTTCTTTATTTTAAAACTGCAACTGTGGTACTGCATGATTATCATTTGGATTGTTCTACAAAGATGTGCATTTTTAGAACAATTAGCTTCTTGTGGGTATGTGTAGTGTCACATTTTGGCTATTTCACTATCTTAAACACAAAACATTTGTAGAATCATAGAATTAAGTAGGCTGGAAAAGACCTTCAAGATCATCAAGTCCAACTGCTTCCCCAGCACTGCCAAGACCACCATTAACTCACATTACCAAGGGCCCTCTCTACGCTGCCTGTGAACACCTCCAGAGATGGCAACCCTGCCACTGCCCTGGGCAGCCTGCCCCAACACCCAACCAACCCTCAGGTGAAGGGAACTACTCCCAGCATCCATACAGACCTCTCTCAGTGCAGCCTGAGGCTATCACTCCATCCCACCACTTGTTAATTGTGAGAAGAGTCCAGCTGCTCCCCAGCTTCATGCTCCTTTCAGGTAGTTGTAGAGAGGGATAAGGTCCCCCCTGAGTCTTTGCTTCTCCAGACTAAACACCTCCAGGTCCCTCAGCCATTCTTCATCAGACTTGTGCTCCAGACCATTCAACAGCCTTATTGCTCTTCTTTGGACCTGTAAAAAAGATTTTTCATCCCTCGGAAAGCTCCCAATGCTGTATCTTTACCTGCTCACCTCAGAGCACCACTGATACCCTTCAAACACCTCCCCTCAGGGCAGTGCAAGGCCCCTGAAGTGACCATGGGACTTGGGAAGGGCTCCTTCCCCAGCATATTGTTTATGAATATAGGATTTCATTTACCCTCCAGAAGAGTATAATTTCCCCGTTTGTTTGTTAGAGATTGGAATTTATAATTTATAGTTGCACTATTTCAATTTTAATATTTGTCTCAAAAGTTAAAATTGCCAAGAGGACCATTTTAACTGTTTCTCCATCATCTCCACCAATGAAGGAGCACTGGAGTTACTCTGGCATGTGCAGTTATTCAACAAACTTTTAGCACGTATCTGTGAACTAATGCCGCCGGCCCCTAATAGCAATCTAACAAACCCTAGCTCTTCTTTAATGGTGATCCAGCTCTTCTTTAACAATGAAGTACACATCAGTCACACCTGGGGTCACTGCTCTTTAGGAATATTTATAATATTGATTCTCCAAGATAGATCAAGGGAAACACTTTCCTTAAAAAGAATATTAAAAGTTAAGAACAGTTGAAATATTAACAGCTCAATGTCCTGTGTGCATCTTGCTCCATTGCTGCAGTTCTCTATGCTGGAGAATTACATCAAGTCAGGGTTGTTTTTTTGGCTTTGTTTTTGTTTTTTTCGGGGGGGGGGCGGGGGGGGGGCCGGGGGGGGAAGGGAGGGGAGTGTTTTTTTCCAAATACAAGAAGTAATCCTTAGGCTTCAGAAATAAAGTTGTATGTTTTCTGTGTGATGTGTGTACATACATATGCAGCCACATACTTATGGTTGTGACTGCAAGTTTGTGCCTTCAGTTTACAAAACATTGAACAGCTTATGAAATCACACTATTCCATTTGGATCTACCAGATTCACATGATGCCACAGATACCATCTCGGCTAACAAGTTCAGTATTTTGTAGTCACAGACACCCATAAAAACATGTCAAACTGGAAATGATGAATTCCAATGTTAGTAGGAGCCCTATCACACACTATCTATTTTCATAGACAACCTCAAAAAGAAGGAGATGATGACCTATCATGTTTGTCTCCCTGTTAGTGCATCAGAAGTATAAGAGTTTTCCCAGCCCAAATAATAGCCAGTAGAAGCACCAAAATCAGCTGAATTCATCAAATAATATCAGTGCATCAATATATTAGACAGCAAGTTCCTGACTCATGTTGCCCTGGCACATTCTGACACATCAGAAGTATGAGAATTCACCTTGAAATTTAACGTTCTATCTTCAAGAATTATTTTTTCTATGATGGAATTTTTCCTATAAACTTAGCTATCCTGTCATTTGCAGCACAAAATATATAGTTTATTTGCAATATTTTTCATTGCATACATTCTCCTAAAATTTCTTGCTGATTTTCTAAAACAGAATTCCACTTGAGTTGAAGCAAATTCTGTTTGGAAATTATAAGAGTCTTTTTTTATATGTGGGTCTCATTAGTACCTGTTGTTATTGCACCTTGATCTTAACCTTCTATTAGCAGATCTTTTTATTATTAAGCTCATACACTTTTAAGAAAGTATGGGTCCTATCCAACTGGCACTGATTTGAGACTTTTTTTTCCTTAGGAAACCTTTTTTGGATATGTGGAAATTTTTAGTATGATATGGAAAAGAATTAAAAGCACAACAATACAACTTGTCAGCTTATGTAATTAAAAAGTTCCTCCTGAAAGCACATATGATGTCTAGAACGATGCCATCACATTCCTGCTTTTGTGAAACAGCTGGTGGCTTGAAGTATTCAGGGCTGCATAGTGTTATGCTCAATTTTGAGATGCTTGGTACAAAGTGAGAATAGATAGCTTTGTATTTTTGTTTTTTCAAGACTGTAAACTCTATAGGTAGGCACATTATTCACAATCAAAAACCATAAGAAATTATTAACTTCAAATAAGCTTATGTCACTTATGTACTTAGCAAGAAAATTGCAAATGTTACCATTATAACTTCTAAATTGCTGAGCTGTGTAAAAAAATCTCCTTTGTGGAGATTAATAATCCCGGATAGCTGGGATATTTTTGAGGCATAGTCCTATACATACGTAGGCACTTAAATCGAGCATTTCTTGTATTCATTGGCCTGTTATTTTAATGCAACTGCAAATATGGCTTTGCTGTGATTTCATCTAAATCTAGCACCTGTGTTTAGTTGGCTTAAATCATACTCATGTTTCTCAAGTGAAACCACATGCTAACCAAAGTCAGTTTATAACAATCTTCATGTTCTTCTTTAAGTTTCTAAGCACTTTACAGAATACAAATTGAAAATTAGGTGGGGTTTCAAGCCAGGATTACTACAGGAAGAAAGTAAAGATTGGTCTTGTTCTTGTCCCAAAGAGAAAATTCTTGTTCCAAAAGTGGAATCGCTATCCAGTGTGCAAAATGTCAATATACACAGAGTTAAGGTATTTTATTGTCAGCTATTTTGCAAAATACTGTGCTAGGATGAAACTCCACAAAGCTAGTACACTTTAGTTTTGCATACATAGATGAATCATCTTTCAGAGAACAAATTACTTTTCATTGATCAAAAGTTACTGAATATATGATTAGTACCCTATCTTCTATTGGGTAAATTCTTCTTACCTACCATGTAAATGAGCATGCATGCTTCATGAAGGTGTAAGGGGGCAAGCTATTTTGCTTTTGAATTGAGTCAGTGGTCATGATCTTCCCCTGCTACCTTTACTTTTCACCCAGTTATTGCTGTTTCTTATCGACTATTTGTTTTTGTCACCAGCACCTTCTGGTGCAGATGTTCTCCTTTTATCAGTCCCTTAGCTCTTTTTCAAAGGTTAAGCTAGTTAGTAAGAAAAGTATTGCTTATACAAAGTCTTGTTTTTCTAATTAATGCTGCTAATCAAGCCAGACACTGTTATCACAATGGTAAATTCCTCTTTTGCTGTTTATCATTGCAAATTCATTGCAATACTTCATAATAATTCCCACAAAAAAAAATTAAAGTTACTGATTTTTAAGAATCAGATGTGTTTAAGGCCTCCTTCTTCCTTTGAAAGGCACTTTTTATGAAAATGCTTGAAAGTACTTAAATGTCTTGCATCTGCTCCTCTCAGTGCTCAGAAGGTGCCGTATCTTGCTGAAACTCTCTTTTGAATATTGTATTTTGGTTTCTAAGCTGCTTTAACACTTGCAAAAACCTTATTCAAAGGTCAATACAAGCAGGGCTTGTTACAATGTGGTCATAAAAAAAGATCAGAGATTATGATGCTCTCTGTGATAAGTCTTTGTTCTGAGATCAGATGTATGAATTTTTAAAATAAGTATTTTTTGAGTATTTATTCATGCACACTTATTTACAATGTGTAGAAATGCTAACCTCACTAATCAGATTTAAAAGTTTACCTATTAGGATATTTGCAACTTCTGTGATTGGTGTTCTGGTGTGTAATAGAAGCCAAGATTGGTGCCCAGTGGTTTTACCTACAACTAGAACCAAATCTTCTCCTTCCTGAAGAAAAACATCTCTGTTTTCTTGTCGCTATTGGAGTATCCTGTTCTTCATTACTATTGGTTTATGGTTTTTGCTGCTCGATTTAAATTACATAATAAGACTGCTAAACTGTTGCTTCAGGTCTTACAAGTGGGTAAAAAAACTGTCTAACCCTGAAATTTCAGGTGTGTAAGTAAGCTGCAAGCAGTATAACCTCTGTTTTATTTTTTGACAACAAAACCAGGGAGATTAAGTGTCCCCTACTAGCCTTATGGATTCAATCCATAGTAGCTTTGCTTAATGTGAAGATAATAATTCTCTCAAAGTGCAGAGGAAATGTTTGCTAGTCTTGGACTTCATTAGACAACTTGCAGTGAACTCAGCATTAAATACAAACTATGGGTAATTATTTTTCAGATATTTAGAAAGGAAAGCCATATAAATTATGCTTCAGCTCTGCTTTTTTGCAAAAACACCTGTAAGTTGAATACTTACAGGTTCTCATACTTTTAGTTTAAACATAACAATATAGCTGCTAGTTTGGGACGTTGGTGAGCTGTAGGTTGCTGGAGGCTAATGAAATATTTCTGTCACCATGTACTTGCCTCCTGCTATCACATTGCCCAGGCACATGCTGCAGAGGACAGGTTCCTGGTCTGGCAGGAGATCACTCCCATAACTTTCCTTCTCATGGGGAGAGCAGAGGTGTTGGGAAGGGAGACACTACTATCCAGGTCTCCAGGTTGCAAGGGGAATTATTAAAATGTAGGATGTCAGTAAGCATTTGTTTTATTCTCCCTATTACCTGATTTTTCCCTTTTCAGTCAGTCAGCATTCTTAGGATAGGAGTAACCTGTTTTCCTACTGCTGCTCCAGTTAAAACAAAGGAAATGAAATTGTTTCTTCCAGTGGCCTGCTGCAGAGCCTCCTGCAACTGGTTAATTGGTCTCCTATAATTATTGCCCTAGTTGAAACACATTTACTATTAGATATGAGGTTTATGTAGGCCATCAGATTTCCTGGAAAAGTTGGACTGCACTCCAACATGAAACTAACCTACATTAACTCTGACCTTCCCGATTTGCTAACGTTGAAGCTCTGCCACAAGAAAGCTTTAATTGAAACAGTTAAATTGTTTTAGAATAAAATTACATCTATCATTAACCAATTTTGAGATTAGGTGGATGTGTAAAGAAACTTCAAGTATTTCAAGATTTCAAACATCTCATTAACAGAGGAATTCCTTTGAAATAACAGAACTAAATTTTCTACTGCTGCCTAAACCCATTAACATTTAAATTTTCAATTTGCTTGTCAATACCGAAAAGCTGTTTAGCTAGTTGTTTTTCATTTTTGTTTTCTCCAGTTAATTTTTGCTTAGAATTCAATACAGTCTTTTCTTCCATATTTTATTTTTAAGTGTAATAATATTTCAAAAGGGTGGAATTCTCCTTAGCTTCCCTGGAAATGGACCTCGCTGTTATTTATTATGTGACAAAGGGGCACTAGAGGTCCTTTTCCTTCCCTGGCAATTTGAGAGCTAAAGGGCTGAGACTCTGCACAATCATGGGCACAAAAGTAATGCATCAAAGGGGGGCTCATTAGAAATCTGCATATATGACTAGTTGGGCTACCCATCATTCTACCTATCCTACACAGCTAATACAAAACCTAATACAAATTTCCCTCTGTGCCAAAGTACCAGACAGAAGCTTTGTATGCACACATCAGGATCCTAGTAAATTACACTGAAAGCAATCAGATAAGATTGTTAATATGACTCACTTCAGTGCAATTTCTTTGCTCCTCCCTGCATGATTAATTACAACTAAATTGATGTTGCCAGCAATTATTAATTTACAAGTTGAGATGCAGAGTAAATGAGCTAAACAAAGCTGAGTTGGCATTGCCCCTCATTTAAGAAACTGCACAAGGGATCACAATTCAGATAACCTTGTGATCCATTACTGTACTTGCATAAAAATTGCCTACAATGAATAGCTGCAAAATTGTAATTTATTATTTTGTGTTAGCTGTTTAGAAATAAACAAATGGCTTAGTTTAGCTAAATGAGAAAACAAAGAGGATGAATCAGGCTCCTACTGTGAATTTTCTGTGTAATTCAAGTTCTTGATCAGATGAAATAAAAATGCAAAGCCTTTGATAAGGAACTGAAGAGAAGGACCATATTCTTGATGAAATCCCTGAAGTTCTCTGGGATATAAACAATCAACCAAACAAAAAAAAATCCCACACTGAAATAAATGCATTATATATAATAACTGATTTTCTTTTAATTATAGTAATAAATCCATTCTCTAGAAACTACATTTACTTCCCAGGTTTTACATATCAGAATTGCTGTCTGAATTAATGTCTGTGTTAGAGTTTTACATTACTACGAATTACTGAGTATTTGAGCATCTTCCATGAATAAGCAATAGAAGTAGTAGATTTGAGGGGCTTGCAGAGACTTATTCTTATATTTTTTTTAAATCAAATTTCCTTGTGGAGGGTACAGCACTCAGTGTAAAATTCAGAAGTCAGTCCATTTCATGAAAGAAATTAAGACTTTTCAGGTGATGGAAAGTCTTTCTAAGGAATGAGAGAAATGACTGGCAGCCTGCCTTAGGCTCCTTTGCCACTACTTTTGACATTTTTTCTTAATAAAATTTGATTAAAAAATTAAGTACATTTTCACCTGTAGCTATTTGTAGTTTCATAGCAGGGAAGTTTTTGAGGCTCTGAAACCAAGTGTTGAAGTAAAGCAGGATCTGGACTGAGAACTTTTGCTCAGTACCTCCTTTTCAGAAAGAAATAGGTTTGATTCCACCTGAAACAAATCAGCTCCAGGGAAATTCCATCCTGATTATGAAGGTCTCACATCAGTCCACAAACCACTAAACTGGAGATAATGCCACGTGTCAGTTTCTTCACAAGCTCCACCATTAAAGTTGCTGGTTTAGTACCTGCCATGCTGCCTGTGAGCTGGTGCGTAGGTGACTACCACATGCTCGTAGGCAATTCTGTGGCAGTTTGAAGGCAAAGGAAGAAATGGTAGGATGAACTCCAAGAGAAGGTCCAGGATGTCTTAAATTGTAGTGGTGTAAAGATTCAAGAGCCTAGTTGAATAATAGCAAAAACTTTGGAAACAGCTAAAGCAACAGCTATGTATGCTGTTCAGCTCTTGCTCCTCTTGCACTCCTGTTTCAAAGTTATCTGCCCAGATAAGCAGATAGCCCATGGGCCAAGAGCTGCTGTGTCTCATGAGAGATTCCTAACACCTGTCTTAGCAGTTGATGTCTCCCTGAACCAGCAGACATATACTTCCATATCCAAAGAGGAACAGCTCCAGCAAGCAACATAAAGAAATGTTCACCTGAAAAGATCTGTTGCTTAGTGCTAGACAAAGGGTCTGACCATGTAGATTTTATACGTCAGTGAGCGTATAAACTCTCAACCTGTTTGCTCTTTAGGGATAGATGGGTCACGCACAAGTTGCCTTCCTCTCTCTCTGTCCCTCTGACACAGACACATGCACACTGTTTTGAAAGGACTAGGATTTATCCCAGCACAAAAGGGAAAAACTTACATTTCAAACTTTGTGTGGAAGGGTGTCCTGTGTTCAGCAATAGCAGTAATTTTTCTCCTTCTTGGTAGCTGGTTGTGGTGCTCTATTTTTTACTTTCAGCCTGGGAACAGTGCTGATAACACCGACATTTTTAGTTGTTGCTTGGTAATGTTTAGTCTGACCAAGGACTTTCGGAGTCTCATGCTCTGCCAGGGAGGAGGGGAAGCCAGGAGGAAGCAGAGACAGGACACCTGACACAAACTAGCCTAACAGGTATTCCATACCACAGCACATCACACCCAGGATGTAGAAAGGGGGGCAGTTACCCAGAAGGGTGAGATCACTGCTCAGCTTGGGCTGGGTATTGGTCAGTGGGTGGTGAGCGGTTGTATTCTCTTCCCTTGTTATTTCCCTTATCATTATTATTATTGGTGGTAGCAGTAGTGGTTTGTGTTATACCTTAGTTACTGGACTGCTCTTATCTCTTAACTACCTGTGGGAGTAAAGAATTTCTTCCTTATATCCAGTCTAAACCTCTGCTGTTTAAGTTTCAACCCGTTACCCCTTGTCCTGTCACTACAGTCCCTAAAGAATAGTCCCTCCCCAGCATCCCTGTAGGCCCCCTTCAGATACTGGAAGGCTGCTATGAGGTCTCCACGCAGCCTTCTCTTCTCCAGGCTGAACAGCCCCAACTTTCTCAGCCTGTCTTCATATGGGAGGTGGTCCAGTCCCCTGATCATCCTTGTGGCCCTCCTCTGGACTTGTTCTAACAGTTCCATGTCCTTTCTATGTTGAGGACACCAGAACTGCACACAGTACTAAAATATGCCTGTATAATTGTAGATACTCTTATTAATACTAAAATATTAAAACTTACACAATTGAATATAGAGAGACATAAAGAATAAATTTTTCATATATCTTAAAGTAACCTAATCTGGATCAAGACTGTGTACATATGAATAGCAAGGTATAGAAAACTATTAAAATTAAAAATAGAACTGCAACTGCTCAGATATTGTTAATGATTTACATGACCTGTAATAACCTCAGTCACTCCCTCCATTAACTTCTGGTTGCCAAGCCCTCAAGCTTGTATGAGACATAGCGTACCAGGTTTTGCCTTGTGAAAATCCCCTGAAATCAACAGGGTTGTACAGAACATGACCTCTCGTATTATTTAGTTGTTGTCAGGACATATAGCCTACACTAGATTTGCAAGTTAGAACCATAGAATAGTTAGGGCTGGAAAGGACCTTAAGATCATCAGGTTCCAACCCCTCTGCAATGGGCAGGGATGCCTCACACTAAATCATGTCACCCAAGGCTTCATCCAACCTGGCTTTGAACACCACCAGGGATGGAGCATTCACAACTTTCGTGGGCAACTCATTCCAGTGCCTCACCACCCTTACAGTAAAGAATTTCTTCCTTATATCCAAGCTAAACTTTCCTTATTTAAGTTTGAACCCATTACCCTTGTCCTATCACTACAGTCTCCAGTGAAGAGTCCCTCACCAGCATCCTTGTAGGCCCTCTTCAGATACTAGAAGGCTGCTATGAGGTCTTCACACAGCCTTCTCTTCTCCAGGCTGAACAGCCCCAACTTTCTCAGCCTGTCTTCATACAGGAGGTGCTCCAGTCCCCTGATCATCCTCGTGGCCCTCCTCTGGACATGTTCCAGCAGTTCCATGTCCTTTTTATGTTGAGGACACCAGAATTGTACACAATACTCCAAGCGAGGTCTCACAAGAACAGAGTACACGGGCAGGATAACCTCCTTTGACCTGCTGGTGACATGTCTTTTGAGGCAGCCCAGGATATGGTTGACTTTCCAAGATTTTGCCAGGCACAGAGGTGAGACTGAGTGGTTTGTAGTTCCCTGGGTCATCCATTTTAGCCTTTTTGAAAATGGGGGTCATATTTCCCTTTTTCCAGTCACTGGGAACTACACTGGACAGCTGTGATTTTTAATAATGATTTTTCAAGTTCTTAATTGTATGTTCAGAAAAAATAACTCTTTTTTTTCCTTTTTTTAATACTGCAAAATGGAGAGGATATGAAATTTAATCCAACCTGTGCTACAATTCATAATGAGAGGGTATGTGGGATTATTGAAATTAATAAAGAGATACACTCAGAAATGACACTACACACCACAGAATAAGGTTATATGCTAGCAATATATGAGTCTAGCAGACTTCATTCTTGTTGCAGGAATAAAGACCTGTTGTATGAACTCTGTTCTGTTAATGCTAGCCTCTGGATCTTTGGCATAATGTCACTGAAAATAATTTTTTGTGTTACATCAGATTAAATTACGGACATAGTGATGAGCTTGTGAAAAGCAAGCTGTGCTCAAGAACATATGGATGAGTTTAATAACTGAATTCAAGAAAATGTACATACCAAGTATTACAACCTGTATGTATGTGCCTATTTTGAAATTCTTCCAGCTCAGATAGAATAATGAACAATTTGATTGAGATTACTGAAATCTGAGTCCTTGTGCAAAGCCTAAATGTGTTTTCTGTGTAATTTTATGATATCCATGTAACAGTTTGGACCTTGCTTATCTCCTTAGTGCTGTTGTACAGGCCATCTGTATAGATTCCCTAAGGAACAGGCTCTGCTTCAAACAATTTGCTACACAAAGCTCCCTGAATATCTCTTTTCAAATCCCAGCATTCTTTTCAGAGAGGAGAGGAATGATGTCCTTTGCTATGGACTGTAGACTATTTTACTGTTTTCCATGGGGTTTTGGCAAGCTATTTGCCATTTTCAAATTAGTTATACTTTTCTATTTCCTAAGTTTCTCTATTTTCTGAATCTAAAGTGGGTGAATATAAGGTGCTCTCCTCATACATTGCAGTCTCAGTAAGAATGCATTAACAGGGAGAGGAAAATTTGAGTGGATCTGTACTACCATCAGACGAATGCTCCTTTTAAGAAAAGATGATATTCATAGCTCATTTACTTCACTATTGTAATGTCCACCCCACACAAATGAAACATCACCACAAATGCCTTCTAGTTTCTGCTTCTTGGGTTAGCTTTGAAAAAAGGCTAAAGGTTATGTTTATAATAATATATATTCTCATATGGGCAGTCAAGATTAAGAACTTTGATTTACTTATCACCTCTGTCAGAATCACAGGTCTGGATGTCAAGTGAAAGGATGCTCCAGGGTCTGCCATCTATGCTGAGTTTACTGTAACCTGTTCTGTAAGCCTTGGGTTCCAGTTCAAAGTGATACCAGTTTGCCACTCTTCAAAGGCTTTAAACCCTATTTAGAGTAGAAGAGATTCATAATGTTTCTTCTGAGAGGCATGTCAAGATACAAACAGAAAAGAATGAACAGCCATTCTGAATTTAAAAACAACAGTGTCTTCTTCGGAGCTCAAGAAAGTTGAGAACACGTTTGAGTTACGCCAGTGATTCATATTTCTCTTTCCTTGTTTATAATACAGCAACGCAACACACTTTTTTAGTAACCTCAAGAATACAGAAATAATCTATAAAATAATTGTGTAAGTGAGCTTCTGAGCTTGAAAAGGTGATTTTACCTTCATGTATCAATGGGCCATAAATGCATTATTTCTTCTAGAAGAGAGAGGTTTCCATCTTCAATATTAATTCTTAGAGAAAATAAAAGGTATGTCTCTTTATCCTGACTCTCAGAGGAAAAGTTCATGTGTTTACATCAGCAGCAACAGGGAAGCTCCTGTATGGGCTTTTCTGATAATAATCCAATTATATGGCTATTTTAACAAGCACAAAACTGCAATTGTTGAACAGGGGCTACTCAGGAATTTTGCAGACTCCTTTTGAAGAACAATGCTATAATTCTGTCTTTGCAAAATTATTCTTATCTTTTATACCAAACCAATAAGACTAGCTCAATAAATATTAAAAACAAAAATAAATAAATTCTTTCAACTTCTGTATGAAATAAGCAATAGTACCATGATCCAGCATCCACAGGTGGTATTACTCACAGTGGTTTGCTGCTTTGCAGCCAAAGCTAATCTCAGCTGTCATTATCTGTCCTGAGTACTTACATAAATCTTCCCATGCCCTCATGCAATTCATTTAAATATTCTATGTCTACAGCTACCCATATAGAAATAATGTGTGAACATCTGAGGTCTTTCTATTCTAATGCTTATATATATTTTTTTTTTTCTGAGAAAGAAAAAAATTATGCTATTGAAATAATTTAAAGAATAATCTATAAAACTATTACTGGGAACCTAAAAAAACTAGGGTAACTCTACATACACAGCAAATTTTACTTTGTTTTTCTTCTTATTTACCACCAAATTCAAGCAAGTTTTCAGTATCATGGGGTAATTGTAATTGTGGATGTAAACACGAAGTAATTTTTATGTGAAAAATAGTTCAATATAATAAAAACACTTTTAAATTGAGCATACATTTAATTAATGGCATGTTGATACTACAGCAGTGAAATTTATGAAACTTCAGTATTTGTCTTTATATGTGTTGCGATTTAAGCCTAGCGATAAATCAGAATCACACAACCGCTCTCACAACCCCAGAGGGATGGGGAGGAGAATCGAAAGGATGTAACTCCTATGGGTTGAGATAAGAACAGTCCAGTAATTAAGGTATAGCACAAAACCACTACTGCTACCACCAACAATAATGATAAGAGAAATAACAAGGGAAGAGAATACAACCACTCACCACCCACTGACCGATATCCAGCCCAACCCAAGCAGTGATCTAACCCTTCCAGGTAACTGCCCCCAGTTTATATACTGGGCATGACATGCTGTGGTATGGAATACCTCTTTGGTTAGTTTGTGTCAGGTGTCCTGTCTCGGCTTTCTCCTGGCTTCCCCTCCTCCCTGGCAGAGCATGAGACTAAGAAAGTCCTTGGGCAGCATAAACATTACTGAGCAGCAACTAAAAACATTCGTGTTATCAGTGCTTTCTTATGAAGCACAGACTTCCCTTTCATGTTCAGTACTAGTTCAAGTGAAAATTCAAGTTAGATTCTTATAGTGTTTTATTTTTTTCCCTTTGGTTCAATTCCCCCCAAAACACGTGGGGATTGTGCAAACATACAGAAAACATAATAGTAAACGTGGATATTGAGTAATGTAACAAGATACATGGTATGGTGTGCTGTGAAGCAATACAAGCCTAGAGAATTTGGAAAACTGAAGATTTTGCAATACCATATTGCAAATTCTTTATGTATTAGACGGTTTAGATCCCTATTATAGAAGACCTTTTAATACAATATACAAATGTGTGATTTATGCATCCTGTTCACTGGCATAAATATTCATTTTAAATAATTTGATTGTTATAATCCTTGCACCCTAAGACTTAAGATTCAGTCTTTTCTGGAAAAGTATACAAACGTAGTTTTGAAACGAACTTACACCCACCAAACTTACTGGGGCTTTAGTTATTTTTTTCTTATTTTGTCTTCCAATAACAGTCTTTATTTCATCTTTAAAACACTAACATTGAAGAGACAGTGAAATTTTTCTAGATTATTCATGCAGAATTTTTCGTCTCATATGAAATTCCATCATTGCTGCTGGGCTGGTTATAACTGACATTTAAGTCCTCACTGAATATAATGAACCTTATATTTTATTGATTAAGTTAGTTATCTAGGACTTTTTGAAGGTATTATTTCTACTGACTTTTTTTTCTTTTTCCTCATATAAATGGGTGCAAACTCTGTTAAACCCTGAGAGACAGTGAAGTTCACATTCATCAGCCTATATTACCCTACTAGCTTTTCCAATAAAAGTGGTTAAATATACACTTCTCTATTGCATACCTAGAAAAACTGAGAGAGGAGGGACTTCAGGGCCTAAATGACCTCCATTTGAAATTAATAAAAGAGGGATTTTTAATAGAAATTCCATAGACCTGTCCCTTCAGGAATAAAAAGAGGCATTTTGTGCAATTTGATTTCGTTATACATGCCCTTTTATTACAGTTATAACTCACCATCCTAAACTTTTTTTTTATATTTCCACCCTCAGCAGTGAATGGAAAGCTCTACTTTTTTAGAAACTTAAGTTTTATTGTAGCCTGTTCTTGGGTTTTCCTTGTTGTTCTCAGGCCTGATTTCACTGTTTCCAAACCTACTGTCTTCCTGCTTCCATTTAAGAAATGGCTTCAAAAGTGATCAGATGAATTTATCAAAGAAAAAGCCCTTTTAGGGCTAGGAAGTACTAGACTGCACAGACCAGCTCTATAGCAGCTCTTAAGCTCCCAGCTGCTGACAGTGAATGAAAATGCCAGAGGGAGTATGCCTGTCACTCTCATTTTTCCATTCTTCCTGGCTTTGGAAGCTGTCAGACACAGGGTAGTGGGCTGGACCCAAGCAGACCTTAGAAGAAAGACTGTGCATCTGCTTTCATGGTGTAAAATGTTCCTTTGCCCACTTTCTTTATGAAATGCCTATGTTTAGAACAGCACCTCTTTACCTCATAGAGGGAGCAAATTTAGTTCTTGATAGCTACAGTATAAATATTCCCTATTACTACAGATTCCCACCCGTAACAGGCCATGTAGAGATGTAATGTGCTGCAGTCTTTCTTGTGCACATCTGAGTTTATTTTACTGGTGCTTCAGCAGGGTGGGCAAGAATTGGAAACTTAAAGAGACCAAGCTGTACTTTGATTAGAAACCAAAGTGAGAATCATCATGGTCATCTTTGGCAGTAGAACAAGGCCAGCATGAATAATATGTACCTCTGATACTCTTCAGGTGTCTAATCAGTCAATAGCTCCACATGTCTATATAGCTGGTGACTTTCTGGAGTGGTGGAGGTGTACTTCAAATTCAGATGTGTGCTCTTCTTCCTCTTTCTTCTCTTTCTCTATAAAAGACATGAAAAAAAAAAAAAAAAAAAAAACAGCAAGCCAGTATCACATTTCAAAATCTTTCCAAATGCTGCTAACAAGACAATCTAGAAGAAAGAATGAAAAACATGTTTAACCTTCTCCGTTGCTTGTGAAGGTAATACAAAAGTAAAATGTCTTTTTTAGGGTTCAGTTTAGTCTTGTGAATGTTGATCACTGCAATGAATGGTTTTGACATAATTCATTATAGGATAGTTTTTCTGAATCTTATTTTATATGACCAGACCAAAGGCACACTTCTTATAATCAAACTAAATATCACCATTCTGTGCATTTCACTTAGGGCAACACCACAGCACCTGTACCTGTAGCAACGGAATGAAACTCTTCTTGGTGTGTGAAAGGGTTGCTTACTTAAAGTATGAGGTGGGATTTACCTGTAGCCTATGGGTGAGGATAAATGAAACAAGACCTTTTTCTTCATTATTTGTATTGCCTTAACTGAGCGCATCTCAGGAACTGGCAGCCCTTGATGGAGCATGGTTCAGATTCCTAGCCAGCTGAATTTAAAATGCCAGATGATGAATGCTCAAAAATAAGTGTACACAAGTAAAACAAAACCAATGAAGGAAACCAAGGGCTGAAAGTTAAGTAACATGCTGTAATCTATTAAGTAACATGCTGTAATCTATTAAGTTCTGGGGAAAAAAAAAAAAATCTCCAAAAATGACATTTTGAAACAAGGCTAACAGAAATGCACAGACAAGTTAAAAAAGGATTTTTCGACTGGTCCTACAGAACCCTGTCTCCATACTAATGTACTTTAAACAGCTGACTGACCTGTGGGGTGCTCCAGAGCTAGATGCGGCATCTTGACAGACCTTGTCAGTCTCTCAGACTCTTCAGTGAATGTGACCCAGCTAACCCTGCAAACAGTGTTGACTTGATTTTACACACAATGTATAGTGGAGGATCTGTGCATATTCCCTCCTAGGAATCTGATTTTATGACTTGGCATGCTTTTAGTACATATGATGAGAAACAAGAACACAATACTAATAGACATCTGTCATCATCAACAAAATGTTACTGCATCTTCTTCAGTGTTCCTTTTTGTATTCTTCAAGATAATATTTAAATCCAGTAGTAGTAACTAGCAGTTATAAAACCATGAATACATGGATTTTTACTATGACTGCAGAGGAGCAAAAAGGAATGAAAGAAAGAGAGAACATATGTGTAGTATATTTGTTGTTACAGCTTGCACTGATTAAAACTGTGTTTGTTGTATTATACATCATTGTACTGTAGTTGTAGTAAATATTCCTTGTAATGCATTTTCAAGTACAAAAATTGCCTCAGAAAAGAGCGTTTAGGAAACTAAATCTATTGAAACCAACGAAGTGTTGACACATTGCCTGATGGGGATTTGTTTAAGGAGGCATATTTTAGGTTATAAAAGTACAGTCCTTAAGGCAAAAGTCAGTGACTGCTTGGTATAGTGACTGAGAGAACACTGCAATAGTATGTTCAGCAAGAAACCCCTCATTAATCCTTTCCTGTAATTCTACCCTATTCACCTTCCCCCTTGCCTGACTCAATAGAATTTAAAACCTGCTGTCAGCACAGCAACTAGCCCAGAACCCATTCATTACTCAGTCAAGGCATTTGAAATGTTTGCTGATTTGTCCATGAATGGGAACACAGTGTAAATCTCGACTGAGGAAAGTTTTTTTCCCCTTGTCAGTTTAGTTGCTCCTGTGTAATGTGTTCAAGTGCTAGGAATCATCGGGGGTTTTGACACCCTTGTCTGTTTGAATGGCCATAGCACTTCATGCACCCAGCCCCCTAACAACCTGACTGTTTGCAGCTGAAAGAAAATATGCATCACTTATTAAAAGCTGCTTATTCTCAACAAACTGCCACTGGCACTCCCAGCAAATTTCTGGTGCATCAAGCTTCTGCTACTAGAATTATATATTAAAAAGCAGGCATCCTCTGGCTCTTCAGATCTGGCAGAATTAAGCAGTGCAATGGCTAGAGGAGGAGACAATTAATTCAGTGACTCAGCTGTTGCCAGAAGACTGCAGGCTACAATTTTATAGGACTTGTGTGGAATGGACCAAAAGGGCAAACAGGTATTTTTAGAGTATTTACATGGTCCCTAGTCACTACTTCCTTAGTGAATGACCTCTCTAGACTCAACAGTATAGCAGTTGCAAACAAGTTGTTCAACTGGACTCTCAAGAAAATGTATATGTTTCAGTCATTTGCTTGATGTATTAGCACCATTTGCTGCTGACATAAAAGAAAGACAATAGGGGACTCCTGGACATCTGTGGTGAAGCTCAGAGGGCTGCTCCTTTTGGCAACACTGTGCCAGGTCTTTGTATGTATCCTGCCTCGTGAGTAGCAGTCTTTGTTAACTGGTAGAAGCTCTTTTCTCTTTGCTTTGCCATCGCAATAGCTAGAGAAGGGGGAAAGAAGGTTAGCATTTGTATTTCTAGTCTAATAGTTAGCTAATTCAAGAGAACTTTCCCTTCTTTGGCCCCTCCACTTCTTTACTCTCCCTCAGAATCATTTCTAAATATTTTCACTACAGCTCCTGCAGTGAAAGCCTGTAGTGAAAGCCTGTTTTTACGCTCTGTATAACATTGTAAGCTTTGCTGCCTATGATACAATGGTGCTCACACGTGCGTATGCACACACAGCCCCCAGCCTGCAATATCGTCATTGTCCAACATCAATTGCTCATACAAACCGTGCTGCACTGATGGATTACCAAGACAAGGCAACAAATGCAATGCTATCAATAGACCAAATAAATCACAGGGATAATTCCTTGCACCTCAGGGGAACTCCTTCCGGGCTGAACGTGACTCAAAATTTAAAAGCATGGCACAAAATCAACAGCCAGGCTCTCAGCTGCCTCTGCATGCATAACATAATTAGTTGTGCTGTTATTACCTTTCAGCTCACCTCCCCTGACTGTGCTTTGGGTGCTTTGGCCTGCAAAGATGCTTGTCCTTGTTGAGCCTGGGGTGCTGACACTTCTTTCATTAATCTCTTCATTTCAGGAAACTGCAAAAGATATTTTTGATGAATCTGTCCAGTTAATGCCTTCCTAACCTGCAGTGCTAAAGAGTAACTACTTCTGTTAGTTGTTGTCAAGCCTCATGCTAAGGAGTTTTTGCACTGCAGTTTAGGGTTTCATGCTGACCCAGTTGACATAGCTTGGATCAATTTGACCTACTACTGCAGTTGTTCTCCTTTGATCCGGAGCAGTTTGTAATTTGACCCATTCAGATGACTTTCTTATAATAGCCCTAGCAAGACAAAACCAAATCAACTCCATTTATCTTAACAGGCTTTTTTGCAGACATGAGGCTTTGCCAATCTTTTGTACAGCAGAAAAAGGAATCTGTGTATCTGATGGGCTTTGAAATACCATCTGGTTTTTAATGTTATTGTGCTCTGTTCTCATAATGCTGTGCTGAATCATATCTTAAAAGTTCAACAAGCATTCACTCATAGCCACTATTCAATACTATGTGTCATTATCAAAGATTCAGATTTACCAAACGCAGCCTGCTAACAAAGCAGATTTTACAGACGCTTCTCCCTGAGGCTCTGCTATCTGAGAGGAGTCTTCAAGTGTGAAGCCTGTGTGCCTTACATCTTTAGCTGCTATTAGGATGCACAATAATCCTGTTTAACCTCTGAATTGTTTGAAACATAATCATAGACATTAGAGGAACAAGAATGGCTTTTGTTAGGGATCTATGGGAATCTCCTAGAAGCTGAGCTTTTGAGATCCAACCTGTTTTTGAAGTGACAAAACTAGATTTCCAAACACCCTGCATCTTTTTTTCAGTACTTCTCTATTTATTCAGTATTTTAAGTGAAAATAAAAAATAGAAGTGTAATTCATTTTATACTGAAGAAGCTCGTGTTATACATAGAAAATAGGAAAACAGCTCTCCCTCCCAAATGAGATTATTCACCAACAGGTGACCTACATATAAAAGACAGCATCTGTATCTTTAAATGCTGTTCTTTACTCCTCCATTTATTTGGGATTTTTTAATTGTTTTTTTTAAGCAGCCTATAGATGGAATCCTGGCTTCCTTGAAGCCAGTAGCACAGTGTCCAGAGACTTCAATAGGGTCAAGATTTCACCTTCTGTGTATTTAGTTTTCCACTCAGTTTACTCTGAAGTCCATTTCTCATAGCTTTTTTTTTTTATTATGTGCCCTGTGTCTGCTTCTTTTATTCTTTCTTCCCCTTCCCCCACCTTTACTGAAGCACAACGTGACCCAAAGGACTTCTGAGATGAACTTACAATCTGTCAGAAGTCATTTCACAAGCTAAAAACTCAAAATTCTAATTCATATTTTTAATAAAAATGTATGCCTATCATGTTTCTGTCATTGTACACATTGTCTCTCTATACTTATATTTTTCCATGTAAATAGGCATAGATGTGTATTAATAACTGTAAATTAGAGTATTTGTCAATCAGGCAAATAATTTTCTTTTGCATTTAGTTTACAAATACTAAAGCTGTGCAAATACTTATCAATTAATCTTTTAAATGTACTTTAATTCCTGATCTTGTGCTTAGAGCTTTTAGAAAAACAGTACGGTATTCTGGGTTTCTTTAATAATGATTGGAATGCTTTTGTGTAAGACACAACTGTGGAGCATTTTTTGCATAACATTCATGAACTATTTCCCCCAAAATGCATTTTTGCTTTTATACCTCAGCAAACAGTTCCGTTTGAGTAAATGGTCCATCCTTGACTCATTACGTATACAAAGAAGAGATCTGCTTTCATTGTTGTTTTAATAAACTGGAAGTCTGCCAATGTTCTCTGGGAAGAGGAAGAGAGCATTAATGATAGCACTGTGAAGCTTGTCCTCCTTTAAACGTAGACTAAATTTAACCTCCACTGGTCATTGTTTTCATACTGAAATGGCTACACAGGGTAGTCAAAAAGTACGGAGTATTAACTGCTGTGATTTGAAAGTAAAAAACTTTTACAAGTGCTGAACATGACACATTTAAATTCTTCTCATGGTACTTAGAAGACTATGATTAATGAATATTTTATCTATCAAAAAGCTTCTGTTTGTGTTATCTATCAAAATGCTTCCCATGCTGCCTGGTGTGGGACAGGATTTATGGTGAAGAAAAATATGTCATCTGTCCATAGTATCTAAATGTATCAAGTCCATACACCCATGCAAATAATATTAAATGATAAATTTATAGCTATCTGGAAATTAAAAAAAAAAAGACAGAAATTTTAAACAGTGTTCTTAAACCCCCGAAGCTATTCTGAAGCTATTTCCTTCCAGCCTCTTGAGCTACAGTGTTCTCTTCCTACCATCAGCTTCTTATTATAACTAAAATAAGAAATTTCGGGTGATCAAGTGACTTTGTTAGGAAAGCTCAGTAATTTTTTTAAGGTTTTTATTCTGTACTCTTTGAAAGTCATCTGTCATATTTCTGATAAGACTCATAGATTTTTATCCAGGGAACACATAATTGCTCTGCTTCCTTCTCTAGCTCTTAAGCTTTCCTAGAGAAGCTTGCCTGCACCTTGCATACAGTGCGCCTCTCTCCATCTGTCAGGCAGGGAATTCTCTGACAGCAGCAAATACAGAAAGAGGCGAGGAACATATGGCCTGTCTTAGTGCTCACACCCCTCTCCCTATTACCTTGTGATTGCTCTCTCTCACGCATTTACATTTTTAAATCAGTTTATATAATGTTTTATCAGTCTTAGACAGGGATTGCAGACATGCTAATTTCTGCCATGTCGTATACACTATATCATAGTGTTTGCTCAAAAGGAAGGGGCCTTTGAGATTTATTAAAGCATGAAATGGGCATACCAGCAGAATTTCTGAGCTCCTAATATCTTGCATATTGCAGCCAATTGACATTTCTGAGACAAGACATGTGGTTTTCATAAAAATAGTGTTTGTCACTTGCTGTGATTTCTGTTCAGCTTCCTGCTCATGTAGAAAGCTAGCTTACACGCTATGCTGTAACCTCAGGTTCACCAATGAGATCAACAGCAGTAATCTGATAAATTTGTGTCCTTTTTCCTCTTTGCCATGTTTGCTCACATCATTGCCAAGTTATCAACCAACAGCCACCAAGTTCATTACTGAATAGACAGCCTGATTTTTTTTGTTTTGGTGAGAACAAACACAAGAAACAGCTCCTTCAGGAAGACAAAAATGTGTTTATTTTTTTCCAATATTATTGGATGTCATCAAATTAAGTGAAATTGTGTCCTTGGGCCTAATTCCAACCACCCATTGGCACAGATGCATCAACCGTTATTAAGGTCAGTGTTAGTTCTATGTTTGGAGAAGTATGTTAGTAAGACTTCGAGTAAGTGCCAGAAATTTCATGTCTTTTTTTTTAAGTTATTCATTATGTTTGTTGCTTAGTAGAATTAACCTATTATGTTCATTTTAAAGCACTCCATAAGGTTTGTGGAGGGTAACGGAAGCAATTTTTTGTCTTTAATCCTAGATGTGCCAATCAAGAGTAGTGCTCTCCTGGATTTTCTGCTCATAAAAAAGAAGGAACTGGCAGAGGTTCTTGTCTTAAGGATTTTTTGAAAGTAATAACTTTGTTTAAAAAAATGGCATCTTAAAAATAATTCTGCATATTTTCTTGTGAAAATGTGTAGTTGCTTAAAATATGTAATGGCAACAAAGTCATCAAATGCAAAGAACCAGTCAAATATGAAAAAATTAGGCGGAATCCGAACATTATTTCACATACCTTTCAATCCTGACCATTTCATGCCCTAAAATACAAAAGCTGAAGCCTAGTAG
Source organism: Melopsittacus undulatus (assembly GCF_012275295.1). Classification (NCBI taxonomy): domain Eukaryota; kingdom Metazoa; phylum Chordata; class Aves; order Psittaciformes; family Psittaculidae; genus Melopsittacus; species Melopsittacus undulatus. The sequence continues at coordinate 65,569,794 of NC_047557.1, read as the reverse complement.
CAAGAAATTTGTTTTCAACTCACTTGTAAATTAGTTAGTCAAGCCTGACATCTAAAGTGTCTTATTGGGTGTAATTAATTCTCACTAGTCCTGACTACTTTCTCAAATGTGTAATAAAAAGGGTGAAATAACATCTCTAGATGTACTTGTTTTCTAAGGCGAAAACCAGAAAAGTTCAGAGAGATGGATATTATGATAGCAATATTTTTACTGAAGTAAATTTATGTGCTGTTGCTGTTCTCTCCCATACTCTGATGATAACAGTTGCATTCCCTTCCAGCATTCCTCCTCCTTCATTTTCCATACTTAGTCATTATAAAACGCCTCCATCTTGTTAAAAAAAAATGGTACTTAACCCTCATTTGATGTTTGGAATGTAAGGTTGCTGAAATTATGACTAGGAGGATATGAGAGTATGCATGGAGAAGTATTCAAAATTTAAGGATTATTCACCCAAATAACTGAGTTGTAGTCAGTTAAACTTAGAACAAATGTTTTGCTCGAAAGCTCTGTTTCAATTAACAGTAATTGACCCAATATATTAGAAATTATGCATATAATGCTACTAATGCTGTTTTGTTAGCATAATATAATATTTAAAATAAAGGCTTTTTCCTAGTTAAATTTATTTCTAGACCTTATAGATTAATTTTTAATTGTCTTTTCCATTGTGTACATAGCAGGTAGGTAAAGAGCACGAAGATAAGGAGAAGCATAGCTATCTTTGCCTGATCACCATGGAGTCTTTGGCAACTAATTTGGAGAGCAAAGAAATGCTTGACTTCCATCATCCCTTGTGTAGGACTGTTCAGGTTGTCTTGTGAGGGGAAAGAAGGTTTGTTGCTGAGCAAAGCTACCATTCCAGGACCTTGAGGATGCAGAATACCAGGAATTGTTCAGAGAAAGCAGACAGGTACAGTCCCCTTCCAATTGACTTTTCTCTGTCGAGATCTCACTCATTTCAAGACAAGAGCCTTTTGAGTCAGTTGCAAAAGTGACATGATGCAACCTAATGTCATGACAAACCTGAACTGAGACCTTGAATGTTATAGTGGGCTGGATGGAAGTGAAAAGGCTCAAATGATCTAGTCAGGTGAGCAAAAGGAAAATAAATTAATTCCCTTCTAGGAAGGGAACATTAAGACACCTGAACCTCACAGCAGAGATGACTGTTGCTTTTCATAGTACATTAGTTAAAACCTAAGATCTGCTTTATGTGAACTCTCAAACTTGAGTGTTATGTTTTTATCCAGTCTCTGTTTTCAATTAAAAATTAAAAAATAAGAAAAAGTAGAGTGCAATTCATTTTGCAAAACAGGTTTTGTGGAGTTTTTGTTTTGCGAAGAACATGAAATACAAAGAAAGTGCAAGAACAGATTGCAACTGCTATTCAAAAGCCTAAAAGGAAACAGCTTGCCTAAAAGGACACAATGAAAACATTTCAGAACAAAGGGGAACAAAGAAAAGGTAAACTAATGTAGCTTTTATGCTCCTCACTAAATACTCTGATATTCAGGAAAGTCCATGATTCCAGGAACTGGCCCACTACCACACTGCAGTACCTTGCTGGTATCATTTAGCCTTATGAAATATGTGATGTATAAATATTTATCAATCTGTGAATAATTCTACAATGTTTAATATTAAGTGTTTTCCTCCCTCAGATTAGTTTTGCCTTTCCCACTGGCTAAGTTTAAAGAAATCAACTAGAATACCTTCTCCCTCTTGTTTAGCTGTTCATTTTAAATCGTTCCTTCTCTGCTTGCTACTATTCAAACCTCCTGAAATGATTCATTTTCTGCTGCCTACACCTGTGGCTAATGCATTTAGAAGACTTTACTTCTGACAGCTGCCAGAAGGTATATTAGAGCTGAAGCAAACAGGTTGCAAAACTGAACAGGCACAGAACCCAGTATTTGTGTTCACAGTGGACCCAGTCTTCTGATGGACTGGTGAGGTAGGGTTGCAATGGTGTTCTGAGTAATATTCTTGCAGGAATAAAATGCTAAGGAATAGGGAGGAGTCAGATTATTAAATAAACTATTATTTGCTTAGATCAGAGGTTGGTTAGACTTGAGTGTCTTCTTTTGTTTTCTGCTTTTCCTCATTCTTTGAAACACTGTTTTACTCCTGATGAAATCTCCCCTGGAGGAAAACTCTTAGTATGCTATCAGGTTCCAGCTTAGTTTTTGCTGGCACAAGGCTTCAATGGTTGCCCGGCCCCCGGCCATTGACAACAACCCACAGTTAACACAATGCAGTCAGCCCCCAAGTGTAGACTGCATATGGTTTTATTGGTGTGCTCTACCCACCTACAGATACAGTACACCCCTTCCTAAGAATCCTGACTCATAAAGAAATAGATTTTTGATCCCTGATCTCAGACAAAGCACAATTGAGGCACAGTAACGGTAACCTAAACTCATAGCATTTTATTAATTGCAATACTGAGGGTAATTATCTAACATACAGAGAGAAAGAAAGAGGAGAGAGAAGAAGAGAGATAGAAAGAGAAAAAAGAGGTTAAAAGTAGAAATAGTCACCACCCTGGATCCTGCGGTGTCCAGTGGATCTGTTGATGGTCCTCAGCAGTCGGTGCTGGGTGCACACATGGATTCTTTAGTGATGTTTTTTTACAGTTACAATTTTGCTGAGTCATTCTGCATGAGCCATTTTATACCAATCACGTTTGCGAGGGGGAGGGGGCATTTGTGGCTGGCATTGAGGTGTGGTCCAAATAAGGCATTGTCCCAGTAGGACTCCTTAGCCCCTTAATACACAATCTCTGCGGCAGCAACAAACCTTGTTCAGTCGGCCATTTTTAGCAGAAGGTAAAACTTGAAATGGAGGCAGATTATCTGAGGCATCACAAAAAATGGCGAAGCTGAGTCTCACAAACAGTGGAGCCGAGTTTCACATATGCATTCAACATCACTGTCTGCTACAATATTTCAGACATTGCTCTAGTTAGGGTGGGGTTGTTATAATGTGGAGGCTGCAAAAGAACATGGAACAAGATAGTCCTACATAATACAAATGTTGAGGGAAAAGTAAATACTATTTTCTTGACATGCTTTTAGTTGGTTGTTGATAATGTATCTAGCTTTGAACAATGCTGTGAAGAAAATAATGATCTCTAATAGCTCTATTAAATCCTTCTTAAATAACTATGAGGGAATGTGTGAAGACTAGTTGTGTTTGCTTCTAACTTGGGACCTCAGACTTCTGTCTGAGTCCTTTGCTTCTCTTTATAATAATGCGTGTTATTCAGCATGTCATTAAATCTTCATAATTGTCTGAGAAATCACCAAGATGATATTAGAAAAAGTAGAAAGGTCTCTTGGAAAAAGTTCAGTGTCAACTGAACTCTGTGCACCCCCAAAAGGAGCTGTGCAGCTCTGGTTGTTCTCCACACTGCCATGTTGTGTTACTGACTTGTTCTCCATTAGCAGTGCTTCCTAATGCAGTGTAAACTTGTCTTCATTGCTGTCTGCCATGTGCCTGTGTGTGTAAGGTGGAAATCCTGACAGATGCACTAGGCAGCAAAGACATTTGTCTCTATTTCATGTTCCAGTTCATAATTCTTTCCAGAAAAAATATGTCTTCTTCTTCTTCTCATTCAGTTGTCTATCAGTTTGCTGTTAGCACAGCAGGGAAGATTCATCTCTTCTCAGTTTGTCAGTTCATGTTGATGATGACTGCCCTTTACCAGAATGAAATTTTCTCTCTTTTCCTTCATAACAAAGAACAAGTGCTTATCCTGAGGGAAAAAAATTAGACCATTTTGGAGTGATTGAGCCTAAGCCAACTCTGTATGCAATAAGAGAGTTACTGGAGGGACTGATGAAGATTGTGATGGAAGGAGAACAGATAGGAGTAGCCTCATGTTCACAGGCCCTGGTATATATGGGAGATTTCAAACACCCTAATGTCTGCTGAAGGAATAACACAGAAGGGCATAAACAATGCAGGAGGTTCTGGAGTGCACTTGCAGCAGCATCTGACACATATGCCAAAGTCAACAAGGAGAGGTGCTGTGCTGAATGTTACACACACCATATGTACACACAGATACATATTTACATACATACAACAGTCAGTGGAGGTCACGATCCTGAGAAGAGGGAATAGGGTAAAAAACAAGATCTCAGCCCTGGACTTCAGGGGAGCAAACTCTGGCTTCTTCAGAGTTCTGCTTGGTAGAGTCCTATAGAATAAACCCCTGGAGGGAAGAGAGGCTCTTAGAAAGCTGGTTAATACTCAAGGATTACCTCCTCCAAACTTTAAAACAGTCTATGCTTTTAAATTTAGACAGGTGAAGTTCAGGTTAGATATAAGGAAGAAGTTCTTTACTGTGGTGGTGAGGCACTGAAACAGGCTGCCCAAAGTAGTAGTAAATGCTCCATCCCTGACAGTGTTCAAGGCCAGGTTGGGCAGAGCCTTGGACAACATGGTCTAGTGTGAGGAGTTCCTGCCCATGGAGGGGGGTTGGAACTAGATGATCTTAACGTCCTCTCCAACCCAAATCATTCTATGGTTTTATGATTCTGTGACTCTATCCCAATAAGCAGGAAGTCAGGCAAAAATGTCATAAGGCCTGTGTGGATAAACATAGTTGCTTCTGGCAAGACTCAAATCCAGAAAGGAAGCAGAGGCAGGTTACTTTGGCTGAATACAGAGACAAGTTCTGAGCATGAAGGGAAAATATTAGGAAGGTCATGGCCCAGCTGGAACTGAATCTTGCCAGAGGTGTAAAAAAAAGGTCTTCTGTAAGCACATAGACAACAAAAGGACATCCAGGGAAAATGTGAGCACACTGCTGAATGAGAAGGCTAAGGTACTTCACCTCAGTCTTTACTAGCAGCATGAGCTTTCAGGAATCTCAGGATCCTCGGATGTGTGAAAGTATGGAGCAGGAACAATGTACCTTCGGTGGAAGACAATCTGGTCTTTACTGGAGCAGGTCACTCAGACCTGGTCTGAGTGGGGTCTCTATCCTTAGAGATATTCAAAAGCGGCCTGGACATGGTCCTGGGCAATTGGCTTTAAGTGGCCCTGCTTGAGCAGGGAGGTTGGACCAACTGACCTTCAGAGGTCACTCCCAACATCAACTGTTCTATAATTCTACTAAGTGCAGTAGCTGCAATTATTATCTTTTATTCAGAAAATGCCTCATTTGCAAATTAGTAGCACTAATTTAATACAAATAGAAAGCTGTAGCATCATATTTGCAAGTAACACGCAGCTGTAATTTTGTGAGCAGGTATGGTACTTTTGCTCCATGTGTGTATTTCTAGCAAGCAGCAATCATGCAGTCAAATACAATATGAGAAAGATTTTAACTATTTATGGCTTTGCTATTTGTATTGAGCTATTTTGAAATTCTAAATTCAAGCTTAATATGTAAGAATTTTTGAATAATTGATAATATGCTTAAATAATTAATCTCTGGAAATATAGTTTTTCACAGAGAGTGTGCTCTATTTACATTTCACAGTGCTTGAGGAAAGATGTTAGTTGCCTTTGAATTGCTAGTGATTATCTGTGGTGACTTGCAGGAAGCTTCACAGAAGAAAATAGCATTAAAAGGTGCCCTCCTCCTGCAGAGTAGAGGGGCAGGGTGTTGGTCGATGAGAAAATGAACATGAGCCAGCAGCATGTGCTTACAGCCCAGAAAGCCAACCGTATCCTGGCCTGCATCAAAAGGAGCATGACCAGCAGGTTGAAGGAAGTGATCCTGACCCTCTACTCTGTTCTCGTGAGACCTCACTTGGAGTATTGTGTGCAGTTCTGGTGTCCTCAACATAAAAAGGACACGGAACTGCTGGAACAAGTCCAGAGGAGGGCCACAAGGATGATCAGGGGACTGGAGCACCTCCTGTATGATGACAGGCTGAGAAAGTTGGGACTGTTCAGCCTGGAGAAGAGAAGGCTGCGTGGAGACCTCATAGCACCTTTCCAGTATCTGAAGGGGGCCTACAGGGATGCTGGGGAGGGACTGTTCATTAGAGACTGTAGTGATAGGACAAGGGGTAATGGATTGAATCTTAAACAGCAGAGGTTTAGATTGGATATAAGGAAGAAGCTCTTTACTGTGAGGGTGGTGAGGTACTGGAATGGGTGGCCCAGGGAGGCTGTGAATGCTCCATCCCTGGTAGTGTCCAAGACCAGGTTGGATGAAGCCTTAGGTGACATGGTTTAGTGTGAGGTGTCCCTTGCCCATTGCAGGGGGGTTGGAACTTGATGATCTTAAGGTCCTTTCCAACCCTAACTATTCTATGATTCTATGATTAGTAGCTCTCTAAGCAACTTTAGAGGCAAAGAGCACACCAAAATAGTATCCAGAATTTCACCTATGAAATGTGAAAACAGAGCAATCTTCTCCATTTTTATTCTGTTTTGTCAATTTATTTTCATAGCTGTTTAACTTAATTGTCTATTTTCTTTACTGTTTACTATTTGCAGAAATAGATGTGAATTAGTTCATATACATAAAAGTGCTTATAGTGCTTACTGTGCCAAGCATGCTTAATATTTTCCTATTTTACTGATACTTCTTTCAAAAGCCCTTATGAGGTATAATTCCACTGAGAAATTATTAAAAATCCCAAGAAAGTATCTAATTTTTTTCAATAGTAAAGACTAGCAGGATTTAGTCTTTTCTCATCTTCTATTTCCTATCAGGGTTCTAAAATATCTTAAGTTGGTATCAGCTGTTCTCCCAGGCATTACAAGGAACTCACATATGTGCTTATATTAGTTATTTTGGACTGTGTTACTTTTACTTTTTGTTTAAATAGTGATTCAACATATGTTAGCAATTACACTCAATGAGATCCTCCAAAAGCACAGTTGCATGCAAAATAAAACTTAAAATTAATCTTAAAAAAAAAGTGATACAAAATTAAATTGATTCACATATTTGTGTTGCTCTTCCATTGGTGAATGTTGCCTCTATCCTGTAGAGACATCACTCCAGTACTCCCAATGAGTTTCAAAATTAATCTTA